>NC_138766.1:11979007-12594328 GCF_965113315.1 Podarcis vaucheri
TTAAAAACTCGGTAGCACATTATTTTATAATTGTGGCTGTCAGAACCATGTGGTTTTCCTTAAACCTTGCTAAGTAATCCTCAAATTATTTGTATGTTCAAGACTATTATTGTACTGCACATGGCCTTTCAGCAAAACAGTTGTTGTATCTTTCTTGGTAATAGCCCATTTACTTGGTAAGACTCAGATCTCCAATTTAGAAAACACAACTTGTGACTTAATGGATTGTGTCTTCTAAATTCCAGTTATTATTTATATATCTCAATCTGTCGTAAGGGTAGTGCCTGAAATGATCCTTACCGTGGAATTACCATGTTCTGTCCACTTATGTTTTGGAGGGTGTCCACTTATAATGTCATCATTTTGTAAGCCCCTAGCAGTTTCCCCCTTTCTAAATCTCATGTACCGGATGGCCTTATGCAAAGCACTTTCTTTCAGTTTCAGCCCCCACACCTGCAATATAGGGATAAGAATGTGGACCTGCCCTATACGGTTGGCGTGGTAAGACTTACAAGATAATTATGTGTTATGTATTATGAACATTCTTGAGTGCTATATATAAAGATGCATTTATTTAGAAAATGGTTTTACGTAGAAATCCTTACATTCTTACTGATTGAATACCTTAAATTTGAGGATACATGTGTGGGGTTTTTTAATGGTCAGGATAGGAAGGGTGAGCAGATCGCTGAAACAAAAGTTAAGATCGGGTGCTACTGGTGATACCAGGGATACCGGTGCTGGTATCTGGATGTATTATTTGTAGCAGTTTCTTTTTCAACACAATTCTCCAAAGTTGATAAATGGCTCCGAAAGGGATCATCAAACATGGTACATTTTCAAGCATCTCAGAGATGACGACAGCCCAGGGAGGATACTTTTTTGACTCTTTTGCAGGAAAATGTACCTTTGGGAGAAACAAGTGTATTGCATGAAAGCCACATTAAACAGCACAATCTTCTATGCATTTACGCGGAAGTAAATCCCATCAGGTTACCGTATTTTTCGCCCTATAGGACACACTTTTCCCCCTCCAAAAATGAAGGGAAAATCTGGGTGCATCCTATGGGGCAAATACAGGCTTTCGCTGAAGCTTGGAGAGCAAGAGGGGTCGGTGCGCACTGACCCCTCTCGCTCTCCAGGCTTCGCGGACCTCTCCTCAAGCAGCGGGAACGTTCCCGCTGCTTGGGGAGAGTTGCCGGCATCCCGAAGCCTGCGCACGCCGACCTCAGCGCGTCCAGGCTTCGCGGATCTCTCCCCAAGCAGCGGGAACGTTCCCGCTGCTTGGGGAGAGTTGCCGGCATCCCGAAGCCTGCGCGCGCTGACCTCAGCACGTCCAGGCTTCGCGGATCTCTCCGCAAGCAGCGGGAACGTTCCCGCTGCTTGGGGAGAGTTGCCGGCATCCCGAAGCCTGCGCGCGCTGATCTCAGCGCGTCCAGGCTTCGCGGATCTCTCCTCAAGCAGTGGGAACCACCGCTGGGCTCCCACGGCTTGCAGAGAGCTGCCTGTTTGGGTGCTGGGGTCGGGGGAAGCTCGGGCTGCCCCAGCCCCGTGCCTGGGGGGGAAATAATTTTTTCCCTTTATTTCCCCCCCAAAAAACTAGGTGCGTCTTATGGGACGGTGCATCCTATAGGGTGAAAAATACGGTAACTTACGTAATTTGGGTTCCATGTATTGTAGCTTGCAGGTGGCTCAAGAAGTATATAGAACACAAAAATTAGGAACATTATCCCTGGGGAGAAAAATTGCCACATTGCCTTCCAATAGCATTTTAGTGGTCTTCCTGTCATCTCTTCCACATCTGCACTGAATCTGTTAATGAAATGGATATATTTAGGGAGGGATTTGTGGACAATTCACTTGCATGCAACCTTATTAAAAATGAAGCCAGTTAAACTTGGACTCGATGGCCCTTGTGGTCTCTTCCAACTCTATGATTCTATGAAACTTCTGTTTCTCCTCTGACTGCATGCCTGCTCATCACTTGATGAAAGCAGGAACAAGTAGAGCAGCTACATAAGCATCACTCAAAAGAGGGAAACACAAACAAAAGAGGTTTCAGGCTGGCGTAAAACATTTATGTACTAATTTAGAAATGATTTCTGTGACTGAAATAGAAATGTATTACATGTCTCCATAGTGGGGAAGACTGACCAGCTAGCCTGTTCCGTCTCCTTTCCAGGTGTTAACTTTGAAGCCTCTGCTCTCCCTGCCTAGAGTTCTTAATCTTTTAAACCAGAGGGATTTTCAAATCAAGGAAAAATAAACACAACAGATAGGAGACCTTTATCCTATTGCATATTGTGGGATTTAAGTCATCAAATTAAGGCTGCAAACCTTATCTGGGCATAAAGGTAAAGGGCTACTGCACAGTTAAGTCCAGTCAAAGGTCACTATGGGGTGGCAGCACTCATCTCATTTTCAGACTGGGTGAGCCGGTGTTTGTCCACAGACAGCTTTCCAGGTCATGTGGCCAGCATGACTTGACTGCTTCTAGTGCTAGGTTGCCAGGAGCTGGGACAGAGCAACGGGAGCTCACCCCGTTGCACGGATTTGAACCACCGACCTTCTGATTGGCAAGCCCAAGAGGTTCAGTGGTTTAGACCACAGCACCACTTAGCTGGGACCTTAGTCCCACAGAATACAATGGAACTTATTTCTGAGCAGGGGGACATGGGATTATACTTCAAATACAATAACCAGATATCCTGATTTACATTACAAGATGTAGGTGGATTAGGCTAATTTTGCTGAGAATTTTCAGGCATTGCAGAATCTGTCTAAACGAATCTGCAGTTAAGTTTCACTGGGTTATGCTGAATCAGTGGTTCTGCTGAACCGCCTAGCTTCTCCATAGTGTGCTCATTTCTTAATAGAATTGCTTATTTATGAATACGGCTGCATGTGTTCATCTGCCTTGAGTTGCTTGTGTGAGTTAAATGCTGCAAAAAGTGCTTTCAGTAGTAAAGAACTCACAAATTTAGCACACACAAAAAATCAGGCTTGGCTCAGAAAGCTATTAGCAGCTGGGAATCGAGTCTCCAAGAGCTGAGCTGTTAATGAGGAAGTCCTCAGTTCAGATCTAATTTCTGCAGTGAATTCGCTAGGTGGGCCTAGTGCCCAGGGTTGTCTGAGACATTCTAGAGGAAGGACATTGAAATGTTATTTGAATGTTACCACTGTTAATAAGGAGTAATGCTGATGTTACAATACAGCAACCAGCACCTAAGGGCTTATCCAGATACATATGCAAAGAAACATTACCTTTTCATTCCATAAATATATACAACACCGATCACTTCAAAGAAAGCAATGACGAGCAAAGGCATGGTCGCCGCAAAGGCATCAAACATCTCAAGCCAGTAGTTTCCTGATCTCAGAGTAAAAACCAGGCCCAGCAGAAAGGCAGTAAGGCATATTAAACCTACAGACAACAACATTTGTCACTCAACACAAAGGAAATAAAAAGAAACCTAACCAGTGGTGTTTAGATGTGTGTTTATAGATGTTCCATTCTTGCCAAACACCCATGTTTTGCTGCTCACCTATCCTCCTTAACGGTTAATGGGTGCAATCTGGCATCATTAAAACTATATAGTTTCTGCCCAACAGATTATTGTTATTGTTGCTGTTACTATTTGTTAATTTATATACCACCCTTCAGAGATCTCAGGGCGATTTCACAAGATAAAAACACAGGATAAAAGCACAAAATAAATCGAACAAAAACGAGACACCAACCCCCCCGCCCCCACAAACACAATTAAAAGGCCATAGAATTAGCACAAGGCCTTGTTGAAGAGGGACTTTTTTTGCCTGTATTAATCTTGAGCATGATATTGACAAGAATTGTTTCCTGCTTGGCAGGGGGTTGGACTCGATGGCCCTTGTGGTCTCTTCCAACTCTATGATTCTATGATTCTATGATTCTAAGAAAAGTATTTGAAGAAGATGCCTTACCACATACAGCCTCCTTGCATATGTATCTAGACACAATGTGAGATTCTGTGAGAGGCGTCAAGATACTTTGAACAAATCCAAACATGGTAGATATACCAAGACTGAACAGCATGAGAAAAAACAGAATCGCCCAAGTGTTCGATCCAGGCATCTTAAGGACAATTTCAGTGAACAGAATAAAGGCCAAGCCGGTTCCAGAAACACTCTGCAAAATTCACAAATAATGGTAAAATCTGTCAGATTGATTTCTGAGTGTTATTTATTCTAATGCAGAGGCAAAATGTTGTATTACTCAACATTTACTGTATTTTTCGCCCTATAGGATGCACTTTTTCCCCTCCAAAAAATGAAGGGGAAATCTGTGTGCGTCCTATGGGGTGAATGCAGGCTTTTGCTGAAGCTTGGAGAGCGAGAGGGGTCGGTGTGCACTGACCACTCTCACTCTCCAGGCTTCAGGAAGCTATCAGCAAGCCTGGGGATCCTGCGGGAGTTCCCGCAGGGCTCCCTAGGCTGCGGATAGCAGACTGCTGCCCAGAGCGCGGGGCGCACTGAAGCTGCGGCTGGGGGGGGGGAATAATATTTTTCCCCTTTATTCCCCCCCCCAAAAAAAAAACTAGGTGCGTCCTATCGGCCGGTGCGTCCTATAGGGCAAAAAATACGGTAGCCATTATTTGGAATAAGATACAGCCATTACCGATGACAAGTTCTTACTGGGGTGGGTGGGGAAAACAAAAAAACCCTCTTGACCTTCGACACCTGAGATGTGCATTTTTAGGACTCACCATGTTTTAGTGGTATTAAGTTGCTGCAATCTGTTTATAGTGTCGCATTTTAAATTGTTGTCACTTGCCGTGGGATCTAAGGGTGAAGGAATAGTAATAACATAATAATAAAAGCAGCCACCTAAGCTCACAGGATGCTTTCTGTGGTTCTTTTCGTGCTCATACGTGCAGACACAGGTATGGTTTGTGTGTGTCTCTGCAGAACTATAAGGGGAAACTTCTCAGGCTGGACAAGAGTTTTGGTGGGTACCCTGAGCCCCATCTTCTATGTGCAAGCATAGTGGGGTGGGGGGAATGTAGATTGTGTTTCTTTGGAGATAACCAGGCAAACAACCTGTGGTCTCTGTGCACTCATACATCTGGGTAGAGTAACAAGCTAGTTTACCAGAGACTGAGCAGCTTGTGTGAAGCCAAAAAGCTAAACACAGCACTTCTGAAAGAATTTCCTGCCTGGGCCATCACATCAACGGTAGCTGAAGAGCCAGGGCTGTGACCACCTTGCAGCACGGCAGAGGTCCAGCAGAGAAACTCTACAGAAAACTGCAGTGGAAGCTGCAGAAACCTTCATGGAATGTGACCATTGCAAAGCTGTTGACACAGTCAGTGTTGTCTGTCATTGCTTCCTCTCAGGTGAGGTTGCACTGCTCACCTGGCTTCCCCAAATACAGTGGTACCTCAGGTTACATACTTAATTCGTTCTGGAGGTCCGTTCTTAACCTGAAACTGTTCTTAACCTGAAGCACCACTTTAGCTAATGGGGCCTCCTGCTGCCACCGCACCACCAGAGCACGATTTCTGTTCTCATTCTGAAGCAAAGTTCTTAACCCGAGGTAATATTTCTGGGTTAGCGGAGTCTGTAACATGAAGCGTATGTAACCTGAGGTACCACTGTGCCACATGCCGCTGTGAAGGAGAGGAGCAAGGCGGCAGGGAGGTTGGCATGGTGCAAGTGCTGCAACAGGAGTAGCGGGTTGGCTCTGCCGCAGCAGCCACCCTCGCCAAGCTCCCCACTGTCTTGTCCTCCCCCATAAGCAATGGCAACGTGCACTGTTGGGAAGCTGGGAGGGCAACCTAGCCCCACTTGTGCCACCCTACTGCTCCCTACTCAATGCACTACCTGTTGTGGCAAAAACAGCAAAAGCTCTGGGGGAGCCCTATCACTTCAGATCCTATTCAGTAAAAGCCCATGGTGCATCATGGCTGGTAATGGAGACACCATTATGCCCAAGCCAGGGAACCTATAGCCATCAGTTCCTATCAACAGACGCAGCCTTGCCCTTACCATCCATGCACCTGCTTAAAACCTGCATGCCATCAGGGAAGGCAGCAGCCAGAAAACCCAGCTCACAGAGATCATGCATAAGGTGCCGAAGTCTGAGACTATTTTGTACCATTTCCTGTAAATAGGTGCCTTGGCAGAAAAAGAGCATATGAATGCCATCAGGAACTAATGCCATGTCTGTGGCAATAGCCCCAGCAAGTGGCATTGTTTGGGCGACTACAAAATCAGTGCATACTGTACTTTTACAACTGGATCATTTTGTAATGGAGTACGATACCTGATCAAGGAATTTCTGGCGATCACAATTTGCCAGGTTGAGAGATGCCAGTTTATTGATATCTGTTCCATTCAAATAACTGAGCCAAAATGCGCTGCTGTCTACAGTGATGTTGTCGTTCCTGAATGCCTTGGTGATGTATTTAACATTTCTGTCAGTAAAGTCAGGAATGATACGAATTATTTGCATTGCCACAGTCTTTAAGAAAAACAACAGCAATTTGCTTTAAATAGGGGCAGGCCAGGGTGGAATGGGTTTATGCGCAACCACTGACGTGTGCTGGGACCAGGAACGCAACCCCCATACAAACAGGAAGTTGCCTGTATACCTGAATTAATGAATATGCACATGGAACATGCAGGATTGTATACTTTGTGTTCTATGCTACAATCTTATTTTAATTCTGCCCTCTGGGGTCCCCTAAACTGGTTTAAAAGGGGGCGGGGATGACACAAAATTCTAGACAATGAAAAACAAAACAAATTGTGAACAGAGGGCTTGGACCAACACCTTAAATTGGTTCCTAACTGTGAAACTTGAATGGCTCACCTTTCCAAGCATTCTTCATAGGCCACTGTCGCTTTGAACCCCAGAATTGAAAAAATTGGGATTGATGCAAACAAAGAAGTCACAGAATTTATTGCTGCTATCATGACAGCATCCATTTCACAGTCATTTCTAGGAAAAACAAGTACATAACAACCCGATTAAATGTTACGAAGGACAGCACTGTCTCCTTCTAATGTTATACATTTCAGGTACTTGTACTCTACTCTTCACTGAATATTTTCAATCCCAGAACAGTAAAACAAAGCAATAGGCAGATATAGCCGGGGGTGGGGTGTCAGGAAAGAGTTAGAAATGTCCAGTTTCTCAGAGGGAGAAAGCATTCCCCAAAGGGGGAAGGAGAGCAGTGAATCTAATAGAAGAGAGCAACAGGGTCAACAGGGAGGGACCGGCTGTTCACAGGAAAGGCAAGAGTTAAGTTCTAGCTCAGATTCGGAGGAGGGGAGATACAAGCCAGCTCTAGCCAGGAGGTTAGAAAAAAGAGCAGAAAGCGAAGGGAAGGGTGCATTTGACATTTTGAGAGTGACTGGTCACGGAGAAGCAGAGCTCAGAAGGTATCTGAAATGAGTGACTCTGAGGAATAATAGTTAAGAACCGTGTATAAGATTGTTTTGTTAATAAAAAGTTATAAAAGAACAAGAAGCATTTGTCTGGTGATCTGAAGAGGACAACGACCAGTACTGACGTGGGGGATAACAATATATGAAAATTACAGCTGGTCAGCCTAATATCAGCTCCAGTAAATTACAACAAATTTAAACCATCTGCATCACAAGGCAAGTAAAGCTTAAACCACAATAAGGACAACAGGTAGTATTTCCAATTTAACCAAATACCTGAATAAAAACAGATAAAAAAGTCTAAACAACCAAATGGTCTTTGCAACCCTATCTCTCACCTAAGGCAGCCCACTAACTCCCCTTGTTCTGCTGCCTTTCACTCAAAGAGGGACCCACTCTGTGCCAGCAGACTGACTTTGTAGCTTTTGAGCAACTTAACATCTTTTGTGCACACTCTCCAACCCCCATCAAGGGTATAAAGGTAAAGGTAAAGGTACCCCTGCCCGTACGGGCCAGTCTTGCCAGACTCTAGGGTTGTGCGCTCATCTCACTCTATAGGCCGGGAGCCAGCACTGTCCGCAGACACTTCCGGGTCACGTGGCCAGCGTGACAAGCTGCATCTTGCGAGCCAGCGCAGCACACGGAACGCCGTTTACCTTCCCGCTGGTAAGCGGTCCCTATTTATCTACTTGCACCCGAGGGTGCTTTCGAACTGCTAGGTTGGCAGGCGTTGGGACCGAACGACGAGAGCGCACCCCGTCGCGGGGATTCGAACCGCCGACCATGTGATCGGCAAGTCCTAGGCGCTGAGGTTTTACCCACAGCGCCACCCGCGTCCCATCAAGGGTATAATAATAATAATAAATGGATGGAGCTTGCCATTTACATGACATACTCTCGGTTTAAGCTTGTGTATGCCCTCAAACCATGCCATTTCCTGGAGGCTTCAAATCCATCTTTCCCTTTTTAGGCTGACAAACTGGAATGCAGGAAGCAATGAACAATCATTTCAATGAAATTGGAGAAGAAGGGAGGCAAAATTAGTCCTCGGGTCCCTCTTCCAATGCTGTGAATGCTGGTTTCTGCAGAAGACTTTAAACTGGTTAGAAAAGCTTAGCCTGCCAGATTCTCTTTGGCTGCAAGATGGGCCTGAAAAAATGGCCAAGCACAGGTGGCATACTGCCACAAAAACTAAATAGCTGGAATGTGTTGTTTTGTCGTTATTAATTTGTTTATACCCCATCTTTTTCCCTGACGGGACTCAAAGCAGCTTTCAGTTTAAAAACATGAACCACTAGAGAACCACTAGGTTTCAGGTTAAGAACAGACCTCCGGAAGGAATTACCGTATTTTTAGCCCTATAAGGCGCACCGGCCCATAGGACGCACCTAGTTTTCAGGGGGGGGGGGAAATCAAGGGAAAAAATATGATTTCCTCCCCCGCAGCTCCGGGAACAGCGGACAGGCTGCAAGAAGCCTGTGCACTACTTCAAGACCTTCTCCCTGCTTTTGCGGGAGGTGGAGGAATTCCCCCACCGCGCGCGACTCCTGCGGGCTTTTTGACCAGGAGGGAGAAGGGACTGAAACAGCAAGTCAGACGCTTCTCCCTCCTCAGGGAAAAGCCCCCAAGAGCGGCGCACTCTTTAATGGCTGCCCGGCTCCTGCGGGCTCTGCTACAAGGTGGGGGATTTCCCCCCCCCCCGTAGAAAAGCCAGCAGAAGCCGCACACCCTTTAAAGAGTGTGCAGCTCCTTTGGGCTTTTCGACCCAGCTTGTGGGGCTGGCAATGGGGGAAAGCACTGCTTTCCCCCACCGCCAGCCTCAAAGCGGGGTTGGGGAGCAGTGCGAAGGCGTCGCTTACCTTCCCGCTGCCCCCCGATCGTCTGGGGCTGGCGATGGGGGGAGGCGCTGCTTTCCCCCACTGCCAGCCTCAAAGAGCAGACTCTCCTGGCTTCAGCGAAAGCAACGCTGAGGCGCTATCTCATAGAAGTCAATTTGACTGCGTCAAACAACTCCCCTCCACATTGTGAGCAAAAGCTAACAAACCTACCTTGACGGGTTGTAGCTTGCATATGCTATGTGTCCCCCAAATCCTAAAGAAAGAGAGGAAAAAATCTGGGTGGCTGCATCAAGCCAGGCACGTGGATTGCTGAGTCTCGTGAGCTGTGAGAGAGAAAGAGAGAGCTCAGGGCTAAACACATCATTAGTCTCATAATTCCTGTGTTTCACAAACTGCCTGCTGGGGGCTTGCTGGAGGGGGAGAATCAGTGTGTAGGAGAGAGCGCTTAACTCTTTCCATGTTTGGTGGTACTCCCTTACAAATGCTCACTAGAGCGCTTTTACCTTCACTTGGGTGTCTTGCAGTCTTGGACCCTGCCAGACGGAGAAACAAGAAGCAGTCCAGGGGAGCATTTGTAGGGAAGAATTGGTGGGCATAGGGAGGATTAAGTAGCTGCCCACTGGCTTCCTCTGCAAATGCATCTCTCCATTTCTGCATTCGCCCCAGCATAACAAGTCAAATACAGAACTGGGACACCCCATGCTTGCACAATGAAGTGTAGTTCTGCCCAGTCTGCTGAAAAATAAGATTTGACCCAGGGTTGCCTATATTTGTAAGTTCTAGAAAAGGGCATTTTTACACACGTTTCTGTTCTTCATAGATTCCAGAGGGAGTTAACAAAGTACAATTGCCAGAATATGTGTGGATCCCAACTAGTATTAAGTGGTAAACTAAGAAGAAGCATGGAGGAAAGTTCAAAGTTCAAAGCCACCTCTAAAAGACCAAGTCAGACTTTCCGTACATCATCTGGAACACCAAGGATCAATTGAATAAATACTTGCATTAGGAGTCATGAAGTAGAGTAATCCGTGAACAGCTCCTGGGAGAGTCAGTCCATAAATTAGGAATAATGTTAGAATTAGGTAAGGAAATGTGGCTGTAAAATATATTGCCTAAGAGGAAGAGCAAAACAGAGAAGAAAAAAGTGAGTGTCAGGAAGAGGTTAAGGCAATACCATGAAACAGATACTGTGCACACAAAATTACTGAACAGTTGCAGCTGAATCCAACTCAGTGATAAACTGTTTTTGTTTAGGGTGGTTTGAGGAAATGCAGACGCTCATGCATGTGTGTACATCACCACATAATGGTGCCATCCAGTGTGGTGCAGCAGTGGTTAACATGGCAGACTAGAATTGAGGAAACCTGTGGAGGTGTGCGCCACAGAAGTGCAGGGAGGTGGGGGAAGTGCAGGCAGTGGGGGCCCCCTCCCAACATTTTGTCCAAGTTGGTGCCTACGGCCATGAAGCTCACTGGTGACCTTGAGACAATTCTCCAGTCCAACTGACTGAAAGATTGTGAGCAGATTGTGTGCAAGAGGAAAGAGAAAGTAGCTTGAACTCTTCGGATGAAAAGTAGGATACTAATTGGCTGATTGATTGATTGATTGATTGATTGAAGAGGCAAGCATGCATGTGTTAACCAGCCTTTAGTCTGTTGCAGAAAAAAGAAGAAAGAAAACGCCTTGTGACAACTTAAGGAACTACAGTCTGTTTTATTAGATGTATCTAGGGCTGCCATACATTCAGAATTTCCTGCGATTCATCTGGACTGCTTTTTCAGAAATCGGGTGTATGGCTGCCCAATCAGAAATAACGCTCAACAGCTTTTTGTGTCGGGACCTTAACTTTTTGAAATATGGTTTATCTACAGTGGAGAAGAAGCAGTTTCACACAGTGGACCTCAAAAGTTAAATACACCATAAGACAGGCAATATATTACAGTGGTAGCTCGCAAGACGAATGCCTCGCAAGACGAAAAACTCGCAAGACGAAAGAGTTTTTCGTTTTTTGAGTTGCTTCACAAGACGAATTTCCCTATGGGCTTGCATCGCAAGACGAAAACGTCTTGCAAGTTTGTTTCCTTTTTCTTAAAACCGTTAATACATGCATTCCTGTGGGAAACCGTGCTTCGCAAGACGAAAAACTCGCAAGGTGAATTAATTTCGTCTTGCGAGGCACCACTGTATTCAACTGACTATTCATTATGACGTTTTATGACGCAGTCCGAGTCAGGCCATCTAAACTGCTGTTCCTTCCCAAGGTGCTTTAGCCCTGTAGTCTAGTAGGAACTCTTTTGTGTTCCTCATAGTTGTACTTTATAGCTAATTAATCCACAATTTCCCTCCTCATTTCCTTTACATATTGGGAACCATTCAGTGGAAATACCACAAACATAAGCCAAGATATTAATGCTGAGAGTGCCATGCCTATTCTGCGAGGATACTGCTATTTCAGCTACAGAATGGCAGGCCCTCACCCCCCTAAATTTAAAAATAGAATATTAGATAATACTCTATCTTCTGTCTGGACTGTACCATTTCTAAGTGTAGGCAGGTAATAAGATTATCAAACACATGCAAAAAAAAAAAACCTCTTGCATGTGGATTCTAACCTAGCCTCCTCGCAGACGCATTAGTTTTCAATGGGCAGGTGCATTTTAAAAAATATGACAGAACATTCGTTCATGTGAGCTGCCTTCTGTCTCACATGGTGCAGTCTAAAGATGGCTTTACCACCTCAGTAAGGACCAGGTCAGTGAAATACAGGTGTCTGGTAATAATCCCTGCTCACCTTTCCAGTCGATTCAATTCCTCGTACTGTACAAATGAACACAAGTAACCAGCAGGCTGCCAAACACAAAACCAGCCACCACTGAAGCGGACCACTGTTTGTAATATCCGTGCTTATGTTTAAAGTGTACCTATACCAGAAATAATTGGTAGGTGTGCTTTTGTGACATTCTTCAATAAGTTCTGGAATAACAAGCACAGAAGGCATTATCAAAACACATGGAATCGTAAAAGAGTTGGAAAGGATCCTGACAGTCAGGAATATGCAGTTGTCCCATTCTGCACCAATTGAGCACGCAGATGGTATACTGTATTTTAAAAACTCCATTCCATGTTTTGTTTTGTTCTTAAGGAAAATGTGAACCCACCATAAACCCCTCTCCTCTGGAGTTCTAGACTGAGGTATTGTTTAGTTTGGGGAATAGCCTCCTCTTGATTGACAAACAGGGCTTCCCAAAAGAATGATATCAAGAGGAGATGCTTCACCTCAGCTCTTCCAGACCATGCCTGGAACAAAACTCTCCAGCCCTACATATATTTGTGTTAGGGATGCGACTAGGCACAGCCCCAGGTGAATGGATATGTGCCTCATCCTCTTGAAGCTATTCCATGAAGGGGAAGGGGCAGGAATGAAGCCTTTCTTCGGGCATCAGTTCTCTCTGCACAGGAAGCTCTTGCTTTGGCATAACTAGTAAACTTTAAGCCAGGAGTGGGGAACCTTTGGACCTCCAGCTGTCATTGAACCACAACTCCCATCAGCCCCAGCAAGCATGGCCTAGGGCCAGGGATCGTGGGAGTCGTAGTGCAGTAAGAGCTGGAGGGCGTGAAGATCCACCACACCTGCTTTAAGCTATTGGCCCCATCAACACAGCACTTTAAACCATTATTAAACTAAGCTATGCCTTAAACGTAAACTTACTGCTGCTTCTTTCAGATGGGCAGGGTATAAATAAAAATATTATTATTATTCTACCTCTGTTGCATTACTCTGCCAAGTGTTTAGTTCAGTTCATATCCTATTCCCTACGGCCAAAGGAGGCATGGCAGGGACAAAGCTGGGTCTAACAATTGCCGACTGTAGTAGAGTTGGACAAACAATTTTATGCGGTGGTTGAAGGATACATAGAAAAGCGGATACTAATACCGTAACAGAAAGCAGCAATAGACTTGGGAACTCACCTGGTTTGCTGGTATCTGTTGGGCAGGAACTCCAAGGTAACGGGTTTCGGAAAGAATTTATAAGATACCATAACACCAAGGCTAAAAGCATATTGTAATAGAGAATCACTAGGAAGGACACTATCAGAGAAGTGTAACCTGTGGAATATGCAAGCAGACGCAGAATTGGCATGAACAAAGACAATTGCAGGAGTCTGATCTGCACAAATGAAAGATCAAATCCAATGACTATCTGAACTCTGGCAGTCTGGAAAAGAACATTGCTCTGTGAATTAAACAAACTGAGTGGGGTGGAGGATGCAATTTCCATTTTGCCTCAGGTGGTGAAATCGGAAAGGCTGCCCCTGAGTGCCCCTGTTTATGTTCCAGACAACTGCCTGAGTTTACTACGACTGAGTTTGCTATTACAGCCTCACAGAGCCCATGCATTTCCAGGAAGGAGCAATGATTAGAAGATTGTATAGTCACAAGTAAAGGCAGTTACAGAAACCTACCCAGTCCTCTCAGGTAAGGAGAGATGTGCCACCAGAGTCGAATGCAGCCTTTTTTCAAACATTGCCCAATAGCTAATTCAAGAAAAAATACAGGGATGGCTCCCAACACAAACGCGATGAGGTATGGAATCAGGAATACCCCTAGAAACACAATAGCCAAGCACAGTTAGCTCATAGCAGTGGCATAGCGTGGGTTCCCGGTGCCACCTGCCTGACCATACAAGGGAAAGCCCAGCAAGCCGCCATAGCCCTTGGAGGGCGAATCCCCCCCCCCCCGATGCCCATAGAGAGGAGTGCCAGGCCAGGTTGTGCTGGGGTGCCCTTGTCCATCTGCCTCCATCCCTGCCTGCATACCATGGGTCTGGACTGCTTTTCTGCTTTTGCTGGGGTGGGGAAGCCAATGCATGGGGGGGGGCGCTGGTTGTGTCCCCTCAGAATTCTGTGTCCGGGGCTACGGCTGCTTTTTCATTTTCATTTTAAGGATGCTTTTAGTAATGCTTTTTAAATATAAGACCTCAATCCATAGTGTGTGTGTAAAATCTGAAGAGTTGCAAATTGGCTACCTGATAAATCTAGGATGCATAGAATCAGATAAGGGTTGCAAATTTCTGGGAATGTAGCTGATAGGTGACCTCAAACGGCTCCAAGATATACACATTTAGCAAAACCTGTGGTCAGAATGCACGGAACGTCACATAGCTTATGGTTAAGACCCAGACACGGAAACCCACTGACACCTGGGACTGGAACGACTGATTAGCAAACTGTGGTTTGCCCTTTTAGCTTTATCAGATATGAAACTAGCTTGTGCTTGCATTGGGAACAAATGGTGGTTAACCAGAATATTACTAAGACAGCTGCTTATGTCAACAGGTAAAATAGGTAAAATGCAAGGGAGCTTTGACCATATTTGTACAATGATTAACAGGGGAAGTAGGCTGGTAATTTGTTAATAAGGCAGACGTGGTAGGCTGCAAATGTTGCCTGCTCCGTCCTAGTGGGCGGGCGGAGGAGGGACTTTCGGCTGGATGAGAGACTTTATAAATGTGTTTTTCCATAACCAGGTGTGCCTGTATTGGTCACCCACCCTTGCAATGGTGTTTTCCTTTCAATAAATTTTGCTACTTCATCAATTTCGCCCAGAATTTCTTTTTAAAGGGTCCTGGGACTTTTAAGTCTCAGGAACCAGTGTTTTAACTCTTACATGGAGTCAGCCAATTATGTTCTTCCTGTTTAAAGGTAAAGGTAAAGGTGCCCCTGCCCGTACGGGCCAGTCGTATCTGACTCTGGGGTTGCGCACCCATCTCGCTTAAGAGGCCGGGGGCCAGCGCTGTCCGGAGACACTTCCGGGTCACGTGGCCAGCGTGACGAAGCTGCTCTGGCGATCCTGCACCAGAGCAGCACACGGAAACGCCGTTTACCTTCCCGCTATAAAGCGGTACCTATTTATCTACTTGCACTTAAGAGTGCTTTCGAACTGCTAGGTGGGCAGGAGCTGGGACCGAACGACGGGAGCTCACCCCGCCGCGGGGATTCGAACTGCCGACCATCTGATCGGCAAGTCCTAAGCGCTGAGGTTTTACCCACAGTGCCACCCGCATCCCTTCTTCCTGCTTAGATCTGTGCAAAAAGGCAATAATATACAACTAATTGTTAGAGGGGTTTTGTTTTCTTTACTGCGGCATGCATTGAAAGCACATCTAATTGGTGCTGTGGAAGATCTAGAAGGTGAAAGTGATGGAAAAAAATATTGTTTCATTGATCTGAGGATTTCTAGCTGCTGTTTTTACAGTTACATTTTAGTTTGTTTTTATTCATTTTTTTTTCTGGCATATGTGAGGGGGTGAGAGGGAAGAAGCTCTCTGCAAACAATCCATTCTGGACAATGCTTTTATGATTCTTTCATATGATACTTCAAAAACTGGGAAAGCATAAAGAATTTATGCCTCCCCTACCAATCATTTACCTCGTTCCATGTTAGTGTTCCTAAAAGTCATATAGTGGTAGAACAAAATGGTTTTGTCTCTTTTGATTTGGCAGTGTTGTTTTCTAAAGTTAATCAACTTTGACGGAAATCAGCTAGAGTCAGCTCAGGTGCTCATAGCTCCTTTGGTCTATGTCTAAAGTTGCTCTTGCATTTAAGTACCTTTGCAGCTGCAGCTGGATATACAATTGAGAGCCTCTTGAATCCACATGTGGTGAATTTTGCATGTTTCCTTAGGGAATGAGGCTGAGACTGTGGTGTCTTTAGGATATATGGTTTATTTACACCTTTATGCAACCTGAGCCTACAATGGAGGTGTTCACAGCATCAAGACCCCAAAAGGCTTCAGCTTTGTATTCAAACAGAAATCAAACTGCTCCCAAACTCTGCTCCAACTTTCTCCCCAGCTTGCTGCTTTACTTCAAGGCCGCATAAAGGTAAAGGGAGCCCTGATCATTAGGTCCAGTCGTGACCGACTCTGGGGTTGTGGCGCTCATCTCGTTTTATTGGCCGAGGGAGCCGGCGTCCAGCTTCCGGGTCATGTGGCCAGAACGACTAAACCGCTTCTGGCGAACCAGAGCAGCGCACGGAAACACTGGAGCGGTACCTATTTATCTTCTTGCACTTTGATGAGCTTTCGAACTGCTAGGTTGGCAGGAGCAGGGACTGTGCAACGGGAGCTCACCCTGTTGGGGGGATTCGAACCGCCAACCTTCTGATCAGCAAGTCCTAGGCTCCGTGGTTTAACCCACAGCACCCCCCGCAGCTCTCCAGGCCACATAGAGCCCCTTAATCTCCCTTAATGGCTCACAACCCAGACTAACACCTCACTGGGAGGCTAGCCTGGCTATTCCAAGAATTAGAAGCATTTATTAAATTTTAACAGTTGCTGGATCCAGAGATTACAGAGGTCTGGAACACAGCCAAACACCCCAAACAGATAACATTATTTTAGAACACAAGTAGCTTGTCGTAGTTTAAGTCTGAACAATCACTCAACTAATCTCCAATGAAAAGGTGGGTTTTCTCTTACCTCCTCCATAGGTTTGGCACAAGTATGGAAAACGCCACACATTTCCAAGACCCACAACAAATCCAGCACAGCTTAAAAGGTACTGGAATTTACTATTCCACTTGGGCCTTATGTACCCTTCATCGCTGCCTTCAGATTCATCAGTTTCCATCTTTACTTTATACTCTTCAACTCCGCCTTCAGGTTCATCAGTTGCCATCTTTGCAACCTCTTTTTTCCCCTTTCAGCACAAATTTCTCAAATATTAGCAGCTGCCAGGCAACTGAACCTCCTCACTGAACCAAGTAAGTAGCAAGCGGGGGGGGAGCAGATGAATTCTGAACAATGGATGGAACTTCCATCTGCGACATCACACCAAAGAATGCAGATAAAATAACCTAGCAACCTACAGCCACACAAATTACAGAGTTGAGATGAGGTACTGAAGTTAACAGAAAAAAATCTTACTACTTCAAAGCAGTAAAGAAATAATCTAAACTCTAAATTGTATTACCTTTCCCAAAGGTTCCCTCTTCCCCTAGCATAGGAAAAAGGCCACAATGTTTGGTAAGTTAAAAAATGGTTTACTTACCCACTCAGATCAGGTTCATGTGTTTCATAAAAGGTTGTTCAGGCAGTAATATTCACCTTAGTTACAAAGCTGTGAAAGGTCCTAAATTATTGGTAGAGGAACTCAAGAATGGATGCTGAGAGCCATGCAGTTGAGCTGGAGCAACCAACTCAAACCTCTCCACATGCTGAGCTTCTCAAGTAAAGTGGAGAACAAAGGCTTGATTACTAGCTCCTTCCAAGGTGAGGGGAAGTAGATAGTTAAGCCTGTAAGGACAGCATACTCTATGGTATTAACCCCTTCGTGCATTAATTAAAAACTTAAGCATGTTGGTGGGCCAACATGATTTCCCATTAGGACAGTCGTGTCCAAAGACTGGCCCATAGGCCAATTGCGACCCGTGTTCTGGTTTAATACAGCCCCACAAGTTATTTGGCAAAATCTATCTGTTGTGGCTCCCAGTGAATCTCCGAGCGCCGCTCAGGACCCTTGGGATCTCTGGATGTTTCTACACCATGGGACTGCACGTCCTCAGTCTGCGTTCTCACGATCTCATGGACTTCGTGGGATTTGGTGCATTCCTTCTCCCTGCGCTGTGTCTTCACCACACATAGTCACAAGGGCAGGCAATTCATCTTTGCTGTAACTGAGGAGAACCTGCACTTGCCACCTTTATTCAGGACAGGGGACAATAGACAATAGCGCAGAAGGGCGCAGAAGGCTAAAAGTAAAAAAAAATCAAAGTTTATTACATGAGGCTACAAGACACCGCCTCCAGATACTACCCCTCCCTTGTCACCCGCCAGCATTTAGCACTGTACATTACAGCGTAACTTCATTTGGAAGAGATCTCTGGCGAATTCTTGTTGGACAGTGTATTAGTGCTCGGATGAACACACTTAGTATAATTAGGGCTTGGGCGAACACACTTAGACCAAAACCTCTGGCACTGCGCTCACATGATCTCGTCCCCTTCTGGCCAATTTTTAAAATGGCAACTGTAAATAAGGGAAGGAAAGTTGACAGTGAGGACCACCGCTTCCAGGACAGGTGAAAAGTGGAATATTTCTACTTCCGGGGTTGGCGCGATACGGGAATGGCGGATTCCCTCCGAGCTCCGGAGGGAATCGGCTCAGCAGGGGACGGGTCTTTGCCGTGCCGGCGACACGGGGACCCTTAAAACCGCAGGCACGGAGCCTGCGGACTGAAGACTCGGCGGGTGCCTTAAGCGCCCCCCCTGATTCGCAAAGAGCCTTTTTAAAGGCTGCGGAGGGGATACGGGGGGTGGCGTGGCACCGAGAGTCCATCGCTACCCCTGCTGAGCGAAGCCGCGAGCCATGACCGAAAAGCGCTGACTTCCTTCCTTGAAATTCGGCTGAAAAAACAACCCGTGAGTAAACTGAAATTGGATTTTAAGAACTTTCCCTTTGAATTTGAGACGATCGGGGGGGGGGTGTTAAAAGGAAGTCCGCACCCTCACCTTGTAGACGAGCTAAAGCAACGACGTAAGAACTAAGCTGGAGTGCCTGCCCTGGAAAGGGTGAGTTTGGAAAAGATATTGACTTCCAAGATTGGCAAAAGAGAAAAAGTAATCTTGTGCAGAAGAGTGGAGCTTTGGAAGTTCCTTTCTTTGCTGTAAACAACCCCCCCCTCCCGGCCCGGGAGCGTCCTACTTTGGAGCCTGTAAGCAAAGAATTTGACAGCTGTCAAAGCTGCCAAACATACAGCTTATAGGAAAAATTGTTACTTAAGATCCTTCTGGATTAAAAGGTGTTACAATTGAACTTAAACTGTTGGAAACAAAGTAATAAAAATAAGAAAGAGGACTGTTGGAAACAACCAGATTCCCTCTAGGGGGAACTCTGTGGAATTACAATGGCTGTGGATGGAAAGGTACTGGCTGAAATCGAAAGGATGTTTTTCCTGGTGGGAACCTTACAAGAGCATATCTCAGAAATGGGTAAACATATAATGACCTTCAATACAGAAACAAGTAGCTCTGCTGACTGTAAGGAGGACTGGAATGAGAAAGAACCCACAGCTGAATCCGAAGTGACAATCAAAGAGAAGGAGACAAAACAAGAGAAAGAGAAAGCAAAGCTGGAAGATACTAACAAGAATTTGACATCTGTGGAATACAAGCAAGGAGACTATTGGATTAAACCTACAACAAATCTACGAAGGAAGCAAAAGACGAATGTGGAGGCCCTGGAAGTTTATGGAATACAGGAATTTAAAATAAAGAAATACAATTGGGGCCTCCACATTGACTTTGACTCTGACTTTGACTATGATTTGAAAGATCCATGCCTTGTGGAAATTCTTCAGCAGTTGTGTGTAAGAGACTATGGATGGACTGTGATAGATCTCTTTCGAGATTTGAGGACCGACATAAAGGATTACCAACAAGACCGGTGGAGAGGGACTGTGAGAGATGGGAGAGCCTCGGACGTGAGGAACCCAGGCTAAGAACTGATATTTTGGACATATATTGGGAAGGGACGCAAACCGGGGATGGGAGGGAGGGAAAGATGTAATTTTAACAACACTCAGGATAATGGAAATTGATTAATATGATCAATATGAAAGATAAAATGGGAAATCGATGGAAGAAAACTGAGATCCTGCTTAGAACAATCGTATTCTTTTATAAAAGGACTATTATCGAGCTGGTTAAGGTTTTTGAGAAACAACAATTTGCCGATCTAAATTTGGGAATAGGGATGCAAGGGAGGGGGTGGGGGGAAGTCAGAGACCAGGGTTATGAAAACAAGGTTTTTCTTTTCTGAAACTTTATATATATATTTTTTTGTTTTTGTGTATTTTTTGTCTGTTTGTTTTATTTGTATGTTTGTCTTTAAACAATGTGAAAACCCAATAAAAAATTTTATAAAAAAAAAGAAAAGTGGAATATTTCTTCACTGAAATACAGAATCACTGTGTTTGTCTGATACGCCAAGAGACAAACAAGTGGCTGTTTATAAGGAATTTAATATCAAGAGACACTACCAGTCGAGACATAGCACATACGACAAGCTAACAAGGCACGGCTGCGGTGAAAAGTGTAAGCACTTGAAGCTGTTTTGATGTCAAAACAGTGATTTTTCACAAGAACCTGCGAGTCAAATGAAAATGCCACAAGGGCGAGCTATGAGATGGCAACTGACTGAGCACCCCTACTTAGGATCCATTCTGCTCACCCCAAAAAAGTGGGAGGGGCTAGAAAATGCATTCTAAACATAGTCTGTCTCCCTTTTTCCTTGACTGGATTACGCCCAGTGGGATCACCACCCAGCGGTCATAAAAGACAATTGAACTTTGGAACATGGAATATACAGACCCTGTCGGATAACACTGATAATGAGCGTCCCGAAGGCAGAACTGCCATAATTGGAAGAGAGCTGTGATGTTTTAACATCGATATTGCAGCGCTTCAAGAAACTCAAAGAGCAGGTGAGGGACACCTGAAGGAAGAAAAAGGAGGCTACACATTCTTCTGGAAAGGTCCACCTGAGCAAGAACATCGAATACATGGAGTAGGCTTTGCTATCAAAAACAATCTTGTAAAGCTCCTGTCAGAAGTCCCTACCAGCATTAATGAGCAACTTTCAACCCTTAAAAAAAAATCGCCAAAAACCAACAGGCTACTACTCTAAGCACTTATGCACCAACATTGGAAGCTGATGAAGACATCAAAGAAATTTTTTACTCCCTGTGGGATACCATCCTATCAGGGATGCCTCAGGAGGATAAAATTATCCTGGGTGATTTTAATGCAAGAGTTGGGCAAGATTTCGACTATTGGGAAAGAAGGAATTGGCAACAGCAACCAGAACAGAATCTTACCTTTGACTATATATGCAGCGCACAACCTTGCTATTACCAACACATCCTTTTGACAAAAAATAAATTTAAAACATCATGGAGGCACCCTCGGTCAAACCAATGGCACCTCTTAGACTATGTAATTATCCAAGCTGAAGATAGCCGTAATGTACTCCTTATCAGAGCTATGACGAATGCTGGACAGATCCGACCGATTAATACGCCCCACAATGGCTATCAATATTATACTTCAACATATGATTCAAGGAAGGAAACCAAGGCGGAAATGAACACTCAAGTCCTTCAAGATCCTATTAAGCGGGACTGCTTCCAAAGGACCCTTAAGGACCATCTGCTTTTGGAATTCCCTGATGACATCAAGGAACACTGGACCAAGCTAAAAACATCCATTATTGAAGCCTGTGAACAAACTATTGGATACCAAACCAAGAAACACCACGAGTGAGAATGACAGTGAGATTGAACGCATTATTGACAAGCAAAGGAAGGCCTTCCAGATCTGGCAAAGAGATAGAAACTGTGCCACTAAGAAAAAAACCTATGCCAACGCTAAGGCTGAAGTTCAAAGAAGAATCAGAGAACTAAAAAACACCTGGTGGATAAAAAAAGCTCAAGAGATCCAGCACTTAGCCGACACAATAAATCATGGCATATGCCCCCTGCACTCAACAAATGGTTCCACACTTCCAAAAAATAAAGCTATTGCACTGCAGTGGAAAGAACATTACCAAAATCTCCTTAACCACAACTCCCCCATAGCTGCTGAGGTCCTCTCACAAATTCTGCAAAAAAAAATTAAGATGAGCTTGCAGTATCTCCAAAACTGGGAGAGTTGTGTACAGCTATTAACCAAATGAAAAACAACAAAGCCAGCGGACCTAATGGGATACCTGCCAAAGTCTTCAAAGTAGGTGGAATTGAACCTGCACAACAACTTCACAAGCTCATCGGAAAAATCTGGGAGAGAGAGGAGATCCCAGTATACTTTAGGGATGCCAAAATTATCAATCTCTTTAAAAAAGGTGACAGAATGGATTGTGGAAACTATCAAAGACATCTCTCTATTAGCTGTGGCTGGCAAAATCCTTACAAGGATCTTGGCAAACCACCTCTTAATAATATCCGAGGTGACCCTTCCTGAATCCCAAAATGGTTTTAGACATTCTAGAGCAGGGGTGTCAAACTCAAATTCATTGGGGGCCGCATCAGCAGTTTGGTCACCCTCAAAGGGCCGGTTGTATCTGTAGGACTTTATCAAAGTTATTTTTCCTTAGGCACTGGTGTGTGTTGTCTTGAACCTATACACTATTTAATATACCTATTCCAGTACGATTTTAAATAAGAATAGAAGAAGAAATAATAATGATTTTTTAAAAAGATGATGAGATGGGCTTCCAGGCAGACTGGAGCTCCATTGGGGAGGAGACAGGAGCCTGTCCCAACAGAGCAGAGCAGAAGCAAATGTTGCCTCCGCCTGCCCTGCCGCTGCACTCAGGAGTCGGAGGATACGGAGCTGCAGTTTGGACAGCAGCAGTTTCTTCCTTGCAAGGGAGTCCCAGCGGCACTACGAGCGCGGGTGGCCAGGATGTCCTGCTGGGGCCCCGAGCTGCTGCAGTTGCTCCCGGGAAGGGGGCTATCTGCCAAGTCCTCCGGCCCGGAGAAAGCCGATGTGTTGCATAGGGAGGGGGGCGGTGTTTTGTAGCCAGGCTCCCACAGCCAAGTTGCTGGCAGGCTCCCACTTTGCTCCAGCCGCCCAGATGCTGACACGGTCCTCTTCGGGGTGGGAGGCGCCCCTGCTTTGCGGTGTGGCACACCGCCTGCCCACCTGGCTCCCTCCACCCCACTCTGCGCAGCTGAACGGGCAGCAGCTTCGCCTCTCCCAGCAGCTTCGCCTCCTCCCAGCCGGGGCACACCGCCTGCGGCAGGACCTGTGCCGGGTCCCTGCTCTCCACTCGCCTCCGCCATTCCCTTCCCCGCCTGCCGGCCCCGCTACTTACCCACCAAGGTGACCCCCAGCCAGCCCCTGGGCCCGCCGCCCGCACCCCCGGCCATCTCCTCGCCAGCTGCAGTGCCGCAGTGGCCTCTTCTTGTGGCCTGAGCGAGTGAGCAAGCGGCGTCCCAAGCGTGGCTCTCGCTCCCTGCCCTCGCTGCCAGCCTCCGCGGCTCTCTCGGGCTCCAAAAGTTGCCGCGCCTGGGAGGCTCCGAGGGGCGGAGGCAGCCGGCTCCGAGCTCGGCTTCGCGGGACCGCCTCCTCCACAGCGAGCCCCAGACTGGACTGAGCGAGCATAAAGCCTCTTTGCCCGGCCCGTGAGGCAGGCGAAAGTGGTGGGACCGGCCGGTAGGCAGCGCCAACGGGGCACATTGGTTGGAGCCCTGTCTGCAAGCGGGCAGGGAAGGCTGTTCGCGTGGGTCACTTTTTAGAAAGGCAGAGAGCCTCCACTGGAGTGCGGACCCTAAAATCTGGGTCGGGACCAGTAAAAAGGGCGAGAAGCTTGCTTCCTCGCCCTTGATGCCACGGGCCACATGACGAGGTCTGGCGGGCCGGATTCGGCCCGCGGGCCTTGTGTTTGACACCCGTGCCGTAGACTGTCTCCGGGACAGGTGAGGCTACTGATCCCTTATTTTCAAATCCGAAAGTTGACAGCTATGGAAAGAGGGCATTACAGATATGGCAGAACTGACAGAACTTCCATATCTGCTTGCATTGCCTAAAACATTATAGCTTGCGCAGGGGCGTAGGAAGGTGGGGGTGGGCCGTCCCCTGTGCCATCGTGGAGGGGGGTGACAAATTATCAAGGAACTATTACAGTAGTACCTCAGGTTAAGAACTTAAATCGTTCTGGAGGTCTGTTCTTAACCTGAAGCACCACTTTAGCTAATGGGGCCTCCTGCTGCCGCTGCGCCACCGCTATACAATTTCTGTTCTCATCCTGAAGCAAAGTTCTTAACCTGAGGTAATAATTTCTGGATTAGCGGAGTCGGTAACCCGAAGCGTATGTAACCCGAAGCGTATGCAACCTGAAGCGTATGTAACCTGAGGTACCATTGTACTGCCCTACTAGGGCAGTTCATAAAAACCTTTTTTAAAAAAAAAAAATGCCTCCTCCAAAGGTCTTACTACACTCGGGATTATATAGCTATATATGAAACTTCATGCTTATCAGTTAATATCTTCACCCTCCTCCACGAAAATAGCTGTTTACTTGGCCGTTTTCCTATGTCATGAAGGCTGAAATTTCAACTCAGTGTAGGGTCAAGATATTAATTGATATGCATGAAATTTCAGATATAGTTATATAATCCCTAGTGTATAAAGACCTTTGGGGCAGGCATTAAAAAAAAGTTTTTAATGAACCGCCCTACTGCCCTACCTTCTGCTGTGCTTCCCGGGTCCTGGAAAGTCGGCCTATGTGAAGAAAATGAGACTAGGCCGAGTAGATTAGGCCTTGCAATACTTTAGCCCCGCCCTCTGCCCACAGCTGATTGGCCAGCTGGTTTGGGGGCGGGGCAAAGGGAAGGCAAGGCCAAATCTACTCGGCCTAGTCTTATTTTCTTCACATAGGCCAACTTTCTGGGCTGATGAGGAGGCTTGCTAAGGCCGCTGCCTTACTCACTCACCCCCTCACTCACTCACACACCCCAGTCTCCCCTGCATGAAGCCAGGACACCCCCACACTCACTCACACACCCCAGTCTCCCCTGCATGAAGCCAGGACACCCCCCTCACTCACTCACACACCCCCGTCTCCCCTGCATGAAGCCAGGACACCCCCTCACTCACTCACACACCCCAGTCTCCCCTGCATGAAGCCAGGACACCCCCCTCAGTCAAACACCCCAGTCTCCCCTGCATGAAGCTAGGACACCCCCTCACTCACTCACACACCCCCGTCTCCCCTGCATGAAGCCAGGACACCCCCTCACTCACTCACACACCCCCGTCTCCCCTGCATGAAGCCAGGACACCCCCTCACTCACTCACACACCCCCGTCTCCCCTGCATGAAGCCAGGACACCCCCTCACTCACTCACACACCCCAGTCTCCCCTGTATGAAGCCAGGACACCCCCTCACTCACTCACACACCCCCGTCTCCCCTGCATGAAGCCAGGACACCCCCCTCAGTCAAACACCCCAGTCTCCCCTGCATGAAGCTAGGACACCCCCTCACTCACTCACACACCCCCGTCTCCCCTGCATGAAGCCAGGACACCCCCCTCACTCACACACCCCAGGCTCCCCTGTATGAAGCCAGGACACCCCCTCACTCACTCACACACCCCAGTCTCCCCTGTATGAAGCCAGGACACCCCCTCACTCACTCACACACCCCAGGCTCCCCTGTATGAAGCCAGGACACCCCCTCACTCACTCACACACCCCCGTCTCCCCTGCATGAAGCCAGGACACCCCCCTCACTCACACACCCCAGTCTCCCCTGCATGAAGCCAGGACACCCCCTCACTCACTCACACACCCCAGTCTCCCCTGTATGAAGCCAGGACACCCCCTCACTCACTCACACACCCCCGTCTCCCCTGCATGAAGCCAGGACACCCCCCTCAGTCAAACACCCCAGTCTCCCCTGCATGAAGCTAGGACACCCCCTCACTCACTCACACACCCCCGTCTCCCCTGCATGAAGCCAGGACACCCCCCTCACTCACACACCCCAGTCTCCCCTGCATGAAGCCAGGACACCCCCTCACTCACTCACACACCCCAGTCTCCCCTGTATGAAGCCAGGACACCCCCTCACTCACTCACACACCCCCGTCTCCCCTGCATGAAGCCAGGACACCCCCCTCACTCACACACCCCAGTCTCCCCTGCATGAAGTCAGGACACCCCCTCACTCAGCCACACACCCCAGTCTCCCCTGCATGAAGCTAGGACACCCCCTCACTCACACACCCCCGTCTCCCCTGCATGAAGCCAGGACACCCCCTCACTCACTCACACACCCCCGTCTCCCCTGCATGAAGCTAGGACACCCCCTCACTCACTCACACACCCCAGTCTCCCCTGCATGAAGCCAGGACACCCCCTCACTCACTCACACACCCCCGTCTCCCCTGCATGAAGCCAGGACACCCCCTCACTCACTCACACACCCCCGTCTCCCCTGCATGAAGCCAGGACACCCCCTCACTCACTCACACACCCCAGTCTCCCCTGTATGAAGCCAGGACACCCCCTCACTCACTCACACACCCCCGTCTCCCCTGCATGAAGCCAGGACACCCCCCTCAGTCAAACACCCCAGTCTCCCCTGCATGAAGCTAGGACACCCCCTCACTCACTCACACACCCCCGTCTCCCCTGCATGAAGCCAGGACACCCCCCTCACTCACACACCCCAGTCTCCCCTGCATGAAGCCAGGACACCCCCTCACTCACTCACACACCCCAGTCTCCCCTGTATGAAGCCAGGACACCCCCTCACTCACTCACACACCCCCGTCTCCCCTGCATGAAGCCAGGACACCCCCCTCACTCACACACCCCAGTCTCCCCTGCATGAAGCCAGGACACCCCCTCACTCACTCACACACCCCAGTCTCCCCTGTATGAAGCCAGGACACCCCCTCACTCACTCACACACCCCCGTCTCCCCTGCATGAAGCCAGGACACCCCCCTCAGTCAAACACCCCAGTCTCCCCTGCATGAAGCTAGGACACCCCCTCACTCACTCACACACCCCCGTCTCCCCTGCATGAAGCCAGGACACCCCCCTCACTCACACACCCCAGTCTCCCCTGCATGAAGCCAGGACACCCCCTCACTCACTCACACACCCCAGTCTCCCCTGTATGAAGCCAGGACACCCCCTCACTCACTCACACACCCCCGTCTCCCCTGCATGAAGCCAGGACACCCCCCTCACTCACACACCCCAGTCTCCCCTGCATGAAGTCAGGACACCCCCTCACTCAGCCACACACCCCAGTCTCCCCTGCATGAAGCTAGGACACCCCCTCACTCACACACCCCCGTCTCCCCTGCATGAAGCCAGGACACCCCCTCACTCACTCACACACCCCCGTCTCCCCTGCATGAAGCTAGGACACCCCCTCACTCACTCACACACCCCAGTCTCCCCTGCATGAAGCCAGGACACCCCCTCACTCACTCACACACCCCCGTCTCCCCTGCATGAAGCCAAGACACCCCCTCACTCACTCACACACCCCAGTCTCCCCTACATGAAGCCAGGACACCCCCTCACTCACACACACACCCCAGTCTCCCCTGCATGAAGCCAGGACACCCCCTCACTCACTCACACACCCCAGTCTCCCCTGCATGAAGCCAGGACACCCCCCTCAGTCAAACACCCCAGTCTCCCCTGCATGAAGCTAGGACATCCCCTCACTCACTCACACACCCCAGTCTCCCCTGCATGAAGCCAGGACACCCCCTCACTCACTCACACACCCCAGTCTCCCCTGCATGAAGCCAAGACACCCCCTCACTCACTCACACACCCCAGTCTCCCCTGCATGAAGCCAGGACACCCCCTCACTCACTCACACACCCCAGTCTCCCCTGCATGAAGCCAGGACACCCCCTCACTCACTCACACACCCCAGTCTCCCCTACATGAAGCCAGGACACCCCCTCACTCACACACACACCCCAGTCTCCCCTGCATGAAGCCAGGACACCCCCTCACTCACTCACACACCCCAGTCTCCCCTGCATGAAGCCAGGACACCCCCCTCAGTCACACACCCCAGTCTCCCCTGCATGAAGCTAGGACATCCCCTCACTCACTCACACACCCCAGTCTCCCCTGCATGAAGCTAGGAGACCCCCTCACTCACTCACACACCCCAGTCTCCCCTGCATGAAGCCAAGACACCCCCTCACTCACTCACACACCCCAGTCTCCCCTGCATGAAGCCAGGACACCCCCTCACTCACTCACACACCCCAGTCTCCCCTGCATGAAGCCAGGACACCCCCTCACTCACTCACACACCCCAGTCTCCCCTGCATGAAGCCAGGACACCCCCCTCAGTCACACACCCCAGTCTCCCCTGCATGAAGCTAGGACACCCCCTCACTCACACACACACCCCAGTCTCCCCTGCATGAAGCCAGGACACCCCCTCACTCACTCACACACCCCAGTCTCCCCTGCATGAAGCCAAGACACCCCCTCACTCACTCACACACCCCAGTCTCCCCTGCATGAAGCCAGGACACCCCCTCACTCACTCACACACCCCAGTCTCCCCTGCATGAAGCTAGGACACCCCCTCACTCACTCACACACCCCAGTCCCCCCTGCATGAAGCCAGGACACCCCCTCACTCACTCACACACCCCCGTCTCCCCTGCATGAAGCCAGGACACCCCCTCACTCACTCACACACCCCAGTCTCCCCTGCATGAAGCTAGGACACCCCCTCACTCACTCACACACCCCAGTCTCCCCTGCATGAAGCTAGGACACCCCCTCACTCACTCACACACCCCAGTCTCCCCTGCATGAAGCTAGGACACCCCCTCACTCACTCACACACCCCAGTCTCCCCTGCATGAAGCTAGGACACCCCCTCACTCACACACACACCCCAGTCTCCCCTGCATGAAGCCAGGACACCCCCTCACTCACTCACACACCCCCGTCTCCCCTGCATGAAGCCAAGACACCCCCTCACTCACTCACACACCCCAGTCTCCCCTGCATGAAGCTAGGACACCCCCTCACTCACTCACACACCCCAGTCTCCCCTGCATGAAGCTAGGACACCCCCTCACTCACTCACACACCCCAGTCTCCCCTGCATGAAGCTAGGACACCCCCTCACTCACTCACACACCCCAGTCTCCCCTGCATGAAGCTAGGACACCCCCTCACTCACACACACACCCCAGTCTCCCCTGCATGAAGCCAGGACACCCCCTCACTCACTCACACACCCCCGTCTCCCCTGCATGAAGCCAAGACACCCCCTCACTCACTCACACACCCCAGTCTCCCCTACATGAAGCTAGGACACCCCCACACTCACTCACACACCCCAGTCTCCCCTGCATGAAGCTAGGACACTCCCTCACTCACTCACACACCCCAGTCTCCCCTGCATGAAGCCAGGACACCCCCCTCAGTCAAACACCCCAGTCCCCCCTGCATGAAGCCAGGACACTCACTCACTCACTCACTCACACACACACCCCAGTCTCCCCTGCATGAAGCTAGGACACCCCCTCACTCACACACACACCCCAGTCTCCCCTGCATGAAGCCAGGACACCCCCTCACTCACTCACACCCCCCCGTCTCCCCTGCATGAAGCTAGGACACCCCCTCACTCACTCACACACCCCAGTCTCCCCTGCATGAAGCTAGGACACCCCCTCACTCACTCACAAGCCCCAGTCTCCCCTGCATGAAGCCAGGACACCCCCCTCAGTCAAACACCCCAGTCCCCCCTGCATGAAGCCAGGACACTCACTCACTCACACACCCCAGTCTTCCCTGCATGAAGCTAGGACACCCCCTCACTCAGAGTGGATCGGGAAACCCAAAGTAAAACCATTTTTGCAGGCAAAAAAAAAATTACTGGGTGGGTGACAAGAAATTTTCTGCACCAGGTACCACCTGAGCTTCCTACGCCTCTGAGCTTGCAATGTAATTGCCTCTCACATCAGAAGCTGGTTATCAAGTGCAGACCAACCAAGTGATGCACATGCACACATAACAGAGCCATAGGTCAAAACCCAGCTTTAACAGCATGATTTCAAGACTCAGGAGCACTTTCCAGGGTCTGAAAACACATGCCATCGCGACAAGAGATGTTGACATGCACAAACATCAAGAGATAGATGTATGTATTGCCATACAGGCAATAAGAGGAGCCTTGTGTGTTATATATGGGTTGTAGGGAACAAAATACAGTGGTGCCTCGCAAGACGAAATTAATCCGTTCCGCGAGCCTCCCCGTCCTGCGGTTTTTTTCGTCTTGCGAAGCACAGCTATTAGCGGCTTAGCAGCTATTAACAGCTTAGCGGCTGTTAGCGGCTTTAAGAAAAAGCAAACAAACTCGCAAGAACTCGCAAGATGTTTCGTCTTGTGAAGCAAGCCCATAGGGAAATTCGTCTTGCGGAACGACTCAAAAAATGCAAAACCCTTTCGTCTAGCGAGTTTTTCGTCTTGCGAGTTTTTCGTCTTGCGGGGCACCACTGTACCCCAATTCTTCTCCCTTGCACCATAGTTGTCTCTCCATTCGGCTCTGACAGCTACGCCAGCCAGCTGCCACCATTGTGTTTCACAAGTATCACTGCTGGTGCAAAGCGTCCCCTTCTGTTCACTAGATGGGCAAAGTGCTGTTGGCAGGACGCCCAGCAACAGCAGTCAGCAGAAAGCCCCCAAATGGAGGGAAGGCCAACCTGGTCCCTTGCGTGTCATGTGATAGCACCAGGCCTGATGTGAGCCCAATTGCTGCACTCAACTGGTACAGAGATTACCCTGACTGCCCTCCTTCCAGAAAACCCTGTCAGGTGGCTGCCTTGGGTTTGGCTTGCCGCCTCAGTATGCAAAGGAGTCTTCTGCCACAAGCAAAGTGCAGTCATGCTAATGAGTCACATTTAAGTGACTCTAATACCCGTGTTCAAAATTACTGTTGGAATAAATAGCACCTAGTATTTATAAAGAACTTGTCAGAGCTGCAAAGCATTTTGCATGCATTATATTTGTAATCCTTAAAACAGTCCAGTAAGTTGGGCTTATAAATCATGTAGAGATTTTATTACAACCAAGCAGTATATAATTTTTGTTAAACAAATAAAATTATTTCCCTTGTACTTTTGAGGGGCATAGTTCTTGCAATAAAAGCTAATCTGTTACATGTATTTGAGATTCTCGAGGGCATTGAACTACTTTTAAAGAGCCTTGTTGCAGATTTGAGCCATATAATTTCGTTTTATATACCGTATTTTTCGCCCTATAGGACGCACCGTCCCATAGGACGCACTTAGTTTTTTGGGGGGGGGAAATAAAGAAAAAAAATTACCCCCCCCAGCCACGGGAACTCCCGCAGGGCTCCCTAGGCTGCGGATATCTGCCCAAAGCGTGGGGCGCTCTGCTTAACCTTTGCTCGGTAATCCTCAGATCATTTGCATGTTTGAGACTATTACTGTATTGCACATGGCCTTTTAGCAAGAACAGTTGTTGTATCTTTCTTGGTAATGGCCCATTCACTTGGTAAATCTGAACAATCTGTATGAAGGATGAATGGCATGGCCGAGTTCAGGTGATTAGATATAAATAAAGTACTGATTCTGTCCAAACTAGTTTACGTTTCTACAAATAAATGGGATGTTCTATTGGCTATAGGGGAAATAGTCATAAAAAAGACTCAGATCTCCAATTTAGAAAATACAATTTGTGACTTAATGAGTTGTGCCTTCTAAATTCCAGTTATTATTTGTGTGTGTGTGTGTGTGTGTGTGTGTGTATTGTAATGGTAGTGCCTGAAAAGATCTGTGGAATTACAGAGCTACCTCGGGTTAAGAACTTAATTCGTTCTGGAGGTCCATTCTTAACCTGAAACTGTTCTTAACCTGAGGTACCAATTTAGCTAATGGGGCCTCCCGCTGCCGCCACACCGCCGCCGCGCGATTTCTGTTCACATCCTGAAGCAAAGTTCTTAAACCGAGGTACTATTTCTGGGTTAGCGGAGTCTGTAACCTGAAGCGTCTGTAACCAGAGGTACCACTGTACCATATTCTGTCCACTTATAATGACATAATTTTGTAATCAGCAGTTTTCCCCTTTCTAAATCTCATGCACCGAATGGCCTTAGGCAAAGCACTTCTTTCAGATTCAGCCCCCACACCTGCAATATAGGGATAAGAATGTGGACCTGCCCTATACGGTTGGTGTGGTAAGACTTACAAGATAATTATGTGTTATGTATTATGAACAGTCTTGAGTGCTAATATATAAAGATGCATTTATTGAAAAAACGGTTTTACATAGAAATCCTTACATTCTTACTGATTGAATACCTTAAATTTGAGGATACTTTGGGGGGGGTTAATGGTCAGGATAGGATGGGGGAAACAAGGGTGACCAGATTGCTGAAACAAAAGTTAAGATCAGGTACTACTGGTGATACCAGGGATACCAGTGCTACTGGTGATAACAGTGCTACCAGTGCTACCGGTGCTACTGGTGATACCAGGGATACCAATGCTACTGCTGATACCAGGGATACCAGTGCTACCGGTGCTACTGGTGATACAAAGGATACCAGTGCTACCGGTGCTACTGGTGATACCAAGGATACCAGTGCTGGTGTCTGGATGTATTATTTGTAGCCGTTTCCTTTTCAGTACGATTCTCCAAAGTTGGTAAATGGCTCCGAAAGGGATCATCAAACATGGTACACTTTCCAGCATGATAGAGATGACGACAGCCCAGGGAGGATACTTTTTTAGCTCTTTTGCAGGAAAATATACCTTTGGGAGAAATGAATGTATTGCATGAAAGCTACACTAAACAGCACAATTTTCTATGTGTTTACTCAGAAGCAAATCCCATCAAGTTAAATGAGGATTGCTCCCAGGTAAGTGAAGACAGGAATTACAGCTTGTTAATACTTCAAAGTGGGAGCTAAGCAAAGGTTGGCATCACTCCAAAAGGGAAAGGGAAGACTCCTGAGTTGCATGCAGTGTAGGGCTAAGACTATGGCTTCAGCAGCACAAGGATGTCTCCTCACATGATGGGATGTTCTCTTCTCCACTGGTGCACCTCCTAAATACCTTCTAGGGATTTCCCAATCCCTCTGGAGCAGGCATCTCCAAACTCGGCCCTCCAGATGTTTTGGGACTACAACTCCCATCATTCCCAGCTAACAGGACCAGTGGTCAGGGATGTTGGGAATTGTGGTCCCAAAACATCTGGAGGGCCGAGTTTGGGGGTGCCTGCTCTGGAGCAAATTTTGGGATGCCATGGGAGGAGGAGGGGGGGAGTCCAATTGTGCTAGTGGCGTGTTGTATCTAACAAAAAACATTTTTTTAATGAATGTTCACTCCTATCACACGAAATGGTAAAATCTGTTTTTATGTAGGCTGGGACTTGATAGCAAACAGTTATCATCAAGGCTGATCATCTGAAAACTCATGAAGCTGAACAGATCTGGGACTGGTCAGTGTAAGAGTGTGCCTTTGTGGGTAAAGTCAAACCATTAGAGAGTTATAGCACCTACTGTGGCTGTACAGAAAAAGCATGTTTGCTGCTACAGGTGCGCTATGGCACTCCTTTCTGCGTCCCACCCCCAGCGGTCATTCCTCCTCTGTCCACTACTATGGATACACACCCTTACTGTCTTTCTCCAGGCAATACCATCTTGTAATAGGTTCATACGCAAGTTTGCTGGCTCACTACACGTACAGCAGACACACACCTCCTGTGCCCCACAAAGAAGAAAACAGCCCAGCAGGCATGTAGGGTTCTGTAAAGCCTGTTTTAGCTTGGTGTCCTAGATGGCAAGAGCCAGGATCACTGTCAAGCCCTTGGTGGGCTGTAGTATATGACTGATGGCATCCTTGGGCTTGGTGTGAAGAGGATGTCTGTTTATTCAACCTGCTTTTAAGTTGCTCTTCAGGAATGCTCTTAGAGCAGCTTACAGCAGAGTAATAAAATCAAAATGTAAAACCATTTATTAAATGTCCAGCTGAAACAAAAGAGGCCGGACATTAAATAAAAAGTCCAACATAAAGCATCCTCAGTTGATTATACTTAATAATTTATAATTCTATTATTTATACCCCGCCCATCTTACTGGGTTTCCCTGGCCACTCTGGGTGGCTTACAGCATATCTAAAAAAATCCAGCATTAAAAATCTGGTGAGGTTAATTAGCTGCAGGACCCCCTGTAAGCCCTAGTGAAACATCAGTGATGGCCCAGGAATTCTGTGCTTAAGCAGAGCATCTTTATCAATTCAGGAGTTCATAGCAGCAAGATTGGAGTGAGAGCTCAATCCCTCCCCCATGAATGCAAATTAGGGAAAGACTAGTAATGACTTGTATAAAGGTAACTTACATAATTTGGGTTCCAAGTATAGTACTTTGATGGTGGCTCAACTAGTACATAGGACAAAAAAATTAGGAACATTATCACTGGGGAGAAAAATTGCCATGTTGCCTTCCAATAGCCTTTTAGTGGTCTTCCTATCATATCTTTCACATCTGCACTGAATCTGTTAATGAAATGGATACATTTAATGAGTGATCTGTGGACAATTCACTTGCATGCAACCTTATTAAAAAATGAAGCCAGCTAAACTTCTGTTTCTCCTCTGACCGCATGACTGCTCATCACTTGATGAAAGCAGGAACAAGTAGAGCAGCTACATAAGCATCACTCAAAAGAGGGAAACACAAACAAAAGAGGTTTCAGGCTGGCGTAAAACGTTTATGTACTAATTTAGAAATGATTTTTGTGACTGAAATAGAAATGTATTACATGTCTCCATAGTGGGGAAGACTGACCAGCTAGCCTGTTCCGTCTCCTTTCCAGGTTTTAACTGCTGGTGGGAAACTTTGAGGCCTCTGCTCTCCCTGCCTAGAGTTCTTAATCTTTTAAACCAGAGGGATTTTAAAATCAAGGACTACCTCAAATAGAGATCTATCCTCTCTGACAGCTGCTTGGGCGGTTAAGGCCATATGCACCCTCCAAAATCAAATGATCTTTTACACAAATGAATTAAACACAACAGATAGGAAACCTTTATCCTATTGCAAATTTTGGGGTGTATATCCGCAAATTATGCATAAGGCTGCAAACCTTAGCTGGAATCATATTCCCACTGTATGCAATGGAATTTATTTCTGAGCAGGGGGACATGGGATTATACTTCAAATACAATAACCAGGTATCTCTTGCTGCACCTAGGCCAGGAACAGATCTGGCAGACACCCTCACTTTTGACTTTCCTGCCTCTCTTAAAGATCAGGCCTTCATTGCTTTTTAATGTTTTGATTAGCCAGCCACTTCCATAATTATTGGTACTGCTTGTACCGTAATTGTATTTTATGTTGCGCATCACTCCAGTGTTTTATTTGGCAGTACAAAAATGCTTTTCTAAATAAATAGACTAAATAAAGGTTTCTTGCCTAGAGTGTTGTTTTCACAGGATAAAGGAGGGAAATGGAAGTGTCACACCTCACCAGCTTATCAATGGGCTTGGTTCTCATGATCCCTATGATGGGGGGGGGGTGGTAAATCTGAGTCCTGGGCCATACCACTTCAAATAGCAATGGCTGTTGGCGACTGTACCTCTTCAGACTGAATGCCCCTCATATTAAACATAACGGCTCCCTCCATGGATGAGTATTCAGTTTTGAAACACAACTCACTAAAGCAGTCTGAAGCACTCCAGATTAGACACCAGTTTACCTTGTAAACCCTCTTCAAGCATTAGAATTAGTTTCCATGTAAGTGGGAGAGCAGGCGGGGGGGGGGGGGGCAAGGCACTCCATCACTAAAAAATCCTGATTTACATTACAAGATGTAGGTGGATTAGGCTAATTTTGCTGAAAATTTTAAGGCATTGCAGAATTTGTCTAAACAAATCTGCAGTTAAGTTTCACTGGGTTATGCTGAATCAGTAGTTCTGTTGAAGCCAGCTTCTCCATAGTGTGTTCATTTCTTAATAGAATTGCTTATTTATGAATACAGCCTGACGTGTTCATCTGCCTTGAGTTGCTTGTGCACCTAACGGCTTATCCAGATAAATATGCGAAGAAACATAGCCATACCTTTTTATTCCATAAAGAAATACAACACCGATCAGTTCAAAGAAAGTGATGATGAGCAAAGGCAAGGTCCCAGCATAGGCATCAAACATCTCAAGCCAGTAGTTTCCTGATCTCAGAGCAAAAAGCAGGCCCAGCAGAAAAGCAGAAAGGCATATTAAACCTACAGACAACAACATTCCTTAGTCAATTTACACACATGAAATAAAAGAAAACCTAACCATTGGTGTTTACATGTGCGTTTATAATCAATACCAACACGTCTGTTCCGTTCTTGCCAAACACCCAAGTTTTGCCACTCACCTATCCTTAATGGTTAATAGGTGCAATGTGGCATCATTAAGACTGTACAGTTTCTGCTCACCAGATTATTGTTATTGTTGTTATTACTGTTTATTAATTTATATAGTGCCCTTCAGAGATATCAGGGCAGTTCACAAGATAAAAATACAGGATAAAAGCACAAAATAAATAGAACAAAAATGAAACAATCACCCCCGCTCACACAAACACATTTAAAAGGCCATAGAATTAGCCCAAGATCTGGTTGAAGAGGAACTTTTTTTGCCTGGCTCGTAAAGATGTATAATGAAGGTGGCAGCCAAACCTCCCTGGGTAGGTTAATGAAACTGGAAAGAACGTATCTTGAAACAACAGTAGCAACTATAAGAATGAGAAATGAGCCAGGATATTCCCCCATCGAAATACTGTCTTGCCCACGAACCCTATCTCAGCCCCAACCTGCAATACAGAGATAATGTTAAGCTGCTGTTGTTTTTGATTGCTGAAATAATGTAGGTGAAGCACTTTGAACCGAGTAAAGCACCGTACTACTCTTGAGCATTGTTATCAGCAAAGAAAAGGATTTGAGGAAGATGCCTTACCACATATAGCCTCCTTGTATATGTATCTAGACACAGTGGGAGATTCTGTGAAAGGCGTCAAGATACTTTGAACGAGTCCAAAAATGGAAGATATACCAAGACTGAACAGCATAAGAAAATACATAACCGCCCAAGTGTTTGATCCAGGCATCTTAAGCATGATTTCAGTGAACGCAATAAAGGCCAAGCCGGTTCCAGAAACACTCTGCAAAATTCACAAATAATGGTAAAAACTGTCAGATTGATTTCTGAGTGTCATTTATTCTAATGCAGAGGCAAAATGTTGTATTACTCAACATTTAGCCATCATCTGGAATAACATACAGCCATTACCAATTACAAGTTCATATTGGGGGGGGTGAAACAAAAAACCCTCTTGACCTTGACCTTCAACACCTGAGATGTGCATTTTTAGGACTCACCATAAAGGTAAAGGTAAAGGGACCCCTGACCATTAGGTCCAGTCATGGCCGACTCTGGGGTTGTGGCGCTCATCTCGCTTTATTGGCCGAGGGAGCCGGCGTACAGCTTCCGGGTCATGTGGTCAGCATGACTAAGCCGCTTCTGGCGAACCAGAGCAGCCCAGTGGTATTAAGTTGCCGTAATCTGTTTTTAGTGTTGCATTTTAAATTGTTGTCACTTGCCCAGGGATCTAAGGGTGAAATGGGCACAGGACATTGGGTATAATATTATGTTTGCTGACTGGGAAAGGTTATGGACCACCGGTGTGAGGTTCACGGCCTGTAGTGCCTTGAAAGAAAATATTATGAAAATGATTTATAGGTGGTACATGACCCCAGTCAAGCTTGCAAAAATATATCACCTGTCTGATAACAAATGCTGGAAATGTAAGGAGACTGAAGGAACATTCTTTCACCTTTGGTGGACTTGCCCGAGGGTCAAGGCCTTTTGGGAAATGATTTACAATGAGTTAAAAAAGGTATTTAAGTATACCTTTCCTAAGAAACCAGAGGCCTTCCTTTTGGGCATTGTCGGCCAGAGGGTGTTAAAGAAGGATCGAACTTTTTTTATGTATGCAACAACAGCAGCAAGAATACTCATCGCAAAACATTGGAAGACACAAGATTTGCCACGCTGGAAGAATGGCAGACGCAATTGATAGACTACATGGAGCTAGCTGAAATGACTGGCAGAATCCGAGACTTGGGAGAAGAGACAGTGGAAGAGGACTGGAAAAAGTTTAAGGACTATTTACAAAAACATTATAAGTTGTATGAATGTTAAGATAATGCACGATAGAAAACAACACGGCATCAGTAATTTAGTTGAAAGATATTATGAGAATAAGTGAGGTTTAAGAAAAGGATGAAACCTGAAGTAATATTATGTTTAAGTTAAGCAGTTAAGTATTTGACAAAAAATATATATTTAAAGTTTGAGACATAATATTCGAGAATTACAAAATAAGAATTGAAACAAGGTAACAAATTGCTGTTCATAATTTTATTAGTGAGAATGCAGGAAAGGGAGATATGAGGAAGTCCTAAAGCTATCGAAATATGATTTATGGACTGTGGTTTTTGTTCTATGTTCACTTTTTTTGCTCTTTTTCTTTTCTGTTCTTTTATGATTGTTATTTCTTGGTGATGGTACTTTATATGTTTGGTTTTTTGTTGAAAATTTTGCAATAAATATCTTTTTTAAAAAAAAGGGATCTAAGGGTGAAGGAATGGTGATAAAATAATAAAAAAGCAGCCACCTAAGCTCACAGGTTGCTTTCTGTAGTTCTTTTCGTGCTCATACGTGCAGACACAGGTATGGTTTCTGCGTGTCTCTGCAGAATTATAAGGGGAAACTTCTCAAGCTGGACTAGAGTTTTGGTGGGTACCCTGAGCCCCATCTTCTGTGTGCAAGTATTTGTGGCTAAAAAAGTGGCCATGGAACACCCCAGTAACAGTAGTTGTAGGGGGGAAGGTAGATTGTGTTTCTTCGGAGATAACCAGGCAAACAACTTGTGGTCTCTGTGCACTCATACATATGGGCAGAGTAACAAGCTTGTTTACCAGAGACACAGCAGCTTGTATGAAACCAAAGAGCTCTTCTGGAAGAATTTCCTGCCTGGGTCATTACATCAACGGTAGCTGAAGAGCCAGGGCTGTGACCACCATGCAGCATGGCAGAGGTCCAGCAGAGAAACTACAGAAAAATGCAGTGAAAGCTGCAGAAACCTTCATGGAATGTGACCAGAGAAGGAAGCTCCATTCATTCATAACAAAGCTGTTGACACACTCAGTGTTGTCTGTCATCGCTTCCTCTCAGGTGAGGTTGCATTGCTCACCTGGCTTCCCAAAATACCACATGCCGATGTGAAGGAGAGGAGCAAGGCGGCAGGGAGGTTGGCATGGTGCAAGTGCTGCAACAGGAGCAGCGGGTTGGCTCTGCCACAGCAGCCACCCTCGCCAAGCACCCCACCATCTTGTCCTTCCCCATAAGCAATGGCAGTGTGCACTGTTGGGAAGCTGGGAGGGCAACATAGCCCCACTTCTGCCACCCTACTGGTCCCTACTCAATGCACTACCTGTCATGGCAAAAACCTCAAAATAGGTTCCATGGCAGAAAAAGAGCATATGAATGCCATCAGGAACTAATGTCGTGTCTGTGGCAATAGCCCCAGCAAGTGGAGTTGTTTTGGCGACTACAAAATCATTGCATACTGTACTTTTACAATTGGATCATTTTGTAATGGAGTACAATACCTGATCAAGGAAATGTTGGAGATCACAATTTGCCAGGTTGAGAGATGTAAGTTTATTGATATCCGTTCCGTTCAAGTAACTGAGCCAAGATGCGCCGCTGTCTACAGTGATGCTTTCGTTCCTGAATGCCTTGGTGATGTATTTAACATTTCTGTCAGTAAAGGCAGGAATGGTACGAATTATTTGCATTGCCACAGTCCCTAAGAAAAACAACAGCAATTTGCTTCAAATAGGGGCAGGCCAGAGGCAGAACACAACCCCCACACAAAAAGGAAGTTCCCTGTATACCTGAATTAATGATTATGCACATGGAACATGCAGGATTGTATACTTTGTGTTCTATGCTACAATCTTATTTTAATTCTGCCCTCTGGGGTCCCCTAAACTGGTTTAAAGGGGGGGGGGAGAAATGACACTAAATTTTAGACAATGAAAAACAAAACAAATTGTGAACAGAGGGCTTGGACCAACACCTTAAATTGGTTCCTAACTGTGAAACTTGAATGGCTCACCTTTCCAAGCATTCTTCATAGGCCACTGTTGCTTTGAACCCCAGAATTGAAAAAACTGGGATTGACGCAAACAAAGAAGTCAAAGAGTTTATTCCTGCTATCATGACAGCATCCAGTTCACAGTCATTACTAGGAAAAACAAGTACATAACAACCCGATTAAATGTTACAAAGGCCAGCACCGAGTCTGTAACTTCTAATGTTATTCGTCCTATGGGGCGAATGCAGGCTTTCGCTGAAGATTGGAGAGCGAGAGGGGTTGGTGCGCACCGACCCCTCTCGCTCTCCAGGCTTCAGGAAGACACCCGCAGCCTAGGCAGCCCACAGAGTTCCCGCAGGGCTGTCCAGGCTGCGGATAGCAGCTTGCTTCCCATAGCGCCGGGCACGCTGAAAGTAGAGCGCCCGGTGCTTCAGGAACACATCCGCAGCCTAGGCAGCCCTGCGGGAGTTCCCCGCAGGGCTCCCCACGCTGCGGATAGCAGCCTGCCGCCCAGCGCAAGGGGCGCCCTGAAGCAGAGCGCCCCTCGTGCCGGGCAGACATCGGCCAGCCCCACAAGCTCGGGGGACAGCAGGGAGGCGCAGCGCTGCCATCCCGCTGTTCCTCAACCTGGTTCGGTTCCCCGACCTGGTTTTGGAGGGAAAATAAAGGGGAATTTTTTCCCCTTTATTTCCCCCCCCAAAAAAAAACTAGGTGCGTCCCCAGAGCGTCCTATGGGACGAAAAATACGGTAGTTAGGGTTGCAGTTAGGCATTGTTTGACCTTGTGTGGGGGAGGGGAGGTGTGGCCATCACCTGCCCCTCCATGCTTAAGGGTATTCCATTAAGGGAACCCGGGGGTGTTGATCTAGTCCAGGGGTCTGCAACCTTTAAGACAAAAAGAGCCACTTGGACCCGTTTTTGAAGGAAAAAAAACCTGGGAGCCGCAAAACCATTGCGACATTTAAAACAAATATATCTCCGGAGCCGCGATCTGACAGCGGGCGGGAAGGTGACGTCGGGACGGTGCGTGACTAACGCACGCACCGCCCCCATGCGACGTCACAGCCAGTACAGCGCCCGCCACAGTGGGGAGTGTCGGGGCGCACAATGCGCCTCCTCCCCTCGCTAGTATCCGCCCCGGAGCCGCGGCAAAGGTGTAAAAGAGCCACATGCGGCTCCGGAGCCACGGGTTGCAGACCCCTGATCTAGTCTGAAGCCCGGCTGGGGGGCTAAGGCCTTGACATGACCCTGACGGGAACACCAGGGTGAGCTTGAGTTGGTTCGCATCGACAGGGCTCCATCTACCGGTGGCTTACCCTTACTGGACTTCCTGCACAATGGGCAGGAGTCAGATATAGTCAGGTCCAATCAATGCCTAAGCCAATACTGCTCACATTCTGTAATTTCAATAAAGTTGTGGCCAAAATTTGCCCAATAACATAAACCTAATATCCGTATCCTTGTGTGAGTTATTTCCAACGAGGGGGTGGCTGCGGGGTCTCAAGTCAGGGCTCTGCAGCTGACTTCAGTGGGACTCATTCATCATAAAGTATTGCATCTCAAACTTAGCTGAACTTTTCCCACTTCCACATTCACTCCCATTCTTCCTGCAGATGATGTGAAGATCTTCACACGAAGACATGCGTATGCAACCTACCGCTGTTTGTGTGCGACAGCCTGTGTACTGGGGCATCTGCCCAACTCTGACATTGCAGAAAGAACAATAAAGGGCATCTTTGGGACTCACACAGGGAGACATCAAGAGAACAGAGCCAACCGCTTTTCCTGGGCTCCAGTGTGGGTTGAATGAGAATTGAGTCTTGTCTCCAGAGATCACTGAGGCGCTATCTCATAGAAGTCAATTTGACTGCGTCAAACAACTCCTCTCCACATTGTGAGCGAAAGCTAACAAAACTGCAAGATTATACCTACTTTGACGGGTTGTAGCTTGAATATGCTATGAGTCCCCCACATCCTAAAGAAAGAGAGGAAAAAATCTGGGTGGCTGCATCAAGCCAGGCACGTGGATTGTTGATCTTCTTGAGCTGTGAGAGAGACAGGGAGATATCAGGGCTAAAAACATTATTAGTCTCATAATTCCTGTGCATATTTCACTGATACAGGCCTTCCTGGCAAGCAGTGGAAAATTAGTGTGTTTTCTGAATTCAACAAATTCAGAACAGAACAATGCATTATACTGGCAAACAAGTGTTTCACAAACTGCGTGCTGGGGGCTTGTTGGAGGGGGAGAATCAGTGTGTAGGAGAGAGCGCTTAACTCTTTCCATGTTTGGCGATAGTCCCTTACAAATGCTCACTAGAGTGCTTTTACCTTCACTTGCACATCTTCCAGTCTTGGACCCTGCCAGACGGAGAAACAAAAAGCAGCCCAGGGGAGCATTTGTAGGGAAGAATTGGTGGGCATAGGGAGGATTAAGTACCTGCCCACTGGCTTCCTCTGCAAATGCATCTCTCCATTTCTGCATTCGCCCCAGCATAACAAGTCAAATACAGAACTGGGACACCCAATGCTTGCACAATGAAGTGTAGTTCTGCCCAGTCTGCTGAAAAATAAGATTTGACCCAGGGTTGCCTATATTTGTAAGTTCTAGAAAAGGGCATTTTTACACACGTTTCTGTTCTTCATAGATTCTAGAGGGAGTTAACAAAGTACAATTGCCAGAATATGTGTGGATCCCAACTAGTATTAAGTGGTAAACAAAGAAGCAGCATGGAGGAAGGTTCAGCCCGGACACGGAGGTCCAGCGCCGAGGGCCTTCTGGCGGTTCCCTCATTGCGAGAAGTGAGGTTACAGGGAACCAGACAGAGGACCTTTTTGATAGTGACGCCTGCCCTGTGGAATGCCCTCCCTTCAGATGTGAAGGAAATAAGCAGCTATCTTCTCTTTAAAAGACATCTGAAGGCAGCCCTGTTTAGGGAAGTTTTTTATATTTAATGCTGTATTGCAGAGTGGCTGGGGAAAGTCAGCCAGATGGGCAGGGTATAAATAAATTATTATTATTATTATTATTATTATTATTATTATTATTAGTCTAAATGACCAAGTCAGATTTTCTGTACATCATCTGGAACACCAAGGATCAATTGAATAAATACTTGCATTAGGAGTCATGAAGTATACTAATCCGTGAAAGGCTCCTGGGAGAGTCACTCCATAAAGAAGGAATAATGTTAGAATTAGGTAAGGAAATGTAGTTGTAACATACATTGCCTAAGAGGAAGAACAAAGCAGAGAAGAAAAAAGTGAGTGTCAGGAACAGGTGAAGGCAACGCCATGAAATATATGAGCACTTAAGATAGATAATATTCTATTTTCTGTCTGGACTGTACCATTTCTGACTGTAGGCAGGTAATAAGATGATCAAATACATGCAAAAAAAACCCCTCCTGCATATGGATTCTAACCTAGCTTCCTCCCAGACGCATTAGTTTTCAATGGGCAGGTGCCTTTTAAAAATATGATAGAACATTCGTTCATGTGAGCTGCCTTCTGTCTCACATGGTGCAGTCTAAAGATGGCTTTACCACCTCAGTAAGGACCAGGTCAGTGAAATACAGGTGTCTGGTAATAATCCTTGCTCACCTTTCCAGTCGATTCAATTCCTCGTACTGTACAAATGAACACAAGTAACCAGCAGGCTGCCAAACACAAAACCAGCCACCACTGAAGCGGACCACTGTTTGTAATATCCGTGCTTATGTTTAAAGTGTACCTATACCAGAAATAATTGGTAGGTGTGCTTTTGTTACATTCTTCAATAAGTTCTGAAATAACAAGCACAGAAGGCATTATCAAAACAGATAGAATCATAGAAGAGTTGGAAAGGATCCTGACGGTCAGGAATATGCAGTTGTCCCATTCTGTACCAATTGAGCGTGCAGATGGTATAAAGGTAAAGGGACCCCTGACCATTAGGTCCAGTTGGGGCCGACTCTGGGGTTGCGGCGCTCATCTCGCTTTATTGGCCGAGGGAGCCGGCGTACAGCTTCCGGATCATGTGGCCAGCATGACTAAGCCGCTTCTGGCAAACCAGAGCAGTGCACGGAAACGTGTTTACCTTCCTGCTGGAGCGGTGCCTATTTATCTACTTGCACTTTGATGTGCTTTTGAACTGCTAGGTGGGCAGGAGCAGGGACCGAGCAACGGGAGCTCACCCCATCGCGGCGATTTGAACCGCCGACCTTCTGATCAGCAAGTCCTAGGCTCTGTGATTTAACCCACAGCGCCACTACATTTTAAAAACTCCATTCCATGTTTTGTTTTGTTTTTAAGGAAAATGTAATCCTACCATAAACCCCTCTCTTCTGGAGTTTTAGACTGAGGTATTGTTTAGTTTGGGGAATAGTGTCAGGGGTTCAGGAGCAGAGGCGCAGGAAAGGGAGGAAACAGAGAGCGAGGGGGAGGAATCCGAAGGGAGGATGAGTGATGACAACGACCCGAGATCTCCGAGTCTTTCCAGTGAATCGGAAGATTCACAGAAAGGGGCGCCAGTGGTCAGAGCAAGGGGGGACCCAGGGGGACACCCCAGGAAGAAGGGACCAGAGGGGACTCAGAGAGCAGCAGTTGGAAATCAGGGCCAGCGTCCCCAGCAGAGCGCAGCGGGGAGGAAGGGTGCCAGGTATCGGGATCCGGAGGCTCTCCGCAGGCGGGAGGGCATGAGTCAGGATTGGCCACGCCTCCATCAGGGAGCGAGGAAACGGTCAAGAGGAAGGTAGAAGGTTGGGCGCGCGCGCCAAGTTCAAATACACAGGAAGGCGGCACAGTAAGCAGCCCAGAAAGGGAGCCAGGTCCTAAAGCCCGCCGCAAGGAGACAGAAGGGTCCGGGGGGTCTGCGTCAGAAGAGTCCCGGAAGGAAGAGACCACGGGGGGCAGAGGGACCCAGAGAAGGAAGGAAAGACGTAAGAGGTGGAGCAAGGCGAGGGTATTAAGTTGGTGTACAGGAGGCGGGGACTCAGACGGAGCTTCGCCGGTCTAGCTTCTAAGACGTAAAGCTGCACGCTGCAGCTTGAAAATGGAAACTGTAACTCAATAAAGACTTTTATTAAGTGAACGCTGGCTAGCGTGATCCTCTGTGAGCTAGGATCTGGAAGCAGCTCTGACAAATAGCCTCCTCTTGATTGACAAACAGGGCTTCCCAAAAGAATGACATCAAGAGGAGATGCTTCACCTCAGCTCTTCCAGACCAAGCCTGGAACAAAACTCTCCAGCCCTACATATATTTGTGTTAGGGATGCGACTAGGCACAGCCCCGGGTGAATGGATATGTGCCTTATCCTCTCAAAGCTATTCCATGAAGGGGAAGGGGCAGGAATGGGGCCTTTCTTCAGGCATCAGTTCTCTCTGCACAGGAAGCTCTTGCTTTGGCATAACTAGTAAACTAGCCAGGAGTGGGGAACCTTTGGACTTCTAGCTGTCGTTGAACTACATCTCCCATCAGTCCTAGCAAGCATGGCCTATGGCCCAGGATCGTGGGCGCTGTAGTGCAGTAAGAGCTGGAGGGCGTGAAGATCCACCACACCTGCTTTAAGCTATTGGCCCCATCTACACAGCACTTTAAACCATTATTAAACTAAGCTAGGCCTTAAACATGAACTTACTGCTGCTTCTTTCAGATGGGCAGGGTATAAATAAAAATATTATTATTATTCTACCTCTGCTACATTACCAAGTGCTTCTCTCAGTTCATATCCTATTCCCTTTTGATACAACTTACAAGCGCTGCTTTCTCTGTAATTCTGTCCTTTTGGAGCTGTAAGATTTGGGGTGTATGTTCACAGGATGCAACTGCAGACACATGTTCATGAGGACACAGCCTAACTAGGTGAGTCTTGGGGAGAGGTCAATTTAAAGTGCAGTGCATCTGGGTAGGAGGGGGAGCTAACCCCCCTTCTTATCTGTGCTTTTTTATGCAAGAGGAGAAGAGAAGAATTGCATCCACACATTACCATTTACTCTTGCCCTAGTGCGCTCCCAATGGTGGATTTTGAATCCAGAGACATACAACATTACCAAAGATGTAGAGCTAGCCTGGAGATTTTTGATAAATGCTGCTATTGTGTGTGTTTTCCATCAAACCAGCTTCAACCCAAAAAGAATACTTAAGCCACATTTGATGTGCAGTTCAGCTGAGGTGTGTAACAGCGTATGCACAGATGATAGCACCATGAACGGTAAATGGGAGGATTGCAAGCGGGAGGGGAAATGAAGCAAGTAATGCACATTGGGTACAAACATCCCCATCCCGTCTCTGGTGTGCACAAATGCAACCTGACACACAGACACAGCTGATAATGTGTGCATAGCCTACACAGAAAAATGGGCACCTGTAGGGCTTTTGCTTATCCCAATCTGTGGCTAGGGCCAAAGGAGGCATGGCAGGAACACACCTGGGTCTGACAGTTGCTGACTGTGGCAGAGTCGGACAAACAATTTAATGCAGTGATTGAAGGATACATAGAAAAGCAGATACTAATAACAGAAAGCAGCAAGAGACTTGGGAACTCACCTGGTTTGCTCGTATCTGTTGGGCAGGAACTCCAAGGTAATGGGTTTCGGAAAGAGTTTATAAAATACCACAAAATCCAGGCCAAAAGCATATTGTAATAGAGAGCTACTAGGAAGCACACTATCACAGAAGTGTAACCTATGGAATATACAAGCACATGCAGAACTGGCATGAACAAAGGAAATTGCTTTTTAACATACATATTGCAAGAGTCTGATTCACACAATGGAAAGATCAAATCCAATTACTACCTGAACTCTAGCAGTCTGGAAAACAATATTGCTCTGTGAATTAAACGTTGGTGCTAACAAACTAAGCAGTGGGGTGGGAGGAAGGCAATTCCCATTTTGCCTCAGGTGATGAAATCACACAGGTTGCCCCTGAGTGGCTCTGTTTATCTTCCACACAGATAGGCATGCAACTGCCTGAGTTTACTACTACTGGGATGTGGGTAGCGCTGTGGTCTAAACCACTGAGCCTCTTGGGCTTGCCAATCAGAAGGTCAGTGGTTCAAATCCCTAAGACGGGGTGAGCTCCCGTTGCTCTGTCCCTGCTCCTGCCAACGTAGCAGTTCAAAAGCATGCCAGTGCAAGTAGATAAATAGTTATCACTGTGGCGGGAAGGTAAACGGCGTTTCTGTGCACTCTGGTTTCTGTCACAGTGTTCCGTTGCGCCAGAAGCGGTTTAGTCCTGCTGGCCACATGACCCAGAAAGCTGTTTGAGGACAAACACTGGCTCCCTCAGCCTGAAAGCGAGATGAGCACTGCAACCCCATAGTCGCCTTTGACTGGACTTAACTGTCCAGGGGTCCTTTATCTCTTACCCTACTGCTAATGGGTTTGCTATTACAGCCTCATGGAGCCCATGCATTTCCAGGAAAGAGCAATGATTAGAAGATTGTATAGTCACAAGTAAAGGCAGTTGCAGAAACCTACCCAGTCCTCCCAGGTAAGGTGAGATGTGCCACCAGACTTCAATGCTGCCTTTTCTCATGTGTTGCCCTATAGCTAATTCAAGAAAAAATATAGGGGTGCCTTCCAACAGAAACGCAATGATGTATGGAATCAGGAATGCTCCTAGAAACACAATTTCCAAGCATAGTTAGCTCATAACAGTGGCATAGCGTGGGTTGCTGGCACCCAGTGCAGGCAAGCCCCTGACACTGACGGAGCACATCTCCAGCCAAGTGGGGCCTTGCTGTGCCAGCTGCCTGCAGGGGCATGTCTGGCCAGGCCAGGCCACACTGGGGATGCCCCTTGTCCCCTCCCTGTGCTCCATGGGCCTGGACTGCTTTGCATCCTTCACCAGGGTGGGGAAGCCAGTGCCTGGGGGGGGTGCCTGGTTGTGTTCCCTCAGAATTCTACCCCTTGGCCCCACACACTATGCCACTGCTCATGCCCTCCTCCACCTCTAACTTTCTACTAGCATTATCTTTATACCAGCAGCATCTGTCAGGTAAGTATGTTGTACATAAAATAATTATTAAGTAAAGCAAAAAAGCTGTAACAGTTGATTGAGAGAGGATTTTTTCCCCCCATATGGTGACAAACTGGGGGTAAGAAAACCTGGGGGGGGCGCTACCTTAACTGCTATGGCACCCAGTTGTGGCTCTTGAGAATTTTTCCATGAAGGGACAAGGGTTCTACAGCTAATGATCATTAACTTCCTCCATTGGGGAAGCTGTGATGTTGATTTCAGATTCAAATCGGGACTGCCCCCGCCCCCATGCAAACAATATGAGGGGCAGGGAGGTGTTGTGGAGTGAGCTAATCATGTCCTTCCGCTTAGGGTCTGTGCAAAAAGGCAATAATATACAACTAATTGTTAGAGGGGTTTTTGTGTTTTTTTACTGTGGCATGCATTGAAAGTGCATCTAACTGGTGGGGATTAACCTGCATAAATTAGACCTGCAGTGAGAGATGTAGAAGGTGAAAGTAATGAAAAAAATGCTGCTTCATTGATTGAGAGTTCCTTGCTGCTGTTTTTGCACTTACATTTTAGCTAGTTTTTTTTTCATTTTTTTAAAAAAAATCTGGAATGTAGGGGGGGGAGAATCAACTTTGAGGGAAATCAGCTAGAGTCAACTCAGGTGTTCATATCTCCCTTGGTCTACATTATCAGGTGTAAATTATCTGCTTTCCTTGAGGAGAAGAAGAGATTGGCAAAAAGTTACAACCAGGAATGATGCTGCAAAGGAAGTTGCTCTTGGACAAAGTAGCTTGTTTCTAATCTCTTCAACTTTCAACAAGGAATAATACACATTTTAAAATCATTTATCAGAGTCAAAGCACAGAAACATTTAACTAAATCCCTGCAGTGAAACCAAATCAATCAGTAACAATAGATAACAATTCCAACAAGACTTAAAGCTTGGGTTGTAAGTTATTCAGTAATACTATTAAGCGCTGCATGCAAATCAGAGTTGCAGTGAGGCATTGAAGTTAACAGAAAAATTAGGGACATATCTTTCCCAAATTCTCTGTCTTGTTATTTTGCTCTGGGCACATAGCCATCTGTCAATCAGAAGGAAGAGCAGGGTGTAAATGGCATTATTTTTTGTTTTATTTAGCAATGAATTTCTCAAACCAAAAATAAAAAAGGACCCCTCCCTTTTACAGAACCTGTGATAGTCTCCTCCTTCTAGCTGTCATCTGCCACAGATGAGGCCATCAGGTGGAGAGTCGCAACATTTAAGTACCTTTACAGCTGCCTCTGCAGAGCCATTTTAGGCCACATTTGTTCCCAGCTCTGGCTTTTTTTGCCATCTCACAAAATCTCCCTTAATGGCTCACAACCCAGGCTAACACCTCACTGGGAGGCTAGCCTGGCTAGTCCAAGAATTAAAAGCACTGATTAAATTTTAACAGTTGCTGGATCCAGAGATTAGAGGGGTGTGGCACACCCCAAATACATATTCTTTTAGAACAAGAGGTGCTTGTCATAGTTTAGTCTGAACAATCATGCAACTAATCAATTAAAAGGTGAGTTTTCTCCTACCTCCTCCATAGGTTTGGCACAAGTATGGAAAACGCCACACATTTCCAAGACCCACAACAAATCCAGCACAGCTTAAAAGGTACTGGAATTTACTATCCCACTTGGGCCTTATGTAGTCTTCATCGCTGCCTTCAGATTCATCAGTTTCCATCTTTACTTTATACTCTTCAACGCCACCTTCAGGTTCATCAGTTGCAGGCTTTAATTGATACTCTTCAATGCCGCCTTCAGGTTCATCAGTTGCCATCTTTACTTTATACTCTTCAACGCCACCTTCAGGTTCATCAGTTGCCATCTTTACCTTAGACTCTTCAACGCCGCCTTCAGGTTCATCAGTTGCCTTCTTTACTTTATCCTCTTCAACGCCGCCTTCAGGTTCATCAGTTGCTTTCTTTACTTTATCCTCTTCAACGCCGCCTTCAGGTTCATCATTTGCCATCTTTGCTTTATCCTCTTCAATGCCGCCTTCAGGTTCATCAATTTCCTTCTTTACTTTATCCTCTTCAACGCCGCCTTCAGGTTTATCAGTTGCCTTCTTTACTTTATCCTCTTCAACGCCGCCTTCAGGTTCATCAGTTGCCATCTTTGCTTTATCCTCTTCAACGCCGCCCTCAGGTTCATCAATTTCCTTCTTTACTTTATCCTCTTCAACGCCGCCTTCAGGTTTATCAGTTGCCTTCTTTACTTTATCCTCTTCAACGCCGCCTTCAGGTTCATCAGTTGCCTTCTTTACTTTATCTTCAACGCCGCCTTCAGGTTCATCAGTTGCCTTCTTTACTTTATCGTCTTCAACGCCGCCTTCAGGTTCATCAGTTGCCTTCTTTACTTTATCATCTTCAACGCCGCCTTCAGGTTCATCAGTTGCCTTCTTTACTTTATCCTCTTCAACGCCGCCTTCAGGTTCATCAGTTGCCTTCTTTACTTTATCGTCTTCAACGCCGCCTTCAGGTTCATCAGTTGCCTTCTTTACTTTATCATCTTCAACGCCGCCTTCAGGTTCATCAGTTGCCTTCTTTACTTTATCGTCTTCAACACCGCCTTCAGGTTCATCAGTTGCTTTCTTTGCTTTATCGTCTCCAATGCCGCCTTCAGGTTCATCAGTTGCCTTCTTTACTTTATCCTCTTCAACACCGCATTCAGGTTCATCAGTTGCTTTCTTTGCTTTATCCTCTTCAAAGCCGCCTTCAGGTTCATCAGTTGCCTTCTTTACTTTATCCTCTTCAACGCCGCCTTCAGGTTCATCAGTTGCTTTCTTTACTTTATCCTCTTCAACGCCGCCTTCAGGTTCATCAGTTGCTTTCTTTACTTTATCCTCTTCAACGCCGCCTTCAGGTTCATCAGTTGCTTTCTTTACTTTATCCTCTTCAACGCCGCCTTCAGGTTCATCAGTTGCCTTCTTTACATTATATTCTTCCATGCCGCCTTCAGGTTCATCAGTTGCCATCTTTACTTTATGTTCTTCAACGCCACCTTCAGGCTCATCAGTTGCCATCTTTGCTTTATCTTCTTCAACGCCACCTTCAGGTTCATCAATTTCCTTCTTTACTTTATACTCTTCAACGCTGCCTTCAAGTTCATCAGTTGCCATCTTTACTTTAAACTCTTCAACACTGCCTTTGGGTTTATCAGTTGCCATCTTTACAACCTCTTTTTTTCCTTTCACCACATATTTCTCCAATATTAGCAGCAGCCAGGCAACTGACCAAGTAAGTAGCAGGGGGGTGGGCAGCAGCAGAGGTATTCTGAACAATGGATGGAACTTCCATCTGCGACCTCACACCAAAGAATGCAGATATAACAACCTAGCAACCTACAGCCACACAAATTACAGAGTTGAGATGAGGCACTGAAGTTAACAGAAAAAATCTTACCTCTTGGAAGCAGTGAAGATATAATTTAACCCTTTCTGTCTAAACACTAAATTGTATTACCTTTCCCAAAGTTTCTCCTAGCATAGGAAAAAGACCACACGTTTGGTAAGTTTAAAAATTGTTTACTTTCACACTCCTCAAAGGTCAGGTTCATGTGTTTCATAAAAGGTTCCTCAGGCAGTAATATTCACCTTAGTTACAAAGCGGCGAAAGCTCCTAAATTATTGGTATAGGAACTCAAGAATGGATGCTGTGGGCCATGCAGTTGAGCTGGAGCAACCAACTCAAACCTCTTCACATGCCGAGTTTCTCAAGTAAACGGGAGAACAAAGGCTTGATTATTAGTTCCTGCCAAGGTGAGGGGAAGTAGATAGTTAAGCCTGTCAGGACAACATACTCTATGGTATTAACCCCTTCATGCATTAATTAGACTTAAGCATGTTGGTTATATGAGGTTGATTATCCCACAAACCCCTTCTCAAGAAAATGTAACAATTGCATGCACAATAAATGAACCTCCGGGAATAACATCAAAGGTTCTAAAAACTGTTTCTTGGTAAGAATGTCAGCTATCATGTCTTTGGTTTGACAATACCGCAATTCAAGTCCATCTTGTACCATATCATACACATAGTGGTATTTCACCCCACTATGAGCTTGCAGTTTCTCCAGATCTGGGAGAGCTGTGTACAGCTATTAACCAAATGAAAAACAACAAAGCCAGCGGACCTGATGGGATACCTGCTAAAGTCTTCAAAGTGGGTGGAATTGACCTTACACAACAACTTCATAAGCTCATCGGAAAAATCTGGGAGAAAGAGGAGATCCAAGTATACTTTAGGGATGCCAAAATTATCAGTCTCTTTTAAAAAGGTGAGAGAACAGATTGTGGAAACTATCAAAGGCATCTCTCTATTAGCTGTGGCTGGAAAAATGCAGAGAGCAAAACCAACCCCTGTGTATGGTATTTATTGACCTGACTAAGGCCTTTGACACTGTAAACTGTAATACCCTGTGGACTGTCCTTCTGAAAATTGGCTGCCCAGATAAATTTGTGAACATTTGGCTCCTCTATGATATGACAGCAACAATCGCCGGTAACAAGGGCTCTCAAAGTGAACCATTCACAGTGGGATCAGGTGTTAAACAGGGATGTGTTATTGTCCCAACTCTATTCATTATTTTCATTGTCATGATCCTACACTTCATTGGAAGGAAACTCCACACCGGAGTAGAAATCATTAAAGCTCTTTAATCTGAGCAGGCTGCAAGCAAAGAGTAAGGTTACCACAACTTCCATCATAGAGCTTCAGTATGCTGATGACAACTTAGCGTTTGCACGCTCAGAGGATGACCTCCAAACCGTCCTAAATATCTTCGCAGAAGCTTATGATAAGCTTGGCCTATCACTCAACATCCCAAAAACCAAAGTGCTGCACCAACAAGCAAAAAACAACCCCTCTTTAGCGCCACAAATCCAACTCAATGGTGTAACTTTGGAAAATGTTGATCACTTCTCCTACCTGGGCAGTTATCTTTCCACAAGGGCTGACATTGATGCTGAAATCCAGCATTGCCTGAGCTCTGCGAATGCAGCTTTCTCCCGATTGAAGTGCAGAGTCTTTGAGGACAGGGACATTCACAGGGAAACCAAAGTGCTTGTTTAGAAAGCTATTGTACTACCAACTTTACTGTACGCTTGTAAAACATGGACCACCTATAAACGCCATCTCCAACTCCTAGAAAGATTCCATCAACAGTGTCTCCGAAAACATTTATGCATTACCTAGGAAGACAGGCGAACTAATGCCAGTGTACTGGAAAAAGCAAAGATCACCAGTGTTGAAGCAATGATTCTACAACATCAACTGGACGGGTCATGTTGTGTGGATGCCTGATTATCGTCTTCCAAAGCAACTACTCTATTCTGAACTTTAAAATGGAAAGTGTAATGGTGGTGGTCAACAAAAGAGGTTTAAAGACTCTCTCAAGACAAATGTAGTAAAAAAACTGACAACTGGGAAACACTGGCCTGTGAGCACTCCAACTGGAGAACAACCATCACCAAACGTGTCATGGGCTTTGAAAACTCTCGAACTCAGGATGAAAGCAGGAAACATGCTAAGGGAAAGGCACACTTGGCAAATCCACACCGTGATCAACTCCCGCCCAGAAACCTGTGTCCCCACTGTGGAAGGACGTGTGGATCCAGAATTGACCTCCACAGTCACTTACGGACTCACTGTTAAAACCGTGTTTATGGAGAACATAAACCGTGTTTATGGACTGATCGACAAAGAAGAAGAAAAAAGAAGCCTCAACAGAGATTGTGATTGATCATTTAATTTCAATTAGTAAGCAATTTAGAGCAGCTAATTCATTTTCCCTGAGGGGAAAACAAATTTTCTTCATCTGCCCAAACAAGATATTCAGCAAATAGTCCTTGTGGGTAATGTTGCAACTGTGGATTGGGCAATCAAAGGCATGCTGAGCACAGCATGAGTGAAGAGAGACCCATAAAGTAACTTGGGGTGTGTTTCTTTGAACATGTGTACTTACATATTTGAGATCTCAGACAATGTATGGTTATTCTCTCACTTTCAACACAAAGTAAAAAAAGAAGATAACCAACATGATAAGAAAACCCTGTCAGGTGGCTGCCTTGGGTTTGGCTTGCCCCCTCTGTATGCAAAGAAGTTTCTGCCACAAGCAAAGTGCAGTAATGCTAATGAGTCACATTTAAGTAATACCTGTGTTCAAAATTACTGTTTGGAATCAATAGCACCTAGTATTTATAAAGAACTTGTCAGAGCTGCAAAGCATTTTGTATGCATTTTATTTGTAATCCTTAAAACAGTCCAGTAAGGTGGGCTTATAAATCACTTAGAGATTTTATGCCAATCAAGTAGTATATAATTTTTGTTAAACAAATAAAATTGTTTCCCTTGTACTTTCGAGGGGCATAGTTCTTGCAATAAAAGCTAATCTGTTATACGTATTTGAGAGTCTCAAGCACATTGAACTATTTTTAAATAGCCATATAATTCCTTTTTATATATATTAGAGATGGGCAAGTTTATGGTCAAACTACAAAACTTTCTCTCCCAGGAGGCAGTGATGGTCATGAAGTTGGTTGGCTTTAAAAGAGGATTAGAATAATTCATGGGGAAGGAGATGGGTACTAGCCGTTATGACTATTGCTCTCCCTCCACTGTGGGAGGCAGCACTGGTTCCAAATACTGGAAACCACAGGAGGGGGGGGTGCTTGAAGCAGCTAGGAAGCCTGCTCCCCATCACGTGCAGTTTCAAAATGTCATTGGGAGTGCAGGGATGGAGTGGGCCAGTGGGCCATTGCAGCCCAGAGGCATTGCATTGGCAAAAAATGACCGCCCTCATTTTAAAAGACAGCCTGTGGACCACCCAATAACCCTGTTTGGAATGATTTGTCTATCAGAGCAGCGATTGGCTGATTTTAGCATTCATCTTTTCAGGTGAAATACAGTTGCTCCGGCAAATTCCAGAAGCTTCTGTACAGCTCCTGAAGGAAGTAACAGAACCACCACTATATGAAGATTTCAAAGCCATTCTGGATTGATAGATGCGGTCCTATTATAGGTAAACCGATTTATTTTTCCTTTAAAAAAGAAAAAGGAATAAATAGCTAAGTCAACCTCCTGTATCCCAAAGCAGGAAAAATGTAGTAATTTGGTGCCTGAAAGTACGCTTAGTGTCATGAATACATGAGCTCAAAGTGACGTTTTCAAAGTATTTTATCAGCAAAGTAAGTAATGGGATATGCTCCATTTTTAGTTCTATTTTTTACTGTGTAAAAAATTCACCTAACCTGGAACTGTCAGGGGGAAATATATTTGTCTGTAATCCAACAATGGTGAGATGCCTATTCTGGTATCTTGCCTAAAAAGTGATCTATGGCTGCAAGTTTCTGTGTTCCATTCACTAAGCCTTGTAAACTGTTTTTAAAAATGTGACTTCTGTTTTAAAAACTCGGTAGCACATTATTTTGTAATTGTGGCTGCCAGAACCATGTGGTTTTCCTTAAACCTTGCTGAGAAACCAAGACTATTATTGTACTGCACATGGCCTTTCAGCAAAAACAGTTGTTGTATCTTTCTTGGTAATAGCCCAATTACTTGGTAAGACTCAGATCTCCAATTTAGAAAATACAACTTGTGACTTAATGGATTGTGTCTTCTAAATTCCAGTTATTATTTATATATCTCAATCTGTCAAAAGGGTAGTGCCTGAAAAGATCCTTACTGTGGAATTACCATGTTCTGTCCACTTATGTTTTGGAGGGTGTCCACTTATAATGTCATTATTTTGTAATCAGCCCCTAGCAGTTTCCCCATTTCTAAATCCCATGCACCGAATGGCCTTAGGCAAAGCACTTTCTTTCAGTTTCAGCCCCCACACCTGCAATATAGGTATAAGAATGTGGACCTACCTTATATGGTTGGCATAGTAAGACTTACTAGATAATTTATGTGTTATGCATTATGAACATTCCTAAATGTTATATATAAAAATGTGTTTATTTAGAAAATGGTTTTACGTAGAAATCCCTACATTCTTACTGAGTGAATACCTTAAATTTGAGGATACATGTGTGGGTTTTTTTATTGGTCAGGATAGGATGGGGGAAACAAGGGTGAGCAGATAGCTGAAACAAAAGTTAAGATCAGGTGCTACCAGTGCTGGTGTCTGGATGTATTATTTGTAGCAGTTTCTTTTTCAACACAATTCTCCAAAGTTGATAAATGGCTCCAAAAGGGATCATCAAGCATGGTACACTTTCCAGCATGATAGAGATGACGACAGCCCAGGGAGGATACTTTTTTGACTCTTTTGCAGGAAAATGTACCTTTGGGAGAAACAAATGTATTGCATGAAAGCCACACTGAACAGCATAATCTTCTATGCGTTTACACAGAAGTAAATCCCATCAAGTTAAATGAGGATTGCTCCCAGGTAAGTGAGGACAGGAATTACAGCTTGTTAATACTTCAAAGTGGGAGCTAAGCAAAGCTTGGCAATATTCCAAAAGGGAAAGGGAAGACTCCTGAGTTGCATGCAGTGTAGGGCTAAGACTATCATCAGCACAAGAATGTCTCCTCACATGATGGTATGTACTCCTCCTCCTCTCCACTGGTGCACCCTCTAAATACCTTCTAGGGATTTCCCAAACCCTCTGGTGCAATCATCTCCAAACTCGCCCTCCAGATGTTTTGGGACTACAACTCCCATCATTCCTAGATAACAGGACCAGTGGTCAGGGGTGATGGGAACTGTAGTCCCAAAACATCTGGAGGGCCGAGTTTGGGGGTGCCTGCTCTGGAGCAAATTTTAGGATGCCATGGGAGGAGGAGAGGGGGGAAAGCCCCATTGTGCTAGTGGTGTGTTGTGTGTAACAAAAAACACTGTTTTTATGAACGCTCACTCCTGTCACACCAAATGGTGAAATCTCTCTGTTTTTATGTAGGCTGGGACTTGATAGCAAACAGTTATCATCAAGGCTGATCATCTGAAAACTCATGAAGCTGAACAGATCTGGAACTGGTCAGTGTCTGCATGGTTGACTAGGAACCACATGGCATCCATCTGTCTTGGGAGAAAGTGGAAGAGTGTGCCTTTGTGGGTAAAGTCAAACCATTAGAGAGTTACAGCACCTACTGTGACTGTACAGAAAAAGTATGTTTGCTGCTACAGGTGCGCTATGGCACTCCTTTCTGCATCCCACCCCCATTGGTCATTCCTCCTCTGTCCACTACTGTGGATACACAACCTAACTGTCTTTCTCCAGGCAATATCATCTTGTAATAGGTTCATACGCAAGTTTGCTGGCTCACTACTCGTACAGCAGACACACACCTCCTGTGCCCCACAAAGAAGAAAACAGCCCAGCAGGCATGTAGGGTTCTGTAAAGCCTGTTTTAGCTTGGTGTCCTAGATGGCAAGAGCCAGGATCACTGTCAAGCCCTTGGTGGGCTGTAGTATATGACTGATGGCATCTTTGGGCTTGGTGTGAAAAGGATGTCTGTTTATACAACCTGCTTTTAAGTTGCTCTTCAGGAATGCTCTTAGAGCAGCTTACAGCAGAGTAATAAAATCAAAATGTAAAACCATTTATTAAATGTCCAGCTGAAACAAAAGAGGCCGGACATTAAATAAAAAATCCAACATAAAGCATCCTGTTGATTATACTTAATAATTTATAATTCTATTATTTATACCCCACCCATCTTACTGGGTTTCCCTGGCCACTCTGGGTGTCTTACAGCATATCTAAAAAAATCCAGCATTAAAAATCTGGTGAGGTTAATTAGCTGCAGGACCCCCTGTAAGCCCTAGTGATAGCCCAGGAATTCTGTGCTTAAGCAGAGCATCTTTATCAATTCAGGAGTTGAATTGAGATTCAGGAGTAGCAGCAAGACTGGAGTGAGAGCTCAATCCCCCCCCCCCCCATGAATGCAAATTAGGGAAAGACTAGTAATGACTTGTATAAAGGTAACTTACATAATTTGGGTTCCAAGTATTGTAGCTTGATGGTGGCTCAACAAGTACATAGAAGAAAAAAATCAGGAGCATTGTCCCTGGCGAGAAAAATAACCACATTGCCTTCCAATAGCATTTTAGTGGTCTTCCTATCATCTTTTCCACATCTGCACTGAATCTGTTAAAGAAATGGATATATTTAGTGAGGGATCTGTGGACAATTCACTTGCATGCAACCTTAGTAAAAATGAAGCCAGCTAAACTTCTGTTTCTCCTCTGACCGCATGCCTGCTCATCACTTGAACAAGTAGAGCAGCTACATAAGCATTACTCAAAAGAGGGAAATGCAAACAAAAGAGGATTCAGGCTTGCATAAAACGTTTGCGTAAAACGTTTATGTGCGAATTTAGAAATGATTTTTGTGACTGAAATAGAAATGTATTACATGTCTCCATAGTGGGGAAGACTGATCAGCTAGCCTGTTCCGTCTCCTTTCCAGGTGTTAACTTTGAAGCCCCTGCTCTCCCTGCCTAGGGTTCCTAATCTTTTAAACCAGAGGGATTTTCAAATCAAGGACTCTCTCAAATAGAGATCTATCCTCCCTGGCAGTTGCTTGGGCTGTTAAGTAGGCCACATGCACACACACACACCCAAATCAAATGATCGTTTGCACAAATAAATTAAACACAACAGATAGGAAACTTTTATCCTATTGCAACTTGTGGGGTGTATATCGCCAAATTATGCATAAGGCTGCAAACCTTAGCTGGGATCTTATTCCCACTGTATGCAATGGAATTTATTTCTGAGCAGGGAGACATGTGATTATACTTCAAATACAATAAAAAGGTATCACTTGCTGCACCTAGGCCAGGAACAGATCTGGCAGACACCCTCACTTTTGACTTTCCTGCTTCGCTTAAAAATCAGATCTTCATTGCTCTTTAATGTTTTGTTTAGCCAGCCACTTCCACAATTATTGGTACTGCTTGTAATTGTATTTTATGTTGCGCATCACCCCAGTGTGTTTTTTTGGCGGTACAGAAATGCTTTTCTAAATAAATAGACTAAATAAAGGTTTCTTGCCTAGAGTGTTGTTTTCACAGGATAAAGGAGGGAAATGGAAGTGTCACACCTCACCAGCTTATCAATGGGCTTGGTTCTCATGATCCCTATGATGGGGGGGGGGCTGGTAAATCTGGGTCCTGGGCCATACCACTTCAAATAGCAATGGCTGTTGGCGACTGTACCTCTTCAGACTGAATGCCCCTCATATTAAACATAACGGCTCCCCCCATGGATGAGTATTCAGTTTTGAAACACAACTCACTAATGCAGTCTGAAGCACTCCAGATTAGACACCAGTTTACCTTGTAAACCCTCTTCAAGCATTAGAGTAAGTGGGAGAGCAGGCGGGGGGGGGGCAAGGCACTCCATCACTAAAAAATCCTGATTTGCATCACAAGATGTAGGTGGATTGCCTAGCTTCTCCGTAGTGTGTTTATTTCTCAATAGAAATGCTTAGTGATGAATACAGCCTCACGTGTTCATCTGCCTTGAGTTGCTTATGCACCTAAGGGCTTATCCAGCTACATAAACGAAGAAACATAGCCATACCTTTTCATTCCATAAAGAAATGCAACACCCATCACTTCAAAGAAAGCAATGACTAGCAAAGGCATGGTTCCCCCAAAGGCATCAAACATCTCAAGCCAGTAGTTTCCTGATCTCAGAGCAAAAAGCAGGCCCAGCAGAAAGGCAGTAAGGCATATTAAACCTACAGACAACAACATTCATTAGTCAATTTACACAAATGAAATAAAAGAAAACCTAACCATTGGTGTTTACATGTGCGTTTATAATCAATCCCAACACGTCTGTTCCGTTTTTGCCACTCACCTCTCTTTAATGGTTAATGGGTGCAATGTGGCATCATTAAGACTGTACAGTTTCTGCTCACCAGATTATTGTTATTGTTGTTATTACTGTTTATTAATTTATATAGTGCCCTTCAGAGATATGAGGGCAGTTCACAAGATAAAAATACAGGATAAAAGCACAAAATAAATAGAACAAAAACAAAACAATCACCCCCACTCACACAACACATTTAAAAGGCCAGAGAAGAAGAAGAAGAGTTTGGATTTGATATCCCGCCTTTCACTCCCTTTTAAGGAGTCTCAAAGCGGCTAACATTCTCCTTTCCCTTCCTCCCCCACAACAAACACTCTGTGAGGTGAGTGGGGCTGAGAGACTTCAAAGAAGTGTGACTGGCCCAAGGTCACCCAGGAGCTGCATGTGGAGGAGCGGAGGTGCGAACCCGGTTCCCCAGATTACGAGACAACTGCTCTTAACCACTACACCACACTGGCTCTCTCTCTCCCAAGGCCTGGTTGAAGAGGAACTTTATTTGCCTGACACTTAAAGATGTATAATGAAGGTGCCAGCCAAACCTCCCTGGGTAGGTTAATGAATCTGGAAAGAACGTATCTTGAAACAACAGTAGCAGCTAAGAGAATGAGCAATGAGCCAGGATAGTCCATCGAAATACTGTCATGCCCACGAACCCTATCTCAGCCCCCATCTGCAATACAGAGATAGTATTAAGCTACTATTATTTACAATAGCTGAAATAATGTACATATAAATAATGAACCATATTAATCTTGAGCATGGTTAACAGCAAAGAAAAGGATTTGAGGAAGATGCCTTACCACATACAGCCTCCTTGCATATGTATCTAGACACAATGTGAGATTCTGTGAGAGGCGTCAAGATACTTTGAATGAGTCCAAAAATGGAAGATACACCAAGACTGAACAGCATGAGAAAAAACAGAATCGCCCAAGTGTTTGATCCAGGCATCTTAATGACGATTTCAGTGAACACAATAAAGGACAAGCCAGCTCCAGAAACACTCTGCAATATTCACAAATAATGGTAAAAACTGTCAGATTGATTTCTAAATGTCATTTATTCTAATGCAGAGGCAAAATGTTGTATTACTCAACATTTAGCCATCATCTGGAATAAGATACAGTCATTACCGATGACAAGTTCTTATCTTGACCTGGACCCTTGACACCTGAGATGTGCATTTTTGGGACTCACCATGTTTTAATGGTATTAAGTTGCTGTAATCTGTTTTTAGTGTTGCATTTTAAATCGTTGTCACTTGCCCTGGGAGCTAAGGGTGAAGGAAAGGTAATAAAATAATAAAAGCAGCCACCTAAGCTCACAGGTTGCTTTCTGTGGCTCTTTTAGTGCTCATACGTGCAGACACAGATATGGTTTGTGTGTGTCTCTGCAGAATTATAAGGGGAAACTTATCAAGCTGGACTAGAGTTCTGGTGGGTACCCTGAACCCCATCTTCTGTGTGCAAGTATTTGTGGCTAAATAAAGTGGCCATGGAACACCCCAGTAACAGTAGTTGTAGGGGGGAAGGTAGATTGTGTTTCTTTGGAGATAACCAGGCAAACAACTTGTGATCTCTGTGCACTCATACATATGGGTAGAGTAACAAGCTAGTTTACCAGAGACACAGCAGCTTGTATGAAGCCAAAGAGCTAAACACAGCTCTTCTGAAAGAATTTCCTGCCTGGGCCATCACATCAGCGGTAGCTGAAGACCGAGGGCTGTGACCCCCTTGCAGCATGGCAGAGGTCCAGCAGAGAAACTACAGAAAAATGCAGTGTAAGCTGCAGAAGCCTTCATGGAATGTGACCAGAGAAGGAAGTCCCATTCATTCATGCAATGCAAGTACAATACCTTATCAAGGAAATACTGGAGATCACAATTTGCCAGTTTGAGAGATGCCAGTTTATTGATATCTGTTCCATTCAAATAACTGAGCCAAAATGTGCTGTTGTCTACAGTGATGTTGTCTTTCCTGAATGCCTTGGTGATGCTTTTAACATTTCTGTCAGTAAAGTCAGGAATGATACGAATTATTTGCATTGCCATAGTCCCTAAGAAAAACAACAGCAATTTGCTTTAAATAGGGGCAGGCCAGTAGTAGTAGTAGTTTGGATTTGATATCCCGCTTTATCACTACCCGAAGGAGTCTCAAAGCGGCTAACATTCTCCTTTCCCTTCCTCCCCCACATCAAACACTCTGTGAGGTGAGTGGGGCTGAGAGACTTCAGAGAAGTGTGACTGGCCCAAGGTCACCCAGCAGCTGCATGTGGAGGAGCGGAGACGCGAACCCGGTTCCCCAGATTACGAGACTACCGCTCTTAACCACTACGCCACACTGGTTCTCCAGGGGCCAAACGGGTTTATGCACAACCACTGACGTGTGCTGGGACCAGGAACGCAACCCCCATACAAACAGGAAGTTGCCTGTATACCTGAATTAATGAATATGCACATGGAACATGCAGGATTGTATACTTTGTGTTCTATGCTACAATCTTATTTTAATTCTGCCCTCTGGGGTCCCCTAAACTGGTTTAAAGGGGGGGATGACACAAAATTCTAGACAATGAAAAACAAAAATTGTGAACTTGGACCAACACCTTAAAATGGAGGGCACAAGGAGAAGGGGACGACAGAGAATGAGATGGTTGGATGGTGTTCTTGAAGCTACCAGCATGAGTTTGATCAAACTGCGGGAGGCAGTGGAGGACAGAAGTGCCTGGCGTGCTCTGGTCCATGGGGTCACGAAGAGTCGGACACGACTAAACGACTAAACAACAACAACAACTGTGAAACTTGAACGGCTCACCTTTCCAAGCATTCTTCATAGGCCACTGTTGCTTTGAACCCCAGAATTGAAAAAATTGGGATTGATGCAAACAAAGAAGTCACAGAATTTATTGCTGCTATCATGACAGCATCCAGTTCACAATCATTACTAGGAAAAACAAGTACATAACAACCCGATTAAATGTTACAAAGGCCAGCACCGAGTCTGTAACTTCTAATGTTATACATTTATTATTTTATTTGAAGTACTTGTACTCTATTCTTCATTGAATATTTTCAATCCCAGAACAGCAAAACAAAGCAATTGACAGATGGCATGTTGTCGCAGAAACTAAATAGCTGAAGGCACTACTGAAATATGTTGGTTTTGTCATTGTTATTATTATTATTTTCTTTATTCGTTGACAGGACTCAAAGCAGCTTACAGTTTTAAAACATGAACCACTAGAGAGAGAGAAAATCATTGAAATACAATTAAACATGGATAGAATGAAAACTATAAACATGTAAAAAAAATATGTTTAAAACCTACCAATAATTACAATAAAAATTGTCCTCAATTTTTGTGTGTGGGAAAGAGAAAACAAGCAGGCAGCCCTAGAACAGAGTCTGAAAAAGACAAGGCCTGACTTGGTGCTGACCTTTAAAGCCCTGAATGGCCTTGGTCCAGTATATCTGAAGGAGCGTCTCCACCCCCATCGTTCTACCCGGACACTGAGGTCCAGCACCGAGGGCCTTCTGGCGGTTCCCTCACTGCGAGAAGCCAAGTTACAGGGAACCAGGCAGAGGGCCTTCTTGGTAGTGGCGCCTTCCCTGTGGAACACCCTCCCACCAGATGTCAAAGAGAACAACAACCACCAGCTTTTAGAAGACATCAGAAGGCAGCCCTGTTTCAGGAAGCTTTTAATGTTTGATGTATTATAGTATTTTAATATTCTTTTGGAAGCTGCCCAGAGTGGCTGGGGAAGCCCAGCCAGATGGGCGGGGTATAAATAATAAATCATTTTTATTACTATTATTATGACTAACCCTCTGTGAAAATCCAATGAAATGGCACTGGGGGTTCTAGAAATCTACTGGGGGAGGAGTGTTGATGCTGTATATTTGTATAACTAAAGCCTTTTGATACAGAAATGTCAGTAAGACTCTTCTGATCTCATTCAACAGAAACCAGCCCTGGTGCATGCACTGGAATCCCTGAAATCTCTCATCATTCTGGGACTGGAGAGGGCCCAGATATTATACATTTATCACATTTAGAGCTCACTTTTCTCCAAAGGATTCCAAGGTAGCATACAAGCAAGTTATGCTGTTTTATTCTCACAGGAACCTTAAGGCATATGTTATACTGAGAGCATGCAGCCGCCTCAGTCACTCGCCTTCTCATTATTGCATCTCAAACGTAGCTGAACTTTGCCCAGCACTGGCATTGCAGAAAGAACAATAGAGAGCATCTTTGGGTTGCTCACACAGGAAAACATCAAGAGAACAGAGCCAACCGCTTTTCCTGTGCTCCAGTGTGGGCTGAATGAGAATTGAGTCTTGTCTCCAGAGATCACTGAGGCGCTATCTCATAGAAGTTTATTTGACTGCGTCAAACAGCTCCTCTCCACATTGTGAGCGAAAGCTAACAAAACTGCAAGATTATACCTACATTGGCGGGTTGTAGCTTGAATATGCTATGAGTCCCCCAAATCCTAAAGAAAGAGAGGGAAAGATCTGGGTGGCTGCATCAAGCCAGGCACGTGGATTGTTGATCTTCTTGAGCTGTGAGAGAGACAGAGAGAGTTCAGGGCTAAACACATTATTAGTCTCATAATTCCTGTGTATATTTCACTGATACAGGCCTTCCTGGCAAGCAGTGGAAAATTAGTGTGTTTCCTGAATTCAACAAATTCAGAACAGAACAATGCATTATACTGGCAAACAAGTGTTTCACAAACTTCCTGCCTGGGGCTTGTAGGGCGGTAGAATCAGTGTGTAGGAGAGAGTGCTAACTCTTTCCATGTTTGGCGATAGTCCCTTACAAATGCTCACTAGAGTGCTTTTACCTTCATTTGTGCATCTTCCAGTCTTGGACCCTGCCAGACGGAGAAACAAAAAGCAGCCCAGGGGAGCATTTGTAGGGAAGAATTGGTGGACATAGGGAGGATTAATGACCTGCCCACTGGCTTCCTCAAATACAGAACTGGGACACCCCATGCTTGCACAATGAAGTGTAGTTCTGCCCTGTCTACCAAAAAATAAGATTTGACCCAGGGTTGCCTATATTCGTGAATTTTAGAAAAGGGCACTTTTTACACAAGTTTCTGTTCTTCATAGATTCCAGAGGGAGTTAACAAAGTACAATTGCCAGAATATGTGTGGATCCCAACTAGTATTAAGTGGTAAACTAAGAAGAAGCATGGAGGAAAGTTCAAAGTTCAAAGCCACCTCTAAAAGACCAAGTCAGACTTTCCGTACATCATCTGGAACACCAAGGATCAATTGAATAAATACTTGCATTAGGAGTCATGAAGTAGAGTAATCCGTGAACAGCTCCTGGGAGAGTCAGTCCATAAATTAGGAATAATGTTAGAATTAGGAAAGAACATGGGGCTGTAAAATATATTGCCTAAGAGGAAGAGCAAAGCAGAGAAGAAAAAAGTGAGTGTCAGGAAGAGGTTAAGGCAATACCATGAAACAGATACTGTGCACACAAAATTACTGAACAGTTGCAGCTGAATCCAACTCAGTGATAAACTGTTTTTGTTTAGGGTGGTTTGAGGAAATGCAGAAGCTCATGCATGTGTGTACATCACCACATAATGGTGCCATCCAGTGTGGTGCAGCAGTGGTTAACATGGCAGACTAGAATTGAGGAAACCTGTGGAGGTGTGCTCCACAGAAGTGCAGGGAGGTGGGGGAAGTGCAGGCAGTGGGGGCCCCCTCCCAACATTTTGTCCAAGTTGGTGCCTACGGCCATGAAGCTCACTGGTGACCTTGAGACAATTCTCCAGTCCAACTGACTGAAAGATTGTGAGCAGATTGTGTGCAAGAGGAAAGAGAAAGTAGCTTGAACTCTTCGGATGAGAAGTAAGATACTAATTAAAAAGGCAAGCATGCATTTTTCTATGTTGCAGAGAAAAAAGGTAGAAAACACCTTGTGACACCTTAAGGACCAACACTGTAGGTCCTTATTAGGTGCATAAAGTCACCAGAGAATGCTGGGTTTATCCATACATCCAGATTTTCCTGGACATAACTGGGATTCGTTCTCCGAAAATAATATCTAAAAGTTAAAATGTAAGGGCATATGGTAGCCAAAAAGCTCAACATATTTGCCCAAAGAAGCAATATATTATTCAACTGACTATTCATTATGACGTTTTATGACACAGTCCGAGTCAGGCCATCTAAACTGCTATTCCATCCCAAGGTGCTTTAGCCCTGCAGTCTAATGGGAACACTTGTGTTCCTCATAGTTGCACTTTATAGCTAATTAATCAATAATTTTGTTTCTCATTTGCTTTACGTATTGCTGATCAAACACATGAAAAAAAATATCTCCTGCATATGGATTATAACCTAGCCTCCACGCAGACGTATTAGTTTTCAATGGGCAGGTGCCTTTTAAAAATATGACAGAACATTCGTTCATGTGAGCTGCCTTCTGTCTCACGTGGTGCAGTGCAAAGATGGCTTTACCACCTCAGTAAGGACCAGGTCAGTGAAATACAGGTGTCTGGTAATAATCCCTGCTCACCTTTCCAGTCGATTCAATTCCTCGTACTGTAGAAATGTACACAATTAACCAGCAGGCTGCCAAACATAAAACCAGCCACCACTGAAGTGGGCCACTGTTTCCAATATCCGTGCTTATGTTTAAAGTGTACCTATACCAAAAATAATTGGTAGGTGTGCTTTTGTGACATTCTTCAATAAGTTCTGAAATAACAAGCACAGAAGGCATTATCAAAACAGATGGAATCATAGAAGAGTTGGAAAGGATCCTGACGATCAGGAATATGCAGTTGTCCCATACGGAGATCGAACCTGCAATCTTGGTGTTATCCGCACCATGCTCTTAACAGACTTTCCTAATATGGTGCCATCCAGATGTTTTGAACTAGAACGTCCATCAGCCCCAGCCAGCACAGCCAATGGTCAGGAATTCTGAGAGCCATAACCCAAAACATCTGGGGGTCAACAGGTTGGGGAAGACTATTGTAGATTCATTAAGTTCCACACACCACTGGAATAATATTGAGTAACCTGTATGTCATGTTATTTATTTGATTGCAAAGAGAAGTTCCTTCTGTTGTAGAGGGCTTCTTTCCCATTCTGCACCAATAGAGCATGCAGATGGTATACTGCATTTTAAAAAAACTCCATTCCATGTTTTGTTTTGTTTTGTGTTTTGTTTTGTTTTGTTGGAAAGTGTGAACCTACCATAAACCCCTCTCTTCTGGAGTTCTAGAATGAGGTATTGTTTAGTTTGGGGAATAGCCTCCTCTTGATTAACAAACAGGGCTTCCCGAAAGAATGACATCAAGACGAGATGCTTCACCTCAGCTCTTCCAGACCAAGCCTGGAACAGAACTCTCTAGCCCTACATATATTTGGGTTAGGGATTCAACCAGGCACACCCCAGGTGAATAGATATGTGCCTCATCCTCTTGAAGCTATTCCATGAAAGGGAAGGGGGCCTTTCTTCGGGCATCAGTTCTCTCTGCACAGGAAGCTCTTGCTTTGGCATAACTAGTAAACTTTAAGCCAGGAGTGGGGAACCTTTGGACCTCCAGCTGTCATTGAACTACAACTCCCATCAGCCCTAGCAAGCATGGCCTATGGCTTGGGTTTGTCTGAGTCGTAGTGCAGTAAGAGTTGGAGGGCGTGAAGATGCCCCACGCCTGCTTTAAGCTATTGGCCCCATCTACACAGCACTTCAAACCATTATTAAACTAAGCTGTGCCTTAAACGTGAACTCACTGCTGCTTCATTCAGATGGGCAGGGTATAAATAAAAATATTCTACCTCTGCTGCATTACTTTGCCGAGTGTTTAGTTCAGTTCATATCCTATTCCCTTTTTGTACAACTTTACAGATGCTGCTTTCTCTGTCGTTTTGTCCTTTTGGATGCTGTAAGATTTGGGGTGCAACTGCAGACACATGTTCATGAGGACACAGCCTAACTAGGCTGAGTCTTGCCCTGAAGAGCAGGCCTGGGGATGGGAAGATGTCCATTTAAAGTGCAGTGCATCTGGGTAGGTGACGGGGGGGTGAACCCTACCCCCAACCTCAACTGTGCTTTTTGTATGCAAGAATAGAAGGGATTAATTGCATCCAAGGTTGTGTTCTGGCTCTAGTATGCTCCCACTGTTGGTTTTTGAATCCATAGACATAAGCCAGGGTGGCTATCTAAAGAACTTTTAACTGAATTAAGATTAAAAAAGGATGTGTACAAAAAATGGAAAAGGGGGGAAACCACCAAAGAGGAATTCAAACAAATAGCCAGCACGTGTAGACACAAAGTCAGAAAAGCTAAAGCACAGAATGAACTCAGGCTTGCTAGAGAGGTTAAAAGCAACAAAAAAGGCTTTTATGGGTATGTTCGTAGCAAAAGGAAGAACAAAGAAACAGTGGGGTCACTCAGAGGAGAAGATGGTGAAATGCAAACAGGGGACACAGAAAGGGCTGAACTCCTCAATGCCTTCTTTGCCTCAGTCTTCTCCGATAAAGAAAACAATGCCCGACCTGAAGAATTTGGAGCAAATGATTCAGCAATGGAAACACAGCCCAGAATAACTAAGGAGATAGTACAAGAATATTTGGCTAGTTTAGATGTATTCAAGTCTCCAGGGCCGGATGAACTGCATCCAAGAGTATTAAAAGAACTGGCAGATGTGATCTCAGAACCACTGGCAGTCATCTTTGAGAATTCCTGGAGAACAGGCGAAGTCCCGGCAGACTGGAGGAGGGCAAATGTTGTCCCTATTTTCAAAAAGGGGAAAAGAGAGGACCCAAATAATTACCGCCCAGTCAGTCTGACATCAATAGCAGGGAAGATTCTGGAGCAGATCATTAAGCAAACAGTCTGTGAGCACCTAGAAAGGAATGCTGTGATCACCAATAGTCAGCATGGATTTCTGAAAAATAAGTCATGTCAGACTAACCTGATCTCGTTTTTTGACAGAATTACAAGCCTGGTAGATGAAGGGAATGCAGTGGATGTAGCCTACCTTGATTTCAGCAAGGCATTTGACAAGGTGCCCCATGATATTCTTGTAAAGAAGCTGGTAAAATGCGGTCTTGACTCTGCTACCACTCAGTGGATTTGTAACTGGCTGACTGACCGAACCCAAAGGGTGCTCATCAATGGTTCCTCTTCATCCTGGAGAAGAGTGACTAGTGGGGTGCCACAGGGTTCTGTCTTGGGCCCAGTCTTATTCAACATCTTTATCAACGACTTGGATGATGGACTCAAGGGCATCCTGATCAAATTTGCAGATGACACCAAACTGGGAGGGGTGGCTAACACCCCAGAGGACAGGATCACACTTCAAAACGACCTTGACAGATTAGAGAACTGGGCAAAAACAAACAAAATGAATTTTAACAGGGAGAAATGTAAAGTATTGCACTTGGGCAAAAAAAATGAGAGGCACAAATACAAGATGGGTGGCACCTGGCTTGAGAGCAGTACATGTGAAAAGGATCTAGGAGTCTTGGTTGACCACAAACTTGACATGAGCCAACAGTGTGACGCGGCAGCTAAAAAAGCCAATGCAATTCTGGGCTGCATCAATAGGAGTATAGCATCTAGATCAAGGGAAGTAATAGTGCCACTGTATTCTGCTCTGGTCAGACCACACCTGGAGTACTGTGTCCAGTTCTGGGCACCACAATTCAAGAAGGACACGGACAAACTGGAACGTGTCCAGAGGAGGGCAACCAAAATGGTCAAAGGTCTGGAAACGATGCCTTATGAGGAACGGCTAAGGGAGCTGGGCATGTTTAGCCTGGAGAAGAGGAGGTTAAGGGGTGATATGATAGCCATGTTCAAATATATAAAAGGATGTCACATAGAGGAGGGAGAAAGGTTGTTTTCTGCTGCTCCAGAGAAGCGGACACGGAGCAATGGCTCCAAACTACAAGAAAGAAGATTCCACCTAAACATTAGGAAGAACTTCCTGACAGTAAGAGCTGTTCGGCAGTGGAATTTGCTGCCAAGGAGTGTGGTGGAGTCTCCTACTTTGGAGGTCTTTAAGCAGAGGCTTGACAACCATATGTCAGGAGTGCTCTGATGGTGTTTCCTGCTTGGCAGGGGGTTGGACTCGATGGCCCTTGTGGTCTCTTCCAACTCTATGATTCTATGATTCTATGACTTTACCAGTGATGTAGAGCTAGCATAGAAATTCTTGATAAATGTTGCTATTTTGTGTGTTTTCCATAAAATCAGCTTCAACCCACAAAGAATACTTAAGCCACATTTGACGTGCAGTTCATCCCCATCCCGTCTCTGGTGTGCACAAATGCAACCTGACACACAGACACAGCTGATAATGTGTGCATAGCCTACACAGAAAAATGGGCACCTGTAGGGCTTTTGCTTATCCCAATCTGTAGCTAGGGTCAAAGGAGGCATGGCAGGAACACACCTGGGTCTAATAGTTGCTGACTGTGGCAGAGTTGGACAAACAATTTAATGCAGTGGTTGAAGCATACATAGAAAAGCAGATACTAATAACAGAAAGCAGCAAGAGACTTGGAAACTCACCTGGTTTGCTGGTATCTGTTGGGCAGAAACTCCAAGGTAATGGGTTTCGGAAAGAGTTTATAAAATACCACAAAATCCAGGCCAAAAGCATATTATAATACACACTCACTAGGAAGGAGACTATCAGTGAACTGTAACCTGTGGAATATACAAGCACATGCAGAACTGGCATGAACAAAGACAATTGCTGTTTAACATAAATATTGCAAGAGCCTGATTCACACTATGGAAAGATCAAATCCAATTACTACCTGAACTCTGGCAGTCTGGAAAACAATATTGCTCTGTGAATTAAGCGTTGGTGCTAACAAACTAAGCAGTAGGGCGGGGGGAGGCAATTCCCATTTTGCCTCAGGTGGTGAAATCACACAGGTTGCCCGAGTGGCTTTGTTTATCTTCCATAGGCATGCAACTGCCTGAGTTTACCACTACTGGGATGTGGGTAGCGCTGTGGTCTAAACCACTGAGCCTCTTGGGCTTGCCGATCAGAAGGTCAGCGTGAGCTCCCGTTTCTCTGTCCCTGCTCCTGCCAACGTAGCAGTTCAAAAGCATGCCAGTGCAAGTAGATAAATAGTTATCGCTGTGGTGGTAACCACAAACTGGGGGGGGGGGATTCCCATTTTGCCTCAGGTGGTGATATCGGACAGGCTGCCCCAGTGGCTCTGTTTATCTTCTAGACCAGGAGTCAGCAAACTAAGGCCTATGGGCACGATCAGGCCTGATTGCCCTCTGGATCCGGCCCACAGACGGTCCTGGAATCGCTACTTGGATCGGCTTCATTGTTCGGGCAGTGCCATTTTTTTTGCAATTTTTTTCCTGGGTGCCTTTCCCCCTCCACTCCACTCCCTCACACACACCATGGTGGCGGCGCCTCCCTCCTCTTGGCTTCTCCATGCCCTGTGGAGGAAGGGAGCTGGGCTTTGATTGGTGCCAGCAGCCAGCCAATCTGAAGCCTTGACACCCACCCGCTGGCCTCTCCGTCCATGGCTGCACTGTGGGCAATGTGACAGGCACGAGGCTTTGTCTGGAGCTTGGTGCACCTGCTGGCCCCGCACCTAGTGCCTGAGAAAGCTGGCCCAGAAAGGAGAAGCACCACCACCACCACTGGCTCCCAACCACAGGCAGAGCGGCGGCGGAGGTAGGAAAGCAGGGGGGGGCTGGGGGAGGGGGGAGAGAGAGAAGCCCCCCTCCGCCGCGTGCGTGCACACACACACAGTTTGGCCTGCCACAAGGTCTGAGGGGCGTTGAACCAGCCACCTCCTAAAAAAGTTTGCTGACCCCTGTTCCAGACAGATAAGCAAGAAACTGCCTTAGTTTACTACTACTGGTAAGCGGGTAGCACTGTGGTCTAAACCACTGTGCCTCTTGGAATTGCCAATAAGAAGGTCAGCGGTTCAAATCCATGTGACGGGGTGAGCTCCCATTGCTCTGTCCCAACTCCTGCCACCCTAGCTGTTCAAAAGCATGCCAGTGCAAGTAGATAAATAGGTATCGCTGTGGCGGGAAGGTAAGCAGCGTTTCTGTGCGCTCTGGTTTCCTTCACGGTGTTCCGTTGTACCAGAAGTGATTTAGTCATAGAATCATAGAATCATATGATGGCCACATGACCCAGAAAGTTGTTTGAGGACAAACACTGGCTCCCTCAGCCTGAAAGCGAGATGAGCACTGCAACCCCGTAGTTGCCTTTGACTCGTCCTTTACCTTTTACCCTACCACTACTGGGTTTGCTATTACAGCCTCATGTAACCCATGCGTTTTCCAGGAAGGAGCAATGATTAGAAGATTGTATAGTCACAAGTAAAGGCAATTGCAGAAACCTACCTAGTCCTCCCAGGTAAGGTGAGATGTGCCACCAGAGTCGAATGGTGCCTTTTTTCAAATGTTGCCCTACAGCTAATTCAAGAAAAAATACAGGGATGCCTCCCAACACAAGCATGGTGATGTATGGAATCAGGAATGCTCCTAGAAACACAATTTCCAAGCAGTTAGCTCATAACAGTGGCATAGCGTGGGTTGTTGTTTTTTTACTGTGGCATGCACTGAAAGCACATCTGATTGGTGGGGATTAAACTGCATAAATTAGTCCTGCTGTAGAAGATCTAGAAGGTGAAAGTCATGAAAAGATGGCTGTTTTTGCAGTTACATTTCAGCTTGTTTTTATTCATTTTTATTCATTTTTTTAAATTCTGGAATGGGGGGGGGGAGATCTCTGAAAACAATCCATTCTGGACAATGCTTTTATGATTCTGTCATATGATACTTCAAAAACTCAGAAAGTATAAAGTATTTATGCCTCCCCTACCAATCATTTACCCTGTCCCACGTTAGCATTCCTAAAGGTCATATAGTGGTAGAACAAAATGGCCTTGTCTCTTTTGATTTGGTAGTGTTGTTTTCTAAAACCAAAGTTAAATCAACTTTGAGGGGAATCAGCTGGAGTCAGCTCAGGTGTTCATAGCTCCCTTGGTCTATGTCTAAATTATCTGCCTTCCTTGAGAAGCAGAAGAGATTGGCAAAAAGTTACAACGAGGAATGCTGCTGCAAAAGAAGTTGCTCTTGGACAAAGTAGCTTGTTTCTAATTTCTTCATTTTTCAACAAGGAATAATATGTATCTTAAAATCATTTAACAGTGTTAATAGTCAAAGTACAGAAACATCACTTTTAAAGAAGAGTTTGGATTTGATATCCGGCTTTATCACTACTCTAAGGAGTCTCAAAGTGGCTAACAATCTCCTTTTCCCTTCCTCCGCCACAACAGACACTCTGTGAGGTGAGTGAGGCTGAGAGACTTCAGAGAAGTGTGACTAGCCCAGGTTCATCCAGCAGCTGTATGTGGGGGAGCGGGGAATCAAACCTGGTTCACAATTTTACCACTGAAATGAAGAAGACTGAGACGGAAGATTACATCAAAGTACTACAGACATGGTATGTGGAATGGAACGCAACGGAACTGAAAGGGGGGGGAACGACTTATTATTTTTTTTGCTCTATGTGATTAACTAATAACCCTCCGTCTTAGAAGATCTGTCACAGCAACTAATTGCAAATGGGACTAAAAATGAATTGTGTGGGAATAATATGAACTTAAAGGTTTTACTCTGTGAAGGATTTGGAAAGAAGAAGGGCTCTCTTTGTGACGCAGTTAGAATGGAGATGTGATACGAGACCTGTGTTGCAGGAGGTTTGGTCTTGGGGAGGGCGAGCCGAAGATTTATTATTTTAGAGGAGATTGTGATCTGGAAGGGGCAGCCCTCATGGAAAAAGACTAAGTTACGATGCAACAGGTCGGGAAAGTTAAAGAGCGAGCTTTTAGACTGCATTTCATCGGAACGACAAAATGGCGATTGCTTGCTCGAGCGGAAATGCCTGGACTATTGGATGAGAGTGATTTACGAGAGAGCAGCACAAAGCCCACACAGAAACACAAATAAGACTGGGTTTTTTCAACCCACTTGCGGAGCAACTCGGAGGTGAATGAAAAGGAAAATGAGTAACGACAAGGATTGAGAAGAGGGGACTGGAAATATCATTCTTAAGATGAAAGCAGCAAAAATATTCGAGGATTGGACTCCTGACGATCAAGAAGCATGGGTACCCCTCACAAAAATTTATAATTTGGAAAATAATTGGATTACATGATATGTATTGTTATAATTTGGATTAATTGGTTTGATGTGTTTAATTTGGTAATATGAAACTTAATAAAAATTATTTTAAAAAAACAAAAACAAACCTGGTTCACCAGATTATGAGTCCACCACTACACCGCCCTGGCTCTTATTGTCATGGTTGCCTGGAAGCAAGGCTATTTATTTTATCATGTTTCTTGCCAATAAAAAAAACCAAACACTTTAAAAAATCCATGTCCATTTAGTCAGAGAAAGTAAACAACTTGATTCACTCAGGCACTAAATCCATGCAATAAAACCAAATCAATCAGTAACAATGGATAACAATCGCAACAAGACTTAAAGCTTGGGTTGTAAGTCTTTCAGTAATACTATTAAGCTCTGCATGCAAATCGTAAGAGTTGCAGTGAGGCATTGAAGTTAACAGAAAATTTAGTGACATATTGTCCCCAATGTCTCTGTGTTGTTTTGCTCTGTGCACTTAGCCATCTGTCATTCAGGAGGAAGAGCAGGATATAAATGGAATTATTATTATTTTTTTATCCAACCCACCAAAAAAAGTACTTACTCCACCCCCTTTTACAGCTCCTGTGACAGTCTCCTCCCTCTAGCTATCATCTGCCACAGCTGAGGCCATCAGGTGGAGCGTAGCAACATTTAAGTACATTTGCAGCTGCCTCTGCAGAACCATTTTAGGCCACCTCTGTTCCCACCTATGGCTTTTTTTACATCTCACATAGCACTCCTTAATCTCTCTTAATGGCTCACCACCCAGGCTATCACCTCACTGGGAGGCTAGCCTGGCTATTCCAAGAATTAAAAGCACTGATTAAATTTTAACAATCGCTGGATCCAGAGATTAGAGGGGTCTGGCACACCCCAAACACATATTATTTTAGAACAAGAGGAGTCTGTCATAGTTTAGTCTGAACAATCATGCAACTAATCAATTAAAAGGTGGGTTTTCTCTTACCTCCTCCGTAGGTTTGGCACAAGTATGGAAAACGCCACACATTTGCAAGACCCACAACAAATCCGGAACAGCTTAAAAGGTACTGGAATTTACTATCCCACTTGGGCCTTTGGGAGTGTTTAGAGCTGCTTTCGGGTTGATCAGTTGCCATCTTTACTTTATACTCTTCAACACTGCCTTTGGGTTGATCAGTTGCCATCTTTACAACCTCTTTTTTTCCTTTCACCACATATTTCTCCAATATTAGTAGCAGCCAGGCAACAGAACCTCCTCACTCACCATGTAAGCAGCAAGGGGGGGGGCAGAAGAGGAATTATGAACAATGGATGGAACTTCCATCTGCGACATCACACCAAAGAATCCAGATAAAACAACCTAGCAACCTACAGCCACACAAATTACAGCGTTGAGATGAGGCACTGAATTTAACAGAAAAATTCTTACCTCTTGGAAGCAGTAAAGATATAATTTAACCCTTTCAGTCCAAACTCTAAATTGTATTACTTTTCCCAAAGGTTCCCTCTTTCCCTAGTATAGGAAAAAGACCACACGTTTGGTAAGTTAAAAAATGGTTTACTTACACACTCTTCAAAGGTCAGCTTCATGTGTTTCATAAAAGGTTGCACAGGCAGTAATATTCACCTTAGTTACAAAGCGGCAGAAGTTCCTAAATTATTGGTAGAGGAACTCAAGAATGGATGCTGAGAGCCATGCAGTTGAGCTGGAGCAACCAACTCAAAGCTCTTCACATGCTGAGCTTCTCAAGTAAACTGGAGAACAAAGGCTTGATTACGTAGTTCAGGGGTCAGCAACCCGTGGCTCCGAAGCCGCATGTGGCTCTTTTACACCTTTGCTGCGGCTCCCTCCAGCGAGGGGTGGAGGCGCATTGTGTGCCCCGACACTCCCCACTGTTTTAAATGTCGCAATGGTTTTGCGGCTCCCAGGTTTTTTTCCTTTGGTCCAAGTGGCTCTTTTTGTCTTAAAGGTTGCAGACCCCTGACGTAGTTCCTTCCAAGTTGAGGGGAAGTAGATAGTGAAGCCTGACAGGACAGCATACTCTATGGTATTAACCCCTTCATGCATTAATTAGACTTAAGCATGTTGGTTATGTGAAACTGATTATCCCACAAACCCCTTCTCAATAAATGAACCACTGGGAGTCCCATCTTAACTCAAAGGTTCTCAAAACAGTGTCTTGGTCGAGGACTGGTCAGAATATTGACTGTCATTTCTTTGGTTTGACAATACACCAATTCAACAAGTCCATCTTGTACCACATCATACACATAGAGGTATTTCACCCCAATATGTTTGGTTCTTGCATGAAACGTCTCACTTTCCAAGAGTCAGCACCAGTGTAACCTAGTAGTTTTGGATTGCAGTTTACAGTTCATGGCTTCCTTTAAGTATCTAGTAAGTAAAGGTAAAGGTACCCCTGCCCGTACGGGCCAGTCTTGCCAGACTCTGGGGTTTGTGCGCCCATCTCACATCTATTGGCCGGGGGCCAGCGCTGTCCGAAGACACTTCCGGGTCACGTGGCCAGCGTGACAAGCTGCATCTGGCGAGCCAGCGCAGCACACGGAACGCCGTTTACCTTCCCGCTGGTAAGCGGTACCTATTTATCTACTTGCACCCAGGGGTGCTTTCGAACTGCTAGGTTGGCAGGCGCTGGGACCGAGCAGCGGGAGCGCACCCCGCCGCGGGGATTCGAACCGCCGACCTTTCGATCGGCAAGCCCTAGGCGCTGAGGCTTTAACCCACAGCGCCACCCGCGTCCCTAAGTATCTAGTAATTCCTTGCATATCAGTCCAGTCCTTCTCAGTGGGAGAGCTAACATCCCTGCTTAGAATAACTGGCCCACGAGCCACCCCAGAACTGAGCCTCCTGCTCAGCGAGTTTGCAAACGTTGCACTAAACAGGCGCAGTGTGGTGCAAGGACTCGCTTCTGTGCCAGAAATAGCATCTGTGCAGACACCAGAAATCATGGGCACGCGCACCTACACACGCACGCAATCCGGCCCATGGAAGGATCTCCGCTGGAGTGAACCAGCCCAGGCGAGGTAAACCTTGCCAACCCCTGGATTAAGTACATGTAAAGCACATGACTTCCCCCAAATCCTGCAAACTGTGCCCCCCTAGCCCCGCCCCACCCAAGCTACAATTGCTTAACACCCTTTGTCTCCATCTGCTTATAGGAGACAAAATGCCTTTAAGCAAATTGTAATGAATGAAACTAATCTGGAGAGACTGCATTACTTTCCTTATGCTTCCTCTTGTCTTGCCTCTCCCATTCTACATTTGGCTTTGCAGTAAAAGATAGAAGACTTAAGGAAGACAGAGATTGAACCTTAAAAGAAAACTAGCAAACATTTCCAGCTCCAACATTTCTTTCTGTGTAATTAGAGAAAGCACATCTAAGTCCTGTCATTTTAAGAGCTCTGCCAAGAACTGATGAAATTGCTGTGTGCTGCTAATATTGGCTCATCTAGTGCATTATTGTCTACTCTGACTAGCAGTGACTAGATGTCTTTCCCATTATCCTGCCACCTGATCTTTTAAACTGGAGATTGAATCTGGGATGCAAAGCATGGGTTCTGCTACTGAGCTATGACATCCCACTGCCACCTCCCTTTATAACTTCAAAATAGCAGAACAGGTGACAAGCTGAGTCATTCATACAAATGTCTGTCATTTTCAGCATTCAGTTCAACATACAGTTGCAACTGAAATTATTCAACTCCCATTGCAAATCAGGTTTATTATCAAAATTTACAGACTTTCAGCTGTTTGCAATGAGCAAACCAAACAAAAGCAATTGAAATAGCTCAACACAGAATCAAAACAAGCAGTAAAAAAGAAGAATCAAAACTATGCATATTTCACTCGAATAGCATTTTGTTTAATAATACATTATTTGTCCAACATGGTGGCACATATAAGATAGGAAACAAAAGCATTACAGGTGCATGTTTGGATAAAAGAGACATCTGTATTAACCACCTGCTAATCCAGCACAACTGGTAAGGAGAGTCACTCAAAGTGCATTAGTCTCATTTAGACTCTGGGACCCGCTAACCTTTTAACAGCTCTAATCCTGAACTCAGGAGAGGGAGACATCAGTGTTGCACCATCTCTCACTGAAAAGTCTTCCTGTAACACCTCAGGAAGGCGAGTTAATTACACTTTGTTCTTCAGTTCTCCATTTATTGATGCTTCTGATACGGCACTGATAAGATCCTGCCGTCCAGGATTTCTCCTCTTGCATAAACTTTGGATGCCTTTGTAGATAGCAAACCCAGGGATAAACAGGCTTGGTATTCCTGCAAGGACTACGATGATAGCATAAACCCAGTCAGGATATTTTATCGACATTGATTTGGGAAATAGGTCCTGAGGAAAAGACGACACACCTTTCAGATAGTTGTAGGTGGTGATGGTGCAGAAAAGATGGAAACCTAAAGGCATCAATCTACCCATCCCCCCTGAACTGCATTTAAGCTAGGCTCCTTGGAGTGCAGGAAGAGCAGTGCCAGAAACTTATATTTTTGCTTTTGCAAAGGCCAAATTGGTATACCCAGCACCACTAAAGGGAACTGAGAACTCAGCTACATTAGTAAAGAAAAAGCATATTAAAACACTGTGACACCAGACAGCGCTGTGGAGTTCTTTCGCCAATATGATTTCACATTATGTTTACAAGAAAATTTACAAGCTTTTTTTAATGTGTCTATATCCAGTCTGAGGTCCCATTCAATGCAGGCATGCCTTAACAGGGATTGTGATCAATCATTTAATTTCAATTAGTAGCCAATTTAGAGCAGGTAATTTATTTTCCCTAAGGGGAAAACAAATTGTTCTTCTTCATCTGCCCCAACAAGATATTCAGCAAATAGTCCTTGTGGGGATGTGGGAAGGGTAGCAAACTGTGGATTGGGCAATCAAAGGCATGCTGAGCACAGCGTGAGTGAAGAGAAATCCATAAAATAACTTGGGGTGTGCTTCTTTGAACATGTGTACTTACGTATTCGGGATCCCAGACATTGTATCGTAATTCTTCTCCCACTTTCACCACAAAGTAAAAAAGGAAGATAACCAACATGATAAGAGGACTGATAAATCTCCAGGTGGCCTGCCAGAAGATATTGGGTTTGTGTCCAATCATGAACTTAATATCATCATTAAATCTGAGATAATAAAGAGAAAGGAAGTTTAGAGAAACCAAGCTGCTTTGGACAGATTAAGGGCCAACTCACACATGCATATTCATTACTTGGTAACTGTCATAAGGAAAGAGGGCATTACAGATACGTCAGAACTGACAGAACTTCCACATCTGCTTGCATTGCCTAAAAAGTTATATCTTGTAATGGAATCAGCTCTCACATTCAGAAGCTAGTTATCAAGTGTAGACAAACTGTTGCATGAATTTATGTATAGGTTGGGGGGGTTGCCCCTCCAGCAGATATCATGCACATGCAGCCCACTACCAAAACCAGCACAATTGCTTTTGTGACTTTTGTGATTTGTCCCCACCAAACACCCCATCATAGTTTCTTCCTATCTATTCAAAGGGCCTTTGCTGCACGATACCAAATGTAACAATTCACTGATAAATGTATCTATGTACTGGCTCACTGGGAAAACTTCAGAAATTCATATAGACGTGAGCTCAGCTACTCAGCAGCCCCTCTGCCTGAGTATTAATTCCTGGCATCTTGATACCTGAATGCCAGACAGGTAGCCATTCCAGAAATAACAAACCCAGATGAAGACAAAAGGGTGTGATTAACTTGGCTGGGAAACAGGGAAATGTAAATATTTTTTTTGTTACACTTGATAGGAGTTTGGTGGAGGGCAAAGAAAACCATGGGGCAGGGTCCAGGATGCAAAGCATTTTGTATGCATTATATTTGTAATCCTTAAAACAGTCCAGTAAGGTGGGCTTATAAATCACTTAGAGATTTTATGACAATCAAGTAGTATATAATTTTTGTTAAACAAATAAAATTATTTTCCTTGTACTTTTGAGAGGCGGGTGGGAGAATAAGTGGCTTGCACAAATCTAGCTACAGAATTTTTGGCTGACAGGAATCCAGAGACACTTTCTATTTGAGAAAGTTTCACATCTTACCTGTCTATCCCATATATGTAGACAACGGAAAACATCTCGAAGAAAGCAATTATCAGCAAAGGAATGGAACCAGCAAAATTATCAAACAGAGCCAACCAATAGTTTCCTGATCTCAGCACAAAAATAATGGCAAGCAAGAAAGATGTCACACAAATCAATCCTGTAAAGAAACAGCAAACACGATCAAACAAAATAAAATGTGAAGTAGAAAGTTTAACTAAGAAAATTAAATAAATATTATAATACAAGAAACATTGGTAACACCTCAAGGATCAAATTAGCTAGACATGAAGAAAATGTATTGATCCAGTTTTCACACATCATGGTGAACAAGTTAACAGTTTATTGCAAACACACTGTCTCTCCCACCCTCTGATCATTCTGGTAGGAAAGAAGCTGATTTCTGCCATAGTATTACATCCAAGCCAGGAGCTATGATTTGTTTCATTCCAACAAAGCATGCTCAGTAAGCCAAGAAGAAACACTGAGTACAGGTTGTGGCTTGCTGTGAGTGAAACAAACCAAGATCCCTGGCTCAGACATAACACTAAGCCAAGAATGGTGTGTTCTTTCCTCTGAACAGTAGCTGGGAAGACAGAAACAGACCAAAAAAGTTGCAATCTATGGGAAAAGAAAATAAATGGCTCCTTTAATTATTATTATAGATTTAGGAAGTTAGGAATAGTTATAGATTTGTAAGGACACTGCTTCTGAAATTCAAAGTTTGAACTCCTCAGAGAGGCTGGTCCATCTCAAAAGGGTTGCTGTGCAAAAAAAAAAAGCAAAAAGCTGACTGCTATCCAAAGCTACATGCTCACAATCAATTCCCTTCTCCTCCATCAGCAATATTCAGCAGCAGGGGTTGCTTTACTGTGTTTGGCTGCAAATACAGGTCCAGTGAGCAGCTGCAGTGATTTCACTCTGCCTGGCTTGCTGGCAAAACTCATGAGCAAGTTGCTGACTTTTTACCATCATCTTTAAAACATGCTTCATTCATACTGGGTCAGATTTAACTAAGTTGTTGTGCTAGCAAAAACCAACACAGCAAAGCCTGTTGATGCAATGGTACTTTCCCCAGCCGTCCTCTGCACCATGACAGCTGCAACCAACCCAAAACTCCTGAGGAGGGTCAGGAGGACCCCACAGAACAGGGGGAAAGGGAAAGAACATTCTTTCTAGCAAGCAGAAATGCTTTTTCTGATTGAACTATTGTCTTAGTGCAATACTGAATTCCACCCAATGAAAATAAAGTATTACATCATTTAACTTGAAAGAAGCAATATACTACTTGAATTCTGACGACCACTTTGCAATCCCTCTGTTGCCACACCCTGATTATACTACCATTTTTTTCAACTAACCTGTAACAAGTTCCTTAGGCCATTTTTTCGGTATGATTTTGAGATCATTCAGTGGCACCATAACACCCTCTATATTCCCAAACATAGATGATAAACCTAAGCAGAACAGCATGATAAAGAAGAGGATGGACCATATTGGCGAGGCAGGCATTTTGGTGATGGCCTCAGTGAAGACAATAAATGCTAAGCCAGTTCCTTCAACACCCTGCAGAAAACAGCAATAGATATAGATGGAATAAGACATACAATTATTGATCATTTTAAAACACACTTTAAGTCGCTCAGGTTAGACCAACTACAGCCAACTTCCTAAGCCAATAGGACCGTATCATTTATCATTCTATCACTAACTGCTCTTCCACCAAAGCACCCAAGGAAGAGTACAAGAATAGAACCAGATAAAATCATCACAAAAGCTACAATGAATAAAGTTTTTGTTCAAGCAACAGCAGCCATATGCTAAAATCAGTTATGATAATTTCCAAGAGGGTAAATAAATTCTCTCTCTCTTTCATTTATGTTTATATAATTTGGGTCTTACAATGGTCCAGGACACATGTGGTAAATCATAATCAATGGTTCACTAGTAATATGGAAGTGACTCATGCTTATTGATATAAAGTCCTTTATTATAATCTTGTTAGCTTCCATGTTATCACCTTACATCACTTAAGAATGATTCCAGGTCACAGGTCTGAAATGTAAGAGTTGCAAAGGTTGCTGGATCTGTCGTGTTGAGCCAAGCTTGCATTTGTTCAAAGTTTTCCTGGGTTACATTACCTTCTGGCAAATCAAATGCATTTGTCAGAGTGAGGATATTTCTGCAAATGCAAAAGGAAAGCAGTCAATGCCTCTTCATTCAATGCCTCTTCACACAGATTTCTTAAGTTTTATCATTATGACAATGAATTAGTAAATAATTTTTTTATGCTCACAGAACAACACATTTAAAAGAATGCAGATACATTACAGTGGGGTCAAAAGTAAGTTCTGACTTTACCATCTGCTTCCTAATTTCTATTGAAAATAGAAAGTATTTTGCTACTTTATCAGGCAGTAATAAAAATAGAGGAATCAGTTAAATAAAAAGATATCAGATCCTTAGAGGCAGAGTTCTTAATAATATGGAAGGGTATGCCTCCCAAATCCTATATTTCCTGTGCCACAAGGACAAAGTTGTTAGCTAAGTTAAGAGAGCTGAGGGCAGAACATTAAAATAAATTAACTTACATGTTTTCTCCTATTTGTAAATAGCTGTTTGCCCAGATACAACAAGGGTTATTTGTACATAGAAAATGTTCTGGCAACCACATGCCCACTGTTTTCCCACATCATTGACAGTTCTGCCCGTTTTGCTTGCTTATTAGAGAAGACAAGTGATCCCACAAACCCCAGGAACTATAATTGTCTGTGCAATTGGCACTCATATTGGGGAGGGGGAAGAGAACAATGATCCGGGATGCTTTAATTGGAAAACAGGAAAAAAAACTTACTGGCTAAAGCAATTGTCATATCTCTCTGTTGCTCTGAATCCAATGATTGAGTATATGACAGTAGCTGCATAAATGGATGTGAGGCCATTGATCACAGAGATAGTCAGAGCGTCCTTTTCACAGTTGTTACTGGAAACCAAAACACAGAAACAAGCTCACCAGCTGATCTTGGGCCAGTCACTGTCTCTCAGGCTTATGTACCTCTGGGATTTGTTGTGAGGTAGAAATGTGCAGGGGTGGGGAGGTGGAGAAACGTGTGTGTGAGCCCTGGTTGCTCAGTTTCCTACATCTTGCATGATAAGAATTGTGCTACAAATAGTAATACACAGTCTTCAATATGAAAGAAAGGAGAAGGAAGGACTTTTCTAGACCTCGATCTTGAGCTACCTTGTTTTCTTCTTCCCATTTGTTTTTTGTTTTGTTTTTGTTTTGCTCAGGAGGAACATATGCCTTCCAAGATACTTATGAGATAGGATTGGAGGGTGTCACTGTCAAGAAATGAACTACTACCAATTGTGAAATTGTGTTCTAAAATTGAATTGACTTTTTCTACTTGGTTTGGCAACTTACTGAATTGAATTATAACTAGAGAATGAGATGAGGCCTCCAAAGGCAAGGGAAAATGAAAAGAATACTTGAGCTCCAGCATCAAGCCAAGTGGTTGGGCTAGCCAATTCTGCAACCTGAGGAACAGAACAAAAGAGCTTCAAAAATTGGATAATTTTACAGCTAAAATGGAACAAAGGCATGTCCTAGCTGACTCTGAGCATGCAACCTGTTCATTTAATATACCATCCTACTCCTGTCATTCAGTGCATAATCCAGCAGGCAGGTTGAAGGAACTGTCCATAGGAGAAGGGTGCAGAATGGACAGGCAAGGCAAGGAAGGCTATGCGTGTGGACAGCCAGGCAAAAGATTTCCAACAGAAACCTGCCTTAGCCCTGTCTATCTAGATCCTTCCTGTCAACACTGACTGCCAGCAGTCCTCCAGGGTCTGACAAAGAGGCTTTTCCCACGTCTTTTACTTGCGATCTTCTTACTGGCTATGAACCATTCTTGGACCTCATTTGCTACCTGTGTGCAAATGATATATGCTTCCATTGAAATAGGGCACCTCCCACGCTCCTAACTGGAGAGATGCATTGCTCGGACTGAAGAGCCAGGAAGATTGAGGGTTTATGTGTCAAGGTGGAACACAATTGCCCCCCCCCCCGTCATCTGGGAAACTGCTGAATCAGCAGGTGATATTTGCAGGAGCCTCAGCTAACACGTTAAACACATCTGCACAGGTAGAAGAGGGCAGGGCATCACCATTTACTATGCAACCCCTCTCCCTCAGCAAAGTGGCATGTCTGTCTGTCTATATGACTTTGATCATGGAGGGCTTAATGATGTCCAGAAAATAATCAGTGTAAATGATGCTGCAAATGGCTCATTTCTCTTCAAACTTTCAGTTATTCTGTTTACTTGGGGTGGTGGGTGGGGATCTAATCAATACTTACATCAGGTGTGAAGAGATATACAATTCCACTGGTTGATCCTTTAAGTGTTAAGCCACGGATCAGGAAAATTGTAAGCACAACATAAGGAAGTGTTGATGTTACATACACGGCCTGGAGAAGGAATATGTCAATTGAATACGCACAACATGAATACGCCTCTTTTGTTACTCTTACTTCTTTCATTCCTTCCCATCCACAGCTCTATTGTCTCCCACACTGTTGAAATTTTTATTTGTCACTTTCAGAGCAGAGAATTGCCTTCCCCACTACTTAACATTACTCTGTAAATCGCCATATGCATTGATGGCACAACATAAACCCCCAAGGAAAATTTAAAGCATGGGGTAAATTTGTTTCAATGAAAAATGGCATGGAAAGGATGAAACTGGGAGAAAAACCATAAATATTTGCATGTATTATCTGTTGCCAATATTGCAGATGCACAAACTGTAATTGTTCTATGGGAGCTACTTCTGCAGGGTCTGACCCCACATTATGTGGGTGTCATCTAAAACAAGAACCAAGAAGATCAGATGAATGATGTAGCTCAGGAAGGAACCACATCACTCAATCTGTCTAGATGGTAGCAGATCAGATTGAGGCTGTACCACATGAAACCCACACTGCATAAGCACTACAGTAATCTGGTTTGTATCTGCATATATTTACAAATGACTTTTCTGATTCAGCAATACATCTGAACCCGGCCTCTGATGACACTATGTGCTTCAATTTCTCTAGAGTTTACAGGTCACACATTGAAACAAGGGCCTGCTCTTACCTACAATGCCACAAAATAGACGTTGCGGCAAACATGGAATTTCCATCCCTCTGTTTGTCCCCATGTGCTGTGTTTGGTTGTTCTGGGGCTTGTGTGTACACTGATGCCGATACATGTTGTTGTTGCTAGGCTTGATCATTATTATGAACTGCTTAAATTTTAGCATGTTTTTAAAACTTTGTTTTATATTAGGGCTCTGTATAGCCGATCGGCACATTGATTGAGACAACTGATAAAAATAACAAGTAAATAAAATAAATAATAAAGTGAAAGCTGAGGCAGGGTGGAGAAGGATCTGTTGGGAAAGAAGTGGCCGGCAACAAGGAGAATGTTTTGCCCCCTTCTGGCCCAAAGATACCATCCAGGGTATTAAACACACCCCAAGCCCCACTTAAATCAGCACACACAGAGACAGGTCTGTGAGCCCAGTTTGGGGGAAAGCAGCTGCAGCAATCCCTAAAATGGTTGGAAAACAGAATATAAGAAGTAGCTCTGATTTCGTTCATACAAGACAAAAGTACCTTTCCTGTCGTTTCAATGCCTCTAATCGTGCATACGTACACCACTCCCCAGGCACATACTAAACATAACAGCAGCCACCACTGTACAGTTCCAGTCTCGTCAATATTGGTGGAGACATTTAATGTCTTCCTGTACCAAAAATAATCAACAGAAGAGCTCTTTGCACATTCGTACACGTAACCTGAAACCAAAGAAACAGTCCTATTAAGCAATGCTACAATCCAGTGGGAAGCTTTTCTGTGCAAGCTCCATTATAATGAAAAACCACAGTGCACTCTTGCACATCTCCCATTAATTTCAACAGAGCGTGCACAATAACTTTTACAGATTTGTTTCATTTAAAGAATCTATACCCTGCTTTCTATTGCTTGTCTCAGAGCACTTTACAGTAAAAATATAACATACAATGTACAAAATTTAAAACATTGGAAACAGAAGCATTAAAACAAAGGTTTCCGGAGGAGGGGAAACATCTTAACCTAGCATCTGACACTTAGCAAGGACGATGACTGCCCGATTTCGAACTTTCAGTGGCCTATGCCACAAGTTTGTTTTTTATTTTGTTTTATAAACATCGGCAAGAAAGCACCTGACCTTCGCAAGGACACTGAGAGTGGCTTGTGAAATTCATACCCAACTGGGGTGCCTCTTTATGCAATTGAGATGTTTTGAGTCAATTCTTCTAATCAATTAATCAGTAAAACCTGCAGACTTATTTAAAATAAATATGACAGGGTGTGGGTGAGTGGAGTTGCTATTTCTTCCTCCTCTGCCTATCAACCTTTGACCAGTCACTCCTCTTCCCTCAAGAACAAAAGAGAGAAGCACACATTGGCATTGCATGAAATGCAGCACACAGGAACCCTCCATTCTACCAGCCTGGTAGAAAATGAGCTTTTCTGTCTGAGTGCTTTTTAAACTTTTGCCCTGCCATTTTCCCCAGGAAAACCTGCTCTTTAACTCTGAATTGGAACAAACAGCAATTCAGGTTTTCCTCGGATTGCCATAAAGTGTGGGCTTTCCTGGGGGAAGTGGCAGAACCCAACAAAAAAAAGTGCAGACCTATGCCTAGAAATTCAGCACAAAAGCAAGTCTGGGTGAGCCCTTTGTTTGACTGATAGTTTCAGCCAATTGGCTACTTTTAATTGGTGGTCACTTTTTTATTGAGTATAATAATCATTGCCACCCTAGATTGCTGGTAGAAAGCAGGCATGGATTTATTTAAACCAGTCAGACTTTGCCACAAAACAACGACAAAAGAGTTAAAATGCCATGCAATTTCTAAGCCAGACTAAAAGATTACAACACCTTGAAAATAATGTTAAGGTCAGTTCTCATAGTGATTTTCAGAATTCAAGACGCAACACTTGGCTCAACCTGCTAAGACTATAGCTTACCCAACAGGCCTTCCAAAACAGCCAAAGGAAAGCCAGTGGTGAGTCGAACCGATAAGCCTCCCTTGGAAGAGAATTTCAGATCATGGGCACCCATTATTAAGAAAAGTCTGTTCCTCAAAGTCATTGGCAATTGGAACCGTAACTCACCCTTATTTTCAAATGGTTCTGATGCCAGAATAATGTGCAGGATAGCTCAGTTAATATAGCTTCCTGGATCTTGGCCCTCCTGTTTGGACAGTCACTTAGATCTTACCGCTGGGCAATAGTGATGTTTCTGGGATTTCTCTGCACCCAGCAGCTGTGCTAAGGGCTGGCCTTGCTATGCAGCAGTGTGAAATAACCTGCTTCGGGTGACACTATGAAAGGGAATGGTGTCTGAAGGCAGGAATTGTTGCCTGAACGGTGGTTCAAGACTTTTTAAAGTGTTATTCTTACCATGGAGAGATGCCATTTGGGAAGGGACCTAGAGCATCTGCTTTGCATGCAGAACATCCCACAATCAATCCCTGACATCTCCAGGTAGGATCAGAAGAGACTCCTACCTAAAACCATGGACAGTCATTGCCAGTCAGTGCAGACAATGGTGAGGTAGATGGACCAATGGGGAAATCCCTATGTTCCTATATTTGTTCCTAATGGCCAGCACAAGGCAGGAGGTGGGGTGATAGAAAGTATTTATTGGTTAGATCCAAACTATGTAGGACACATTTGCTTTCCAATGAAATCAATGAGCCGAATATTAGTGAGAAATGTAATTAATTTACTGGCCCCTACACAAGGTTTTCATATGTGCAATAGGTGAAATAAAACAACGTTCTGCCCTGAGCCTTACGCTACAAAATGGTATTGAGGAAGCTTTCCTATTGTTGTTGTCTCCAGCTCAGCAGATTAAAACATTACCCTAATTCAAAATGATCTTTGGTAAAAGACTGTATTTTCTTATGCTGTTTGCAGAGAGAAGCCTCTTTATGATAGACTGCTAACTATTACAAGCATAATCTGTACCTGTTCTGTTTTCATCAGCAAGTGGGCATTCACTCCAAGGCAGTGGCTCTTGGAATGAGTTGAAGAAATACCACATCACCCAAGCAATAATAGTATTATAGTATAAGCCCACAAAGAAGGAGACAATCATTGCTGCTATACCTGTAGGAATAGAGAGAAAGCATTTAGATAGATCCTTTTTGTATTTAAAAAAAAAAAAAAGATTTTGAGGAACAATGATGAGGAAATGAAACTGACAACAGAACAAACCTTAACAGGTGCAACAAAATTTTGAAGATGTATCCCTGTCCCTTTCCACACTGAAATATCTAGTAAAGTGGTACCTCGGGTTACATACGCTTCAGGTTACACCCTCCGCTAACCCAGAAATAGTACCTCGGGTTAAGAACTTTGCTTCAGGATGAGAACAGAAATCGCACGGCGGCGGCACGGCAGCAGCGGGAGGCCCCATTAGCTAAAGTGGTGCTTCAGGTTAAGAACAGTTTCAGGTTAAGAATGGACCTCTGGAACGAATTAAGTACTTAACCAGAGGTACCACTGTAGTTTTCTAAGAATAATCCACAGAAGGAAGCAGAAATCTCCATATATTTAAGGGTGCTGACCTCACAAAGCTACAATTCCCAACACCCTTAACAAAACATAGTGCCCAGAATTCTCCATGATTGTTTGAGTGGCATAAGAGGGATTTGGATGTATGGTGTTAATTGTTAAAATCAATCTGAGGCCACAGACTGGTCCCTCATCAGTGTGTGTATCTGAGTTTCAGTCTCAAGTCAAGAAAGAAAGTCCAAATTATTTTTCACCAATACATAATATACACATAGCTGATAAAGGACAGCTTGTTGGATTTTATTGAAAGACTTGTCTCTTCCCCCTTCAACAAAATCACTGTCCATTTCTTAAAGAAAATGGAAAAGTAGGACCATGTAGATTGCACTACTCTTCCATTTTTTCTCAAAAAAGAAGCCGGGACTTTCTGCTCCAAGAAAAATGACTGGAGGGTTGCAAATTGATTATAGTGGTGTGTGGAACCCCCCAATAAAATCTGAGTGACTGAGGCATGGTGATTCCAACCTAAACACTTTGCATGAAAGCATATGTATGCTTATAATGCCAAAATGTTGCTGAGTATTAAAATACATTAAAACTTACCTACGCCCTTCAGGGCGGGATGGATAGCACTCCAGACACCCACACTACCTCTTCTAAGTCTTTGTCCAATGGCAAATTCAAGGTGGAGCAATGGGATGCCTTCCAGGACAAGCAAAATGAGGAAAGGGATCATAAAAGCTCCTGCAGGGGTAAAATCCAAAATGAGTATGTTTTATACCCAGGGTGGAGAACCTGTGGCCTTCAGATACAGCTGGACAACAACTCCCCCCATCCCTGACAATTGACCGTATGGGCCAGGGCATGGGGGCTGATGGGAATTGAAATCTAACAGCAACTAAAGAGCCGCAGTTCCCGATTGTTTTATTTTTCTTTAAATGCAAAAGGGCAACTGGGATAAAGTGGTAAGGATGCAATGGTAAAGAAATGCAGAAAAGGAGATACAAGAGCAATTGTAGCATATCCTTTTGTGAATAATGTATTTTTTAACATGGTTTTCTAAGGAAGCAAGTAAAAACAGTGCACTAATGCAGAATTTCAGGCATCATCTGTTACCACACTCTAATATACTATCAACATGACTACTTTTTCAAAATGAAACTCGGGTATTCTCAGGAGAGTCTTACTTCTATACATTGAGGGAGAAGTTACAAAATAAGACTCAAACCCATTTGTGGGGTGGGGGACAGACAGACTGGAGTAAAAGGGCATCAAAATTATCTCTTTTCTTTAAAAAGTACTTTAAAAAGTAGTTTTATAGCCAGCATTGCTTGGGAATTCCAAGAAACCCAAAACTCAGTGTGGTTTTGAAATCGGTGGTTAACATCAGTGCAGTTTTGAAAGGTTCATTCTGTCATCTTGTTTAAAATTGTATCCAAACATAGACCAAAAAAACCCCTACTCAGAAGCCATCATGCAAAATTTGGCTGTGAAGCATCCAAATGCGTAGCAAACAGCTTTCCAAAATGCATAGTCGATTCACTAATTTTCCCATAGCCAATTGCTCACTGGGCGTATTGTCTGTTTCTTAAGCAAAACAGCATGTCAAAAGAGTGAGCAAAAGAGAGAGAGAAATGATCCAGAATAGCACTGACAAAATCATTTATCTCATACGGCATTTCTGTTCAGTCACTAACTAAATATACTGGAATATTTCCCTCCAGAGGGGAATTCTCTTACAGAATTATCATAAATCATTTAATAGCCCTGTGCAGAAAAGTGATGCTTTTTAAACTGTTTTAATCCAATGCTGAAACATTTGTACAGCTCTACCTTAGAAAGCGGAACATGAAGTAAATTCTCTCAAATGGTTAAGATGCTCTCACATTACCCTCTATGTTGAAATTTGGAGCACGCACTGTGGTTACCTGAAAAATCTGAAAGTGGCACTTTTTTTACATTGAACAGCTGAAGTTCAGGAGGCAAAGTTTATCTCATAATGTAGGCCTGCACTCCAGCCACACATTGAAAACAATCTTAGGCTGATGTTTACCTGCTAGAACTAGCATGCAGGGTGGGGATTTCCTATAACAATGAGGAATGTGTGTCTGAGCAAAATGCAAGCTTCTCTTACTAATATTTAATTGCCATGTTAATCAGTACGCCAAATATGTAACACATTGAGTACAGTATTGAAAGTTTAGAAATTGGCATGTCCTCCTTCAGTGAGTGAGAATGTGTGACTGGCTTTTAAATAAACACTTTCCTGAGATAAAGATTAACACACCTGAAATGCAGTGAAAGCAGGACAGGAGGAATGGGAGTGAAAAGAAACCCCTGAATTTGTTTTTTAATATTAAAAAAGAAAATTGTCAGAAGCAGCTTGAATCTCTCTCAGATTGTTGGCCTGCCTGTATGACGTCAAGCAGATCATTATACACAGTGGATCAGCACTTTGGCAAGGTGGAGATTCAGTAAGTATATTAACAGAGAGATTTAGTGGGATATGGACTTTAACCAAGTAAATACAGTGACATATGTTTTCAAGAAGCCTCGGACTTACCCAGATTGCACTGTGTCTCCCTCTTTTAGAATGTGCTAAAGCCAGGATAATAAAGAAATAAACAATACAAATCTCCCCTTTCCCTGTTGTCGTTTGTCTATTGTGTTTGTTTTTGCAGTGTGAGCAAGTCTGTATGTGTAGCTGGAATAATATTTTGTAGGCAATGGTTGCTGATACATGGGTAGGGTTATTTTGCTCAGGGTAAGGGACAGGTAATTTTAGAGGGGTGTGAGTGGATTGGTAGATCTTATTTTTCTGAATTTTTCTTCTGCAGTAAAAGCAAACTTGCATGAAAAGGCACAGGTCCTAAAATATTACAAAGTGATTAGCTGCATCAAGTAGTCTTATATTTCAGATCATTGCCCCCAAATATACTACAACACAAAGTAGGTGCAATGGTAACTATTTTAGACCTATTTTAATTGCATGAAAGTTAGAAAAACCTCTGAATTATAAAAAAAAGCTGCTTAATTTAATAATGATAATAATGATAAAACCACCACCACCCGTGGGAACTGGGTTGTTCACAATAGTAATCATTTGTACAAAGCACAGCATTTCTTGACTAATCCTAATTTTAAATTAGCTCATGTTTGTATTTAAAATGTTAATGACTGTTTCCCTTTTACAGTCAGACACAAATGAGAAACCACAAGAAATTTGGGTCAGCCTTTCTTAACTTTCTGAGAATGCCCATTTGTTTAGAAATTTGTACCTCTGTCATTATTGCTGCAATTCCATGCATGTTATAGTCAGGCATTTGGCTGACTGAACTCAACAGAACTTCATTCTAAATAAATGCAACCATATAGCACAATCATATGCAAATCTCTCAATTTCCTCAAATGATAGGGTACATGATTGCTTTGCATGTTCTCTCTAAACTAGGCGTGGTTTTTTGGTCATTGAAGATCATAGTGATTGAGAAAAACATTACAATTTTCCGCTCCATTCAAGCATTTTCACTCAATAAATGTCTGCCTCCACCATCTGCGTGATCTGAGACATACCTCCTCCGTGGCTCTGGCAGAGATAGGGGAATCGCCATACATTGCCCAGGCCTACACAAAACCCTATGCAGGTGAGCATGTATTGTGCCTTATTATCCCATTTGGGTCTTGAATCCGCCTCTGTAGCCTCAAGGTTTTCAAGGTCCTCATGGGAAGGTATTCTCAGTTCCAAGTTGGGGTTTGGCAGCTGCAGTTTTACCATGATGTCTTCTGTGCTTGGATGTCCTTGCTCAAGAATCCGTAGCTGGTTCTGGGGCCGGCCAAAGAAAGGGAGCCTTGGCTGCTGGCTTCAGCTCTTTATAGTGAACCTTTGACACTAAACTTGATGGTGCTGACTTGGGGTAGAAAGGAAGCGTCAGCAAGTCATTTGATTAACCAAGGTTACTCAGAGACTTATTAATGCCTTATCTGCCAAAGCTCCAACTGAGCGCAGTGATTGCGTGGTATCAAAGTGATCAAGACAAGTAATGGCAATTCACAGGGCAATTTGCTCCAAGGTACATAAAGCAGTATGTTTAAATAGACCTTGCCACACCCCTCTGCTAACCATCATTTGCAATAAAGTGAAGGACATTATCCCAGCAAAATCAAAGCCCATAACCAAGTTCCTGTAACTCCCTACAATCTCTGTTAGTAATCATGCTTGCTGAGACCTCCTGCCCCTTCCAGTATCTGCACATCCTGCATCGATGCCTTTACAAGGCTTATATTTCATTATTCTTAGTAAGCAAAATATTTGGGCTATAGATCAATTTGGGTAAAAGTGTTACAGGTGATTAGAAATGAAGTTTTGTGAGATACTTAACATGTTTAAGAAATGGTACCAAAAAATTAAACCAAAGGGTGGATTCCTCAATTTGATTTAGACGTTACGGAACTCTGAATTTCATTAGAAGTAGCAGGGGGAACTGCTCTGCTGGCAATGAGGGTTCTGGCCTATCTGAAGGGTTCTAACAGCCGCTCTCAGCCATAGAGATGAATGAATCTGTAAATTTTTGTTTTTCTTTCATTTCTCTTTTTTCTAATCTTTCTGAATCAATTTGCTTCTTTAAAAAGGTAATCACAAAAATCAGTTTTTGTATTCATAGACATGCATTTCCCCTAATGTACACATTGTTTGGACAACTGCAATGCAAAATCCAAAGTAGTGTGAATTTCAAAGGATAACTGTTGGTTCATTTATTGTTTCAGAAAGTGCAAATTAGATAGGTTCCCATTAAATTGTGAACTGAACTGAACTGTGTATTCCCCCCTATCCCTCCTCAGTCAGAAGCTGAACAAGATCCAATTTAAGTACAGTACTGTAGTAGAAAAGTGCTGGCCCAGCTCACATTTCTGATGTTCCCATATTTAAACAGAACATTACTTTCCCCACAACCAGTCTGGAAATTATCTGAAATTCCACCTAAGGATTTGGTGCAAACAGTATCCTACTTTCCTATGACATATACCTTGGAGAAAGAAGTGGATATGAGCATACCCTCAGGGTATTCATTGTGCAGAAGTTAAAGATTGCCAGAATCAGAAATTAAACCTGTTATTAGCTGAAGGTGACACATTTAAAGTATCCACAGTTGACAATCTTTAAACCAGGACCAGATAATTTTGTAAAACACTTGATCTCTGTATAACTTGAGGGAATTAAAACACACTATCTCTATTTTTAGCAACCCATTTTAACTTTAAATATTGAAAAATATTGAAGAGCTGTGTCTTAGTAACTGCAAATTATGATAGTTTATTCCAATAAAACACAAATACAGTGTCTTGAAAAGAAAGAACTATGAATTCAAATACTCACTTTAACCATTTAAATTCTGGCAATACATGTATAAGTTTCAAAACCAACATAAGCACTCAAAGCTGAAATGAGGGTTCAGACACTAAGTATACAGGAGAGGTTTAAGCACCCTCAACTTCTAAAACAATTGCACTAAGTTAGAAAGCTGAGTTCTTTAGAAATCATTCATGTCATTCAAAAGATACAGGCAGCAACAATTTTCTGGTGGTGATAATGCTTTAGGAGGGCTGACTGCTTCCAGTAAAAATTTGCTGTAGTATCGGTGGGAACAGAAAGCTGGTGGGAGAAGGAGAAAGGGATATCACACTGAGAAAACTGCTTGACAATGTGGAATATCAGCAACTTGGGTTTTCCAGGGGAAAGGAAACCTGTGATAAGGCTCATCCACACTACCTAGAAAGCATGGGTCCGAGTGGTTTTCCTGTTGCCCTGCTGCTTTCCCAAGGAAAACATGCTATTTAGTGCTGAACTGGAGCAAACGGCGAATCCAAGGGAAACCTGATTGACGTTTGCACCAATTCAGCGGAAAAGATCGGGTTTTCCTGGGAAAACCAGTGAGAGAAGAGGAAGTCTGGATGAGTCCTTCCTACACACTAGAACATTTGTGCTGCATTCCTTTCAAAGCTGTGCTTATCAAGTCACATCACTGTCCCCACCCTCATCTCTTCACAACATGCACGCAGACAGACAATATTGCACCACTCTAGAAACATGGGAGATACACACACACACACACACACACACACACACACACACACACTATGCTAACAGCACACAATCGCTTTATCCCTAATATACAGGAATTAAATTAACCGCCATGCTACGTCATTTGGGGAGCACGAAGTCTTACTGGTATATATATATCTTTTGAAACCCTCAACAATACATTTTAGGGGTATTTAAAACATAATTTTTGAGGAATTAGCATCAGAAAATAATCATTTTTAAGCTCACTTTTACAATAAAAATAACAAAGCAAATAACAAGGTACACTGTCTAAGAATATGACATGGAAAACCAACTAAGGTAAGGGAGGAAGTAAGTTGTCTCCAGGAAGAATTTTTCCAGGTATTCATTCTTTTAAATTGTCCCAAAACTTTTCAGCTCAATGACCCCCTTTTTTCAATGAATGTATGTGTGGTTATTATCCTGTCAAAATTGAGAGTGTTTGTGGGTCTCTTCACCCACAGTTCTGCCCTCCCAATGTATTCTTGTTACCGATTTATTAGAATTACATGAGGAAAGGCTTTTGAAAAAACAATACACAAAAAGATTATTTGCTTCCTGTGCTCCTGAATACAAAACTTCAGACATCATCATACACATGCAAAACACATGTCATTACATTAATAGCCTCAGTAGGTTTTAGGGATCAAATTAATCTCTAACATAAATCCCTTACTGGAGCCAATGTGAATACTATACTGGCTCCTGCTAGGAAGTCTAGATGCTTTAATGTTATTACATTACCTTTTCAGTAACTCTAAAAAGCCTTTAGCTTTTAACTCCACATTTTCCTCTGCTCTCTTTTGTACACTTGCAACTTGTCCTTTCTGCGGGGTGTTCTCTGTATTTTTTGTCCTGACGTATGCTGCAGATTCCCCTATGTCCAAAGAAAAAATACAAATTATATGGGGATAGAGAACAATTACTCTGAATTCAATTCAGAAAGTATAAAATCAACAGTGGCAACGCTAATGTGCACCACCTTGTAGTTTGAATCTCTCGTGTTTTTCTACATGAAAGAATATTTGTGGAGTTGGTAATAGGAAATAAGGCTTTTTTGGTGCAGTACCACATCTGTGCAACACTTTCCAATCTTTCCAGTGCCAGGCAAAAAAATTTTTTTTACTCTCGCCTTCTCATCATTTGAATTGGGTTTTAATCTCTTCTAAAACTTGTTTTATTGTTCTGCTATTTTTAATCCTTCCAATCTTTTTATTAGGTGAATTGGGATGTGGTTTCATTTTAATTATGTATTGTCATTTGTTGTAAGCTGTTCTGAAAATAGAAACACTAAAGAGTGGCTTTCAGGAAGTTCTGTGAAAATGTACAGTAGAAATATTGTTTTAAAAATAAGATAAAATAAAATAATAAGGTAGTGAAATATTAAATTAAGAAATGTGGAAGAAGTGAGAAAAACGGAGAATTATCAGACATGCTGATGGAAGTCCAAAAAGAGGATATATATATGAAACACTAAAGAGTGGAGCATAAATAATTTCAAGAAATAAATAACATGAAAAATCTTCACCAGTTTGGTGAAAACCTGAGGCAGTTTATAGTTGTCACAGTTGTTTGCTGTCTTAACTGAGTTGCCCAAGGCCAAGGCTACCCAGTGACCTGAGATTTTTAATCTTGGTGTTCCCAGTCCAAGCCCAGTACTATAACTGCTACACTACACCAGCTGTCATACCCCCCCTTTTATACTATATCTTGTTCTGTAAGTCTTGATGTGATTCCTACGCAACCAAGGACAACCAATGGGGACCAACTCAATGACTGTCACATGTAATGGCTACTTGCCACACCACTAAGTCCCATTGTATCTGAGCTTACTACTTCCCTTTTTCAGTCATCTTAAACACTTTTCTGGGGTTTCTCTGAAGCTTCTCAAGGTACAGCAACCTATGGCTTCCAGGTGCAAGTGTCTTTACAATAAATTGAGACTACATGGGCTTACGAAAAATATAACTAAATTAGTGGAACAGAAAAAAATATTAAAGTTTTAAGGAAAAGATATTACAGGGGAAAGTTACAGAAAACCAGTATATTTTCCAATGGAGCAAAATAATAAAATGAAGTAGATTAAAACATGATCCTCTTTCCCTAGAACTGAATCTCACTTTCTCTCATACACTCCTCATACAGTCCTTCTTTCCTGCCTTTCTCTCTGGCATTCAAATCCTTTTCTTATTATGCTGATATCTACATTTATCTGCCCACCTCCAAGCTAGATGCCTTTGTCTAAGGCCCAATTCCTTCGCATCATGATTTGAACCCAAGCTTCCAGGTGAATTCCTCTTCATAGGCTCACACCTTTACAGTAATAATTTCATACTTACACAACCTCTTATTTTCATAATCGTTGTTAACAGTGGCAGAGCCACAATATTGACACTCAATTTCTTCTGGCTGATCCTGGGGGGAGAGGAGTAAAAATAATTTAGATATTTTATCCTTTCCCCTTCATATTTATTTAACATATTTACAACCCACCCTATGTCACATATTATGGTGGGAAACAATAGTTTCAATTAAGAACAAATGCATAATCAAAGCATCAGGACTGCTAGATTCTTCATCATCCATTTTAAAGCTACTTAGCATAAACTATAAATGTCTTAAATTTATACCAATTCATTTTATAATCTCTATCTATAATATTGATGTGAAATTAACTTTCTCCCCTCTAGTGTGCATTTTACACAAACATTTATTAGCTAACCACAATGAACGCCATGGAGAATGGATGGGGAGAATTCACATGAGATGAGAAGGGCTGCAGGTTGGGGTGAGATTTCACAGCCCCCCCCCATGGATTTATCTATGTTACACTGCACTAGCCATTAATATGTAGTCAAGAGAAAATAGTGACGACTGTAAGGGGGAGAGACAGCTGCAAAACAGCAAAAGATCTTGAGAGCAGAGGTAAGCAGAAGTATAAAAGGAAAGAGTAATTATCCGGGTGTAGGATTTGAGCATTTGGAAGGGATTAAACTGAACGGGAAGAAACCCATTTACCCTACCTAGAGTTCCTCAGAGGAAGAGTGGGATTAACAGAGTGATAAGGTAGGAGATAAACCAAGATAAGTTTCAGGCAATTGAAAAGAGGACATAGGCACATGTAGTCTATGAAGCTTATACTGAATTTATGATCAGTTTAGTCTGAAAAGTCGATACTAAGACTCAAAGTTCAAATCATTCTAATCTAAGACCAGCATCATTGCTCTTCTAGGACAAGATTTTCTGTTTTCTGTTTGTAAACTTTCAGCTGAAGATACAATTTGAATTCCTCAATAACTCACGGAAATATACATCCCAACTTTAAATAATGTATCATCATCTAGAGCACCTATGGACATAGCACACTTCATAAAGATTTACGGTAAATAAAAGTGCCCCTGTCCACAGACTTATGCCTGGGGGGGTTACATCTAATTTTGACTACTGTCACATTCTGTACATGGAGCTGCCATTGTGTTCAGAAACTCCAGCCTGATTCAGAATGTTGCAGCCACAGTATTGATCAGAGTACTGCTAGTTAGAGGAACTCCTAAGAACTTCACTGGCTATTGGTCCATTTCTGGGCAAAATTCAACATGCTTGTTATGATCCTTTATTACTTTAAGTCCTTTATTACTTGAGATCCAATTATCTAAAAGACAGTTGTCTCCCATGCATGACTGCCAAGGTTTTTATAGTCAACAACGTCATGTCAGGGCATGTCCTGCCAACATCTGGAGCACAAGAAATCAAGTGACTTTCTTGGTGGCTGCTCCCGGATTCTGGAACACCTTGCTTAGAGAGACCCAGCTAGCCCTGTTTTTGATGACCTTCCACCAGAAGACAAGTATGTTTTTATTCAGACAGGCATAACACCCATAAGCTGGCCACTTATGGCCATTGTAAAGATGGTACAATTGACTTAAAGTGGTTTTATTGAAATGCTTTAGTTGCCCTGCTTTTACGCTTCTTACTTCATATTTTGTTCACAATTTGGTGATGGAATGGTGGGATACCAATTTAACAAATCAATATATATAACATTAACGATGGGAAGCACAAGAAAAGGGGAAGAAGAAGGAAATATATTTCATATCCTCACAAAAATACAATCAGTTACAAATGCATGGAAAACAAGTTATGTGAAGTTTCTTTGTCAGAGGGTTAGAACTTGATCCAGCTCACACTCATCTGTGCCTTCAAACTAAAAGTTTGGTGTTATGTAATTAAGAACCTAACTACCCTTCCATGCAAATGTGTGCAAGTCGCTTTGTATTTTCAAACTGGGATGTGTGGACTTTGAGGAGAGTATTTAACTTTTTTCCTGCCCACAGTTTCCCTACTCTGCATTGCTACTCCACCAGGCTTCTTTCTTCCTCATGTATGCCATGCTAAAACCATGGTTGGAATCAATGATGAGTTGCAATATTTGCTATCAAAGCTTCTGGTGGAAGGTAATGCTCCTGCACATAGTCATATCAACAGATTCAATCTCGATCTAATGTAAAAAATAAATAAAATACATTTGATACAAGAGTTGGATAAACTGCGTCTTCCTGAAGTCTCTTGTTTTCAAAGCCAACTTCTAGCTTGGCTGTGTCATGAATACAGGTTGTATTTTTAGTCACATTTCTGCAAAGTAAAACATAAATATGTATCTCATTTGTATTCTGCAACAACAGAAAAGACCAAACATCCATTTGGAACAACTTTTTATAAATTGAGTATTTTGCCAACATTAAGCAAGAAAACTTTTAGGATATTTCCCCCCCTCGTATGTATGATAATTAAATAAAGATGAACTGCTAAGTGCCAACCTGTTTGTTTTCAAAAACATTTTTTAAAGCAGTTTTATTGTACAACTTATATGTGGATCTGTTTCATACACTGCAAAGCAATCATTTTGCTACACAAAAAAATAATTTGTTTTTTAAAAGAGGTGTTATTGCTGAGCCCTTTTTAAATCACTTCTATTTTTTCAATGTTTCAGTCTGATTTGTGATGAATTAACATTTTATTGCTGATCTTTATTTGATTTCATTAGCTGCATTTCTTGATTTTTAATGTAATTTTACATATTTCAACTAAATTACTATTATATGTTTAGCTGGGAAACTGAATATTTTGATGGGAAGGCAATGCATGTAAACAGTGTGGGCCAGTTCATATCAACACAGCCCATGGCCCACCACTAGGATGCAGCCACTGACGGATGCCCCTGAAGGGCAAGTGGCTCTCAATGGGCATGATGGTGGGTGTAAGGTCCCCCCCCAAAAAAAAGACAGTTTAGCATTACCAGTATAAACTTCTGAGAGTTTCTGACTTGAGTGCTCCTGCTGTCCTCTGCAATCCTAGTACACACCAGAAGAAGAGAATGGAACCATCTGTCCAAACTTTTAATCTGAAAAGTGTTCCCTATTGCATTCAATCTTGGGGAACTCTCCTTTAGAATAAACTCTGGTTAGCAAGCAAACCAGGATAAGAAAAACACAGCTTGATCTGGCTTGTTTTGAGCTAGCTAGAATTTAGACTAATCAGAGTTCTCCAAATTACACCACAGGGATTAAAAATATAGGCAGATGCTTCAGATCTCCCTCTTGTGTGTGAAATGGGAAGGGAGGAGGAAACATTTTTAAAGTTTTGTTTGTTTGTTTAATTGCATTTCTATCCCACTATTTACTCCAAGGAACTCAAGTTGGAGTGCATATTTCTCCCCACTCCTCATTTAATCCCCACACCTGTGAGGTAGGTTAGGCTGAGAGGCAGTGACTGGCCTGAGGTCACCTAGTAAGCTTCATGGCTGAGTGGCCTCCTATGTCCTAGTCCAACACTTTAACCACTACACCACACTGGTTTAACAAGTCCAAGGCTTGCTTTGGCTCATTTGTGCAGTGCTAAATTTTGATTTAGCATCATATGTGAACTGCCTGAGGTCTGTGGCAGCAACAAAATAAGAATTATTGATTGTAGTTTTTGAAGTGCTTTCTTTAAACAGCCACATAACAAACAGTACTTTTTACAAGGAATCCAAACCTCTCCGCTATTGTGGAATTACATCCTACCCATTTCCTCCTAGGAATGGTTGTATGCTATGTTTTTGCAAGGCAATTCTATGTTTATACTGCATCTGTTTCATGGTGAATACTCCATGTGTTCTCCATCTGGTAATCATAATAACTCTTAGCAATTATGTAACACTTTTGAATACTGTAGTTGACCTGTTGATATTTATCACAGCAGGGCAAAGTTGAGTTTTCACAGTTTCTATGGCTTGGAAATACCACATGAGTATTCAACCTTCGGGTTAAATTGCCACCAGGAGATACTGACATCACCATTTCATTCGTTACCAGGAAACGAAGCAAAACTCATACCCTATCCCTCTCTGAACCAGAGCAAATGAATCTATATTTATGTGCAACACTTTCCCTCTGAATCGTAAATGCTTATAAGTGTATGTACTTAATATATCATATGACAACTTTTTAAAAACATTGTCAAATAACTGACACTATTTAGCACAACATTTGAGAAGTGCCATCAAGCATTTTAAAAGTAAGAATGAGGAATTCATGCCGGGTTTAGGAGGGAAGATCTTCACTGACCTGCCCCTGGATATCCGTGGATGTGAAATTTCTACTGTGTCTTCAAGTCTCCTCCACTTAATGGTTCTTTCAGTGTCCAGTTTATCTCTTTGGTCACTTCCACTGTTGTCCTATTAGGATGCATCAGATTGTCAAATTTATTTATTTATTTATTTATTTATTTATTTATTTATTTATTTAAAAACATAAATTTTATTCACTATTACAAGACTTGCAAAAACATGTATTAACATATAATAAAAACACATTTGCTTGTTTTTGTTTAAACTTAGGAATAGCATCTCAAGAAAGCTAACACTGCAAAAAAAAATCCATTCGAAAACACGTTTGCACTTTATTGTATTATATTATTATATTATATAATAATATATACTATTATTACATTATATTATAGTATATTGTATTAATAAATGTGTCCTTTAGCAAAAATATATTAATACTTCTATGTCACATGCCTCTCTCCACCCTCATCTCCCCACAACCTCAGTGTGGACTTTGATAGAATAAACGTTTCCCCAACCCTATTGAGCACAACCACTGTGCTCAATAGGCCATATTCCCAGGTAAGTGTGTCACTGCACTTAATTCAATTGTTGTGCAATTCAGTTGTTGTGGATCCCATAGGAAGTGCCACTATATAACAATGTTTCATGTGGAAGGCATGTTCACCAGTGATTTAACCACATGATTTTGGATAATCCAGTGATGTATCTATATGAAAGCAACTGCACTGGAATTTCAGGGTCCCTGTGGAAATGCTAGATAGGGTCACCCCCAGGGTCACATGGAAACAGTTTTTCAGAGGTGCTCACATGGGGCCATTACATTAGAATCGCTCCTTTTCCTGTACAGTGGTACCTTGGGTTACGAACTTAATTCGTTCCAGAGGTTTGCTCTTAACCCGAAACCATTCTTAACCTGAGGCGCGCTTTCGCTAATGGGGCCTCCCACTGCCGCCGTGTTGCCAGTGCGCGATTTTCGATCTTATCCTGGGGCAAAGTTCTCAACCCGAGGTACTACTTCCAGGTTAGCAGAGTTTGTAACCCAAAGCATTTGTAACACGAGGTACCACTGTACTAATTTCACATATGTCTAAGGAACAATGCCTATTGAAGTCACTGGAGTTATGAGTTATTGGGCGCTGAACTGCAGAACCCACAGCAACAGAGCAAACCTATGCATGTCTATTTGGGAGTAGGAGCCATAGAGGTCAATGGTCTTGTTCTCAGATTAGCATAAAGGATTACAGCCTAAGGCACCAATGTGCAACAAAATTTACTTTATCTGGTTTCTTTTAAGCACATAGATCATGCAAATGAAAAGTTCTATCCAACTAAGTTCTATGCAGAGTAGACCCATTCAAATTAATGGAACTATGTTTGTCATATCTATTTATTTCCATAGATCTACTCTGAGTAGGACTAGCACTGGCTACAAATACAAGTTTAGGCATATGCTGAAGCAGTTCTGTTCTCCCACCCCATTTTTTTAAACTTAAAAGTATTAATTCCGTCATAATGAATCCCTCTCTACTTTTTCCCATCTTATCGTCTGAAACTTCAAAGAAAATACTCACAGAGTTACAGGCCTCTCTACATCCTGCTTTACCTGAAAATATGCAACATGCTTCATAAAAGATAGGCCAATCCAAATTGGTAACTTATTTACTGGCAGACTTAAAATATAACACATTCCAGTACATGGAACTGCACATTTGCAAAAAGTGTAACAGCAAATTTCCAGGAAAAGGAAAGATAAACCTCTCAAACATCTTAACCCTACTATCATTTAAAAGGTGACTGATACACACATGCCCAGAGAAAGTGACCACTCCATATCCAATAGCTTTGGATCTGTTTTTGCAGACCCATGGATAATCAAGAGTTTTTATAGGCCTATAAATTGCAACATCAGGAAGGTCAGGGACTATCCCAACCTGTGCACTATGGGAAAATAGGGAAATCCTGGAGCCAAAATCAATTGTTTGTTTTTCTTGTGGCAATTATGTCAGGTTATATATCTTTAGACTTCAAACCTTCCTTCTTGAACTTCGGAACTTACCCCACAATGCACCATGCTTCAGGAGATTTAATTCTACATAGACAGTGCAGACGTAAGGATAAGGAACAAGAAACGTATCACCACGCATGAATCTCAAGTCTGACACTTTTTCCCATTGGTTTAAATCTGATCGGTACAGTTAAGGCTCAACAGTTCAGCAGCACACTGGAGTAAAAGGAAGGTTGCAAAAATTATGGTGTCATTCCTGGTTCAGTTTGCCTCAGGGAAGACAGGAATGGAATGCTACTGCCTACCACTGAAAGCCAAATGCATAGTGTGAACAAGTAAGCATCCTAGTGCATGGTGAGAAAATTGTCATCACTTCGCTCTTCCCTGGTCCTACTGTCACTGCACAACCCAGAGTTAAGCCATGGTTTGGGCTTATGGTTACATCTAAACCCAGTTTCATGGTTTGTCTTGCTCCAGACAAATGCACTGCATCCAATGTTTGTTTTTACATTACTGCCTGTGGATTGTTTTGAGAGAAACAAACCATGAGGCTGGGCGGAGACCTAAGGTTAAGCCAAACAATAGCTTAGCTCTAGATAGTGTGGTGGTGGCAGGAGCAAAACAGCCATGATTTTCTCACTGTGCACCTGTACACTTGTTCATCCATGCTGAACTATCCTTTGGCTTAGCGTTATGTGCAGAAGCTAGTAGGGAAAAGAGAAAACACTAATGTATCTGAGTGCAGAATTGGAGGCACCGTGGAGCTTTACACAAAAAGCTTTATGGATACAATGCTGTACAGTGGTACCTCTGGTTACAAATTTAATTCGTTCTGGAGGTCCGTTCTTAACCTGAATCTGTTCTTAACCTGAGGTACCACTTTAGCTAATGGGGCCTCCCGCTACCGCCATGCCGCCAGCGCACGATTTCTGTTTTCATCCTGGGGCAAAGTTCTTAATCCGAGGTACTACTTCCGGGTTAGCGGAGTCTGTAACCCGAAGTGTTTGTAACCCAAGGTGTTTGTAACCCAAGGTACCACTGTATTGCAGCATGATAACAGATATAGCACCACAACTTGCAGACCAAATATTTTCTACACTCGAGCAGAGATAACAGGTAAATTTAAGGATAAGAAAATAAGTCTACTGAATCTGCATATCTTATGAATATCTTATCTCACTCTTCAATGTTAAAAAAAATCAGACTTAAGAAATCAAGCTTAATAATCTAAGGCTCTATGTACTTTGTAGCAAGTTTTGAAAAGAAGCTGGGGTGAGGACTGGTGTATTAAACACTAAACCACCACTAGCTGAAGATCAGTAAATCCCATGTTTAAAACCACTATTGTCTCCACACCACTCCTTTCGTCTCTGCTTGGAAAAGGAGGTGGGGGACAAATAGAACACTTCTGGGAACTGCTTTTGATCCAGGGCTGCCAGTTGCAAATTCTTGATCTAAGGGTTATATAAGTTGTGAGTTAGTTGGCATCTGTCTGTCTCAGGAGACAGAAAACCAACAAAGCAGAGAGTGTGAAAAGGTGATTCTGAGCAAAGATGCCATTCTTTGGTACAGATAGGAGAAAGCTTAGAGGGGCAAAAAGGAGAATAGGCATTTTTTAGGCAACTGACTGATGGCTGGGTGGAGACTGCTTCACAAACAGAAGTTTACTACCTGGATATTATGTAGGAAACTGACATATTACTGCAGTAAATTACCATAGGCAAATAATGTGAAAAATGTCTCTCATTATTTGCACAAGTATTTTCACTTCACTGAAAAATGATGTTGCATGTTTGGGAGATTTGCTCAAAAATGGAATTCAGCAGGATTTTCAAAATGCATACCTCTTATTGTAGCAGAAGTATGCTTTCTACCTTTTCAAAATGCTGCATTCTTACTTCCAATCAAAATTATACCCAGCTTGCACGAGTTTAACCTTTTTCCAATTCTCACCAGCTTGCGCTTGATTATCAAGCCTTCCCATTTAGATGCCCCTTTAATGTTTCACTAGTGCTGATAATTCATCTCTTCTCAGCTTCTAATTGTTGTTGTTTATTCTTGTTTCCCTTTTGCCTGATTACCAGCTTATTAGTGCACACATTCGTTCAGGTCCTAGTACAAATGCACATTGTTGTAATTCAAATGCTTCCTGGTTTTCAACTGCTTGTCCCTGTTCCCCATCAGAAAGTATCTAGTGCACACTTCTTCATCCCTGTCCCTGATAAGCACATGTGTGTCTATTTCACTGCCTACACATTCAATGGCAGCCTACCACCAATAAGTGTTTCTCTTGCGATTTTGTGAAGTAAGATTCTTCTGTGTTACATATGTCAGACGGGTTGTGTAAAATCCTTTTCCAGATTAGCCTCATGATTATTTATTTTTATTAACAGATTTATAACCACCCCCACCGTCAACATGTGTTCCTTAGACAACTTACACTGATAAAAGGATACATGGAAATATTATCAAGTGTTCAGTAGTAAATGGGCATAGATCATTAAGGTTTCCAAGTATTACTCGAATAGCATCCTGGAAGAATTGAAGGAAATTCTGATACTTTATTAGTGCATACAAATTTCTGATATTAAACACAGTGTAATAGACTGGACTAGCCAGAGTTCTTGTGATAAGGTTGTTATTATGTTTTATCAAGCTAACTTCTAGATCTCCTGATACTTATCCTCAACCTTCCAGGTGTTGCTGAACTACAACAACTCCCATTATCCCATGCTGGCTGAAGCTGATGGAAGCTGGGAGTCCAACAACATTTGCACAACCACAGGTTCCTCTGCAGTTGACTTTATTACATCTTCTTCTGCTCAAGCAAAAGGATAAAAAAAAGTTTGATGCACCAGTTTCATCTCTATGCTCCCAGTTTCATCTCTGTACTCTGCATAAGTAACACACTGAGCCCATTATACACTGCTTAATAAAAAGAAGACAATAATTAATAAAATTATTGTAGGATTGGCATATTGCAGACTTGGCTTTACAAGGACTTCCAGGTAAAAGGGGTGGTGGAGGATTTCAAGAGTTCAGTAGGGAACCATAAGCCAGTCAGAAATGAAGCTTAGTACAATGCAATACAAACATACCATGAGAACAGAAAAATCATAATTGGGACCATATAAGGAAATGTACTACCCCCTCTTACACAAGACAAAGCCGTGTTTTTTGCAAGTTTTCCTCCCAGCAAACAGGAAACTCCCAAACAAGCATTCACTGTGAGGTCCAAAGCTATCTGAATGGAACTTGAACTTTAAGTGAGTTCTGTTTTCCCAAAGCAGAGGACAAAGTCTAAATTCCACATCTATCACATGACCCTTTCTGAGACAAATCTGAGGCATATCTTACCTGTAGTTCTTCATTAACAATACTTCCATGAAAATCAATATTAACACTGTAAAACAAACATAACAGAATTTAACTGCAGAAATGGGCATTTAAAACAATTGCAATTACTGTAGTTTAGACTAAATATCTAACTGCTCATATATTCCCCTTTCCCCTCCAACGTGGCTTCAAGGATGTGATCAGAATTTTCTTGTTATGTCTGCACTGGGGGGAACTCTGGCTGATTTAAATAATGGTTTTGTTCAAATTAACCAGGGTCAATCCAGAACATTCTGATATTTATAGTATAGTTATAGTAATAATAGCAGCAGCAGCTTGTTACAGTATTTGCAGGGTGTTCAGTGTGCTTCACATCACTGGTGGAGGAAGGGGGTGCGGTGGGTGTGGTCCGTCTCGGGTGTCATCCCTGAGGGGGGTGACATCGCTGCGCCGCCCCCCTTGGATGCTCGCCCCACCCTCACAGGCGGCTAGCCCCGCCCCTGGGTGCACAGCATGTGCGCCACTCCGGGTGCCAGAGCAGCTAGCTCTGCCTCTGCTTCACATAACTTCTCTCAGTTATCCTTACAACAAGCCTGTAAGGCAGACCAGTGTTATTAGCTTCACATTGCAGATATGCAGAGGGATGAGAGTGACAGATGGCTTACCTAAGTGAGTTCAGAGATAAAGTTATAGCTTATTCTCTGGGTCATTATGATAAACTAGCTTTAGGTAAAGTATCTGTCATATTCTAATACAATTTTTGATTTTAACAAGTCTCAACCTAAGTTCTTTTGAGATGCTGAGCCTATCTTTTATTTCTGCTTCTTAATTTGAACAATTCCTCAATATTGTGAAGTGAAGGCTTTCAGTTAACTGTCTTGTCATACTTACCTCATAGAGTTGCCATATTTGATCTTAAATTTGTAGACATTTGCTCCTGCATGAAAAAACCTTGTCTCAGGCACTGGATATGTGAATGGTTTTAAAGATGAGTGTTCAGAAAACCAGCCTACTTAAAAGAAGAAGAAGAAGAAACACTATGCTAAAACAAATCTTATCACACCAATTCCATTGTTTGTGGCAAGGCAACCAAAGAGTTATGAGCTGGCCTAGTTTTAGAAATTTGTCTGGAAGTGTTATGCACAAGTTGACGCTTTATGGGTTCAGCAAATATATTAAAATACAGCAGTTCAGTTTTTGTATGAGGCCAAAATATATGCTGGGATGATTCTCAAAAGTGCAGTTGGAAAGCTGAAAATATACAGTAATCTTTCCTCAACATGTAGCTCATAAGAACTATTGCTAGTTTTCAAGCCCAGGAGTTTGTTTTTCTTTCCAACGATTGCACTTTTCAGAAAGCATTACTGCAGGAGTTTGCAACAAAGTGGTAAATTAATATGAATGCAAAACTAAGCTGATCCATTATTCTCTTAACCTTCCTGGTTCTTGGATCATTAGAGATGACAGTATGTTCTTAATAGATTTTAAAGTAATGGCCTGGTTATGAAGATAAGCACTTCTTATTAAGTCATGTTGTGATCCATGCGTAAGCCATAATGCTATAGAATACAGATTAACCTTCAATTTACTAGGAATCTCATGTAATCTTGCTATTTTATGCCATCACTGCTTCAGTATTTGATATTATAGCCAAAGAGAATTCATTTGTAAAGCAAAATGCAAACATCCACTGAGCAGTGCCACTAAAATAACAGCACTTTCTCAAACTACTAATTTATTACAACACAAGGGTAGCACAAGCACAAGTCAGTTTATAAATTTTGCAAAACAGGATGTTACTTGGACACTTAAGAAATTTTGTCCTGATGGTGGTAAAATTAGTTTGAGCACTTAGAAAAAGCCCTGCATCAATACAAACAGGTGTGATGGATCATGGTATTTTATACTGGATACTAATTGCATCCTTTTTTTACATATACTGTATTTCATGTATGGCAAGTCAGTGTTTTCTGGTGGACAGCTTTCAAATTATAGATGTGAGACAAGGAACGATTTATTGCTGTTTGGCAGAATATTTGCACCAAAATGATTCTCCTTCACAAATGCAACTATTTATTTCAGAATATACTCATGTTGAGCTGCATCAAAAGTACCAAATGATTACAAACAATTTCATCTGGATTTTATTTTCCTTCCAAAGCAGCGAGGAAAAAAGAGAGTCAAGTGGTTCAGAGTTCTGAACAATAAAATTATACATTGCTTGAAGCATAACAACTACATCAGTTGATTAGTCTGATCAAGTTCTGGGTAAATCTCTTTATAAATTCAGGAACCACTGGTCTCTCAATCAACACAATTCCAGACAATACAATTCCAGTCGCTACAAGGAATCTATGGGGGGGGCTGATTTACATTTTTTGTCTGATCAACCTGAATTCCTTATTTATTTAATGTCATTTTCTCATTGGAAAGAAAGGAAAGCGTTTTCCCATGATTTCCCTGCCAAAAAGACACACAGAGCTCATCTCTCATATTCTGGCAATTGTCGGAATAGAAATAGCCATACGCATCCTACAGTTGCATGTTGGTACAAGTGAATGTGAGGTCATTGTGTCATTAATAAACTGACCCACAAAATAATGTTTCTAAAAATATGGCAAAACCAGACTCCTGGTAACTTTTCACACTTGTACAACACTTTGTCCAAAGGCTGCCACATCTAAAAAGTTGTTGCTTCCACTTGCATATGCCATATTAATCCTACCTGTTTTCTTAAATTCAATTCCCTCTCTCTCTCTTACACACATACCTAAAATACTCTCTCACTCACATACTTTTTCCAGGTTTTAACTCTACTGACTGTTCTTCTGCTCACAAATCCTAACATTAATAAATATTCAAGGTTATATATCTGGGCAATGTTTCTGAAAAATGTTGATCAACTGAAAAATCATCAAATTGATTTTTTTAATTGCTATTAAGTTATAACAAACACACCCTCTAAGTCCCAGCCTGTTATATTTCTGCTGAACCTCTTTGACCCATTACGCTGCAGGGACAGATGTTATTCCTCATTCTACATGGATTACGAGTACAGTTTTTAATTCCTGCCTCCGTCACAAATTCTTTAATCCTACCATCAACCACTCAGAACATCCTATGGAGAAGCCTGGATGGTACTGCAGATTTTTGCATGTGTTACAGCTGCTCTGCAATGCAATGCCCAGTGCGGCAGTAGAACAGCAGACAAAAAGCAAGCAGAAGCTGCTTGGCTGTAGCAAGGATGAGAACGCCCTCTCCTGGCAAACTGCAGTCTCTGTTTTCTCTCTTCTAACGCAAACAGGGAGATAAACACAGAAGAGGGCATTCTAATGAAGCTGAACCCATACATGAACTCCAGTGTGAGACAGCCGTCTTACATTTCTAAGAATCATTTCAAAATAAAACAATTGGAAATATTTATAAATGCTTATTCTTGTGTCCTGAGGGCATAATGAAGTCACATAAATAAATAAAAATGTCTGCCTTACTACTGCATCCAATCGTTGGTCAGCACTGTTTACCACACTGGTTGACAGCGGTTCTGCAGGGTTTCAAACATGGGTGCCCTACCCAGGAGATATCAGGGACTGAGAACATGCAAATCATGTGCTCTGTTCTGGGCTACAGTCCATCCCTTATTTATATCCTTGTCTATGTCTAGACTAGGCTCTCAAAGCCGCTTACAGATAAATATCATAATGAAAACAGAATTGCACAAATCATTAACAATATCTGCTTTGTCTAGCAGTAGGCTCTCCAGAGCCCCAGGCACAGGTTTCTGCCAGCCCTGTTACCCAAGATCTTTGAACTAGAGGTGTCTGGAACTGAAACTGAATAAAAAAACCACCACAAAACTGAATCCAAAGCATGTGACTCTGAGCTATGGAGTCTTCTGTTAACCAAGAATGCCACAAACTATGGACAAATTAGGATAAGTGTTCTTTAAAGGCCATTTCTTACAGAGTTATGGGAAGGAAGGGGTTACATTTGTCACTATAAATGGGCTCCTAGTGCAGATTTGGAAACTGATCTAGCTCATCAGCTAGGCCTTTTTGACCAGGTTTGTGGTTGTATACTGTAGAGTAGTAAAAGAGATAGCAAGAGTACTAAAAGAGATAGCCCCAGGCTTTTAAAAAGTGAATCCTTTGAGATACAGTGGTGCCTCGCAAGACGAAATTAATTCGTTCCGCAAGTCTCTTCGTCTTGCGAGTTTTTCGTCTTGCGATGCACGGTTTCCCATAGGAATGCATTGAAAATCAATTAATGCGTTCCTAGGGAAACCGCCTTCAGACCAGGTCCGGGGACAGTCTGTCCCCGGACCTCTTCTGAAGGCTGGGGGGGGGGAACAAGGGCTTTTCTTCCCACCCCCAGCATTTTAAAAAACCCCGGGACAGCGGAGGACTTCTCCGCTGTCCGGGCGATCTTAAAATGCTGGCGGGCGGCATTTTAAAATCGCCCCGGGACAGCGGAGGACTTCTCCGCTGTCCGGGGCGATTTAAAAGCCCCTGGGAAGGCAGGCAGGGGGGACAAAGACTTTCGCCCCCCGCCCGCCTTCAGAAGGTGTTCCCGCCCCCCCCCGCCCCGCTTCGGAGCAGCGTTCCGAAGCGGGGTGGCTGGGGCAGGTGTTCCCGTCCCCCCCCCGCCCGGCTTCGCAGCAGCGCTCCGGAGCCCGGCGGCTGGGGCAGGTGTTCCCGCCCCCCCACCCGGCTTCGCAGCAGCGCTCCGGAGCCCGGCGGCTGGGGCAGGTGTTCCCGCCCCCCGCCCGGCTTCGCAGCAGCGCTCCGGAGCCCGGCGGCTGGGGCAGGTGTTCCCGCCCCCCCACCCGGCTTCGCAGCAGCGCTCCGGAGCCCGGCAGCTGGGGCAGGTGTTCCCGCCCCCCCGCCCGGCTTTGCAGCAGCGCTCCGGAGCCCGGCGGCTGGGGCAGGTGTTCCCGCCCCCCCGCCCAGCTTCGCAGCTGCGCTCCGGAGCCCGGCGGCTGGGGCAGGTGTTCCTGCCCCCCCCCCGCCCAGCTTCGGAGCACCGGGAGAAGCGATCTCCCCGCAGCCCCTTGCTTCAAAAGAGGTCCGGGGGCAGCAGGAAGCGGTTCCCGCTGTCCCCGGACCTCTTTTGAAGCAAGGGGCGGTGGAGAGAAGCGATCTCCCCGCAGCCCCTTGCTTCAAAAGAGGTCCGGGGCAGCGGGAACCGCTTCCCGCTGTCCCCGGACCTGGGGCTGCGGGGAGAAGATCGCTTCTCCCCGCCGCCCCTTGCTTCAAAAGAGAAGACCCGCTGTCCCCGGGGCAAGCTTCGTTTTGCGAAGCAAGCCCATAGGGAAATTCGTCTTGCGAGGCAACTCGAAAACGAAAAAACCTTTCGTTTTGCGAGTTTTTCGTCTCGCGAGGCGTTCGTCTTGCGGGGTACCACTGTAGTTAAATTTTAGATCTACTATACAGTATGTTTTTAGGGATGCTGTATATTTTTCTGTGCTGTTTTACTCTCTGCTGATGAAATCTGTATGCTGAAATTAGTTTACTGTTTTTAATTCTGTGGCTCTTATTGTAAAATAATGTTTTATTTTCTATAAGCCACCCAGAGAACACTGTTATGGGGCAGCATGTAAATTCTGCCAATATAAAAAGAAAGCAAACAAGTCAATAAACAAGCAATCCTAGGAACTGAAGTTCTATGAGTGACTGAATCTAGGCATCATCAAAAGAAAAAAAGAATTTGCACTAAATTACAATCCTATGATTCTTAGAGAGAGGACAGCAGTTAATTGGCATGAAAGCACTTTAAGTTTGCAATGAATATATAAGAATATAAGAATAGGCCTGCTGGATCAAGCCAAAGGCCCATCTAGTCCAGTATCCTGATCTCACAGTGTTTTACCAGAAACTTGTGGTAAGTCCATAAGCGGGACATGAGTGCACAGCTGATTGCAATTAACAGTTTAGAATATTTCAATTCATATGCATAAGTGAAAGGGAAGAGGGATAGGACACCATGAAATGCATGTGAATATCAATATTCTAAACAGTTTGCTATAAACAAGCCAACTTGGTTTTATTTACCCTCCAGTTCTCAGTGTTGCCAATCTGCTTAAAACAGCAATAACAAAACTATAAATCTTTCAGTTAAGTAGTATATGGCCACAGAGATCATAGAATAACTTTTGCTCCCAGGTTTGTACTGCCTTGGAATGCTATAGAAACAGGAGCAGAGAAAACGTAAGGCTACAGATAGCAGATGATTTGTTTAGAGTATATTGAAAGTGGTGGCATGTCAACAAGCACTGGCACATAGTATGCAAACCCTCCAAGTGTCCCTATTTTCCAGGGACGTCCCTGATTTAGAGAAGCCATCCCGGTTTCTGATTTGATCCCGGAATGTCCCACTTAGAATGTCCCTATTTTCATTGGAGAAATGTTGGAGGGTATGGCGTTATCCGACCCCTGAGTCATCTGAAGGCAATTATGTATAGGGATGGTTTTTTTTAATGCTTAATTTTTTAAAATGTGTTTATGTATGTTGGAAGCTGGCCAGAGTAGACAACCCCGTAAAGTGGTGTGGGATATAAATAGTAAAATTATTATTATGGAATGGGACGTAATCAGAGAAATGTTGGAGGGTATGTAGTATGTATACTCATCCCACTATCTTATTTGGCTTATAGGTATTGCAAGCTTTTGTGGTATCTCAGGAACTGCAAAACCAGTGCATCCAGAGCCAGCCCCACAATTAGACATAGTGAAGCAGCTGCCTCAAGGAGCAAATGCTGGGGAAAGGTGCAGTATTTGAGGGAAGAGTTGTGTGCCCTGCACCCCTAAGCTAGCCTGCTGTCTTCAGGAGTAGAGGATGCTGTTTGACTACCAATATTGAAGTAACATTAAATTGCCAGTATAGTTACCTTTTGTACATGGGGACAGCACCATCATGACGTCCGCTGCAGGCAGCAAAATGTACTGGATGGCCTGTACAGATCAAAAAAATCAGTGCATCCTATTTACAAGCAATTATACCTTTATTGCATCACCTCTGACTAGAAATCTTATAGCACAATCCTATGCATGTTTAATCCAGAGGTTTCACAGGATCTTACACCGCAGTAAGTACAGGATTGGAGCCTAAAATTTTGTAGGCGCTCAAGTGTTTTGAAGAAAAGGGTGTGTGCCTTTCATCCAACCTGTTTTTGTGATTTTTTTTCAGAATCACTAAGTACCCCATCCTAACAACATTATCAGAAATATGACTTGATGATGATGATGATGATGATGATGATGATGATGATTAAAGGGAGACCTAGTCATTATAGAAAATAATGCCATTTCAATGCTACTTTTGAAACCAGTAAGATATATCCCATTTGGAAAGAGAAAATAATGCCATTTTAATGGTGCTTTTGAAACCAATAAGATATACCCATTTGGAAAGAGAAATAATGTGGAGCGGGCATCCGTTTTCTAACAACAAAATACAAAGAGAGTCACAAGCAAGGCATATTTATGTACAGTCCTTACAATCTATTCCAGTTAATCGGGAAGCACTTAATCAGGAAATCCACTTAACTGGGACATCTCCCAGGAAACCAATCTAGCCTAATGATGGTGAATGAAAAAGATGATGGGCCATCTCGCTGGGTATTTAGAATATACATTTTGTTGTAGCTCTTGTCTTGCTTCCCTCCCCTCCCCTCCGCACCCAGCTCCACTTACTCCTACTAAATAAAAAAGAACAAGAGGGGCATTGATTAACCAGAATACTAAAAGATCAACTTTTGTTAAATCTGAGAGAGCGTTATGCAACAATTCTATTTTCTTATAGAATTCATACTGCCAACTCTCATTAGCCATCCGTGGCAAGCAAGCAAGCAAACAAACAAACAAACAAACAAACAAACACATCAGTACATTTGTATCCTGCAGCCCCTCACACACTCATCCAAAATCTTCTCCAGAGAAACTACCACTGGTGGTACTTTTGTTGGTGGTAGCAGCCATTAAGCCCCCAAATGGGGCCTTCTGGAAGGCAGGAGGGAGAAACCTCAGTTCATTAGAGAGGCTTTAGGATTGACCCTTTCTCTATATGCCAACCTATAGCTGGGGTGGGTGGGTGCGTAGGTGTATACACACACACACACACACACACACACATCCCTTTTACAGTGGTACCTCGGGTTAAGTACTCAATTCGTTCCAGAGGTCTGTTCTTAACCTGAAACTGTTCTTAACTAGAAGCACCACTTTAGCTAATGGGGCCTCCCATTGCCGCCGCACGATTTTTGTTCTCATCCTGAGGTAAAGTTCTTAACCTGGGGTACTATTTCTGGGTTAGCGGAGTCTGTAACCTGAAGCGTATGTAACCTGAAGCGTATGTAACCCCAGGTACCACTGTATTTGGAAGTGGAGTGGGAAAGCACAGTGCTTTTTTACTGGGGGTACACAGGGCTACGCATACCCCTAAACATTTTGTCAGTCTTTGTGCTTTAGTCCATTTACTGTATTTATTTTTCCTGATTTGAACTATAAAATGGTGATTTTCTTGAGTCAAAATGAGAGTACCCCTAAACATTTTTTAAAGTAAAAAAGCACTCAGTTCCAGCACCTCTCAGATGGGCACCATTGCCATGAGTTCCAGAACACCCCTTTTTCTAGAAAAATAGTACTGTACAGTGGTACCTCGGGTTAAGTACTTAATTCGTTCCGGAGGTCCGTTCTTAACCTGAAACTGTTCTTAACCTGAAGCACCACTTTAGCTAATGGGGCCTCCCATTGCCGCCGCACGATTTTTGTTCTCATCCTGAGGTAAAGTTCTTAACCTGAGGTACTATTTCTGGGTTAGTGGAGTCTGTAACCTGAAGCGTATGTAACCTGAAGCGTATGTAACCCGAGGTACCACTGTATTTGGAAGTGGAGTGGGAAAACACAGTGCTTTTTTACTGGGGATACAGAGATACGAATACCCCTAAACATTTTGTGAATCTTTGTACTTTTGTCCATTTACTGTATTTATTTTTCCTGATGTGAACAATAACATGGTGATTTTCTTGAGTCAAAATGAGAGTACCCTTAAACATTAAGTAAAAAAGCACTCAGTTCCAGCACCTCTCAAGTGGGCACCATTGCCATGAGTTCCAACACCTCTTTTTCTAGAAAAATGGCACTGTATATATAAATACAAGTGGCAAAAAAGAGGCTAAGAGCATCCCCTCACACCTTTTAATCTGGCTGCCCTGTAGCATCAGATTTAGGGCATTGCAAGGCAGTTCCAATATTCAGGGTGCCAAGCTGAAGGGGTGCAAAACAACAACAACAACATTATTTATATGCGCACCTACTGAGAAGATTCATAAAAAAGCAACTGTACCAAAAGGAATTATTGTGGAAATAATAAAGGTTTTTTTTAGGGGGGGATTTTGTCCTGCCTCAGGGCACCATATTACCAAAGTTTGGCCCTGCTCCCTGCCTGTCCAACTTATGACTGCACTCTTAACAAAACACCAAACACCTTGGTTAGTTGTTGTTGTTGTTGTTTGTTTGTTTTTTTAACAACAAGCTACTCAAATGGCAATAAGTTTGTGAGGGGAAATGGTGCTTATGGGTTTTCTTCATCAGCTTTCCTTCCACATGTATAAAGATCTCCTCGTTCTGGAACAGTATTTCCCTCAAGCCCAGACTTATAACGAAGTTATTGGAACAAACTTTATGCCCAATCATCAATGCGATTGGAGAGTGAATTTCCCTTGGAAAAATAAATATACCGGTATATATATATATATATATATATATATATATATATATATGCTTTCGTAGATTTTCACGGGTACAGGAATGCAGGTTTTGGTATCTTCGGGTGTCTTCCCGTGTAAGAGTAGGGGTGTCTGGGCGACGTTTCGACGAGGTCTCACTCGTCATCTTCAGGCTGGTGCTTTCGGCTTCTTGTTACTGGAACAGAGCAGAGTCTGGTGTTTGAGTTCCTATAAATACTGTTGAGGGGTGTGGTGTATAGCCTCCAACGTTCTGGGCAGAGAGGAAGTTCCTAGATTAGTGTGCCTTTTCTTCTTTTGTTCCTTAATTACTTGAGGGATATCTTGAGTGATTTCATGAGTGATATTCTGAATATCACTGGGTGGGTCATTAAGTGTAGATTAGTTGCTAAAGCTTTCGTGTCTTGACCTCTTGAGCTTGTGAAGAGTTTTTCTGAGAAGATGGCTGTGCTGCATTTAGTTGTGCTCTGGCTTGGCTTCGTGTATAGGGGCGAGCTGTGATTTTGTGCCTTGTGCCCGCCAGATCTGTGTAGGGATTGCAGGGGGGTGCAGCATCCGGAGGTGCCACTATAGTTTGGCTACTGGATGGAGTCTGTAATATGTCTGTGGAGAGGGTCTGGGTTTGGGTCTGGTGTGGTTGATTGGTGACGGCGTTCTGTGTGCCTCTGGTTCTGGTGTCGGTTTTTGTGGGGAGGGCTAATTTCCAGATGTCTGGCAGGCGGGACGTGTCGTCACGCTTGTTCATGTTGTGAGGGTGTTTCTCTATCTCGATGGCTTCCATGATTATTCTCTTGTGGTGATGTTCCATGTTAAAGAGCAATTTGGAATCTGCAAAATTAATTTCGTGTCCTGTTTCTTTCATGTGTTGGAAAAGAGAGGAAGTTTTTTCTTCTTTTTTGACGGCATTCTTGTGTTCTGCGATACGTGCATTTATTCGTCTGTTTGTTTGTCCAATGTACGTGGCTGGGCAGACTTTGCAGGGTATTTCATAGACCCCTTGGTTTTCCAGCTGGATTTTGTCTTGTGGGTTTCTGAGGATATTGGCTATTTTTTGGTTGGAAACACCCTCACAACATGAACAAGCGTGACGACACGTCCCGCCTGCCAGACATCTGGAAATTAGCCCTCCCCACAAAAACCGACACCAGAACCAGAGGCACACAGAACGCCGTCACCAATCAACCACACCAGACCCAAACCCAGACCCTCTCCACAGACATATTACAGACTCCATCCAGTAGCCAAACTATAGTGGCACCTCCGGATGCTGCACCCCCCTGCAATCCCTACACAGATCTGGCGGGCACAAGGCACAAAATCACAGCTCGCCCCTATACACGAAGCCAAGCCAGAGCACAACTAAATGCAGCACAGCCATCTTCTCAGAAAAACTCTTCACAAGCTCAAGAGGTCAAGACACGAAAGCTTTAGCAACTAATCTACACTTAATGACCCACCCAGGGGTATTCAGAATATCACTCATGAAATCACTCAAGCTATCCCTCAAGGTAATTAAGGAACAAAAGAAGAAAAGGCACACTAATCTAGGAACTTCCTCTCTGCCCAGAACGTTGGAGGCTATACACCACACCCCTCAACAGTATTTATAGGAACTCAAACACCAGATTCTGCTCTGTTCCAGTAACAAGAAGCCGAAAGCACCAGCCTGAAGATGACGAGTGAGACCTCGTCGAAACGTCGCCCAGACACCCCTACTCTTACACGGGAAGACACCCGAAGATACCAAAACCTGCATATATATATATATATATATATATATATATATATATATATATTCCCCCCCATTCCCCCCTATAAAATGACCCGCCCTCCCCTCCCCCCTGACTTCCCTAATGCTATTCTCTGCATGTTACAAAACTGTATAAATCCTTAATGACTGGTTATTGTCAATAAAAAAGTTTGTGAGTGTTTATTCAAAACCTGCCAAAGAGTCCAATTCAGTTTGTTGTTTCTTTCAATACTTTGTAAAAGGTTCCCATTCATCTTTAAAGTCACAGTTATCCTTGTCCCGTAGTTTATGTGTCAATTTTGCCAATTCCCTTGGAATATATTTTGGAGTCGCAAAGGAACACGAAGCCAGTTTTCATATATTTTCATCGTCAACCTTTTCTACACACACACACCAGTCGTCCTTTTTAGAACGACTTTTCCCTCGGTACTTGTTTTAAGGCTGACCCTTTGGAGACCTTTCTGGTCTCTGAACAGCCTGAGGCAAGTGAGCCTAAGCATGTGGGAGGGAAGGGCATAAAAGTACAGGATAAGGCTTTGCGACTGAAGAGTAACCTCTCAGAACATATCTTCAAGCTCCAAATTTAATATAAAAGAACAAGAAAGCACAGCGGTCTCCTAATTTGTGGGGGGTGGAGGTGGGGAAAACACCCACTAAGTTGCTCCTACATGTCTGGAAAATGAAACCATATGAAGAAATTAAAGAATATGTAAATACTACCGCCAGGTCAATGAAATGTTTAAGCAGGACTTTGAAAGTGGATCAAAGTTTGAATTAGAGATATTAAGTAATGATTCTAAAATTTTGTCTAAAATGTATAAACTGCTGCTTGAATGGCATTTGAAGGACGAGGAGGTTAAGTCGGTTATGATTCACTGGGCCAAAGATTTTGGGTATAATATGCAGCTGAGTGATTGGGTGAAATTATAGAAAGAAGGTTTAAAATTTACTGCATGCAATGCCCTAAAAGAAAATGTGATGAAAATGATGTATAGATGGTATATAACACCTGTCAAGTTAGCGAAAATGTATAAAGTCAGTAACAAATGTTGGAAATGTAATGAAAAAGAGGGAACATTTTATCACATGTGGTGGGAATGTAAAAAGGTGAAATGCTTCTGGGAGATGATATATAATGAGATGGAAAAACGTTGAAATATACATTCATAAAGAAACCAGAAGCATTTTTACTGGGCATTGTGGGGAGTGATATAAATAGAAAGGAATGTAAGCTCTTTTTATATGCAATAACAGCAGCAAGAATATTATTGGCCCAAAAATGGAAGCAAGAAGAATTACCGACGATTGAAGAATGGAGATTGGAGAATGAAGTTAATGGACTATGCAGAACTAGATAAACTAACAGGAAGGATTCGAAACCAGCGGGACCAGAAATTCACGGAAGACTGGAATAAATTTACGGACTATTTGAAAAGTATTTGTGAAGATCAGACGACGTTTGTAGGTTTGCAAGAAGTTTTGTGAGGAGTATTATTGGAAGTATTGCAAAATTGGAGAAGGGGAAGGATGATTTGTTAAGAGATGTAAAGCCAATATAAAGTTAAGAAATGCATAAGAAGTGGTTAAAACAGTGGATCATCAGAGGTGCTGATGGAAGTCTAAAAAGATTGTATAAGTGATAAGTTTTGTGCTACATTTTATAATTTATATGTTAAAATCAATAAAAATTTAAAAAAAAGTTGTTGCTACATGTCTCCTCCTGGGAGGCTGTCTTTTTCCACAATTAGCTTCCTTCTTCCATTAACATTTCTTTCCAGTCTATCAACACTGAGAGGAAAATAAGCAGAGGAGAACTGAACACACGTGTCAATAAAAGGAGTACAGATGGAGGATTCGCAAGAGCAATGTGTCCGCTGTGTTGTGTGTGTGTGTGTGTGTGAGAGAGAGAACAGGACAATGAGGAGGGCCTGTGTTGCAATTCCCTCCTCAGATCCTCTCCCTCCTCTTTTCCTTTTGCCCCTGCCGCCATTTTGTCCTCACAAAATTAGGCCTTCCATTGTTTTTATGCCTTTCGTTGTACAGCTCCCCCTGCTGGAGCTCAGAGCAGATGCCAGAATAGTTTCTGGTGACTTCTAAACAATTGCAGGCAAAACAATGGCAGGCAAAAACTGACGTTTTCACCTCAAGTTGCAAAGATTTGGCCCCTGCTGGCGAGAGTAAGGGTTCCCTCAGCAATGGCCTTAAACCATGGGTAGGCAAACTAAGGCCCGGGGGCCGGATCCAGCCCAATCGCCTTCTAAATCCAGCCTGTGCACAGTCCGGGAATTAGCGTGTTTTTACATGAGTAGAATGTGTCCTTTTATTTAAAATGCATCTCTGGGTTATTTGTGGGGCATAGGAATTCATTCTTTTTTTTCTCTTCAAAATATAGTCTGGCCCCCCACAAGGTCTGAGGGACAGTGGACTGGCCCCCTGCTGAAAAAGTTTGCTGACCCTTGCCTTAAACCTTCCCATTTTCTTCTTAAAAACCTTAACCTTTGGGCAAGGAACCCACACGCTTACATGCTGCCCTTTGAAATAATTTCTGCCCGTTCTGTACCTAAACAGCTAGTTCTGGAGCATACGCCTGCTTTCTCAAAAAGACAGTTGAGGCGACAACAAGGGCAACCCACATTAGATTTCAAACTGACCTCCAATCTCAGTCTCCAATTTAATATGGGAGAATTATACCAGTACACAGAAAAGTATGTGACCTGGCATGTAGCACTTTTTGCAACTGCTGCTAGGAAAATTAGAGCAAATTATATAGCCAAGGTAACCATTAACTATAAAGGGATGAATTTATTTGATCCTATCTATCTACCTCAGGCTATGCTCTATCTTTGTCACCAAACTCTGAGTATAAATTGCACACTGTATTAATGGATATTGTTTTTAACATGAGTGGCCATGTGATGATTTTAGCTTATGAATTTTATTGTTTAATATTTTTATTTGTACATTGGGGTACTTTTATAGCTCTGTTTAGAGTGCAGTTTTGATAATATAAATGTTTTAAGTCTTTTTTATCAATTCAGTATATTTTCTTTTAATTGTCAAATAATTCTGTGTACATTGCGACAGCCTTTGGCTGTGTGCAATAAAACTGACTGGGACTGAGACTTGAATTATACCAGTACAAAATTGTGACTGTGACCCCTGCCCCCCCAAAGCCTGTCAAAGCCCATAGGCCCCGTATTGTGGTATGTCAGCTGCTTGATCGCCCTACCCTCATTTTTCCAGTTCCAGGCAGGCAGTACAAACTGGAAAATCACTCTGCTCTACCTGAACTCAAAGCAGGCCACGGTACTTGGCTGGTCTGCATTTGGCTTGGTGTAGCCCTGATGCAAAGGAGAGAAGGCTTTTCTTGTGCAGAAAGGCTCTGCACTGATGACTTTTGGGAGCACACTTGCAATCTTCTCCCCAAATCTAGTTCAGGCAAAACCTTTTAATCCAGTTTGCACTAGCAATCATCTAATTGCCCAGCCCTTGTGTCAATCACAAAGCCTCCTACCTTGAAGTGTTTTTTCCCAAGAGCTTAAAAAAAAGTTTGAATTGTTTTATATAGCATCCAACAGATTTGACCAGGTAAACATGGTAAGAATTTATGGAGAGGGGGACAGGATTATAGTGGATATCTTGTTCGGGACACAAGGGGAAAGGGCAATGAGGGAGACACAATCTGCTTTTAATTTAGATACAGTTGTGTTGTTTTAGTTTACAAGGCAAGGGAGAGGTAAGAAAGGAAGAAATGAAACTATGGACATTGGTTAGACTTGTTTCTCATGTATCAGCTGGGAATCTCCCAGCACTTTGTGAAAGGGCATGGGTAGGTGTGTTGTCCAAAGCAAGAAGTAAAAAAATCCTGCTTTGGTATGCTTCTTTAGGCCTTAAGATTTGTTTTCACACTGCAGCTTAAATACAGGAGATGTACTGTACCAAGAACTGGGACCAAACTAGAGATGTTGATGGAACATATATTTAATACATTTCAATGCACATATGCACATTTAATTAAATATATAAAGAGGAGGAACTATCTGATATTAGAAGAAAAAAATGCATGCGGACAAAGGCTGAAGAACAAATCACATTACTGTATTTGTGGTACTCTTTCCCTGTTCACTTTTTGTAGTGTGTGGGGCCTTTGCCCTCTCTCTTTAAGAGATATAACTGATATGTAATAGAAACTCCCCTCTCCTCCTTGGGGGTGGTTCCCTCCTTAGTCAACTGGGAACCAGTTGGAATCATAATTATTTGAGGGAAAGAAACGTGTTCCAAATGTGCTTTAAAGGTATCATGTGTGGATGCTACAGTTTACTTTGGCTGCAGTGCTCTCCCACTGATGGTTTTTGAATCCACGTTGAAAAGCTATGCTAATAGTTTCTTGACAAGTGCTGCTGTCTGATGCATTTCCATCAAACCAGCTTCAATCTGAAAGGAAATATTAAGCCAAATTCATTCTGCAGTTAGACTTAGGTGTGTACCTTTGAGGCAGCCGTTGGACATGCACAGATAATGGTGTATGCACAGATGACAACTGAACAAATAGCATGAGACATGTACAGTGGTACCTCAGGTTACATACGCTTCAGGTTAAATACGCTTCAGCTTACACACTCCGCTAACCCAGAAATAGTGCTTCAGGTTAAGAACTTTGCTTCAGAATGAGAACAGAAATCGTGCTCTGGTGGTGCGGCGGCAGCAGGAGGCCCCATTAGCTAAAGTGGTGCTTCAGGTTAAGAACAGTTTCAGGTTAAGAACAGACCGAATTAAGTACTTAAACCCGAGGTACCACTGTAATGTGCATTTGGTGAAGTCATCCTCGCCCCCTCTGATCTGTACAACAGCATGCATATGTGATTTGAAATGCAGCAGAGGGAGGCAACCTCACTACATTTTATGCTGTGAATGCATTAGTCTTGCCCGTGTGGCTGTTATGCTGGTCTGCTGTCCAGCAATAAATACTATTGAAGCTTTCCTGAGTCCTGCTGCTTCCTGACATTAGGGCACACCCACTACATGGTTTCCTCACACAGTGAGTACCTTTCCCGAAACATGAGATCCTACACCTTTTTCCTCATCAGGACTTTGAAATCAGTAGTGAGACCAATTATCAGAAACGTACCGGCAGGAAGAGATCAACATCCCCGGCTGTGCACTCTTTTTACTCAATAAGGCCCTTGCATTATAAAGAGAGAGGTCTTCAGCAGCCATCACATCTAATTCATTCCCCCCTCCTTACATTATTAACCCTAATCCAAGGCAGTCTCCCATTCAGTTTCTCATGCAGTTTCTCCCATTTCTTTCTCATGCAGGCACAAGACTTTTGGCAAGAAAAAGTCTGGCAACCTTATAGCTGATCAAAAAGTTGGCAACCTTACACCAGGACAGACCTAGACAGGTTTAGCTTCAGTAAGCCTTAACACCGGTAAATGCTGTTCTGCCCTCTGTTGTAAGCAGTGTTATTTTTCTGGAAAAAGAGGTGCTGGAACTCACCACAAATGCCACCCTTGTTCTTCTTTAATGGCAATGGCACCCACCAGATAAGTTCTGGAACTGAGTTCTGGTGAGTTGCAGCTGAAAAATAGCCCTGGTTGTAACTCTTTTTTTTTTTTTTAAGACCACAACAATATATCTACTTGTGTAGTTGCTTGTTTACTTGCATTATAATACTACACTTCCATGATAAATCAACACTGAATATTTTTATGTTATTTTACTTTAGAATGCAGTGTCATACATTGTTCCTGTTAATTTTTTTGTGTTAGCACCAATTTACTGGCCAGAGTGCTGTGGACTTAAATTGGTACTTTAATAGCTACCTAGATCTAAACAAGTTTTTACTCCTTCAGATTCCTATCTAAATATTTCATAAAGCGGGCAGCCAGCCAGCAGTGGGGCATGTAAAACACTTTGTCCTGTCTGGCATTAAACTTACTTAGAACGTGCCTTTTAATTTATGCTTCGTCTTTCCCCTGGCATGTTTGATGTTTCTTATTCAGTCATTATTGCTAATCTTCCGTGTTTTACAAATTCAAATTAAGAATGATTGAAAATCCTGTACTTTGGCTTGGTTTTACGCATGCATGTTGATCACACAACAGGATGCAAAATGCTCAGAGCATAACTACTCCTCTTCATTCCCAACAGACTAAGTTTTTGAATGCCAACTTTTTTCCTGCCCAACGTTCTGTCTGAAAACATTCAGCAGGTTTAACTGTTCCTGGCATACAGATGCAGTGATAAGAAGAACCTTGCCTTCTGAAGTTCTAAAGCAACCCATATTCCTAACATTAATCTGTTTTTTGAAGAACAGTGTTTTCAAAACATTTCAAACTTGGGGCACAGTACTCCTGCATTAAAATCAGAAACACATTATACTCGTGCAAATATTTTCTTTTCTTTTGTGCCTTCCACTCTCCCCATCTGCAAAGTCAGCTAGGTTTCAGGGATGTCCTTGTGTTTTCTGGGCAATGATGATGTAGAATAATGTACAATTATTCTACAAATAATTATAGCACAGGCTGCTGGAGGATCATGGGTCATCTTTATTCTGCCTGCCATGATGTTTTCATTACACACAGAGTGCCAGATTGGGTCAGAGGCAATCAGGTGGTTTATATGGTTCAAAAACATTGCTATAAATATAATTCAAAACTACATCTTGTTTTCAACACCTTGCTAAATTCTTCCCTAAAATATTTAGAAATTCCTCAGTTTCACATTTTGTTGCTTTTGGCACCAACACTAGACAGCCACAGCTGGAACTATTTATGCTTGTAAAAGCTTTATCTAACAGCTGTATGCTACCTTAAGAAAGTTTTGCCTCAAATGCACATTAAATATGTTTCTCATGAAACTGACTGTACACAGCCCCCTTTTTGTTCTGCTACAGCAGTTTCTGTTGAGCCACTTTGTTTCACACGATTGTTATTAACACAGATATGTCTCAGGACAAGTTAAATGTCCATGATTCTTTAAGTCAAGTCTTGGCAAGTATGCTCAGCTTCAAGAAAAGCATTTCTGCCTTTTTCTGGTATTCGAACAACCTGTCCTCGGGACTATCTTGAGGGATTTGAAAAGCAGATTTGTACAACTTTGCTTTCTCATGGTGGATGGGAAAGCTGATTCACCGACTTTTAGAAATGAGCAATGTGGCTCGGAGAGGGAGAGATGGGGATGATAGAGGAGGAATGTTAAACATAAAAATTAGGTGGGAAGCCACAGGCACGGGAAGGTCAACAAGCAGCTTAACAGCAAAGGAGTCACCTTGTGGTATTATATAAACTTTACAAGCAGTTATTTGACAAGTACGGGAACAATTAGACAAAGCCTGATGGTTATCTTTGTGCAACTATACACAACCTCTGCCATAAAACATTGTGAAAGAACAAATCCAGAGATAGCACATTGCCCTCACCTTCCCTCTCCACCAGTTCTTCCCTTAGAGCAGCAGTTATTTAATCTTACATTAAAATAGCACTGCCTTGCAAAAATCAGGAGTATTTGCTGTGGTAGGAAATCCTCATTACTGCCACCATTTTCAGCATCTTTGGTAAAACGTTTAGCCTCATAATGGAACCTGAAGGACTTACCATAGGATAACTTCAAAATCCAGCAACATTTACCTTGAGATATGTTGTTGTGAGAAGGGGATAGAAAATAATATATTGACACTGTTTTCCAAGCACATACCCTTATATGCATGTACACTAGAGACAAAATGCATCAATTCCTGCAGGTATTTTTTTTTTATTAAAGACCTGGGGAATAAGGATGGAACTTAAGGAACTGCACTCTAACTTCTGTGGAGATAGTGCAGGTTAGGATTGGGCAATATATTGTCCAAAACTAGTTTGAAGTCCATACTGTGATATCCTTTTTAATAATTTTAGACCTAGCAATATATCTTGAATCGTGTGTGTGTGTGCGTGTGTGCTATGCAAAAATCACAATGTGGGAAAAACCTTGAAGCTAGCCAATGCCTCTACAGTAGCACCATCCTTATTTCAGACATTGTGATATAATAATAATAATAATAATAATAATAATAATAATAATAATAATAATTTTATTTATACCCCACCCATCTGGCAAATGGAAGGAAACTCCATTTACCTTCCTGCCAGAGCAGTACCTATTTATCTGCTTGTACTTTGACATGTTTTCAAACTGCTAGGTTGGCATGAGCTGGGACCGAGCAACGGGAGCTCACCCCGTTGCGGGGATTCAACCCACCAACCTTCTGATCAGCAAGACCTAGGCTCAGTGGTTTACACCACAGCGCCACCTGCGTCCCTTAGCTGGTAATATACTGTACTGCAATGTTGAAAACCAGATATCACTCAGCCCTAGTGCAGGTCTTGGGCAAGGACTCTGAATGTGGGCATTGTAGTCAAATACCTTAACTATTGTTGTAAGCCTCTTTGAGTACAGTATTTTAATAGAAAAGTGGAGTATACATGCTACATCTAATCTCATTTAACTTTCTGTCCGAGAGCAGAGGTTGATAATGTTGGTATCATGGCTGCTGGCTGAAGTTCTTTTTGTTTGGCTGAATATTTGCTTATAGGATATTTCATCAGTGGGAACCTAGAGCAGGAGATGGTCTCCTGATATCTAAGGAATTAGTCTCCAGCTTTTGGGATGAGATATCTCTCAGAACTTATAGAAAGTGATAACCCTCCAGCTGAGGAATGGGGACAGAGAAACAGCAAATACTGTATTTTTTGCACCATAACACTCACTTTTTTCCTCCTAAAAAGTAAGGGGAAATGTCTGTGCGTGTTATGGAGGCAATGCCTACGGGTGGCATGCCTACGGATTTCCCTCCTCTAAAAACTACATGCGTGTTATGGTCGGGTGCGTGTTATAGAGCGAAAAATACGGTACATGCATGCATACATACCAGCTGGAGTTTGAATTGTCAGAAACAAGGAAGGAGCCAAGAGTTTCTAGCTGGGAATAACTTAGAACAGTGAGTGCAGCTGCAAAGGGATGTAAGTTCCTTGCTGGTGATCTACTACTTGCTTTAGGAATGCTTGTTTGCTTCCACTATGCTGTGCCACTATAATTGTAAACAAAACAAATATTACAAAGACACCATCAGTCTCCAGTGTCAGGTCAGGTGACCTGCATTAAAAACAAAACAAAACATCCACATTTGATATACTATAACCAGCCCTAGACACACTTCTGCAAGGTGGCCTGTGAGAGCCTGGTCCCTTACAGATGGCCCAGGACCCCTATCTGCATATCTAGCTTCCATTAAAAAAAAGAGTACATATGTAGTCATGTTACACAGAGTTGCAAGAGGAAATATGCAAGCAGTAGCCTCCTAGTTGCCCTTCCAGAGAGGGATAGCTGCAATAGGGCTCTGGAGCTGGTTTTTGTTCTGAATCACTTTATTGACCGAACTCATTATCATATGCCTGTTTCATAACCTTCTCTTCCTTGACCCTTTCCTCCTTGTTTGCTTCCCCTCCTCCAATGTCAGCAATGGCAAGTGAAAACTAAGGGCAAGAAATCTCAGTAATTTTGTGGCTGTACAGTGGTACCTCAGGTTACATACGCTTCAGGTTACAGACTCCACTAACCCAGAAATAGTGCTTCAGATTAAGAACTTTGCTTCATGATGGGAACAGAAATCGTACTCCAGCAGCGCAGCGGCAGCAGGAGGCCCCATTAGCTAAAGTGGTGCTTCAGGTTAAGAACAGTTTCAGGTTAAGAACGGACCTCCGGAACGAATTAAGTACTTAACCCGAGGTACCACTGTATTCTCTATTTAATTTGGGGAAATTGCCTCAAGAATGGATTAGGAACATAGCTGTCAACCTTCCCTTTCTTTGCTTCCCTTATTCCAGTGCCGTTTCCCGCAGCTTCCCGCTGCTATCCCGCATTGTTAGATATCCTGTAGACTGTCCCCGGGACAGGTGAGGCTGCTGATCCCTTATTTTTGAGGCTGCTGATCCCTTATTTTCAAATCTGAAAGTTGACAGCTATGGTTAGGAACAGTGGTGAAGATGCATGCTGCGCTACCGGGGGCGGAGAGCAGGCGGAGGCATGGCTGGTGCCCCCTGGGGGCGTGACACTGCCCACAGGGGTGTGCCGCGTGTTCTGGGGGCATGGCGCCCGATGCCAGGGGGGCACGGCATGCGGCGCTCCCTCTGCACCCCCGTTCCTCCTCCAGTGGTTAGGAAGGTGGTGGTGGTGGGGTGGCAGCAAGAGGGTAGCCAGGAGGAGAAAAAGAAGCACCCTGCTTCTCTGCGTTGGACTGCTTGTAAATTATTCCTTACAAAACTTACTGCAACATGTCTATGGAGTGTGTCCCTGAGTTTTATTTTGCCCAGCCTGTCCCATATTTTGCCCAACCAAAGGTGGCAACCCTAGATGTAGTTAATGAGAAGCAATAGGATTCTGCAATAAAACGTTGCCGTATATTCTCTGTCCTAATAGGAGTGCTTGTGTTCAGGGTCTCAGCCAGACATGCCACCCCCACCTCTTCCTGCCTCTCCTTTTCAGTTTCTCTTTGCCAAATGACTCTCAACACTTTGTGGCTACTGAAACATGCCCAGTCCTTCCTGAGCCATTATTTGAGGACAGGTGCCCTTTAGGGGTGGGGTATAAAAGGATCCCCCTGAACCTGATAGAGAGCCTCCTGAACCTGATAGAGATCCCCCTGAACCTGATAGAGAGCCTCCTGTTCTCAGGGCCCTGTGTTCGCTTCAGTCCTGTTTACATTCACCACTTGAGTTTGCTGTTAAAAGGAATGATATAAAAACATGATGAATCATGGGTCACACCGGGGGGAACTTAGTGAGTGCCATATTACATCAGAAGCAGAAAGTCACTGAGTTTATGCAAATTTCTTTTACAAATGAATAACCATAATTAAGCCCTTTTCCTCCAAGGAAATGCTCAAGCAGGTTTAAACCTCAGAATCTCTCATTGTAGAAAAAGTACAATACTGTATTGTGCTGTGCTAAAGGACTGAATGGGGCATAACACCCAACTTGTCTTACTCCCTTCTTTTCACTACAGTGAAAGAAAGTAAAGGGGCAAGTGCAGAATGAGCCAAGGACAAGTTCTGTCTCAATGTGAAAATAGAAAATGGGTGATAAGCAGAGCTGGCCCACCTGTGAGGCAAGGTGAGGCGACCACCTCAGGCAGCAGGGTCCACAAGGGCAGGAGATCATGACGTTGATCTTGATCTTCCCTTGCCCCTTCTGCCCTGACAGGAAGGGAGCTATCATTTTGGGGTCTCCCTCAGGTGCCAAAAATGTATCAGGCTGGCCCTAGTGATAAAGAGTTCCCCTAGGCATGCACAGAACATTTTTCTCATTACACTCTAAAAACACATACATATTTGCTTCACACCTGGTGTTATGGGAAGCATGTGGTTTTCAGGTGGGTAGAATTGTGATATCACTAAGTAATTAAAGCCCCGGTTAATATACATTTATCCCCCACAAATACAATTCTACCTCCCAGCATCTTTTGCCTCTCAAACATCTCTTGAGAGAAGTTACACACAAATAACTTCTCCCTGGATGATTGGTGGCATATCATGTTACAATTAAAAAAACCTCAGCGCCTAGGACTTGCCGATTGCATGGTCGGCGGTTCGAATCCCCGCGGCGGGGTGTACTCCCGTCGTTTGGTCCCAGCGCCTGCCAACCTAGCAGTTCGAAAGCACCCCCGGGTGCAAGTAGATAAATAGGGACCGCTTACCAGCGGGAAGGTAAATGGCCTTTCCGTGTGCTGCGCTGGCTCGCCAGATGCAGCTTGTCACGCTGGCCACGTGACCCGGAAGTGTCTGCGGACAGTGCTGGCTCCCGGCCTCTAGAGTGAGATGAGCGCACAGCCCTAGAGTCTGTCAAGACTGGCCCGTACGGGCAGGGGTACCTTTACCTTTTACATTAGCATCACCAGTGGCGTAGCGTGGGGGGGTGCAGGGGGGGCCCGGCCGCACCGGGTGCAACATCTGGGGGTTAGGGTTAGGGGGTGCAAATCCACGGGTTAGGGGCGCAAATTACTTGCCTTGCCCCGGGTGCTGACAACCCACGCTACGCCACTGAGCATCACAAATGCTAAAGACACGTTTTTACATTTCAGATGTCTTCAATTTGTACTTTTTGTTGTCACATAGCAGACACACATGCTAACTTGTAAGGAATTTTTAGATTTTCTCTGTTAATTGAAAACCTGTACTCCTTTATCCAAAGGAATTCAGAACGACATATTTCCCACTTCTACATTATTGTAATTCCTCCACTGTTTAGAGACCTCTCAGTTATCTAACATGTAGGTGGGTGGAACATTTTTACTGCCTTTAATGAGGTTGTGGTTCTGTGTGTTCAAAGTGCAAACACTGTTTTGTCAGATTATTGCTAGACTGGGCAAACACACTCTAACTTTGAATTAAATCAGTTAGCGCTTACCCTAGAACCTCCTTGATGAGCACTTGAACACCTGGCGTATAGAAGATAATTAAATTAATAAGTTAAGTAACTCTAAACATAATGGACATATATATATTGCTGTTTCACATTGAATTAGGAATTAGAAATAATTGACTGAGGGTAATTGTAAACACACAAAATATGTTTAAGGTTTAGTGTTATCACAAGTAGGACCTGCAACAAAATATTGCTGTGTAGAGTGCTCATATTCAACCTCCTCTCCCTCCCTTGTCCCTTCCTTCCCTCTTGCTGGTGCTCCTCAGCAGCCGCCACCTGCTGGTCTAGCAAGGTACAGGTCTGCCGCCACCCCGACTTGACCTCTCCATCCCACCTCCCTCCTCAAGTCTCTTCCAACGCCAGCATGGGCAAGAGGCTGGAGCTGGGCCTCAAGTCACCTGTGGGAGCCAGCTGGCTACCCCAGGGCCCTGCCCACCTTCATGAGTTGTGGGGGAGAACAGGGCAGGGTGGTGAGGGAGGCCAAATGTGGGGAATCCCACTCCTCAAAGGTGCGTGGGGGGGGGGGAGAGGGTTTGGAGTCATGAGAGTGTGTGTGCCCCCAATCCTCACCCACCCATCCATTATTTTGCCCAGCCTGTCCCATATTTTGCCCAACCAAAGGTGGCAACCCTAGATGCAGTTAATGATAAGCAATAGGATTCTGCAATAAAATGTTGCCGTATATTCTCTGTCCTAGTAAGAGTGCTTGTGTTCAGGGTCTCAGCCAGCCCCACCTCTTCCTGCCTCTCCTTTTCAGTTTTTATTTGCCAAATGACTCACAACAGTTTGTGGCTACTAAAACATGCCCAGTCCTTCCTGAACCATTATTTAGGGACAGGTGGGGTATAAAAGGGGTGGGGTATAAAAGGATTTTTGGTACTTTGGAAACCTGAACCTGATAGAGAGCCTCCTGTTCTCAGGGCCCTGTTTTTGCTTTCTACATTCACCACTTAAGTTTGCTGTTAGAAGCAATGATATAAAAACATGACGAACCATGGGTCACACCGGGGGGGACTTAGTGGAGTGCCATATTACATCAGAAGCAGAAAGTCACTTGCACTCCTACCTTGAATGTATGAACTGACTTTTAATAAGCTCATTTAATAGGTCTCTGCTACAGAAGTAGTAACAGATTAGCAAGCTTCTGAAGGAGAAGATTAAAGGCTTAGCCAATTAAAGACTATAATAAAATAAATTTTCTTATTAGTGTACAACATATTGTTTTAGTCACACAGCTGTCAAAATTGTTCTCAGTTAATTGTGGTAGACTTGCCATTTAGAATCCGAACATTAAAAAAAAACTGTTACGTAGCATATTGTCAATAACATTATTGTAAATCAACTGTATTTCATGTATGAATTTGACACTACCCAAATTCCTTAATTATCTACAATAGATTATAGATTATCCCCACTACCTGCCATTGACCAAGCAAATTAGCAGCCCCTGTGATAGCTTTTAAATATACATCTTGAGAATTCTGATCAAAGGTCTCCTATATAATTTGCATGTATGCTAATGCATGTAAAAGGCTTTAAACACACTAAATTTGCTATAGAAAGTCTAATTAATTTATTACATGGCCTCTGCTTTCAGCAAACTAGAATTCTGTGGGTCAAGAGTAGACAACATGATGCCCTCCAGATACTCCTCAACTACAGCTCCTGTCATCCTTGGCCTTGGGCCGTGCTGATGGGAAATGTAGCCCAAGAAACATCTGGAGGGCATCCTATGGATTCTCCCCAATTGTGGCGACTAAGGATTCTCCCCAATTGTGGCGACTAAGGAGCTAATTTCACCAGTGTCTCTCATGTATATTTGTCATGCATAAAATACTAGCAGCACTTACAGGACATATTTCTGAAAGAGGAAAGAAACAACTGTGGAACTATGGTTTGCTAAAATAAAGCAAATGTAAATGATAGACAAGTTCACCAGTGAGCACTAAATGATCAATGTTAATGTAGTGCAGTTTCTGTTCCTTGAATATGAAGAAGACAATACTTTGGGAGGAAAATGTGCCTAGAATGGGAGTCTTAAATGTATGTTGCACAAACTGAAATATAAATTAACTCCGTGGACCCCCTAGCCACTTTCAGTCTGTACTATTTATCTATCTTCCATGCCTTCTCTTTGACGCTTTCTCTTAAATCTTCCACATCTCTTACTTTTTCCCTCCCAGTCTCTATAAGATGGCCATGGTGCCATTTGTGTGACCTACTTAGGTCAGGTCACAGCTCATGATCTGAAGATTAATGTGTTAAGGTATTCCCTTGATTACACTAATCTTAAAAATAGTATAATAAATAATCCACATTAGCTGTCACATAGGTGTCATCACCACAATTCATTATTGCATTTCTGCAGTAAATGACAATTCTAATCTGGCACAGTTTGATTATGCCTGTCTACAATCTCTTCCCTAAAAGTTTTGCCATGACTTCTTATATTTGCAGGAAGGTGGACTTAAGAAGGGTTAAGTGAATAACCATAATTTTTGTTCCCTAAAAGAGACGAGCAGATAATATTGTCATTATAACTCATTGAACTTTCAGGGCAGTCAATTATGGGTTTGGCAGCAAGTCCTAAGAGGAGTAGAACATTTGATTTAAAACTTAAATATAGCTGAATTACATGGTAATGGTGACTGTAATGTAAGAGTGACAAAGCCAGCTCAACAATCCAACATGATCACCACAGTAACATTTAACTTCAATAAAAGGGAATTGCCATAAAACTAAAATACCAGTTAGAGGTAAATTATATGGTAGACTTGCAAACATCATATACACACAAACACCAGAAGACTTTAAAACATCATGATATAGTCTGAAAAGAAATGTATTCCTGAAAAAAAAGAAAAAAAAGCTGAGCTGTTGTTCCAAATAAGTATTGAAAGAATACACCCTTTAAGAATAATTGATTAGCCAGAGCCATTTATTAAGGAGATGCTCATATGCAGAAACTTTGGGGATGCCAAACCTGAAACGAAGCCAGGATGCAAAAACCTGAAGCTACTTTTCAGAAAAATACTGTAGTCTAGGGCCAAAACCCCTACTTGCCCCCAAAGCCTCATGCACAATAATTTTGCACATATGCTGCTGGAATTTTCAGAAGCAGAAGCCAGCTTGCAGGGGCAGGGAAGCAACATTAGGAACATGAAGAACAGCTGAGCCATCCCTTTGTCCCTGAAGTGTTTATTGCAGGGAGGGACTGGGGCACAGAAAAAAACATTTGAGCCCAACAACCCTGCAAGGTTTTTTTGTGCACCCTAGTTAAGACTGCTGCCAGTCTCCGCTAAGATAAGCATTTATTTATAATGTTCACAGCCTGCATATGTATTTTGTGGACAGCCTCTCTATTAAGTTTTGTAAGGGGGTTCTCAATGTGTTCCTTCTTCCCAGTCTGTTCTCAACAAGACTTGTGTGTGCTGCAATATGGCACTTGTATGTGCCACAAACTTAATTATGCCTCCTTCTTCCCAGAGTCCTCTTTTGCTGCTAGAGGATCTGCCCTTTTACTTACCTATGCCCTTTTACTTCCCCATATCTGTGGGTTTACCCTCCAAATTTCAGTGCTTTTTAAAATAAATATCACCATACACAGCCCTTTAAAAAAATATTGCATGGGAGTGGAAGAGGGATGACAAGGAACAGAGAGTCCTCCTTCCCCCTGAATTCCTCGCTTGTTTGCACTATATAACACCACTGTTAGAGTTTTTGAGAATATCCAGTAGGCCTTGTACATCCTCAGAGGTAATACTGCCATCCTATATACACTTACTTTGGTGTACCTAGCTTACCTCTGAGTAGACATTTGTGGGATTAGTGTTAATCTAAATGTAAAAGAGTCAATGTCTGATAAACCCTCTACTACTAAAATTATATGGAGGTTGGAGGCAAGAAAAAGATTCCCTGCTAGATTTTTATGCCAGAAAGAACTGCCCTGAGAATATTTTAAAAAGTATAAGTTATTTCAGTTTTATCTATTTAACTCCTCCCCAAACCCAAACATACCCTGAGATAGGCAGCAGACCAGGGACAGCTGGGAGGGGTGGCAAATCTGGGCCCCCCAAAAGCGCTCCTTTTGCCACGTCCCATGCTTGTCACCTGCAGCTGCTGCCTGGAAAGTGTGGCAAAATATCTCAGACTGGCTCTGCCCTGAGTTGCTCTCCTTTTTCCAGTCTAACTGTTCTCTGCATCACCTTAGGTGTAGGTGTTGCAATGAGTCAAATGGGAACAGTATGTGGGATTCAGGCTACAAGCTGAACCTTCCATCAAGAAATAAACCTTTATGGACTGCAATGGTAGTCTGGCCAGACAGGTTTGAAGCGAGAGGTGAGTGCCCTTACCTGACTGGTTGGGACAGATGCAGGGAAGAGATATGATGCACCTGTTTCTATTAAAAGAACCATTCAGGTTGTCTCTCAAACCTATCCCCATATCTTACATCCACATTCCCCTTCCAACTGCTTTCACATGGCTCTGTCCGCTCTGCCTCCAACTGTCACCATCTGTCATCCTTCCAAACCTTATTTAATTTTTACTTTTGTCTATATCAGGGAAGCTGTACGCCGGCTCCCTCAGCCAATAAAGCGAGATGAGCACCGCAACCCCAGAGTCGGCTATGACTGGACCTAATGATCAGGGGTCCCTTTATCTTTACTATATCAGGGTAGTGTTCAAAATATAAATCATACAACATTGATAACAGCTGGCATGCAGTTAGAATGACAATTCACCACCACTCTTGTAGCAATGAATTGTACACTAAAGGGGCCACACCACTTCTCTCTACCCCTAAGGGCTATGTACAATTTCCACTACCATTCTCTAATTTCCCTGCTCTCTCTGTGTGTAAGCTCACTGCTGCAGAAGAATATATATGCAGCAAGCCTTCTGAGGATGAGTGGCAAGTAGGAGTTGAACCTGGAGTAAAAGACAGGCTGCTGAAAGATGCTGGTTACTGAGAAGATGGAGAATATTGAGTGAGAAACAAGGAGGGGAGAAAGTTCGACACAAAATCATCTGGGACTGTAAAAAGCAACTTATTGGCTGGAGGAGAAATGAGTAGCATTGGTCCTGAAGGTTCACGTTATGTGCCTTCTGGGAAGCAGCAGTTGTATAAAGCATTCCTGTATCAAACTCTGAGCAACACGTGCAGATTCCACAGTGCAAACCACGAATGAAAAAACTGCTGCTGGTATCATTATCTTAACTTGGAGCACTTGAAAATGTTCCAGCAGCCAAGTCAGTTTTAGAAGGGCTGTTGTTTTATGTTTAAAGATTATGGCTCTCATTGTGTACTCTCCCGCCCACTTTTCTGTGTAACAGGACATCTGACCTTCACTCAGTTATTGAGACTGTATCTCTTAAAAAGAAACAGATATAAATAAATCTTCAGTTGCAGCAACCCTAAAAGCTATTGAGTCTTATCACCTATGTGCTACTTGCTAGCTTCTGTTTTAACCCTTCCACTCTCTGGTAAGGCAGTGGAGTTGATCCTCACTATTATTTCTTGCTGGCCGTCACACACAACTGTGCTATTATGTTAAGGGTACCGTATTTGTCGCCTTCCTATGGCTTATGGGATTCCATAATCTTTATGTTTTGCTGCCCTGAGATTTATGGGTATAGAGCGGTATACAAATTTAATATTTAATAATAATAAATAACCTGTTTGCTTTCTTGTACTTTTGAAAGCCACAGTTAGCTTCTAGTCTCTATTTGTATCATGGAACTGATGCTTATCATTGCTGTTTTCTTGCTGATATTTTAATTGCCCTGTAAGTATTTTATTGATACGGATTTCCTTGTTGTCTGGAAACAGCTTTGAAGTCATATCTGGCAGAAAGCACCATATAAAAACCTTAAACAAGCAAATACTGTGGAACAACTGCATGGTGACTAGCGCTGCATTGGGGGGGGGGGGCTTAGCCACAGAAAAGCCACAATGAAGAACCTACTACCAGCTTCTTACTTTCTGTGAGGATGCTGTGTCACTGGGTTTTACAGATCACCTTTAGCTTCAGTAACATCTCTGTCCTGAGATAATTGCCGTTAGCTGCTATATCGATGAAAAATATGAGCATCTCTGATCTGTGACTTTTGACGGCTAGTCCCAGTTATTATTCTCTAATGAGGGGGGAGAGATGCACCCCATATGGTCCCAAATGCATGTATCCTTTGCTGCTTTTGATGCCCCACATACAAAACCCTCTCACATTCAGAGCAAGCTTGGGCTTGCTCTCCTGGGTGTTGAATCAAGTCAAGGTGTGCATGCGTGTATTTGTAGGGGTGTGTTTTGAATCAAAGGGGGTGTTGAATAAACTCAAGGACTGTGTGTGTGTGTGTGTTGAATCAAGTCAAGGTGTGCATGCGTGTATTTGTAGGGGTGTGTTTTGAATCAAAGGGGGTGTTGAATAAACTCAAGGACTGTGTGTGTGTGTGTGTGTGTGTGTGTGTGTTGAATCAAGTCAAGGTGTGTAGGGGGGTGTTGAATCAAATAAAGGGGTGTTGAATAAACTCAAGGGTTGTGTGTGTGTGTTGAATCAAGTCAAGGTGTGTGTGTGTTGTAGGGGGGTGTTGAATAAAATGAAGGGGGGACGTTGAATAAACCCAAGGGCTGTGTGTGTGTGTGTGTGTTGAATCAAGTAAAGGGGTGTGTGTGTGTGTTTGTAGGGGGGTGCTGAATCAAATGAAGGGGTGGGGGTGTTGAATAAATTAAAGGGCTCTCTGTGTGTGTTGAATCAAGCCAGAGGGTGTGTGTTTTTGTGTGTGTGTGGGCCAGTAAAGGGGTGTTGAATTGAAGCTCCAGGGCTCTGCGTGTGTGTGTGTTGGGGTCGGGGCAGCCCTGGGCTCCCTCTGCCCCTCGCCGACGCCGCGTTCAACAAAGAGCTGCTGAGGCGGGAAGCGCCTCTCTTCCCGCCTTTCCCCTCTGAGGCAAAGGCTCCCCTCACGTGAGGCGCGGCTCCTGCCTGGCAGCGGAGGAGCTCCCGGCTTGAGGGGGCCGGCCGAGGAAAGAGAGGCGGAGGTGTGGGGGAAAGAGCCGCAAACTCTTGCCGCCGCCGCGGCTGCTAACGCGGGTGGGCGGGGAAGGAGGGCGGCGGCGGCCGTGCACGGCGGGACCCGGCCGGGGAGCCTCGGCGAGAGCGAGTTGCCATGCCCACCAACTTCACGGTGGTGCCCGTGGAGGCGCCCGGGGGCGGCGGCGGCGAAGAGGGCCCCGGCGCCCAAGCGGGGCAGCAGCCGGAGCACGCGGCGGAGGAGCCGGGCACGGGGACCCTCGGGCGGCCGCAAGAAGCGCCCTTCGAGAATGGCCGCGTGGAGCCCGGGAGCCGAGGCGAGTGGTCGCGCGTGGTCCTCGGGATGTGTGTGTGGTCCTCATTGCTGTGTATCCCCCCCCACCCGCGTGTGGGTGGCATATGCGTGTTACAAGGAGGTGAAATGGAGGGGGGGTCGTGTATATGTCCAGGGGAAGGGGCTCTTCCCTCCCCCCTCAGGACATTTTGGGCATTTTTCACCTCCTGTGGGCGCAGGTGGATTGAAGGGGAAGAGGCAGCAAACTTCGGTTTCGCCCACACTCCCGGAAGGAACTGTAGGAATCTGGGTGTCAACTACGAACCCAGGTTTAGTGTATCCATTATTTCTTTTTTGGGGGGGGAGGCTACCAAACGCGGGGTTGGCGCTGCAAAACTTTGGAAAGTACCCAAAACTTCGTGGCTCGTAGTTAATGAAACTAGGAAATGTGGGGGGCGGGGGGGGGAGAGCTTGGCTTTGTTCATTTTTGATTCTTTATTTCCCAGCACGTGTGCATGCAGGTAAGTTGTGGAGAACTCGCACAGATAATAATGCTCCGGGGAACCTGTGAGTCTGCCCGGCAGGTTGTCCTGGCGAAAGTTCCGCCGTGGGGATTTGCAACTCCCATTGTTTGCTCTCGCCGGTCCCACAGGTGGCCTTTCCCTCTCCTGGCAGCGGATGGAAACAAGGAGGAGCTTCGCCAAGCCTGGGCGTTTCCGGCGCTAGCTATTGTCAAAACGAGCCACGGTATTGTGCATTTTCTCTGGAAAGCGAAGCCCCGTTTCTCATTGCTCCACCTCCATAAGCAGGTTTCTTAAGGGAATTTTTAGAGGGAGCACTATCAGTTAACAGTTGGGAAAGGTTAGGGAGCAGAAAGCAAAGTTAATTTTGTTTTTTTGGCGGGGGAGGAGTAGTTAGGAGTATAGACAAGGTAAATCAGTATGTTTCCGGAGTGTACCATGTCAGGTTGCAGTGGGAAAGTGGTGCTGTGTTTTTTAATATTCCCATATGTAAAAGACATATTTACATATGGCATCCATCTGACTCAAGTCAGCGGAGGAGGAGTGTGCCTTTGGGGGTGAAGCTAAACCATTGGGAGAGTTGCAGCACCTGCTGTGGCTCTAGAGACGGAATAAGGGAGAGACATGTTTTGTTTCAGCTGGGGCAAATGAAGGCGTCCGGTTGTGCTGCTTCAGGTGCACCATGGCGTTTCCTCTCTCTGCGCTCCTCCCAGTGGTCATTTCTGCTCTTAGTCATGCTGGCCACATGACCCGGAAGCTGTACGCCGGCTCCCTCGGCCAATAAAGCGAGATGAGCGCCTCAACCCCAGAGTCGGCCACGACTGGACCTAATGGTCAGGGGTCCCCTTACCCTTACTGCTCTGGATACACGACCTAACTGTGTGCAGGCACTGCTGTCATCTGCAAGAGATTCCCACATGGTGGGGTTAATGTTGCCAGCCTTTGTGTCACGTTTGTAGACATCTTTGTAACATAGAGTTGGTCTGCAAACGGGCCTGGTGCTTGGACGCAGAAAGGGTTCTCCCTGACATGCTACTTCAGGGAGCTTTTTACTTTTGAGGAAAACCTTGTGGGAATGTTCCAAAATAGGCCCTCACCTGCAGTCTTAAGTAGTATTGTGTAGAATGTATTCCAGTCTATCATTTATGCAGACAACTGTATATATGTTGTGGAATGTGGTTGTAGGGTCTTGAGGGGTATACCACTTCATAATTTTTGAACGATTCCCTGTATTTAAAAATAACTCATTGCAAGTAGAAAACTAGCACTTCAGGGGGAAAGTCACATCTGTACTGTGCTAGTTGTCTTCTTCTATATGGTTTTAAAATGTGATTCCCCAATTCTAGTGTAAAGTGGTGCAGTCCATTCTACTGTTTCATTGCCAATACCTTATGCATGCTTAAATTCACCCGGAACAAATAACTGAGGCTGCATACACATTATACTTTAAAAGCACATTTGAAGCACATTACCTCCTAAAAGAATTCTGGGCACTGTAGTTTACCTCCCACAGAGTTACAGTGACCAGCAACCCTCAACAGACTACAGTGTCCATAATTACTGTGTGTGGGGTGCACTTTAAAGGTATAGTGTGTATGCAGCTTAAGTTTGATGCTTAGTGTGGCTGAAGTGGAATGAACAGGTGTTCTACAGACAAAGGAACTGAATAGCATAAGGGCAGAAAAAGCTGAGGGAAAAAGAGGGGAAGAGTGGACAAGTTTGAAAGAAACACCCATGCAAGTCTAGAAAAATATTTACCTAACTTTCTCCAAAAGGACAAAGCGAGAGAACAGACAAAAATAAGAGGAATAGGATTAGATATGAAGTGGTTTGAACAATTGGCCTGAAAGTAATGTGGAAAGGCAATATGTTCACAAAAATTTGGGATGGAGCTAGGCATGGCATCTGCTGAAGGCAATTATTGTACCATATGACTCACCCTATTGCATTAGATTGCAGCAGTACCTCCCTGGTGCTTCCACTTTGACTACACATACTTGAAGTATATGTGAATAATTCTGGTATGCTTGCCAGCTGATTCCTTTGTAGTTTGGTTGGTTGATCATTCTTCAGTGTGAGCCTAACATAAAGAGATAGCTGTAGAATTCTCCTGACTGTTTTAAGGAGATAGTGGGAGAATTCTCTTGACTGTTTTAAGGAGATAATCTTGGAACCTAGATAAGATGGCATCCTCCAGCAGATGGGAGAGGGCAGATGGGTGTGACAAACAGCAGCTGGTTGTTTTGGAGAGGGAGAAGAAGAGAGATGTGAGTTTGCTGAGCACACCCTGTGAATACAGGCCATCACTCTGAAGATCTGATGTGATTCTGCTGTCTTTCTGGAGTGTTGTGTTGCCAGTATATGCCGTGCTTCTATATTTGTAAATATTATGTACACCAGAAGGGGCCAGAGTGCACTCGTCCAAAGTACAGTGGTACCTTGGTAGTCAAACGCCTTTGTTGTTGAACAAATCGACTGCTGAACGCTGCAAACCTGGAAGTGAGTGTTTTGATCTGCGAACATCCGACGCGGCTTCTGATTGAGTGCAGGAAGCTCCTGCAGCCAATCAGAAGCCACACCTTGGTTTTTTAACCTTTCTGGGAGTCAAACGGACTCCTGGAACAGATTAAGTTTGACAACCAAGGTATCACTGTATTTTTAAAAAACTGACATTGCTGTTCCTGAGGGAATTGGGGAATAAACCAAGGTATCACTGTATTTTTTTAAAAAACTGACATTGCTGTTCTTGAGGGAATTGGGGAGTATATAACAATACCTTGGTGCAATCTTATGCCTGCTTCCCTGAGGAATCCTGAGGAAACATGTATAAGAGTCCACTGTAAGTATTTATATCAAAGGATTTCATATTCACCTCAACCATTCTTACAGCAGCTCTGTCAGGGATTGTGAAGAACACCGAAGGAATTTGTAGCATTATTAAAATAACATACGCAGTTCAGTGTAAGAAAGTGTGAAGGGATGCACATTGGAGAAGAAAATCCTAACTTAACAAATACCCTATTGGGGTCTGAACTGGCAGCAACTGACCAGGATACAAGACCTCAGGGTCATGATGGATAACGTGATGAAAATGTTGACCCAGTGTGCTACAGCTGTGAAAAGGCTAATTCTATGTTGGGGATCATTAGGAAAAGGATTGAAAATAAAACCACAAATATAATGCCATTATGGAAAGATATGGTGAGAGTACACTTGAAATACTGTCTGCAGTTCTTATAATTGCAACTCATAAAAGAAATTGTTGAGCTAGAAAAGGGGAACGAAAACAATCAAAGGGCTAGAGCAACTTCCTTGTGAGGAAAGATTACAATATTAGTGATTTCTTTGTTTGGGGAGGGGAAGGGGGGTGAGCGACATTTCAGAGGTGGATACAATTATGCATGATGTGTGGAGAAAGAGAAGTTTTTCTTCCTTTCTTATAACTCTAGAACCCAGGGTCATCCAGTGACACTGCAAGTTGAAAGTTTAGGACAGGCATAATGACTGTTGTCAGTTGCTGAAAATCACAACTCTGCTCAGGTCCCGTTCTGGTCTTTTTGCTGCCACCACTGTGCTCTCTCTGTTGTTGTTGGTATCTGTCTAATGATGAATTATTATTTGCATTACAGTACAGTTGTAAAAATGGGTAGAGAGAGGGACTGAAAGGGAGCTTTATAGAAGTGTCTAGCCCAGGCATAGGCAAACCCGACCCTCCAGATCAGCCTTTCTCAACCTGTGGGTCCCCAGATGTTGTTGAACTACAACTCCCATCACCCCTAGCTAGCAAGGCCAGAGCTCAGGGATGATGGGAGTTGTAGTCCAACAACATCTGGGGACTCACAGGTTGAGAACCGCTGCTCTAGATGTTTTGGAACTACAACTCCCATCCACGACCACTGGTCCTGTCAGCTAGGGATGATAGGAGTTGTAGTACCAAAAACATCTAGAGGGCCGAGTTTGCCTATGACTTGTCTAGCAAGAGAACAGCAAAAGAACAACATGCTAACAAGATGCAAGGTATAATGGGATTTGTCAGCTTGAGTGCCTGCCTCTTTCCTTTTATTTTATTCCTGTTACTTGAGCTTACATACTTCTGGTATTGGAGGAGAAAAGCCCCTAAGAAGACAGATTGTGAGAAGAAAAGTTAGGGTGAGGGGAGATTTTAGCACCCTCAACCCGCACTCCATTTGTTCTGAAAATTGTCCAGTTTAACCAAATGGAGATGTTACTATCATGTCTGGTTTGGCTTTGAATCTATTGCAGAATGCCACCAATGTTAACAGGAAATTGCACAGATCAGAGAGAGTCTGATCTTTTTGCAATGATAACAATCAGTGGTTGGTTGTTTATTCAGTATTCTCACTCAGATTCTGTTTAGGTCACTGCTGCTTGTGTCTTTTATATCTCTTCCTTCCTTCCTTGTAATCTTTTCTCTGTTTATCTTTCCCCTTGTTTTTGTTCCTTTTTCTTTTGTGTTTCCTACCTGCAAGAATTCCCATCTCCCTGTGGGTTCTAGGCTCATTATTTTTTCTGTTCTCCACTATCAGAAGTTAGTTAGCTAGCAGTGAAGTGCTGTAATTAAAATTTATAGATGAAATTTTTAACTACAGTGATATAAAGATACTATTTTATGACATTTTTGTTGGCCCTAATAAAGGCATCACCTGACACATAGAGGTCATTTTTGAACAGTCCTGACACCTGTGGCTTTCGTTTGGTTTATAGCAGGACCATTCTGTTTTTGATTGTTTTTTTTGGGGGGGGGGAGTTTAGAATATTTGTAATCTGAATATGTTCTCAGGATTATACAAAAAATACAAGGCAGGAGGATCAGACCTACAGGTTTAGAGACTCCTCTGAAAGAACTGGGGTGGAGTGGAGGTAGAAATAAACACATCAGCAAACCTAAGTTGGTAATTCCACACACCACTGTCTCTTAAGAAAAAGAAAAAGAAGGTTGGATAGAAAGTGGGAAGATCCCTTCTCGTCTTCAGAATTTTTGTTTTATTAATTAATCTTATTAATTTTAGTCTTCCTCATATGTGGAACGCCAACTCAGATTTTGTGATGGGTTTTAGAAGTTGTTGGAGTGCTCCCATCCCATTATTGTAAGAAGTGCAACATGCAAGGCAGGCAGGGAGAGGGGAAAACATTAGCCCTGCATTTGCAAGCAAAATTGCAGATGTTTGCAAACCTCTGTGCTGAAAATGTTGAAGAAAAATAGGCATTACTTTTCATCTGTATTGGGGGATGTTATATGATAATGGCAATTATAATTCTATATGCTAAATACTGAAAGGAAAGAGAAAACCCCAGAACTGAGAGCTGGGAAAAATAAATAATACAAATATGCAATTGTTGGTGTAAATCAGGGGTCAGCAAGGTTTATCTTGCTTGGGCCGGATTGGTCCCGTGCAGATCCCTCCATGGGCCGGATTGCGCGCCCACGATATTCGGCGTCTACACGTGCACAGACACGATTTTCAGCATCTACATGTGCACAGTCGTGATTTTCGGCGTCTGCATCTGCGCAGACACAATTTTCAGTGTTTGCACGTGCGCAGACGCAATTTTCAGCACTGCGGAAGCGAGTCCCCATGCTGCGCTGTGCTGGTAGCTCAGTTTGGTGGCAGCTCGTTGGCCGGTCAAATGACCTCCACAGGCCGCTTCCAGCCCATGGGCTTTAGGTTCGTGACCCCTGGTGTAAATCAGCCCTTTACATCAGAACCAAGGAAGGGCGCTATTTCAGTGACTGAGAAACAAGGAAATATATGTACATGGTTTGTGTTAATTAAGATCATCAGTTCTTAAATTAGTTTTAGATGTTTTATTGTTTTTAGGTTTTTTAAAAAAAATTCCAATGTTCTAAATAGGTTTTTATTTTATTTTTAATTGTGCTTTTTAATCACAGAAATGTGTCATCTTTGGGAGGAGTGGTAGTATATAAATCTAATAAATAAATACCTGTAAATATTACCCAAAATCCATCAAAGAAGTCCACTGATTTCATTCAAATCTGCTGGATTTCTGCCACTATCACTACAGTTCAATTGGTTATGTGTATTTACAATCAAATTGCATTGTAACAACAAAAACTTAAACCCAAAACATGTGTAGTATTGGCATGTAATCACTCAAGAAAAATGTTGTGGAGTTCTTGTAGACAGTACTGGAAAATCCCACTCTTGCAGTATAGGAGTGAGTGGGAATTGACAGGCAATGGTGAAGAACCTGTCTTTGCTTATTGACTAGCCACAAATGTCCCTGCAGTCTGGGAGTGGTGTTGTTCGTGGCTGCATGCGAGTTGTGAAGATATGGCTAGAAGTGTGAAGTATGACTGTCCTGTATCAGTCAGTGAATAATTTGAAATACTGTTCAGTCTTTTTTAAGGGTTGTTGCCTATATCTGAGCTCAGAATATGCTGTAGATTAGATATCAATGTAAGAATATACTTGCTACATCAGACCAGTGGCACTTCTAGTTTAGCATTTTGTTTCCAACAGTGGCCAGCTAGATGCTTCTGAGGATCCCACAGGTTGTGCATGAAGGCAGGCACCAGTCTGCCTTCATGTTTTGCCTCTCAGCAATTTGTTTTTGGAGACTTGCTGCCTCTGAACTGCAGGTAGTCTTTCATAGACTACTAAACTAGGAATATGAGGAACTACTTTTAAAGCCGCCTAAGCCAGTGGTTACTATGACATCTTGTTGCAGCGGATAGCATTAATTGGTTATGTGTTGTGTGAAGAAATACTTCCTTTTCTTCACTGAATTTATTTTTAGCCCAATGTGTATTACTGTATACTTGCCTACAACTTCTTCTGAGGAGGAAAGAGGTTCTGGTGCTTTGTCCTTCTTCCTCCTCCATTTCTCAAGAACCATGTCTTCTTTAAGAGTAAGTGGCACCACACAATCTGCTTTTTACTACTTTCCCATTTCTTATATTTTGTAACTCTCCCCATGAGTTCCAGCTGCTCACCTTGAGCTACTACTTAGACTGGACAACTTGTGTAGACTTCTTTGTCCTTTCATGCCCCTATGCTCCTGCCTTACTCCCTCTTTGCTTGCGTTTAGACTCACTTCCTACCTCTACCAGGAGGAGGCTGCGTGCAGGGACTACAGTCATACCTCGGGATGAATACGCTTCAGGTTGAGCGTTTTCGGGTTGCGCTCCATGGCAACCTGGAAGTAACGGAACGCGTTACTTCTGGGTTTCGCCACTCGCACATGCGCAGACGCTCAAAATGACATCACACGCATGCATGGAAGCAGTGAAACGTGGCAGGCGCAGACGCGTGTTACATTCACTTCAGGATGCGAACGGGGCTCCGGAACGGATTCCGTTCGCATCCAGTGTACCGGTAATTTCCCATTGCTCAGCTTGGCAGCGTGGATAACAAACTTCCTTCCCCTTTCAATTAGTCTGATCAAGTGCTCCTGAAGATACAGATTGGAGTGCATGGAATTAAGATTAAGACCTCTGGTTTTGGTGCAGCTGACACTTTGGCTGTTCAGTGGCTGTTACTCCCAGCTTTCTCCATGTCTATACCACAGCACTTCAGTTCCTTGTAAGTTTACTTGTTCCTTGTTTTAAGAGCTGTTTGTGGTGTCCAGGATTCTCTGTATTGCTACAATTGTACATATCTTCTTTTTAAAAGAATATGGAACTTGAAAAGCAGAAGAGTGCTGATTGGGCCGATTGATATTTTAGATCATATAGAAATGAGATTATTCCTTTGTATTACTGTGACCTTAAAAGGAAACATGCTAAACCCTTTCAGTAAATGCTCTTCGAGTGTACCTTGACTGTGAAGAAAAGCAAACTCTTGAATTTCTGAGTACAAATAAATCCTAGAAAATATATTTTTGAAAATGATGGGCATTTTGATCTGTGTACAGTATATTTACAGTGTCTGCCTAGATAATAATTTTGGTTTGGTTATATAATTTGAGATTTGTTTATCATTTTAAATTGCTTTTTTAAATTAAAAAATATCTTGATTAGCAATGAAAACTTTTAAACTGGTCCTGAGTTCATTCAGTTTTATTGACTCAGAGAGGCAAACCTCAATAGGCTTACCAGGAGCAGAAATTGATTGCAGTATTTTATTGTAGTGAAATCTGGAAAGAATAACCAGCTTTGATTAGAGTTGTTAATCAAATTGTTTGTGATTTCAGTGAAGACCTTTGGACAAAGATGTAAGCTCAATAGTGTGGAAAAGTTTTCTTTTCAGCACTGTCCAATTGAGTGATCATATTGTTGATGTGAAATAAACTCCAGTGGTAATCAAGAGATCAAGCACTTTCGAGTTTTCTAATTATGTATTTTCAGTGAGTTTTCTAATTATGTATTTTCAGCCCATTCTAAACATAGATATAGCTCAACTTCTTGTCTAGTTAAACATTCTGAATGTTTGTTTTCTTGATTATTTAAATTAGCTTCTGATAGAACATAATTTAGTGGAAGTAGCTCTGGAATAGGTTACTAAAGGGCTCAGTTTATGATACATAGTTTTTACCGTATCTTAAAATAAATGTCTATTTTTCCAGGGCATATTCTTGATTCTCTGCAGTGTCACATGATAATAATTCAAGTTTTGGAGACTGCTAAAAAAGTTTTTTAAAAAATAATCCATACAGAAGGAATTGTGGTTAGGATTTGTCTTTACAACAGACTCTTTTAATTCCATAGAGAAGAAAAAGTACAGAAGAAATTTTTCTTTACTATTCTGGGAAAGATACGGTAATTCTTTCTCTCCCCACCCTAGTTCTTAATTCTGTAACTGATATTTAAATTTTGTATTGTAACACTTCCCACATCTTCGTACTCCCTATCTGATATCCCGAAAGCCAATTCAACGACCTACAGCTGATACTGCCTCGTCACAGTTAGCATTCCACTTCCTATTGGTCAGCTGCAAGATTAAGTCTATCATCAGCCAGTACTCTCCTCTTCCCAGACACTTGTCTTCTGAGGAAAGGAAATGAAAGGTGGGATTACAGAAAATGGGGCTGGGTTGTGTTTGGAATGTCTCCAGGGAAGTCAAGTCTACTCCTAACATTGCCTCAGTATACTAATCACATTTCATATTTTCTCTTCATCCTCAGTGTGCTAGTGCTTCTAAGCTTTTGGAGCACACACTCTCTTTGCAGTTTAAAATCAAGACTTGGGGCTTTTAGACATGCTCAGAATGTGGCCTAGCTGGAAGCTCCACTAAACTTAATGGAAGTTACTTCTGAGTAGACATATAGAACAGTGTGTTGCAATGTTGAGAAAGGAGGAAATAGAAGAAGGGGAAATGGGGGGGATCCCCCAAATGGCTGCTTGTAGGGAGAAATATAAGATAAATTTGTCAGGAGTGATTGTGGTGATGAGTGGCATATCTTAATTAACTTAACAAGGTGGTTGTCTCAGCTGAGGTACTTTGCTTGCCTTTTTTAAAAAGTCCTTTGCTTACCTGCTCAAGCAGGACTTGTAAAAAGCTAGTGTCAGGGCTGCCTCAGGTCTCAGCTCACAAAAGACCAACGCCAGGCTCTTCTTATATACAAGGATGTTTATTGCAGTTCATTATCGGTTCCACAACCGAGGCGCGCAGCCCCGCGTCTCTTAGGCTAGACGTTTGAAGTCCCCTCTGAATCAGTCCCGCCCCTACACCAGCTTAAGAGGCTTGTGCTAGTCCACCTCTTCCTGTCTTTCCTTTTCCGCAGGGTCTTTCTGCCCCCCTGGGTTCCTTCCCTCCTGCTCTCTCCTGAAGCGGATTCCTCAGATGCCTGTTCCCCCCTCCTTCGTGCTTTGGGGCCAGGCTCCTCCTCCGGGCTCTCTCCATTTCCGCGCGCCTCCACATTTGAACTTGGCGCGCGTTCGCTACCCCTGACCTTCCTCTTGACACTTACACTACTCCCTGTACTACTCTCCGCCTTTTCCGGCAGGACGTCCTGCCCCGATCTCCTTCCCCTGTCTCCATCCTGCTCCGCTCCGTGTGTCACACTGGGAACTCCACTCTCTTCACTTCGTTCCTGCTGGGAAGCCGGCCCCGATCTCCCACTCCTACTCGGGGTTTCCCTGCTGCTTCCCTGCTCCTGGCAGATCCCCCCTGTGACCCCCCTTGGCCTGACTAGGGGCGCCCCCTTCTGGGAATCCTCCGATTCACTTGAGAGACTCATGGAAGACCTCAAGTCATTGTCATCCTCTTCCTCACTGTCCTGGGATTCTTCCCCATCGCTCTCCGTCTCCCCCCTCACCTGTGCCTCTGTCTCTGAACCCCTGACAGCTAGCAACAGGCTTTAAAACCTTTTAAACAGTAAAAAAATGAGTAGAGTGTTGCAAGCTGATCATAATATAGAATAGTCCCTTTCACTTTCAGTTGTGCAATGAAAGTGGGTCAGGGTGGAGAAATTTCTGTAAAGAACAGAGGCCCCTTTAAGAGTACATCTTCACTATGTACTACAACCATGAAGTGAAGACTGGAGAGTTAGGTGAGAAAATGACCCTGTTACCAAACAGAAGTGGCAGCAGTGTTGAGCAGACCTACAGAGGACTAAACAGGGATGGATGGCTTTGTTCTGGCCCCTGCCTGGTCCGCTTGCCTAGCCAGGCTGCAAGACAGTGTGTATGTTTTTTGTTTTGTTTTGTTTTGTTTTTGCATCAGTTTGTACAGTGAGATACCTGCCTGCGGGTAAGAGTGTTTGTGCTGATTGCAGTTTGGGGTACTGTTTGATTGCTGACTGAGTGAATAACAGCTGGAATGGGGGTGTGGTCCAGAGCTTGTCTTGCTACAAGAACAAGCTCTCATGCAGGCAGTAGGGCTGTCCCGAAAGTAGGTAACACAAAAGGGTATTGCTGCTTTGACACATCACTTTGGGGAGTCCCCCCCCCCCGGGTCAGTACAGAACTTTAAAGTTATTACAGTGGTGGAGTTTTCTTGGCAGTGATACTGGAGTGGCTTGCCAGTTCCTGCTCCAGGTGGATCACGTTTGGTCAAAACTCTCCACTATGACCTGTCCATCTTGGGTGGCCCAGCACGGCATAGCTCATAGCTTCTCTGAGTTATTCAAGCCCCTTCGCCATGGCAAGGCTGATGGCTGAAGAATTGATGCTTTTGAATTATGGTGCTGGAGTAGACTCTTGAGAGTCCCATGGACTGCAAGAAGATCAGACCTATCCATTCTGAAGGAAATCAGCCCTGCGTGCTCACTGGAAGGACAGTTCCTGAAGCTGAGGCTCCAATACAGTGGTGCCTCGCAAGACGAAATTAATTCGTTCCGCAAGTCTCTTCGTCTTGCGAGTTTTTCGTCTTGCGATGCACGGTTTCCCATAGGAATGCATTGAAAATCAATTAATGCGTTCCTAGGGAACCCGCCTTCAGACCAGGTCCGGGGACAGTCTGTCCCCGGACCTCTTCTGAAGGCGGGGGGGGGGGGGGACAAGGGCTTTTCTTCCCACCCCCAGCATTTTAAAAAACCCCGGGACAGCGGAGGACTTCTCCGCTGTCCGGGCGATCTTAAAATGCTGGCGGGCGGCATTTTAAAATCGCCCCGGGACAGCGGAGGACTTCTCCGCTGTCCGGGGCGATTTAAAAGCCCCTGGGAAGGCAGGCAGGGGGGACAAAGACTTTTGCCCCCCGCCCGCCTTCAGAAGGTGTTCCCGCCCCCCCGACTGGCTTCGGAGCAGCGTTCCGAAGCCCGGTGGCGGCGGGAGGAGGCGTTCCCGCCCCACCGCCCGGCTTCGGAGGAGGTCCGAGGACAGTGGGGAAGACGCGCTGCGCTTCCCCGCTGTCCCGGATATTTCCCTATGGGCTGTCGTCTTGCGAAGCAAGCCCATAGGGAAATTCGTCTTGCGAAGCGCCTCCAAAACGGAAAACCCTTTCGTCTAGCGGGTTTTCCGTCTTGCGAGGCGTTCGTCTTGCGAGGTACCACTGTACTTTGGCTACCTCATGAGAAGAGAAGACTCCCTGGAAAAGACCTTGATGTTGGGAAAGATTGAGGGCACAAGGAGAAGGGGACGACAGAGGACGAGATGTTTGGACAGTGTTCTCGAAGCTACCAGCATGAGTTTGACCAAACTGCGGGAGGCAGTGGAAGACAGGAGTGCCTGGCGTGCTCTGGTCCATGGGGTCACGAAGAGTTGGACACGACTAAACGACTAAACAACAACAGTGGTACCTTGGTTTATGAACTTAATCCGTTCCAGAAGTCCGTTCTTAAACCAGGGCGCGCTTTCCTATAGAAAGTAATGCAAAATGGATTAATCCATTCCAGACTTTTAAAAACAACTCCTAAACCAGGAGTTTAACATGAATTTTACTATCTAACAAGACCATTGATCCATAAAATGAAAGCAGTAATCAATGTACTGTACTATAAAATAAATAAAACAGTATTGTAGACGATAAAAATTAAAATTATTTTTTCTTACCTGCACTGATGATGGTCATTGTTTGGATGGGGTCTTTTATCCATTTCCGCAGTCACACAATCAATCAATCAATCAATCAATCAGTAGCTGAACTGGGATCCACACAGATTTCTCTCCTCCCCCCCCCCGCTGTGGGAAATGCTCCCTAGAGCGCGTGCCTTTCACAACAACCTGGGGGGGGGAGTTGCGCTCCCACAAACCAGCTGGCTGGCAGGTGCGCAGCTTCCCTTGCGGTTGCAGGAAACACTCTCCTCCTGCAGCGGCATGGGGGGAGTTGTGTGCCTGAAAACCAGCTGGCGCGTGCGCAACTTCCCTCCCTCACGGCTGCGGCAAACACGGTGACGACCCCCTTCTCCACTGCCAGACAATTGAAGCGTGGCACTCAAAATGAAAGTGCACCCCTGAACGGAGTACGTTCGTATTCCAGACAAAGTTTGCTAACCAGAACACTTTCTCCCGGTTTTGAAGTGTTCGTGTTCCAAAGAGTTCATGAACTAGGCTGTTTGTAGACCGAGGTACCACTGTATGATAAATACTTTGCTTTATTGCATTACAACATTTAACAACATCATTACACACAAAATAAACCCTAACCCAGAAGATGCAGTACATCAAAAATAACATCCAGGTAATGTAAATAGTTCCTATCCCAGACAACCGTTTGCATAGAAGGGGACATACAGGTTATGCTAAACAAATGTTTTATAATGGGAGAAGAGTCACCTTTTCCATTTTTAGCCATGTACACAGAAAAGCTGTACCAATTGGTTGCAGGAGAGTCTTTATTCTTCAAACCTTGTGCCAGTTTTATTTTATTAGTCAACTTTTCCACATGTGCTATTTGCCGTACACTATTGTAGCAACTTGTCAGAGTTCTCTCTCAAATTCCTCTAGTTTTTTTATGACTGTGAGCCTGGCTGGCTGCTAATTAAAGGGAACTTATTAGGGGTTTGAACTATAAGTTAGTATTATCTCCTGTGATACGATCGAGGAGTGCCAGCTCTGGACATTTAAAGGTGTTTCGTCCTGTAATTGTTTTTATTTTAACAAGTGGTTGTCCCAGAAATGAGCCACTATCTCACATGTCCGCCACATTTGTTGAACAGAGCCTAACATTTGACATCCTCTTCAACAGTTTGGTGAACAGTGAGGCTAAATTTGTAGGCATAAGATATCAGTTTATTTATTTTTTGCACTATTTAAAGTACTACCTCTTTCATCAAGGTCAGGACATTTAAAAGGAAATCTCCCCCACATTGAAGTCAAGACCTCTTCATTAATAGTAATCTGCTAATCGGCTTCCCACATCTGCCTTAGACTTTCGCTGTATTCATATCTATTAAGATTAACACACTATTCTGTCTAGACACTGGACTCTGTTTTATCTTTGTGGCAGAGTCCAACAATAATTCATAAGGGGCAAGGTCCTTCAATGCCAGTTCCCTGATGTGTGTTCAACAAATAAAACTAGCAATTTGGTAGCAAGTCAGCCTAGAGATTCTATGGTCCTTAATTTGGGATTTCAACATAACCCTTGGGAGTGGTTGAGATTCAAGAACAAAGTCTCAGAGTTTATTTAAACCTGCATTGTGGAGACGTAAGAAATTAATATGTCTGCTGTTCTGCATGAGCTCTGGAAAAATGTTCAGCACCAGCTGTTCCTTCCACCTTTTCCAAACCTGTCAGACCACCCTCATAGTAGAGGTATTCTGTACTGACTTCTATACAGGGTACTTAATAAATATACAGTCAGTTCTTGAAATTCTAGCCCTGTTATAACTCTCGATTTGCACCCATTATGCACCTATTTGGCTTGGGGCCAGTTTACCTGTGAGATGCCCTTATCCCATATATGCCCCATCAGCTGCTTTGATCCTCGAAACTGGCATTGCTACAGGTCTCACATAATACTTTTATTGCATTTATAAAAATGAAACTAACCAAAAATCAATATTTTAGTGTTGCATCACCCACACTTCAGAACTCCTTGCCTACTGACATGAGGAATAGCGCCATACTGTCACAGTTCTAAATAGTAAGATTTGTTTACAAGTTTTAGACACTGCATGGCCATTTCCTTCATGCTCTGCTCTGCTTGTAATATCTGGCTGACCACAGTTAATTGGAATGTTGGGCTAGACAGACCTTGAACTTAATCAGGAGGACAATTCTTAGGTGCATGGCAGAGTAGCTGTTACTCCCCCCACTGCCAGTATTTCTGTGCCTTTAACAAATGAGCAACATGCAAAAATTCATAAAATGTAAGGTAAAGGGACCCCTGAACATTAGGTCCAGTCGTGCCCGACTCTGCGGTTGCGGCGCTCATCTCGCTTTATTGGCCGAGGGAGCCAGCGTACAGCTTCCGGATCATGTGGCCAGCATGACTAAGCCGCTTCTGGCAAACCAGAGCAGCGCACGGAAACACTGTTTACCTTCCTGCCGGAGTGGTACCTATTTATCTACTTGCACTTTGACGTGCTTTCGAATTGCTAGGTTGGTAGGAGCAGGGACCGAGCAACGGGAACTCACCCCGTTGCGGGGATTCGAACCGCCAACCTTCTGATCGGCAAGTCCTAGGCTCTGTGGTTTAACCCACAGCTCCAGCTTCTCCCAATTTGGAGATTTAATGAATTAAAAGGTCACCTGCTGGGTTTCTTGCAGTTAAAAGGTAAAGGGACCACTGACCATTAGGTCCAGTCGTGACCGACTCTGGGGTTGCGGCGCTCATCTCGTTTTATTGGCCAAGGGAGCCAGCGTACAGCTTCCGGATCATGTGGCCAGCATGACTAAGCCGCTTCTGGCAAACCAGAGCAGCGCACGGAAACGCCGTTTACCTTCCCGCCGGAGCGGTACCTATTTATCTACTTGCACTTTGACGTGCTTTATTCAATGAATTAAAAGGTCAGCTGTTAGGTTTCTTGCAGTTACTCAGCGGTTAAATACATAGAAACCTCTGTGTAAATAAAGGTAGCAACCGTAAAAACTTGCAAGACAATAGTAATGACAAATGCATATATCTGCATTCAGACAGTGGAGGAACATAATTCTGGAGAGCTTATGACCTTTATTCTGACAACGGCAGCTAGAAATAACCTGTTCACAACATAGATAATGGGATAATGACCTCATGTACAAAGGATCCAACATTACCAGCTGAGTCATTTTACCTGGCAAGGCTACTTTTAGATGTGGTAATAATTGACATCAGATGTTCTATTAAATACAATTTCCTTCATCTTTTTCAATAAGGAAAGTCATTTGTGTGTATTAGGAACCCAGCAGCTAAGTCTGGATTGGTGTCAGAGGCCAGAGGTTTAGACAGAAACACTAGCGAGGCTTCACAAACAACTTCTTCCTTGCGGGTGTGGATTTTGAATGATGCTGGCCAATAAAAATGGGATGAAGAGGAACCTCTGGGAAGGACGTGGAACACACAAGGCCAAATGGTCCAAGGCAATTTAGGTGCCTGAGCTGTGTAATCAAAACAGTACTCCCAATGTAAGGGCGCATTGTGAAATCTGAAGAGTAGGGTTTCAAGAGACCTGGTTTCAGTTTGTTAGCTATGTCAATGTTTGTTACAATCCATCCTTCTACGTCTTGTTTTCATTATCCTTGTTTAATCTAACCTTTTCAACTGCCTAAAATGTTTTGCTGTGCTTCAAATTCATTGTTATGTAGACACTTTGTATAGTTTTGCTGGTTTTTTGTTTTGTTTTTTTACAATGGTAGCAGTATTGTATGAATGAAATTGACATTTTGTCCCATTTCATGGTGGCTTAAACCTGCCACTTTCACATTTTGCTTAATACTTGGGCTTGCCCTGGTTTCCTCTAACCCTCTAATTCAGTTAAACACCTGCTTCTGTCTTTTACACCGCTCTGAAAAAGATAAAATGGTGAATCTTTTTAAAAATGTGACTCTTAAATTAGGCCTACAGAAATTTTGTCCTATGTTACAAATAGCTTGCAAGCCATGTATTGTACCCCCTGTTTTGCAGCCCTGGACCAAAACAGGTGGTCCCTGGTGAGCTGCAAGCATCACACCTAGCTTACAAATTGCGTTTGCTTTGATGGTTTACAAGTTGTGGTATTTCTAAATCCATGTTGATCGGATATTGCAAAAGTTGCCATAAAATAACCAGATTGGTGATAAACCTTTATATTAGTCAAAGAAATAGAAGTTATGTAAAATGTAAGGGATGTTAAAGGCTTAGAATCTGTACTGAAGTTTGAAATACTACATTTGTGCCCGGCTCCTCCTAGGGAGGTCAGAGCAAGCTGTTTATCCTTGCAACAGCTTGTGAGGTAACTTAGGATGAGGGTGTGTGCGTCTTATTCAAGGCCCACCCACTGAGTTTCATAGCAGAGAGGATTTATATTTCCCTGATCAAGAACTCTAGGCTAGATTTGCACAAGCTTTGGCCTACTGGGTTGAATACAGACTACCTGCTATGTAAGCCCACTTGTCGTGTGCTTGTTAAATATGTTGTTTCTACTGTCTGTCTAGGACAGCAAATCTGCATTTGAGATGCAAGATATCTGTCAAAAATGTACGGCTGTCATCGTGCAGCCCCCACCGTAGTGCTGTGTCACAATCCTGGATTAGCATGAAGTCATGGCACAGGGAGGGGCGTAGAAGAGCAGGCAGAAGATGGAAGGCTACGGGGGAAATAGTGGTTTTAAACAACAGCAAAGGTTTGAATAAAGGAGGGTTGGAGAGGATCTGAGAGGCAAAAAGTAGTGATTTCAAACAATAGCAGAGAATCGAATAGAGAGAGCAGGGTGTGATACTGAGAGAGGAGAGGGGCAGTTTAACATAAGGTTTGAATACAGTGAGAAGGGAGTTAGAAAAGGCTCTGTTGTGCTGGCTTCTTTATTATACCCACCTCTGCTATTTCTCCTGGTTAAAACCCACACTGTTTCTCATCACTGCTTTACTCAAACCACAATTTTTGTCTAGGTGTCTGTCCACCTTTGCTTTACTCAGACTTCTGCCATTGTTTGAGTACAAGAAGGAACAAACACTAAAAGGATTTTTTTTCCTGTTTGTTTTAAGCTTCTCCCACTTCCATACCTCAGCTGCCTCATGTGTGAGAGAGAAAGGATGTGGATCTCTCAAATATTTTATAGTACAGGATGGCCCAATTTTTCATACCAAGTGGGTTGCAAGAGTACTTCAACATAGAACCCATGGGCCGCATAACTGCTTTGTCTTGCGCACATGCACAGTGTGTGTGTGGGGGGGGGGGAGTCCAAAAATTGTTACTCTCACACTGCATTCACACAGATGGCTAAGCTAGGCACAGGGCTTTAGGAAGGACACGTGAGGCTTTGGCAGGGTCCTAGAGCCCTCCCACCTCCTTCCAAAATTTGGGAAAGCAGTAACTAGATAGCATGAGGGCTGTAGTGGTGGGTGGAGAGGATGTCAAATGTTGCCAAGTGTTGGACTGCTGCAATGTATTTCACTTCTGGTACCATTTGTTGTCTTCAACATGAAGTTCCAGATTCAGTGTAATAATTTAGAAAATATGTTTTATTAATAAGCAAACATGCAACCACTTTATTTAACCTTTTCTAATTGAACGAGCTAGTTGACATGCTTGCTCTGAAGAGTCTGTTCATCTTAAAGATAGCTGTATAATCATGGGTAATGTGCACAAAGGAGACTGCAGAATAGGAGACAGGAGGAGGCATGGGAATTGGGGGGTGGTTGGTGTGCAAGGGAGAGTTGAGAAAAGTAAGGAGGAGGGTGAAGGAAAAAGTGAATGTGCAAAGGGGGTTTCAGAAAAGGGAACAGGTGGCATGGGAATGGGGTTGCAGATGAAAGCAGGGGCATGAAAGGGTCTGAAGAATATAGGAGGTGACAATGACTTCACAACTGAGCAGAAGGTGAAAAGTGTGCTTGTTGCCATGTGGGTGGTGGATGCAGGAGTTTACAATGGGGGTGGTTTGTATACAGGGGCAGTTGCACAAAAGGAGGAGGCATGGACATGGGGTGAAGGTGGAAAGTGGGGAATAGAAGAGAATTGGTTTCAGAAATCAGTTGGGAAGGGAAGCTTTAGGGTGTTAAATGTGGAGGGAGTGACAAGGGGAAGGGGTTGGTGAGTAGAGGGAGCAGAACCACAGTCTCTAGTACACATATAATTACCCTGAACCTCGTAGGCCATAATAAATGGGTTGTATGCTGCATATGGCATGATGTGTCCTAAGTTACGCAGACCTGTTTCAGCTACCATATCACACAAGTTCAACACATCAAATTTATAAGCACATGCCTATTTTGCTGCATGAATGCAGATGATCTTGTTTAATGAGATGCTTTCAAAGCTCATATTCTCAAGTCATTTTCTCTTTTTAGATGAGTAAACTTTCTCCATCGAGTTGCACAGTATAGATCTGGTGTTTTACATAACCGTTTCATAGCTGGCAATAGATGTGACACGTGCGGATTACTTTCCAGAACATGATGCTATTTGCAGACAACATATCTAATATTGTAATCTCTGTGATCAGAGGCTAACATTTGTGCTTCGTTGATATTGCTTGAATATGTGCAAACACTATGCTGCTTAGATAGCAGATGGAAAAAAATCAAATCCCAGCTAACATACTAGTTGTGCCATCTGTGGTGTCAACTTTGATGTGTCCCTCCCCAACGTAATTGCTGTGTTAACATTATTTGAAATATATAATCAAAATATTTTGAATCGTCATTGGTGAGCCATTGTTGTTAGTATTGCTTTATAGCATTGTTCTCCAGTTTCATTTTTATGCCACAAATGGGTAATATGTGGAAAATCCAGGCAGGAATCTTAGCATTTCCAGTAAAAGGATGTTTGGTACCAAGTTTGGGATAGACCTCAGCCTACACGTAAATGCATTTAACTAAACCACTTAAAACAAAACAAAACTGAAAAAAGGAAGCTGTGATTTTGAGAGGAGTGTGGGCGCTTAATCTTTTCCTGTTCAAATTCACAAACATCAAGCTCCACAACCATAATAGCAGTCTCCAGCAAGTCACAAAGCTGTTTCCTAATAGGTTTCAGGAAATATCACATTTCAAACTGAAATCCGTCCAGCTGGACTTCAGACTTTTCCCCTCCTTTCAACAGATCAGTGCCCATGCTGTTTTCAATCTTCATGGTCCCTCATTAAAATGTTAGCATTTTAAATGCTGTAGATTCTCAAATAAGACTGATATGGATAATTAAGGAGCCAGGAAAAAGGTGTTTCACAGATAGCACGTGGTTACTTCCCCAGTGCTATAACTTTAGCACAATAAAACATCATTACCTTCACTAACAAAGTTAGATTTAACAGCAAATACCGAAAGCTGCCTTATTTCATTTCAAACCTTTGGAGAGTCCTTCTAACTCAGCTCAGTCTTCTCTGACTGGCTTTCCATGATCTTTGGCAGAGACCTTTCCTACTCCTGTTGTCTAAAATATTTTCTCTGGAAATTGAGTTTAGGACTGTACAGAGTACTTGCTGTACCACTAATTTAGGGACCATTCTCATGAAAATGTTATTGTAATTGGAACTGTTCTGCTTATGTTTTTGTGGGGTTTGAACCTATAACATCATTGGCCATTGGCCAATTAAATAAGTTGTGTATTATCTGGGCAGCAAGAAAGACAGAACAGACTTGGTTTTAATAATTTACTTTGAGTTTAGGGTAATCTGTTACGTGTGCTCTGACAACTGTTAATGCACATTCATACTGATGGTTGTAACTTGCCCTTACCCAGTGCTTTTTTCTGGGGGTACTCATATCCCTAAACATTTTGTGAATCTTTCTGCTTTTGTCCATTTACTGTATTTATTTTTCCTGATTTGAATTATAAAATGGTGATTTTCTTAGTCAAAATGAAAGTACTTGTCAGGGGTTCAGGAGCAGAGGCACAGGAAAGGGAGGAAACAGAGAGCGAGGGGGAGGAATCCGAAGGAAATATGAGCGATGACAGCGGCCCGAGATCTCTGAGTCTTTCCAGTGAATCGGAAGATTCACAGAAAGGAGCGCCAGTGGTCAGAGCAAGGGGGGCACCTAGGGGGACACCCCAGGAAGAAGGGACCAGAGGGGACTCAGAGAGCAGCAGTTGGAAATCGGGGCCAGCTTCCCCACCAGAGCGCAGTAGGGAGGAGGGGTCCCAGGTATCGGGATCAGGTGGCTCGCCGCAAGCGGGAGGGCATGAGTCAGGATTGGCCACACCTCCATCGGGGAGCGAGGAAACGGTCAAGAGGAAGGTTGAAGGTTGGGCGCGCGCGCCAAGTTCAAATGCACAGGAAGGCGGCACAGTAAGCAGCCCGGATAGGGAGCCAGGTCCTAAAGCCCGCTGCAAGGAGGGAGAAGAGTCCGGGGGGTCAGCGTCAGAAGAGTCCAGGAAGGAAGAGACCACGGGGGGCAGAGGGACCCAGAGAAGGAAGGAAAGACGGAAGAGGTGGAGTAAGGCTAGAGTATTAAGTTGGTGTACAGGAGGCGGAGACTCAGACGGAGCTTCGCCGGTCTAGCTTCTAAGACGTAGAGCTGCGCGCTGCGGCTTGAAAATGGAAACTGTAACTCAATAAAGACTTTTGTACAGTGTTGCCGGCTAGCGTGGTCCTCTGTGAGCTGGGATCTGGAAGCAGCTCTGACAGTACTCCTAAACCTTTTAAAGAACAAAAGCACTGCCCTTACCACAACAGTAATAAAAAGAAACATGTTCTAAGCATAGTTACTTGGAATTGAGTCTTACTGATTTCATGATTTTTTAAATTTATTTGCTTATTTGGTTAAAGGGGGCATTGATCACTATCTAGTTTTTTCTGGTTAGGTTTCTTTTGGATATTCAGTCAGATAAAACATAAAACATGAATATTTTGGGTCCTGTAGGAACTATATTTTAGAGCAGTGGGCTTCTTTACTTCTGCAAAGGGATAAACTAACAGAAATGAAACATTGATGCTTTCTCATTATATTGTTTTGAAGGGTTTTTTGTACATGTAAAGGTTTTCAAGGGCAATATATTTCGAGTCCCTCAGAATTGTCATTTACAGTCATTAAGATAAAGTCATTGCATGGTGATTTTATAAAGAAAAAAATCTGTTTAAAGTTTTAATTTATTTTAAATTAAATTAATCTGTGTTAAATAATAAACTCCCATGTGTTACAACCACCCATGTGGGTAACAATTATTTATATTAATAACATTTCTGCATTGCTTAGAATGGTTTACATAAAACACAATAATATACTTAAAAGTTGGAAAAGATAAAAGTTGGAAAATTGTAACCAAAACGAAATGAAATGAAGAAATATATTAATAATAACAAGAACAAGAACAGTGTGATGAATTGTATGAACCAGTGAAAGGCTTCTTAAATAGATGGCTCTTCAGGAGATGTTTGAACTTTACTGCTATTTCTGCCTTGTGTGGGAGGGTGTTCTAGAGAGTAGGTGGTACTACTGAGAAGCTAATTTTTGAGATGGCATTACTGTAGATGGCATTCCACCAGTTGTGGTATGGTCAGCATGGCTGTTCTAGAAGATCTGAGAGGAAGATCTGAGTTGCAATGGAGAGGCAGTTTGCTAGGTATCTTGGTCCCAAGTTTTTCAGGGCTTTATGCACCAGTAATGAAACCTGTAACAAGTCTGGGTAGCTATTAGACATGTAGACATGCTTCAAAAGGTTAACAAATCACAAAGAAGACTTGAAGGTCTTCTCTCCGACAGAGCAACCTTTTGTCACAAATGGCTCCTTATATGAATTGTGAGGACTAGTGCTTCAGAACAAGTATGTGAATTGGCCTTGATGGAAAACAAATATATTCCAACAAATAGCATTTGCCTCTTCCTCTGCCAGATCAGTTCAAAAAGGAACTTGCACTGTTCCAAAAACTCTTTGCATTCAGATCGTCTTCTGAAATTAATTGTGTAATCCTATGCATATCTACTCTGAAAAAGTCCCACTGGGTTCATTGGGACTTGCTCCCAATGAAACATAAAAGCCGTGCAGGATTTTTGCCTCGCTCTACTAGCCCTCTGTCTCCAAACTCAGCAGCAGTGATTCTTCTGGAGGCAAGTGGCCAGAATTCTCATACTACTGTTTGCATGAGTATCTGTGAATTTAGGGACTAATCCCACACTGGCATTAGAGGAATGGAACAGAGTTTCAGACACTCTCCTGAAGACACCCAGCCAAGGAAGGAGATGTATGGGGAGTGTGGTTACTGTGGCTAGTAGCTCCCATGTTTTCCCTGCCTCTCCAGTTTCCACGATTACAGCCACCAAAATGCTGATACTAATGCTAAACCTCTACTGCTACGAGGAAAGTATCTCTGACTGATTGCTGCAGGATTTTCTACCTCCTAGGTACTTTCCATCCAAACATATTCCCCAAGAGGTCCCACCCTGCAGTTTAAGAGCCACTAAGATAATGTAAATTAAAAATCATTTACTAGCTCTTTAATCCCATGGATTTAGGATTAAATATTTTATCTACATAAAGTATTGGTTTATGAATAGCATGCTGTCGAAATGATTGGATGCTCGCTGCTTTCATATCCACAAGGAGGGCTTGTGTAATGGAATAGCTTCAGAGACATCTGCTGCTGTAAAGAGCAAGTCGATTCTAGGTGTAATTTAAGGCTTTCTACCTGGCGACACTTGATGATAGAGATGTAGGCCCTGCCCTTACTTCTGTGTGTGGGGGATTTATCACTGATGAACATCTCTCTCAGCTTAATCTGTTGGAGAGTGCTGCTGCTGCTGCACTGCAGCTTGGCTTTGTGTCACATGCATACTTTAAACTGCATGAAGCTTTGATGACTTGCTTCAGGATTAATCCACTACTATCGAGAGACAGGATTTGAGGTCTTGTACAAAACGAGAGAGCAACTGTCAGCTTTCTACTCTTTCACTTTTTAACATTTGAAGAGTTGACTCCTGATTATGAACGAACGGGATTATGAGGAAGGGGGCCCAATCCCAGGTGAGTCTTAATCTTTAATAAAGAAAAAAGAGAGAGAGAAAAGCAAGTGTTTTATAAACTGCTGGTTGTTCTTGCCAGCAGAAGTCATAGAAGCTTCTTCGGAGAATTCAGATACTGTTTTCTCCAGAGTTTTTAACCACATTGCATTATTTTTTTCCAGTCCAATCCATTTCATCGTATTGGAGTTCAGTAGCACTGCATTGTAAGGCAATGCATTTAATTTTAGTGATGCAGTATTAGAATCCTCTGTTACATAAGGCAGATTAAGTACTTTTCATTTTGCTCTTCAGTATAATTTAGGTAAACAATGCTTTTTATAGATACTTTTAACAGTGATTTGGATTTTAGTGCCTGTTTTCAGGAAATTAAAGCTCTATCAGAATGTACACATGTGATAAACTTTTTCAGTAACCAAGCATCTCGTAGTGCACTTTAATGATAATCTTAATGCTTTCTTGATTTTTGTTTTATAAATTAAAATTGAAATCCTGGAAAATGTTTCAATGTTAAACACTTCATTGATACTAATTAATGCACTGGATTACTGAACTCTCCTTTTAAATTCTCAAGGAATGTGGGGACGCAGCACCTTTATTCAGGTGATGACTTTGTGGAGTCAGGAAAATAAAGGATGGTACAGTTAGGACTGAGGTGGAACTTTAGTGGTAGCTGTCCCTTTTACTACATGCTGCATTTAACTTTGGATATTTAATGTAAGTTCAAGTAGGAGTATCAGGGGAGAACAAAATTTTATTGGTAAAATTAAGGGGACAAGCTAGTCTCCTGTCAACCTTCTTCCCTGGTCTCTCATCAGGAGCCTTCCTGGGCTAAGATACTTGCATATGGGTGTGTGAAGATACTTCATATGGTGTGTGAAGGGGAAGGACTGGATCATATTCCCCAGACTACAAGCTGATTTTTTGGGAAATTGGATTTGGTTTGTTAGGAAATATGAAATAACGGGAAAAGACTATGTACTGGATATGCACTCGAATATTCTGCACTGTTCTATCTATAGTTTTACAGGATTTTCATTGAAATATTTGTTGTGTTCAAAGAAAGTGATGGCTGGTTGCTTTATTCAGATTGGGGAAGAAAACAAGATTCAGGAACAGAGTCTTTATTTCCTCAGTGTTGTGATGATCTTAACTGTTCTTAGTTTGCTTTTTCTCAAAATCTCACATGTGTGATTAACTATGAATTACAAAGTGTAAGTAGTATGGGTGGTTCTAACATTTTTTGTGAACTATGTTTGGAGCCCTTTTGGGAGTATGAGATGTAATACAAAGCTAAATGTATAAAACAGCCTTGAAAGTAGAAATATTCAGAAACTACAAGCCCATTAAATATTCTTCTAGCCTTTCCGCTTACGCATATTCCTACATAAGCTCACTGTTACATGCTGACATCCAGAAAGGGAAAAGGTAAATAAATTTCTTACATTTTGCAAAAGCATCCCTTCCCTCGCAATTTCCCCTTGTCGTAGACAACTAGATGAGCAGATATTTAAAATCCTGAAATAAAAAGGAACAATTCACAGAAATTTTGCGTGGCGGGGCTGTTAAAGTCTTACTCCTAGTGACAGAAATCAAACATGAGATACAGTTGATTTTGTGTGTCCTGATTCTATGATCCTCTGATATGGCAAATGAGAGTTCAGGATCGGGTGCTGTGTTGGCAGTTTTTACTATTTTAGTAAGATTAAAAAAAAATCATTTATATACTGTTTAATATCACCAGAGCAATTAATTTCTGCAGATTGGTGTTCTGCTGGTGTACTTTGTGCTCTGAAATGTATTGCAAATCCAGTGCATATATTGTGTTAATAAGGTTGTTAAGGTGGCCTCACATGTACACACCTTCCGTGTTGACCTTCAGTGCCCTATAAAGAGCTAATACGTATATGTGGTCAGAAGGTAGCCGAGGTCATAAGGTCTTTACCCAGTGCACTGTTCTCTTTCTCTCTATGATAGCATAATAAAACCATTCCTGAAAATCCTAGGGTGCTTTTCAACTAGCTTTTAATCAGAGTATAACAGTTGAAATCAGTGCCCACAATTAAGTTAGGTCTATTCATTTCAGTGGGTTTACTTTGAGTAAAACACCATTGACTCAACACCCCTATTTCCTACTGAAATGTTCTTTTAAGTAGTGTTTTAGTCTGATTTACTTTTTTGTAATTAAACTTTGAGCTAAATGCATTCAAGAGAATGTTATTTGAAATAACAGCTTTAAGTACATAAATTACTTTGTTGTCTGTTGTCTAGCTGTAATTAGGAAAGTTTATGTTATGCTGAACTGTGTTAGTTGTGAAGGCTTCAACTTCCCTAAATTTTTATATACCTCCATACACAGGTTGCAAAATGCATATGTAGCTTCACACAAAGCAGTGTTTGATCTTGTAGGTAAAATAGCAGACCTCAAGAATACTTAAAACTGTAACTTGAACTTATAGTTAAATTGTAAAAGAAAGCTAGAGCTTTTCTTCAGTAGTAAAATTATACCTCAGAAAAGTAGTCACTAGATCAGTGTGACTTTAAGTTACGACTTGCATGCAAAATACACTTTGACAACAGTATTATAAGCTTGCCATTAATATTCCCGTACACACTCACACAGGTTGTAGCTCTGTTATTCTGTCAAGTCTGTGTATTTAGCTGAATAAATAAGAGACTGCAGACTAGTCACCTTAAACTTTTTAGATTCCCCCCTTTCATTTGAAACCTGAAGAGCTTCATTCCATGAGGATTCTAGTGGCTTAATTCTCTTAGGGGTGAATTAACAGGCCTTTGGAGTATTGTAAGGTTCCTTATTATATGTGGGGGTGGGCACTGTACCAAATGATTCTGACCTGCCCAGTATTGTTAGAAAATTGGGGTGTGATCATGACTCAATAGTACAATGTGTCTGAATTTGTCTGAATATGCCTTCAAGGTGGATTTCTAGGTTCTTGACTGGTAGTTGCCTGAAGCTATGGAGAGCTGGAGACATGCTGCCCGATCCTACTAGACAGACCCTTGGTCTGACTCAGAGGATCCCTGTGCTCTCATAGACACTAGTACAAAATATTAGTGGTAGCAGAGCAGTTCATCTAAATCGCTGAAACTAGGCTAGCTGGTTATACTTTTCTCTTGATACGAGTGTTGCCAATGCGGTTCACATTTGTGGTATAAATAAACTTTTTAATGTCAAATGTGTAATCAGTGCTTGAAATGTGCCATTAAAGGGCAAAAGGCAATTTACTAATGTGTATTTGATATCCTTCCGGTATGTTTGAACCCTGGTTGACCCATGAGAAAGTTTTAACCTTAAACAATACTTCTATGTGCCTATAATCTCATTATACCTGGGTTCTGTGGTTATTCTTACAAAGATCAGGGTATTAGTTGTTGTTTTTCAGATTTTGAAGGCTCGGGGCTGGTGAAAAGAATGTGAACCAAAGAAAGGAAAATATTTGTACATCACAGCACCTAACCTATCATAATTCATGTAGAAATCAATATATGTGTTGATATGTAGAGCAGAAGTAGGAATGTTCTTGAATAAGGGGAAATGGCTCCAGTGAACTCCAGCTTAAAGGAGTAATAGGTCAACAAATTCATAGCTGTCAACGTTTCCCTTTTTTAAAGGGAAATTCCCTTATTCCGAATAGGATTCCTCGCAAGTAAAGGGAAAAGTTGACAGCTATGCAAATTGTACGTAGCAGGCTTTAAGGAGAAAAAAAAGTTTCTACAAAATGTGCTATGATATAATTTTTCTTCATAACAATTATTTGTGGCAGGCTATTATTGCTCAAATGATTTGCAAATGATGGTCTGAAAATGAGAAGGGGGAGTTAGCCTAAGTCCACTCACCAAGTCTGTGGCTGAGCTGGGATTTTGAATCGGATCTCTCAGTTCTGCCCAGTGCTACTGGTACTGTGTAGCAATATTTGGACCTTCCAAATAGTAAATAGTGCGAGTGAAAAAGTTATTTTTGAGACAAAGTGAAATTATTATGTTTGTAAGGCTGTTGTGAACCTTGCTTCCTTAAACTGTGCCAAATAAGAGAATCACCACAAACGAATGCAGTTAGTGTGATTGTTCTCTAAAGAATCTAAGATATTCAGGACTGTTTGTATAGCAGCTGTTAGAGGAGACAGCTTGACAGTTGATCCAGCGTGTGGCTCTCTGTTGGAATGTATTGTGGTAGCCCACTCCTATGTTCACGGATCTAGCATAAGAGATAGAGACTTGAGTAAGAACTGATTGAAACATAGCCATCAGCTATGCCTTTTTCATTATTCTGACAAAACAGTTGGGGAATGAGAAGTTGGGGTATGCCTGAGTCCAAGTAGAAGCTTCAAAGCTTTTAAGTACTGTACAGTAGTAAGATCCAATAGCTGGTGAAGATCTGCAGTTTTTAAAAGAGAGAGTTGCTTGTTGACTGGTGCATTCTGTCAACACCATTTAACATATTTGCTGTGGGAGCTGCACTGGCTGCCAATATGCTACTAGATGCAGATCAAAGATTTGCTTTTACGATTTTAAGCCCTAAACAACTTGGAACCAGGTTATTCAGCCTACCTGGCAAGTGTACCCCTCAGATTGGGCAGTACTAACGGTACTATATGCCCCAGGAGTGCACTTAGTTTGTACTAGAAACAAGGCTTTTAGGGTTGCATCTCCAACCCCTTAGAATCAGTTACCAAATGGAATTAGACAAGCATCTAGCAATTTGACATTTAGGTTTGACATTTGAATGTGTTTTTGGATAAGAAGACTCTCCTTGAAGTGTGAGCCAGTTGATTTATGGAATATCAGTTTTGCAATCTAGAAATGGCTTTACTGCTTTTAGAGTTTTTAGAAATTGTTTTATTATTTTTGGAGTTCATATTTCTAATATTTTATCACATTTTATCTTATTGTACACCAGTTTAATAGCTTCTGGCGTGAAGCAGTGTTCTGCCCACCTGCTACACACCTGACTTTCCTGAATTGAGCAGGTGTCAAGGGATATTCTCAGCATGTTTGACTGAATGTGGTTAGAAACCTCCTCACATTTGGAACTTTGCACTATCAGGATTCCTTCTGTGCATTTTTGGCCAAAGACACTTAAAACCCGACTTAAGGCTTTTACGCTCAACACAGGAGCCATTGCAGGTGGAGAATGTTTGGGTATGGCTCACCCACATAGCTATGCAGCTGCTACTGCTGTTAAGACCAGTTATTATTATTACTGTGTTTAGACTACGAGAATAATTGCTTTACTAAAGTCATGTAGTGAATTAATGGCTAAGCTAGGAGCAGCCAGCATTGAGGAGCAGTGCCCATGGAGCCACCCTCCTGACAGATATAAGCATAAAAACTCTGCTAGATCAGGCCCAAGTATTCTGTTACCACAACTCTAGGACTGCTAGGTTTACTTGGGATTGTTTGGTGAGGTACTTGTCAAAAGCTTTTTGCAAGTCTCCATACGCAATGTCAGCTGGAGCACCTGTATATGTATGCAAATTTACACTCAAAGAACTGAGACAGGACTTGCCCCTTATTTGTTTATTTTGCAAAATTTATGTACTGCTTGATTGTAACAAAACAATTAAGCGGTTTGCAAGAAATATTAAAATTATCAACAAAAACAGTTAAAACTATTTTTTAAAACCATTTAAAAACAATTAAGCCAACAGTAAACTAAGAAGATTAACAAACTGTGTGAGAAATAGATTGTCATGTAGAAATAGTGGGGATGGAGGCTGCCATTGGAGTAGCAATGAGGAACTGAAAGCCCCACAAGTCCCTGGGAATTAGCTGTCAAGAGCAGTCTTGCACAGACGTAGAAGATCAAATGCACTATAAACATATGCCTTTTTTGTAATTCAAGAGCATTTTAAAAACTTCTACTTGTATGTTAGCACAGTGCTTAGACCAGTGTACTGATCTGACCTCTCTCAGCGCTCTTCCCCTCCTGCTGCTTTCTTTCAGCTTCATTCTCATACCAGCTCAGTTCCACTGGGAGAAAACACCTAGAGGGAGGTGGTATGGTCATGGGGTGGGATTTATTCCCCCCCCCCAGCCTGTGTGCTTCTTTGGTCTTACATCTTGCTCCTGTTGGATCAGACCTACCTTAAAATACTGGATTCTGTTGTCATCACATCTAGCCTGGGCTGTAGGTGTTTCATCTGAGTTTAGATTTCCTAGATGAAAGGTACTTATGTGTATTCAAAAAGTGAAGGTTAAAACACCAAGCTTTCTGTTTAAGCTTTGATTATTTAGTGATCAAAATATTTGTGCTGCCTTTCTTTAAATAGTGTGCCTCAGCATGCCTTTGTCTTCCTGTCTATTTATCTTAATGTTACTTTGCTTGGAACGGGTTGTGAAAGGTAAATGAAGATTATGTGTGTGGTGGGGAATTGTTGCTTTGTTTGACTCTTAAGATCCCAGATTGCAGACTTGCGGGCTCCGTCATCATTCTCAGTACTGCCTCACCTCTCTGTTTGACATACAGCAAAGTAAGAATGCTGGAGAACTCAAAAGTTTGCTTAGTATTTTGTGACTTATTGGATGGTTCTGAAAAAAACTCTTATGATGAAGGGGCTTGGTTAACTTTTTATATTAGAAGAAGAGTTTGGATTTGATATCCCGCCTTTCACTCCCCTTCAGGAGTCTCAAAGCGGCTAACATTCTCCTTTCCCTTCCTCCCCCACAACAAACACTCTGTGAGGTGAGTGGGGCTGAGAGACTTCAGAGAAGTGTGACTGGCCCAAGGTCACCCAGCAGCTGCAAGTGGAGGAGTGGAGACACGAACCCGGTTTCCCAGATTACGTGACTCCCGCTCTTAACCACTACACCACACTGGCTCTCTTAAAGATCAAATTTAATCAATATACATGATATAATTGTCATGTTATTTAGTTATTTAAAAAAAATACACCACATTTATAATAATGGAAACAGGTTGCCAACTACTTGATCTTGTCTTGCATTGAGATTCATTGATGCCTTTGTTAGACATTTCTTGGTTTTGAGTTTTCTTATTTATAGGGTGAAAAGTTCAAAGAGAAACCAAAGAGAAACTCCTGTTTGAGGCTTGTGTTTAGGTTTGGTAAAACCATCACGTAAAAGGCACCGCAAAACCTTGAGCTTGTTAGATATATTATGCTCCAAGACTGTTGCTGCAAGGACAACATAACAGTAGCTGTATAGAAAGTAGATAATCATACCTGAAAACTTTATTTTCAACTGAGGTTAAGCTCTAAAGCCCATAGCAATACATTAAGGCAGGCTTTTAAATCTCTGAATACTGGCAAGGTGCCAAAGTATGCACTTTACTCTCTGACCTCAGATTTACAAGGTCATATTAACTATGCACTTATTACTGTTCCTTCCCTTGAACGATTTACTAGTTTCAAAAGGAAGATCCACGGAACAATCCACAGTACCTTTACTAGACCAACCAGAATGGCAAAATGCCAAGAAAAAAGCTTTCAAATTCTCCAGATTTCTTCCTTACAGTATATGTTGAACAAAAAGTGGATAAGTAGCTGGGAAAGGGCAGCATGCCTGGCAGCCTGCAATTTTTAACAGTTTGAGGTTGTTGCAGATGGGGTTATGTAGATGGAATTAGATTAGTTTTATCAGATGTCAAACAGATTTGAAGGAGCATCATGGCTACTAGAACAAAGAAGAAACCCTCCATTTTTCAAAATACAAATTCTAGTAGTTGGTTCTGACTCCATCACTATTTGGAATGCACAGATTCTCTGTGAGGCAGAAAACAGGACTGAAGGGAATCATATAGTCTTTATAGTACCAACACTAGAGTTTAGTTTTAGGTAGTATATTACAAGGTATGTTGTAAATAGTTGGAGGGGAATGCAATGTTTTTTAGGACTGCTGAAGGACATTTTCATGGCCCCAATATGTATGTTGAGACATGTTTATTGCTCTGAAAGATCTTCTGTATAGATGTGCAGAGTAGAGAGGTTAATGTACAAGTATGACTTCAGCAATGCTGTATTCGAAGAGATTATTTCTATTGCATCGTTTGCAGTACTCAGACTATGTCAGTATCTAACAAAGTTGATTGGCTAAATTCATGGCTATCAGTTTAAAATGTGGTCTACCAAGTAGCTATTTTTTCAGGGTCAGCCATGGTAATTTAACAGCAGCCAAGCTCTAGCAGTTATGATCAAGCTCACCTGCACTATTTGTATGCTAATCTAGAGAGCCTTACATGAATTAACCAGATCAAGAGAATGGATCTTGACAGTCAGCTGTGTAACAGCTTAAAACTTAGGCTGCATTCTGTACTCCTTACTTGGGAGTAAGCTTCATTGATCTCAGTGGGTCTCAGTTGATCTGTATAGGATTGCATTGTAACTGTCTGAGCTGCATTGACAGGGTCTGTGAATGTGATGAGTTGTAATTCAAGGACCCGCCACCCGCTTGAGGATAAGAAAACCACATGGACACGATATACAGTGGTACCGCGGGTTAAGTACTTAATTCGTTCTGGAGGTCCATTCTTAACCTGAAACTGTTCTTAACCTGAAGCACCACTTTAGCTAATGGGGCCTCCTGCTGCTGCCGCGCCACCGGAGCACGATTTCTGTTTCATCCTGAAGCAAAGTTCTTAACCTGAGGTAATATTTCTGGGTTAGCGGAGTCTGTAACCTGAAGCGTATGTAACCTGAAGTGTATGTAACCCGAGGTACCACTGTATAAGGTTAATGGGCTAAAAAAGGCCACAACTTTATTGATTACAGCATGTGAGAGGTATTGGCTTAGGCTTTGGATAAACCCCAGCAAGTGACTCCACCCCCTCAGGGAGGGGTGAGTCTATCAAGGGTTAACCACCAGTGGGAATAGCCTGTTGATGCAAATACAACTGAAAGCTCCCCCTGATGTCACCGGGGGTCATGCCATGGCCCTAGCCACTAGCAAGGGCATCGGACAGGATCCACGACTGCCGGATTCCTTTACCGGAATACCCATAAAGTGGACGGGTAGGCGATGGCCACACCCTGCCCTCCAATACACAAACATATTCCAATGCCTAACCACCAATACCAAAAAGTTGTGACGATTTGCTACGAGGTAGGCGAAAAACCAAGTGGCCGGTGCCAGTTCGCCAGTTGGATAAAAATTCCTACCTGGCCCCTTGGCCAACCAAGGCTTCCAACCAGAGGTCCATAGCAATGTCAAGAACCAAGCAATGAACTAGAGGGAGGGTTTTTATACATTATCAGGACAGACTAGGTTTAAACAAACAGGTGTTCCAGGCACTTCTAAATTGTTTCTAGGGGAAGATAATTTGTTCCTATGGAAATGATAACGATTTATGCTTTGAACCATGCTTTCAATTGCAAGAAGGCTTCTAAGTATGTTTGGAAGAATATATGTTGAAACCCTGCAGACCGTAGATGTGTGAACATCTCAAGAGGAGGCTGTGCACCTGGTGGTTCTGAGGGCAGGGCTTATACATGTGTCCCTTTCCTGTGTAACTTTTTAGCCCTTGTATACAAGGGAAAATCTGAAAAGACTATTGTGTCTTTTCAGTACACACTTAAACCCATCTCACAATTCACAGTTTGGGACACTCATTTACAGTACAATCCTTATAGCTATAAGCGTTGGTTTTTGCATGGTCAAAAAATGTGAAAATTACTATGAGGAGTTGCTTCACAAGTCCTTTACTGAATAGCTTCCATTGCAGTTGTGTTTTAAGTTGTAACTAACAACTCAAATCCACCAAGATGGAGAATTATTAGCCCCCAGTTTACTCAGTTACCAACATATAAATCTATCCTGGCAATTTTTTAGTTATTTTAAAAATAAAACTATACACATTTTTATTAATGTGGTACAGTACTTGTTTTGCTCCCATTTATTTGAACATACTTCCTGTGTTCTCATCAGAAAAGGTGTAAGAGCACACAAATCTGCCGCTATTAAAGTCTGTTGTTGCTGGTTATCCAATAAGATGTTAAATATAGCAATCCTTGATAATTTTAGCTTTCCTTGGTGGAACTGGCAAGTGGCCAATCAATTAAACTGATTCTTCATATTTCAAGGAGCACCAGTATAGAAGATTATAATTGCTTCTAAAGTGGATGGTTCAACTTTGTTATTAAGTTGTGCTGGAAGAGTTCATAAACTATGTAAGATGCTTCTTGGATATAATAAACACTAGAAACATTATGATCGTAATAATCAATCGTAAAACAATGTTCTCAAAAACAACCTTGCAAAAAGAGAGACCACAACAGCCTCCCCCCACCCCTCCGTTAATCATTTAATGGACAGGCAGCTTCCATCCAAGCTGTTCTCTTGCCTAATGTCTGAGCTTGTGTGCTGCCTATTGCTGCTCATCATGGCTGGCCTTTTAAGAAAACTAGGAACACCTCTCCCCTCATAGCTTCCTAGTATCATCCAGCCCATTTCTTTGGTATAAAGAGAGCCAGGTGGGTTGTGAGAGCTCCCAACAGGTTTGAGGTTCTCTGATAGCATTTCCCCAGATTCTTCTGGGCAGGGTTCCTTTTTTCAGCCTGCGGAGTGGCACAGAGGTGGATGTAGAAGACCATGGTCTGGGTAGGAGAATAGGCAAGCAAGGATGTAGAGGGCAGAAAGTTGCGAGCTATTCATCCAGAGGCAGCAGTACAAGTCGGGGTGGAAATGGTTGTGGAAGAATGTGAATTAATATTATAGGAATGGAATGGTTTGTCTTCCAAGTTGAAACCTGTTGGTTACTGTAGAATGAGGCCAGGATATAAGCAATGGATGATATCCAACTTAACAGTTCTGCTGGTGCAAGGACTTTTAGTTGTGCAGTGGAACTTGTCTGCACTCAACTTTCCCCATGTGCCCTCTATATGCCCCTTAAATCTTTTTCAAAGGATTGGTGGAATCCCCAGAACAAATTTAGGGGGTCACTGGGAGAGGAGGGGTTGGGGAAGCTGCATTGCACAGCTAAAAGTCTTTACGCTAGTGGAACTGTTTAGTTGGATGCCCCCAATATATTTTTCAGAGCAGACTGGCTCATTTGATTTCAGATTTTAATATGTTCCCCCTGTTGAGATCCATCACTATCAATGAATTTCAAACCAGCCATGGCAGTTTTTGCATCCCTTGCCAGCGTGGAAAATTACTTGAAGAGAAGGATCACTGATCCTTTCCTTTTCACACAATTTGCTGTGTGATGCATATATGCTGAGACATGGGAGCTTCTATCCTCACAGTCTGTTTCATGGTAGTTTATTGATGTGACAAAGGCTTGTTGATTTAATAGGATTTCACACTTTAGACCAAATAGCTTTGAACAGCTGGGAAATTTTTGCAACCTTCTGCAGAGTTTGTACAGTCGCCTCACTAAAACCCTAGGTTTAATATGCCTAGCAGTGGGTGATATTGCACAATAAGTCAATATACAAACAATGGTTACAAATATTTGGTGTATATTGCCACACATCTTTCATTTTTTTTAGCTGCAGAACTATCACTTTTATTTCCCTAGGCTTCAATACTGCACTTTTAAAGCATGCCTTAGTCTCACTGGTTTCAACTGGGACTAAGTCAGGGTACTGATATTGTTGGTTATTATGGGACAACGGCCTCTGAATTCCAACTCTTGAATTGATATCAGATGTGAGTTGTGTGACTAACCACTGGTGCCTTCCAGATGTTGCTGCTTTACTTTGCCTAGACAAAAATATGTTTTTACAATATACCTGAAGCAGCTGGTGCGCAAGCTTTCACATAGGGCAGAGGGAAGGAAATTCCACAGTACAAGGGTAATGGTGGGAAATGCCCTTCTTTGGATCACCAACCTGTGATAGAGGGACACGGGTGGTGCTGTGGGTAAAAGCCTCAGCACCTAGGACTTGCCGATCGAAAGGTCGGTGGTTCGAATTCCCGCGGCGGGGTGCGCTCCCATCGCTCGGTCCCTGTGCCTGAAAACCTAGCAGTTCGAAAGCACCCCCGGGTGCAAGTAGATAAATAGGGACCGCTTACTAGCGGGAAGGTAAACGGCGTTCCGTGTGCTGCGCTGGCTCGCTAGATGCAGCTTGTCACGCTGGCCACGTGACCCAGAAGTGTCTGTGGACAGCGCTGGCTCCCGGCCTATAGAGTGAGATGAGCGCACAACCTTAGAGTCTGGCAAGACTGGCCCGTATGGGCAGTGGTACTTTTACCTTTACCTTTTTAACCTGTGATAAGTAAAATTTCCCCAGATGATCCTTAGGGCTGGGCAGTGTTGGGTTTTCAACATCACAGTGTAGTGATAAACAGTGATGTTGAGAAAAGCTGCATCAGCACCAACTGGCGAGGTACTGGGTGAAACTGCTGCAACTCTCACCATGGGAACTGAGGCGTTTTCACCCCAGCACCTCGCAGTCTGAGGCCAATATAGCTGGCTCAAGCCTACTGCTCAGCTGGGGGACAGGTGAGCTCCAGTCCCCAGCGGAGCTAGCACGCAACCAGCAGGGGACTCAGGGCGCCTTGGCCAGGCTCCCTCCACTTTCGATGACGGGCGGGCGGGCAAGCTACCTTGCCTGCTTGCTCCCCACTCCCCGAAGACAGACCAAGCCTGTCAGGCTCCTTGCGTTTGACTGCCTTGGCCTTCGCCCGTGCGGGTGTGCTGCCTCTTTCCCGGGGGGGGGTGTCATTCACCCCAGGAGAAAGGACACAGCCCACCTGCTGAATTCCGTAAGGCGTGGGGTGCAAAGCCACCCTTTCTGCATTTTGCGAGGGGCTGCTGGTCAACTCTGGAACCGCCAGCAGCATCAAAGAGCCCCTACACTGCCTTGCTGCCTTTCACTGGGAGGATGGGCTCCATCTTTCTGGCTCTGCACACCAGGCCTTTCTCATCTGGGAAAGGCGGGCTTGCACTTCTCAGCTGTGCTGCCCTGATCCCGCGCCTACTCTCGTGCAAGCAGGAGCGAGGTCGGGGCTCTCTCAGCTGGGAAGGGGGAGCACTTTAACAGAGCCCCCATCCCACCACTGGCCCATGTGAGCCAGTGGCAGGTCAGGGGCTCCATAAAACTGCTTGGCTGAGGCGAGGGCACTCCTCAGCCAAGCAGATTAAAGAAGTGGAAGAAGGAACAAGCGGTATAAGCTTGTTTCTCCCTCTGCCTGGGCAGAGTGCGATGGCGGTTTCACCAGCGGTATATCGCTGATGAAACTGCTGCCACTTGAGTCCCTCTGCCGGCTAGTTTGTTTCTCCCTCCGCGTGCTCAGCAGCCTCCATACGGGTCCTGGGTGATATATTGCCCAGGCCTAGTGATCTTACAGGTCTGTACAAGACCAGGAGGCTTACAGGTTTGGGGCTCCTTCTCTCATAGACTCCAGCCAGCATAGCGAGAAGTCAGGGATGATGGGAATTGTAGTCCAACAAACGCATGCCGGCTACATACCAATCTATGGCCTAGAAATGTAATTTGAATTGGAAGTGTCATTAGCCAGTGGCAAGATGAGGTATTCTTGTGTAATCTTTATTTTATCTTGAGATAGGCGATATTTATTTTTATTTTATTTATTTTAAACATTTATATGTTGCCTTTAGAAGTAAAAAAAATCATCCAAAGCAGTTTACATAGTAAAATAAGAATACATCGACTGAAACAGAATAAAATAGCAACCCTAACATTCCCAAAGAACATTTCAGATAAGTTGTTCTATAAAATATAGCGGAGAAAATTAGCAATAAAAGATCCACACAGGTGAATAATTTACCAGTCCAAAAGCCACTTGAAACAGCTTTACGAAAAGATTGGACTGTACAGGACTTCCAAATGTCAACAGGTAGGAAGTTCCAGAGCAGGGACTACCACAGAAAATGCCCTTTCTTTCATATTACAGCTCACTGATTTTTGGTGACAAGCAAAGGTTAAAACCAGTACCTTAAAATGGGCCCAGATGTGCAGTGGCAACCAGTGCAGCTGATAAGAGTGCTTTGTTTGATCTGGCCATCTATCATCTGTTGGGACTAGCAGTGGCATTTTCTACCTGCTGAAGCTTCCGAGCTATCTTTAAAGGCAGCCCCACATGAAGCAAGTTACAGTAGTCAAGCCTGGACTTCACTAGGGCAAAGGTTACTGTGCTAGGCCAGACCTCTCTAGATAGAGATGCAGCTGACCTACAGGGCAAAGCTGAAGAAGTCCACCTCTGGCTGTTGATGCCATCTGTCAGCATGTTATTCAGAAGGACTCCCAAACTGTGAACTTGGATCTTCATGTAGGACCAGCTGTAAACCACCTGCTGGAGCAGTCAATGGCCTGACTCACAATTCCTCCATCTTACGTGGATTTAATTTTGATTTGTTTCGCCTTCTCCATCCCAATATTGCCCATGTAAGACTTCTACAGCCTCCCTGGGATCTGAAGATGGAAATGAAATGTGCGACCCAGACCTCAAACCATATAAGTGATCCAGGAAGATATCATTGTTGATGGTATTGAATATCACTGAGAAGTCCAGGAGACTAATATAAATGGCAGCAGCAGGGACTTCGTTGGATGGAATTTACAGAGAAACGTGTCAGTGACCCAAGATTAAAAATAAAGTGTACGTTGGAGTTCAGAAGACTGTTAAGTAATCCGAAATTCCTTGTTCCTATTGATGGGAATACTTATCGCACAATAGCAGAGCTGGCATAACTGTCTAGGAATCTTAATGATTCAGAGTTTGTTAGCATTTGCAGATTGTCATGTGTTGATTGAGGTTGTTACAGTAGGTTTAGGCAGAACTCTGCAGCATTGGGGTTGGACAAACAGTGACATGGGGAATAGTTGGGTTTAGAGACTTGTTCATTAAATTAAAATATTTATTCCCTTCCTTTTGCCGAATAGCTCAAGGCAGACTGCAGTAAACCTCAAAGTGCAATAAAATATACAATGCAAGAATATAATAAAGGTGAAGGACCCCTGACAGTTAAGTCCAGTCGTGAACGACTCTGGGGTTGCAGCGCTCATCTCGCTTTATTGGCCGAGGGAGCCAGTGTACAGCTTCCGGGTCATGTGGCCAGCATCACTAAGCCGCTTCTGGCAAACCAGAGCAGCGCATGGAAACTCCGTTTACCTTCCCGCTGGAGCAGTACCTATTTATCTACTTCAGGCCTGTGGGGAAGATTTCAGCTGGTGAACAAGCTTGCACACAATCCAAACAATGCTAGCAATACTAATCAGTATTACTATCTCTATTTGTGTATACTGTATTAAAATTTTAAATCTGTAACTAGTATGGTATGAGAACAGGTCATAATCGGCTGCCCAAAAGCTGCTGTGATCACAGGTCTTATTTTACGTGCACTTACGTTGCTATTTCATACTGCCTACAGCTCACAATTTTGTATTTACTGTAGGTGCTGACATTATTTGTCTTTGTTACAGTCAAACGCATTCTTAAGTGTGCTTTAAGTCCCACTAAAAGTGTTTCACAATTTCCTCTGACCTCCTCTAGTGTTTGTGAAAGAGGTGCTTCAGAAGACAAGTCCTGTTTGCTTGTTGGCTGCTAAACTGTTCCATTACTAAGTTTCAGGTAGAAATCTTGTTTCCTTTTACACCTAAAGTGTTGTGTTTTGAACATGAGATATGCTATACCTTGTCACACTAATACAAATGGGCTAATGAGGAATAATCCTTCCTTTTCTGAGGATGTGTAATGCTGAGGATTTTTTAAATAAGATTTATAGGCTTCCTAAGGATAAGACTCATTAGGCTCAGAGGTCAACAGGATAGTCATGCTCTTTATTTTTGTTCTGTTTGTTGCAGGTGCCTGTAGATAAGGAAGCTAGGAAAATTGGTTTGCAAAGGATTGTATTTGTTTAAAATCATGTTGTTGAAAGTTAATAGATTGTTACTAACCTATTTGAATTGGCAAACCTTCCTCCTCCCCATCTAATTTGCGCAACTGAAATCATGTAAGCCTGTTTTTAACACCTCCATTGTAGATAAAATGCTGGCCCTGTGAAGGAATTGTTACAATAAAAACATCAAGCAAAGGCTTCAGCTGTGTGTACTACTTTTTCTTTTAGCACTCGTGTCCCTTTCTTAGATATGAGGCCTAAATTTCAGCGTTATCTTTAGAATGGAAGACTTTCCTAATAAATTTGGTCACATTAGTATATTAATTCACTTTGTTGTGAATTACAGAGGTTAGAAATGTTCCTGTAAACAAGTTGCTCTTTTTGCAGAGGACTGCTTCCTTTTTATATGGCATCATTCAGCAGTTCATACTATCTCAGTTGCCTCAATATTTGTCTATGACATTTCATAAAGTGGGGTGGGGGCTGTGAGGAAGCGAGGACCTCTCCCCCCTTCCATCTTCTTTTCTCCATTTCCAGCCTCTCTCAGCTTTAGCCTTCCCTCCATTCCTGTGTTCTATTCTGCCCCTCTCTTTCCATATTTGTAATCGTTTCTCAACATTCTCAAATCAATTTTCACTTCAGGTAATAAAATGAGAGCATTTAATATTTGCTCATATTTTCTGCAGCCCAAGAACTTTTCAAAACCCAAATTGAACTCAGGAGGCAAGCAATGCATAACTCAGAACATGTTTGCTTGGCATCTGAGCCTGAAACCATCACTTTTTTAAAGGCAAGCCAGGTGGATAATAATCCAGTTTAAAAGTCTTGATAACCCTTCTTTGTTTTTGAAGAATGTATGTTGCAGTCCTTAAGATGTTTTACTGTTTTTATTATTTCCACTTAACACTTGGGGAAACCCAGCCAGATGGGCGAGGTATAAATAATAAATTATTATTATTATTATTATTAATGACACTGCACCTACTAATTCTATCAGTTGTTTGATATATTTCATCTTAATTCTTTTGTATATTTGGTGGCGTATTTCCTTAACCTTTCACTATTTTTATCATGTAATAAAGCCTTTCCCATAGCTATACATACATTCCCATAGCCGTACATGGCAATCTTGCTTAAGCTACGCATATGTCTATCCAGTCATTACAGTGGTGCCCCGCAAGACGAATGCCTCGCAAGACGGAAAACCCGCTAGACGAAAGGGTTTTCCGTTTTTGAGCTGCTTCGCAAGACGATTTTCCCTATGGGCTTGCTTTGCAAGACGAAAACGTCTTGCGAGTGTTCCGATTTTTTTCCGCTCCCCCCCCTTTTTCTAAGCCGCTAATAGCCTTTTAGCCGCTAATCCGCTAAGCCTTTAATAGTTGCTAAGCCTTTAATAGCCGATAAACTGCTAATAGTGCTAATCCGCTAAGCCGCTAATAGGGTTGCTTCGCAAGACGAAAAAACCGCTAGACGAAGAGACTCGCGGAACGGATTAATTTCGTCTTGCGAGGCACCACTGTACTTGGAAGGAGTATCTCTTAGGACTCTGAAATAAACCATTTAGAGTTCCAGCATGAAGGAAACAGATATACAGGTCGTAAATACGAACACTGAAGTGTACCTATAGACAAGCAGGCAGAAATGCTGATTCTGACCTTTTAAAGCCCTGCACAGACTGGATGCTGCCTGTCTGAAGAAATACCTCTTAAATTATTATATATATAGCTCATTGAGATTGTTGAGGGCTTTCTTCTGTGAGTGTACCTGCTTTCTATACAGAGACCTCTGTTAGGAGAAAGACAGGGAAAGTGTGTCCCTGTTACATCTTCTCGACTCTCAGCATTGTTCAATACCCTTGACAATGATATCCTTGTGCAGCGGAGTTGTGGGTGGGTGGGTGGCACTGCTTTATGGTGGTTCCAGTCCTACTTGGATGGACATTTCTAGAGAGTGATGCTTGGGGAGAGTTCTTCAGCCCCGTGGAGCCTTCAGTAGGGTTTCTCACTGTTCAATTTTATCCTCTAAATCTACATGAAACCACTGAGTTGGGGTCATCTGGAGGGTTGGAGTACATTGTCACAATATGCTGATGACACTCAGCTCTACTTCTCCTTTACATTTGCAGGTGAGGCAGTGGATATGCTGGACCATTGTCTTGCCTTGGTAAAGGAGTGGATGAGAGCCAACAAACTGAAGCTCAATCAGATAAGATTGAGGCACTGTTAGTGGTTCAGAGATAGCCTAACAACTGTTGTCTATGGTCTGGTAACACCTAGGTTTAGAATTACTGCAACATGTTATCTGTACAGCTACCTCTGAAGACGGTTCTGAAACTTCAGCTAGTGCAGAATTTGGTGACCAGGTTGCTCACCGTGACAAGACGGTTTGAGCATATTACACATCCTAGTCCAACTGAACTGGTTGCCAATGAGTTTCTGGGCCCAATTCAAAGCGCTGATTTTGACCTATGAAGCCCTAAATGGCTCAGAACCGCAATACCTCAAGGTCTGCCTCTCTCCATATGAACCTACCTAGACCCTGATATCATCATCTGAGGACCTCCTTCATTTCCATCCTCCACAAGCAGTCCAGAAGGTGGCAACATGAGAACAGGCCTTTTCTGTGGTGGCTCCTCCTTTGTGGAATGCTCTCCCAAGGAAGGCTTGCCTGGCACCTTCATTATACACTTTTAGGCGCCATGTGAAAATGTTCCTCTTCCACTAGGTCTTTGGCTGATAAACATCTTACACCTTTTTAAAAAAGGTTGTGGGAGGTGCAAGGGGTGGTGGGTATTGTTTTTTGTGTAGTGGTAGTTCTTGTTTTTATCGTGTATTTCCTACTTTTATGTTGTATTTTTGTGTTGTGAGCCAGCCTGAGATCTGCGAGTGAAGGGTGCTATATAAATTTTAATAATCAATAACAACACCACCAACAAAAACAATAATAAGTCAAGTACTCATTAGCTGTGTGGTTCTGGATCTAGATCTGCTCTGAATATGGTCATTGGTGTTGGAACATATTTTTGTGACTCTGACGTCAGGTAATGTCTGTAAATTGCCAAACATTAGCTGAAAAAAGAATTCTAAAGATACCTGTTATAGCTGGTGGATAGAAGAGTGGAAGTGTGCTGCCTTTTTGGCATGCAACAAGTTCATTATTTTGAAAGCGTTCTGCCAGTCAGCATCTGGCTAATCTGCTATATAACTACTTCAAAACAGATACAAGATTTGTCTTGCCTGCTTTTCAAAACAGAAATGTATCGCTTGATTACATTGTTAAATCTTCATTGTGATGTTGATAGTTTCTAGCGCTACTCATATAACGTGTCTGGGCAAACCTATTAAAGCTTTGTTTGCAGTTTATTGCTTTACAGTTTGTAAAACATGTATTAGGCTGTTTTTACATCCGTGTTTAGGTTTTTCCCCCTGCAGTAGTTGTTCTATTTTTGGAAAGAAAAACTGGTTGAAAGGTCTTTGCTTCATTCTTCATCTTCTTTTCTTTTTCTTTTTTAGTGGTCTAAAAAGTACAGTGGTACCTCGCAAGGCGAATGCCTTGCAAGACGAAAAACGTGCAAGACGAAAGAGTTTTCCGTTTTTTGAGCCGTTCCGCAAGATGAATTTCCCTATGGGCTTGCTTCGCAAGACGAAACGTCTTGCGAGTTTGTTTCTTTTTTCTTAAAGCCGCTAAGCCGTTAATAGCCGCTAAGCCGCTAAGCCGTTAATAGCTGTGCTTCGCAAGACAAAAAAACCGCAAGACGAAGAGACTCGCGGAACGGATTAATTTCGTCTTGCGAGGCACCACTGTACTGCTGTTTTCCTTTAGGAGTAAGTCTTGCCATATGTAATTGGTAGGCACATTTGGCTTGTATGGCTGAAAGTCTTTCATGACTACAAACCTGTTTGATCAAAAGTGGAATCAAAGGATAAGGAGAGTAAGGAAGGGTGACTTCTTTTCTGTTCTTTTTTGGACACTAAATGTGTAATGAAAGGAGAGATCAGAAATGACATTACGCATTCTCTCAGAGGTGCAGTTGAGTTGGTAGAATGCAAAATGAGCAGAACTCAAAGGTAAAATGTACATGTGTTGCTCCATCCACTTGTTTCTGGACCCACCCACCACTGCCATGTGGCTCTCAGGCTGGAAAAGATCCCCCTTTAATATATACTGTTAGGTTGTGATGAGGTAGAATTATGAGGGAGCCAGTTCTTGTTGAAAGTATGCACAACACTGGTGCTGAAAGTCCTGTTTTCATGGATGTCTGCAAGCATGATTTCTGTTGCAACTAAGCAGAAAGAAGCTCATTATCATGTCTAGAAGAGCTTTCCTAATACAACTACACTAGAGAGACCACACATGGTGGGGAGGAGAGTATAAAAGTTTTGCAAGTAAACTGCTAGCACAAAATAAATCACTTAAAATCAGGACCCCACAGGCTCTTGCTGACCTTTTACATGTTGGTGGCTTGTCTCATCCATTTACTACTCTCATGCCTACTACTCCCTCAGATCTCATCCATATCTGAGCATTAATCCTTGATCTCTTGGAGAACCATTTCTAGAAGAAAAAAAAATCTGAAGAAGTGTGCATGCACACGAAAGCTCATACCAATAACAAACTTAGTTGGTCTCTAAGGTGCTACTGGAAGGAATTTTTTTATTTTGTTTCGACTACGGCAGATCAACATGGCTACCTACCTTTAAACTAGAAAAAAAATGTCATAGTGATGAAAGAACTGGACTTGGGGGAAGAGTTACTATTTGTTAGAGTTCTTTTATTGTATGGCAATTGCTTTTACTCTCATAAACAACATTGAGGTGCCAAATAGTTACCCTGGACACAAAGAGGGTGGAAAGTCACAGGAGACAATTAGATGGTGTAATGTGTATGGGTTGCTCGTGCGTAAGTTGCCGCCTCTCCAGGCTTTGTTGCCTTGCTAAACCTTTCAGTCTGGGCAGCCCTTCACTTCGTGGCTGCCTCAGTCGCTAGCAGAATCCGTCAGTGAGCGTTTCTTAAATCTTTTCCAACATAAAAGTTGTTTGACACCCAGTCTCCTCCTACTCTCTCTGCGCGGAAGTCTTCTGCGCAGGGTGGGTGTGGGTAGCGGAGGACCCGTGCTCTCCCTGCTGGTGTCCAGTGAAGAGTCCTGGAGCCCTCTCGCCGATTCCCCCATCAGCCCCTCTATATCCCTGGTGTTGCGCTGATTTGCTTCCCCATCTGCGGAGCTGCCTCTCTCCCTGCTGGGCCCTTCTTCAGCATCATTTGAGAGCCTTCCCTCCGCCTCTAGCTCCAATGTCAGTTCCCTGACAGATGGCAATGGTTAAGATAATTTGCTTTGAAAAAAGTTTTTTTGAATGCTAAATTCTGGTCTGGAAAGTTATAGTCACCTAACAAGGACAATTTTTTATGTAAGCAACTACTGCAAATAAAACTGGGAAGTAAGAACATTTGGAGAGTGTAAAAAAATTAATTGTGATGCACACAGGGAAATTGTGCATCTTGAGGAAAACGGAGTTTGAATATGAAGCAGAATGAAAGTGTGTGATTCCAAAAATACTGCATATCTATACCATGTTCTGTATGCCATTTAATACCGTACATACAACTTTGGATTTTTTGGGGAACATATACTAAGTTTTACATGAAGAATTCTGCACCTTTTGCACTTTAAAGTTGTGTGGAGTTCATGCAGTTCAGAGTACAGATCCTTGCAAGTTTGGTTTTTTGTGGGCAGTTTATAGACATCATCTCATGTGATCTGACTGTGTACTTTGGTTAGTGTTTGGTGACACTGGAGTGTGGAATAACAAATTGCTGAGTGTGGGAACTAGAACCATGAAAGTGGGCTTAGGTTTCCATTATTTTTTACTTGTAAAGTTCAGTTCTTGGGGAGCTTCTCAATTGTTTTCCTCTCTAGCAGATTATAGTGGTGTTGACAGTTGGCTATTCTTCCAGGAAAAGCGGATTTATGTTTAATATGAACTTTTAGTGTCACTTAATTTATTAAAACAAGGTCTGAATCCCCACAGATTCTGTAAAGTTTCATTCAGATACTTGGAGACAAATACTGTTCTGTCACACATAGAGTTACGGAATTAAAGGTCTTACTGGAGTATTTGTGTTTACAGTTAAATGCTTTGATATATCTGCTTATAATTGTGGTTTTGTTTCTCATACCTTACAATCCCACCAGCATAACATATCGGCATACATGGTGGGTATGTAACTATACACAAGTTCTGAAAGCAAGTTGTAATGGAGACTGATATTATTGTTGGCACACAAGTCATTTGGATGCTAAACTATGTCTCTTATCCATTTCTGACAGTGTCAGTGTTGACTTAACCTCTCAACAATTAATTCTGTATCTGTTGGTTGCCACTGGTCTAGTGATCTCTCCAGGGTGAAAGGATGCATCTTGTTATTCTATGCATCTGTGGATTTAACAAGTCATATTTATTGTCATTTCTGGAAAAAGCTGACTCATAAAATATGAGTCCCTGGGGTGATGTGGACCCCTTTGTTTCTGCTTGGGGACTGCTTATGATGCATATGACCAAACATGGTTGGTGTATTCCCATTAAATATGATCTATTCGGCAACATTCATGATTATTTGGCATTTTTGATACAAATATGAACCTTGTACATATATTCTATGCTACTTTTTAAAGCTTTTTATTATCATTATGATGGTTAACTTTATTATCTTGTGATTTTATTCATCTTGCTCTTATGATTGTTTTTATTACTACTTTTAGGTTGATGCTTGGTTTGTTTGTACATTAAAAAATAACCCTGCTTGTATTTATTGTTTCATGGTAGGTGATGGGATTCCAAGGGAAAGCAGCCCATTTATCAATAATGACAGCATGGAGAGAGGAAACATTTATGAAGGGAAAAATATGGCTCTTTTTGAGGTACTTTTGATAACTTATTTCCCAAAATCCCCGTTACTAAGTTCTAAGTAATGACGTGTTATATTTATGTATTTTTATTCAAGTAGCAGTACTTGCTGTGTTTTCTTGCAATCTATTCTGTAAGACCAGGGTCAGAATAGTCCCACTGAGGTTAATAAACCTGAGTTAAATATGAGTAACTTAGGTTTGTAAATTTCAGAGAATCTACTCAGGACTTAGCTGCATATATAACCTTAGGGATCCACAAACTGTCACTTCTATGAAGTCTAATACTACCATGTTGATATATAACACTAAATCATGGTTTGTTGCTACTGTACAAGGAATAAGCTTGAGGGAAGTCCTGAGTTTCTGCACTCCACCTCTCCAGTGTTTGAGAAAATGAGTTTAGTTTCACTTTCCACTAACCTTGGCTTGTTGTGCTGTGGTGTAAAATAAACTTTGGTTGTTTCAAAACAGGCCAACTTCAAACCACGAGTCAATAAGCTGCTTGTTTAACCAAGCAGAGTTTGCTTTAAACTATGATTTCTGGTTTGTATGACATGACAAGCCAGGATTTGTGGAAAATGAAACTAAATGCATGCAAAGGCCTTCTCCAGACCACATGGGGAGAAGAAGACAGGGGAGTGTTGAACTCAGCCCTCAAGTTTCTTTCTTGTAATAATAATAATAGTAATAATAATAATAATTTATTTATTTATATCCTGCCCTCCCCAGCCAGAGCTGGGCTCAGGGCGGCTAACACCAATAAAATAAAACCACAGTAAAAACATAATAGGGGAAAAAGAGAGGGGGGGAACTAATTTAAAATACAGGTTAAAATGCAATTTAAAATGCATCCTCATTTTATTTGTAGCAAACATTTCCATTGAGGCTCATCAGCCAGCTGTAATGAAGCATTTGCATTCTGAATAAAAAGCTGAATGACCTTACAGAGAACCATTTTGAAAGATTTGCTTCACCTGTTTGAAATTAGAAACTGAGCTAGCAGTCAAGTTAAGTGCTTCTTCACAAAGCACATAGTTAAACTATGGAACTCGCTTCCATGGGAGACTGTGATGGCCACCAACTCAGATGACTTGGAGGACTAGATAAATTCATGGAAGAGATGGCTATCAATGGCTACTAACCATGATGCCTCTGCTCTGCTGCCGTAGTTGAAGGCAGCAGTGCTTCCGAATACTAGTTGATGGAAGCTGTAGGAGAGGAGAATGCTCTCGTGCTTGAAAGGCATCTGGTTGGGTACTGGGAAAACAGGTTGCTGGACCACATGGGCCATTTGCTTGTTCCAGTATTCTTACATTCTTAAAGAACTTTTCAACCCAACCCTGCATGCTTTTTCCTTCACTCATTTCCGTTTTTCATTCAGTCCTTCACAGTTGATCCTAGCATGTTGGAATAAAAAATACTCCCAACTTTGCTAATGTTCTAAGTGGCCTGAACTGTAAGTGGAAGCACTTGCACATCATATCTCTCTCTATATGTGTGTTCAGCCCAGCCTGGCATGACTTCCGCCTTCTTTTTGTTTTTATTATGGAATCCCAGATAGCTCCAGTTAGCAAATATAACACCATTTGTCTTGCCTTCCAAATGATCCTTCAGAGTGACTTGTCTAGCTTCTTGTATCTCTACATCTTTTAAACTTGACTGTATCATTGGAACAACCTTAAGCAACCTTTAAGCCTACTTGTGTGTCATTGCCTTATTCGGAGAGGGAGGAAGTAGCACTCACCAAAGCTGGGAGGTTGCCATGGCAAATACATTTATCTCATGTAAAACTTGAGTAAATATAATTTGCAATCATGAACTCTATTCACAAAAAATCATCAGAATTACTTAGGAGAGTTTGAATTTGAACGTTTAACCATGTTAAGAAAGATCTTAGCAGAAATAGACCCGTGGTTTTATTTTGTACACAACTTAACAACTTTTATTTTGCAATAATAACAAAGAATCCTTGAAATCCTCATTATTTCACAGCAAAAAGGTTGTAGCAGGAGAATATGCATAGATATATAATGTTTTTTCCTGTTTGTTCTGAAATGTGTTCCTGTATATTGGACCTTGATATTTAACAAGTTTTTCAAAATCCCAACAGGAAGAAATGGATAGCAACCCCATGGTATCATCTCTTCTTAATAAGCTAGCCAACTATACCAATGTTACTCAAGGAGTGGTAGAACATGAAGAAGATGAAGATAGCAAACGTAAGGAAATAAAGGTACAAATGCCAAAACTTTTAATTAACACTTGGTAGCGGAGCTTCTTCATTGGAGAGGTGGGCTGTCTGTCATACAAAATAGGTAATAAATATTACCGATAATGATAAAATGAAATATGATTCATTTCTCTCAGTTCCATCCAGGAAAAATTAAAATATTGCTAGTTATCAGCCATACATACAACAAGTTTACTTTTGGAGAGTGTCAGAATACACACTACACTCTCTTTTTCCTCTTCCCCTTTTCCATGATTTGGAAAGAGTGACACAGTGATCATGGATATTAACATGCCAATAGAGGCAACTGAAGGAACAGGTGTTGCCATGAGCAAGTGGCTGGTAACACCTATGATATATTTCTTTTTCTGGGGCCTTGCAAAATAGGAGATTTTGTTCAAACTTTAAAATTTTGGGCCATGATAAGTAAGCCCTAGAATTATTCAACCTATAGCCACAGAGCATACTAAAGGGGAATACAAGGGGGGTAGTACTCTGTCACATTCTTCACACAATGGGGGCAACCGAAGAGAGACCAGCCAAAATCCAAATCTGTCAGGAGCCAGCTGAAGTTGAAGACTCTGAGGGAGCGCAACTAGATCTGTGCCAAATACGGCTTTCCTTGTTATGGTGGGGCAACTGTTAACCTTCAGTTCCAATTTTTCTTGCTTCCCAAAATAGCTTCTTTTCTGTGGTTACAGTTGCGTTAACTACTCTCAGAAGATATGGCCTTGCGCTATTGTTCTTGTCTGATCATGGTCATACCTACATTTGAGTGAAAGACTGAGAGCCATGTAACTGATTGTATGCAGTGGAAGCTTCTTTCCTAGGGCATATGACATACATTTCTGAGGTTGTAGTGTGAGAAACATAAAAGCTCCTCAAAGAGTTTCTGAATATTTCTGTGATTCTCTATGTGTAGATGTTACTGGTTGCATCCCGGTTCAGAGGATTTTTTAGCCTTTATGAAAATTTGTTTCTTTGGGGAAAAGGCTGTCTTGCTTAATCCAGATACATTGGTCAAAAAGTATACTAACGAACTATTATGTTTTCTGTGGGTTTTTTAGGCTCCACGTATGGGCACTTTCATTGGTGTGTATCTGCCCTGTCTACAGAACATTTTAGGAGTTATCCTATTCCTGAGACTGACATGGATTGTGGGAACAGCAGGAGTTCTTGAATCTTTCATCATTGTATTCATGTGCTGTTCTGGTGTAAGTACAACTTCCACTTTTTATGTTTAGCTCTACGTGGGGCTGCCCTTGAAGCTGTCCCAGAAACTCCAGCGGGTGCAGAATGCTGCAGCGAGGCTCCTCAGCGGGTCTCTGCCATGGGAGCATATTCACCCAGTGCTTTTCCAGCTGCACTGGCTCCCGGTGGAGTACAGGGTCAGATTTAAGGTGCTGGTTTTGACCTTTAAAGCCCTTCACGGCCTAGGACCCTCGTACTTACGGGACCGCCTCTCCTGGTATGCCCCACGGAGGACCTTAAGGTCCATAAATAGCAACACCCTAGAGGTCCCGGTCCCTAAGGAAGTTCGATTAGCCTCAACCAGAGCCAGGGCCTTTTCAACACTGGCTCCGGCCTGGTGGAACACTCTGTCTCATGAGACCAGGGCCCTACGGGATCTGATTTCTTTCCGCAGGGCCTGTAAGACAGAGTTGTTCCATCTGGCCTTTGGCTTAGAATCAGTTTGATTCCCTCCCCCTGTTTTTTTCCCCTTTCTCCTCCTGTGAAGAGGCTTCATCCTAATGTTTTAATGTTATATTTTAATCTTTTTTAAATTGTATTTTAATCAACTTGTTTTTATTATTGGTTGTTAGCCGCCCTGAGCCCGGTCTCGGCTGGGGAAGGCGGGGTATAAATAAAAATTTATTATTATTATTAAATGCTGTTCTGCATTCTAGTGATTTTCCATTGTCGTTTTGTAACTTTATTCAAGCATTTACAGGGAGCAAGCTATGTAAAGCAAGACTGGGTGCAAGATAGACAGAGTTTATGTCCTTCTGTTGCTATGTTCTAAGTGGCTGTGTTATGGATATGCTAAAGCCAGTGTGGTATAGTGGTTAAGAGCGGTAGTCTCGTAATCTGGGGAACTGGGTTCGATTCCCCGCTCCTCCACATACAGCTGCTGGGTGACTTTGGGCCAGTCACACTTCTCTGAAGTCTCTCAGCCCCACTCACCTCACAGAGTGTTTGTTGTGGGGGAGGAAGGGAAAGGAGAATGTTAGCCGCTTTGAGACTCCTTCGGGTAGTGATAAAGCGGGATATCAAATCCAAACTCCTCTTCTTCAAGCGGGACAGCCAGGGAGCCTTTGCAGAATCCAAAGTCACCTCTGCTGCACCATTCATTTGAAGCACACTTAACGCACATGTGAATCACAGGCTGCACGCTGCAAAGAGCTGTTGTTCCCGGCATGGCGGCACTGTTAACAAAAGCAGACCAAGTGTCCCCATTTTCCAGGGACAGTCCTGGATTTACAGAAGCCTTCCCTATTGCGGCTCCAACCTGGTGGAACGCTCTGTCACAAGAGATAAGGGCCCTGCAGGACTTGACATCTTTCCGCAGGGCCTGCAAGACAGAGCTGTTCCACCAGGCCTTTGGTTAGGGCACAGCCTGACTCCCTCCTTTGGCAATCTTTACAATACTTTAGTTTATGGTTGCCATCAATTTTGATTTTAATTAATTCTTATGATGTTTTTATAATGTTGCACTATTTTAGTGTTGTTAGCCGCCCTGAGCCCGGCTTCGGCTGGGGAGGGCGGGATATAAATAAAATTTATTATTATTATTATTATTATTATTATTATTATTATTATTTGTGTTTCGATCCTGGAATGTCCTGCTTTTCCTTAGGACATCCCTCTTTTCATTGGAGAAATCTTGGAGGGTATGAAACAGCAGCTGAATTCCTGGAGAGTGGCTGCCAGGCAGTTTAGATAATTCTGAACTGTAGTTTCCTGTATTTGTATCTTTGCTGAAGGGTTGTTGCTCCCAGATTCAATCCCCAGGATCTCCAGGTAGTGAGCTGCTGCAAATGCCCTCTGTTATGCCTACTGCTGAGAGGATGTGGCCTATCTCCAGTGTGGTGTAGTGGTTAAGAGCGATGAACTCGTGATCTGGTGAACCGGGTTTGATTCTCTGAAGTCTCTCAGCCCCACTCACCTCACAGAGTGTTTGTTGTGGGGGAGGAAGGGAAAGGAGAATGTTAGCCGCTTTGAGACTCCTTAAAGGGAGAGAAAGGCGGGATATCAAATCCAAACTCCTCCTCTTCTTCTAAAGCAACATCAAGTAGCTTTTAGGAAGGCCAACATTTTTAACCTTATTTGTATATCTCAATCTCTAGTGCCAAAAGAACAGCAACTTGTTTAGGCTAGGATTTCTCATGAACGAACCTTTTTTTCAGTTCAGAAATATTATGCAAGCCAAGTGTAGTTGCAGTTCAAAAAATAGAATTATTTTGTGGTTGATTGGTGGAAAAGGGCTGTGCCAAGTAAGGGCCTAAAAAGACAATATATTTATAAAAATATGTTTTATCTGTGGCACACAACACAGTCACCAATGAATTAGGAAGATAAGCCATTGTCCAGGTTGAGCATCATGAGGATGGGAAGTAGTTGTTTCTCTTCCTTCTGATTAAATTAAAGGCTTAATTGGTCTCAATGCCCCTACCCCACATCTAAATCAGAGAAGCGGTACTCTTTCTGGATCACCCAAGTCTTTTGATTTCATTTCATTTTAGATTCTGACACTGTGAAAGAGATTTTAATTCTCAGGGGAAGTCATACATTCAATGAGAGAATAAATAGGATGTGAAAACAAATGGGAGGCTCTTACCCAACAGCTGATTGGCTTGGTCACCAGTTTGGACAGTTTCCCTTACTTTGGTTTCCAACTGCTCTCACTTTAAATAGCAACATCATTTCCTAACAACTCATCGAGTGAGATATTGTTTCCGAAGTTCAGAGCCAACAGACATGGGTTCCGTGTCATTGCAGTGGTTTGGGCTTAAGTCTGCACATGTTCCGGCCCTGGAGCTTTGACCCATAACTGGCTTTCTTCCATCTTCTGATCTGATTTCATGGCAAGGAATATGACTGAAAGAGGAAAACAATTCTTTCTAACCTTGAAATGTCATCCTGTTAGAGTGTTTTGGATATATGGGTTTGATTTTTGTTTTTTTTGTTAGGATGATATTAAACATACATACTATATTTGTGTTTTAGTTAGGTTATGGAAAACTAGCATAACATTCAGTATGTTTAATAGTTCCTTAAATCCAAATGCATTTTTGAAAAGATTGGGTTGTATCCAAGAATGTCACTCAGCTTATGGTAAGGTTTTGGTCAGCGGAATGGGAAGGGAAGCAATTTTTTATTATTCCTCCCTCCAGTGCAGCCCCCCCCCACATCCTTCCTAAATCTGCTCTAGACCATCATAGTAGTAGTAATAATGGGGCACAAAGCGAAGGGGACTGAATGAAATTGTTTCCCTGCCTGATGAAAGCCATACAGCCAGCTGACCAATACCAATGAATATTCCTTTCTTTCTTGTAGACTCACAACATATTTTGCTTTAGGTTTTATGGTACAAACAGTGGTTTTCTTTTCCATTCCTGCAGCTGGACCTTCCCACTTGCCATTTTAAAACTACTAGAAGCACACAGACACACATATATAAATAACCCAATCAATTCACATCTATTTAAGTGGCTTGTTCTTCACCTGTTCTGAGGGGCTTAACTGTTAGAGAAACCAACTGTCAGGCATTCTCATTCTCAGACTTTGCCTGTTGTATTATTTGAGGGCATCTAAGGCTGCAATGTTGTTAATGCCAAGCAGTTGGGGCCTCATCAGGGCCTAAACAGCTCTGAACTTTGAAAGGAAGAATGGGATATAGATATGTATAAATAGCTTCTCTTTGCTATATTAGTAGGCAGATGAAAAGGATACATGGGTGATGGTTAGTCTTTCTCACTTCTACACCAAGCCTTTGTTTATACCAGTGCTACATAAATGAAGAGTAATATGTGCTGAGTCAGTAAAGGGACCCCTGACCATTAGGTCCAGTCGTGACCGACTCTGGGGTTGCGACGCTCATCTCGCTTTACTGGCCGAGGGAGCCGGCGTACAGCTTCTGGGTCATGGGGCCTGCGTGACTTAAGCCGCTTCTGGCGAACCAGAGCAGTGCACGGAAACGCTGTTTACCTTCCCGCCGGAGTGGTACCTATTAATCTACTTGCACTTTGACGTGCTTTCGAACTGCTAGGTTGGCAGGAGCAGGGACCGAACAACAGGAGCTCACCCCGTCGCGGGGATTCGAACCACCAGCCTTCTGATCAGCAACTCCTAGGCTCTGTGGTTTAACCAACAGCGACCAGTAAAACTTATGCCTTGGTTCTTGTCTCCACTTGAACCATTTTAACTACAGTGTCTTCACCAATTTATATACTATTGCAAAAGCATGATTTCTGACATAAGGTGCAAGAGTAAAGAGATGCCACTGGTATTTCATATGGATCAGTAGTTTTAGTGCTGTCTTGTACTTGAATGCATACATCTTTTGCTTTTTATAAAGATTTAACTCATGGGTCCTGCACCCTCAATGTTCTGGGAGCTTCTGCTCTTACTATACTAGCTGTCGTCTGTTGTGGTTTCTTAAATTTGCTAGTAACATTCTCCAATATCACTTGTTTTTTTGCAGACTCTGCTAACTGCAATATCAATGAGTGCAATAGCAACAAATGGTGTAGTTCCAGGTAATTACAAATTTTACTTATATATTAAAAGTATGTTTAGTGCACATGCTAAATGATAATGGGATACAGATGAAATGCTTCTCACTATGATGAAGTGGGTATGTGAGGAGTGGACAACAGAGTATCTCCTGCTGTTCTGGGCACAGGCATACATTTCCTAGGTCTGTCAGCGTGGTAGGTACCAAGGAAAGGCTCTGGCATTCTTCCCATAATGATGCTCGTTCAGGTCTCTCTTCTTACCTGCTTTCTTGAGGACAGCTGACTCTGATGGAACAGGACTGACTATATCAAGGTGCCTGCAATTCTGCCTGCGCCTGACTAGTTGGTGGGGGGCGATCCAGGTGTGTCTGCAAAAGCCTTATCTTTGCTGCTCTTACAGCAATGGCAGCAGCATTGTAGCTAACTAAGCCTTTCTGTATCTCTTCCCCAATTTGCATGTAGAAATGGAGAAACAGCGTACACAAGAGACTTTTATCAGAAGTGGGGCACCTATTTCAGCCCACAAATGTAATTTAACTTTGACCATGAGCTGCAGCCAAAGTTCGTTTTTACTTCTGAGTAGACATGCATTCTGCAGTGCTTTCAGTGTGTTGGCTGTCACTATAAGAAATTTGATACTGGTACTATTTTTCTTTGAATTGATACGTAGCAACCAAATAGCATTCACATTTATGCTGGCAGGAAACATTAGAAATGCAGCCCTGTCTGTAGTTGCACAATGGCACTTGCCTACATATATCTGTGGGTAGGGTTGCTTAATGAGACTGTAAAGCAAGCCATTTCTGTTAAAACACAAAGTGCTAAATGTGCGGCGTGATCCTATTCTGTGCAATTATCTATGCCCAGTGATCTTGCATTTTCTGTCATAAAGAATTAATAAATCTTCTAACATTAAACAATCTCCCAGATCATGAATTGCTTCTGACCTTTGAATTCTCCTCCAGTATTTCCTTCGTTCTTCTTGATTTATGAACAGTGAAGCTGCAGTTATTATTCCAGCCACAGCCTTGCCAATCTCTTCCTTAGAGCTACTTGATACCTACTGTTTTATAATCTAAGCACTGTTAGCCAATTAGCCAGAGCAGAGCACAGCAGGAACCCTTTGTTGTTAGTGGATTATCTAGGCTTTTTTAGTTGCTACCTTCTGAGACAATGTTCCAGATATTGTTTGCTTCTAGATGCGGTCCCTGTATTAGTAAAGTTGGCTGCTAGGTGCAGGGTATCACTCTCGGAAAAAGGAAGGGGGCATGTATGGCTTCTTGCATGCAGGGAGGGATCCCCCTCAGGTACGCAGGAAACTCCTTACATTTGAGGAAAGGCGTCCTACTTCCCCCAGCCCCCCAAATCCACCACTATCTCACCCCATTTGGTCACTTTCTGACTTGCTTTTCTAGCCCAAATTCAGCACTCACTTGCTTACAGAAGCCTTATGCTGCACTGTCCTGCATGTCTCCATTGCATGACCATACCAAGTCAACTCTTAAACTCTTGCCTTCTTCCGTCTCCTTGTTAAGAATCTATTTTTGACACAGAGCATTAGGGAATGCAACAGGTTAAATAGTAGAAATTGCAAATAATGTGAAAGTCCGTGTCTGACCTTCGTTTCACACACTCCTATCTGCATTCCTGGGGGGAAATGTGCATGGGGCTTATTAATGGTCACTCTTTGTTTCACACCTGCTTGATATCATAAAACAGCACATGCTGTTGCATCAGTTTTAAAGGAAAGAACCTATAAATAAGCATCTTTTTTGGTAAGAATCTTCATTTGAAGTTAGAAGAAACCAGGCTTCTGTCATTCATGTTGCATGTTCTGTAAGCAGGGCAGGGAGAGAGAGGCTCCTCTTGTGAGTCTCTAAATTAATCCACTTTTTCAGATGCCTGAGATAGTTGCACACTTTCTGTCTTTCCTTTCCTTTCCTAACCACATATCACACTATCCCCCATGAATCTCCTAATCGCCAACGCTAATGTACATTGAACAAGGAGAAACAAGGGTTGATGTTCTGAAAGAACTGAGGTTTGCATAAAATTTAGTAAAGTTTAGGAAAGCTTGCATGGTCTTTAGTAAGTAACAGTACAATGTCTGAGCAGCCTGAGGTCGCAATCCTTTACCCGCTTGGCAGGAAATAAGGCCTATGGCACTCAGTGAGGCTTACTTCTGAGTAGACATGCAAAGCACGGCATTGTTGATTGCTAGTGTAGTGTACATTGCTATCAAAGTTAGAAGTAAAAATGCCAGCTAAACATGTTAAGATGGGGAGAAAGAAAGAGAAAAAGTTCCAGACTACATGCAGAGAGGAATGTAACGAGGAGTTTCTATGCATAAAAAAATAGAATGACATGTTATTACAAAGGAGGGGATGGGGAATTTATTTCAGCCTAGGGCCGAATGCATTTTTGGAAAACCACCTGAGGGACGTATGCCAGTGGCTGGTGGAGCCGGAGGCAAAAAGGGGTGGAGCAACAAATGTATCAAAAATCCAAGCATCTGGGGTGATTTGTAGTGGGATATCAACAGGAAGCAGGTTGCTTAACCCTTTCTCAACCCTTTCTAATTGGATAATTGGAAAATAATTTGTATAGTAGGCAACCCAGATTTGTGAGGCTGAATTATGGCAACCATACTAATGTCTGAATGATGGAATGCGTTTTTAAAAACAAAAAACACCCATTGCATCTTCCTGGCCTCTTCACTGGCCCAGTTCTCATGTCATAGTAGGCAAGTTCACATTAAACCATTAACGTTGCTTTACCTGGGCTGTGTGTCATCTCCTCAATAGCACATGGAGGAAAGCAACTGTAATCCTTGGCATAGTGCTGCATCTGAACCAGGAATTGTGGTTTGCTTGGCTCCTACAAGCAATATTCAGTAAGCCAAGAACAAACCTTGGTGGATTCAGCTATGATATAAAATCTAAAGAAATGAAATCAAGGTTTCAGGCAGAAATTTTGGAGAGTAATGAAAAACTTCTCTCCAAAATGTATAAACAATTATTGGAATGGGACACGAAGGAGGATCTGGTGAAGGGAGCGATGGTAAAATGGGAAAAAGACCTTGGTCACAACATAGAGTATAAAAACTGGCAGATATTGTGGACAAAAGGTGTAAAATTCACAGCATGCGTAGCCCTTCGTGAAAACCTAGAGAAAATGATATACCGCTGGTATTTGACCCCAGCAAAGCTAGGAAAGATGTATAAAAATGTTGATAACACCTGTTGGAGATGTAGGGACAAGGTCGGGACCTTTTTGCATATTTGGTGGACCTGTGATGTGGTGAAGGAATTCTGGACGCAAATACATGACGAGTTGAAAAAAATCTTGAGATATAATTTCCTCAAAACTCCTGAGTTGTTCCTTTTAGGAATGATTGATAAAGAAGAAATAAAGAAAATAGATCAAACCTTCGTTCAATATGCTATGGCCGCGGCGAGAATTCAAATTGCACAAAAATGGAAAACCGCTGACTTACCAACGGTTAGAGAATGGCAACTGAGGTTATACCAATATATTGAACTTGCGAGATTAACCCAAAAAATAAGACAAAACAATACAGTTAAGATCAAAGACGAATGGAATAAATTTTTAATTTATTTTGAAAGCATTCAGGGAATAAATAATTTATCAATCGACGATAACTGAAAGCATTGACGTATTACTCTTTAATAATACTGCAAATTAATGTAAGATTATGTAATTCCAAAACCGAGCTGGACGGAAGTACTTGTATGTGTATTATTGCATGTGATGTTTCTCTGCTTTTCTTTCTTTTGTTACTCTTCACTTTTTTTTTCTTTTTTTTTCTTTTTCCTTTCTTTTTTCTTTCCTCTTTTACTTTTTTCCAAGATGGCAACTTTTATGAGGGTACATATTTGTATAATGATGTAGTGACTGTATTTTCCTAAATAAATAAATAAAAAAAAAAAAAAAAAAAATCTAAAGAAATTAAGACTCAGAAACTTTGGGTGGTCCATAATGTTGCTGGCCCAAACGATTGATAGCTAGGTTGGCATTATCATGCTACTCCTTTTCTGAAGCAGCTGCACTGCCTTACCAGTCTATTTCTAATTCAAAGTGCTGGCTTTGAACTATAAATAAATGATAAGAGTTCTGATAATCTCAATATCAAGGATGGGGAATCTGTTGCAGTCTGGTAAGGAAGGAGGCGCTTTCCTTGCTGGCCTCTGGGATGTCCCCAGAGCCCTTTCATCTCCTTCCCAAAGGCCAGTAAGGAAGGCGCCGCATACTGAACTTTGGAAAAGTGGGCACAAGGTCTCTGAGATGCTGTCAGAGACCTCCCGCTCCCTTCCCAAAGCCCAGTAAATGAGGAAAACCTGCTGGATACATGGGTGGTGATGGGAAATAAAGGAGAGTAGAGAACAGTGGGTTTCCCTGGCTCTCCATTTATTTATTTATCCCACCCACCTACCTGCATAAGGTTGTGATCACAAAAGTAAAATAAGTGCAGTAATAATATTATTTATACCCTGCCCATCTAACTGGGTTTCCCCAGCCACTCTGGGCGGCTTATAACACACAAAACATTGTAAAATATTATGCATTAAAAAATTCCTGATAGAGGGGTGCCTTCAGGTTTCTTCTAAAAGTCAGAGAGTTGTTTCTTTCCTTGACATCTGATGGGAGAGCGTTCCACAGGGTGGGCGCCACTACGGAGAGCTTGCTGTAGTTTCTGGAATTTGTGGTCTGGCTTGCCAATTGTTGTTGGTGTGCTTCTGTGCTTGCTTTTGCGGGGGGAGGTTGTGTTCATCATAATATTCGTGGGGGGGGGGATCTAGTGAATTTGTGGTCCTTGGTCTTTCGTTTCTGGGCATATTGTGTGTGATTGTGGGCATGTTCTTGTGTGTGCTGTACGCTGTGCCTTACCATTTTCTGCCCTTTAAACTCTGCTTCTCCCTCTTTGTATTGTCCCTGTCCCTAGTTTAAAGTGAACTCCCCCCTTCCTTTGTTTTATAGCCTGTTGAAGTGTCCTTTCCCTTCCTCATCCAAGCAGTGTAGTGTTCTGTGGGTTGTGTGAGCCAAATTTTTAATGCTTTCTTCTCCTGCCTGCCGTTTTCTGAGCCTCACTAGAACTCCAGGCCATCAGCCGCACCAGCCCATGGCATTTCATAGAATCATAGAATTGTAGAGTTGGAAGGGACCCCCCTGCTGTTTCCACAAATCTTTGGTTCAGCAATCACTGCAGCTCTGTTTTATTTCATTGTTTTGGTGGTCTCCATTAGCTCCAGGCCAACAGCTGCAGTAGCTCTGTGGAAGTCTTGGGCCATGGACAAGAGGAAGCTGCTGAAGGCTGAGGCCCTTAAGGCAACATATAAATCAGCTCATAAGCACCGTCCTCCTCTGATGGTGTCAACCTCTACAGTCGTGGGTGCCAAGCCCAATTGGCGTGGGGGGAACAAGGGGACTGGTGAAGCTGCCACCCTCCATTACATCCCAGATACTGTGGCTGAGGGCACTGCCGTTGCCAAAGCTGTTGTGTTTAAGGTGAGCCACCAGAGTTTGGTTAAGTTTCCTGCCATTTTCTCTTTTCAACCAGTTGTGATGAAGAGGCTCTGCCTGAAGTTTTTGTGCACCCTGAGTCCTTGTGGAGTCTTCTCTGAAGATGGATTTTGGGGATTTGAGGTTCCTTCCCCAGCCTCTTCCCATTTCTGTGCCACCTGATGCTTCACTTTCTTCCTCTGTTTTGCTTCAGCCTGGTCCTCTCAGTCTTTCTGTAGTGGCTAGTAAGGATCCATGCAAGCATTTGTTTCCTGTTTCATCACATAGCCCAGCTGCTGCCGCTGTTTCCTTGTAAACATGGCTTCACCTGATTCCTCAGATATTACTTCAAATCTTTTGGATGATTTACCTAAAGAGCTGCCAGTTATAGTTTCTAGTTTCTTCCCTGCGCTGATGCCTTTGGCTCCTGCTTCAGTTCCTACTTAGATCTTTGTGGCTTTATCTGTTTGACCCATGAAGTCCCAACCCTCTGTAACTCCAGCAATACCTACTGTTCCTGTTGTGTTACCTTTGCCAAACCACTGTTCACTGCCTGATAAACATGTGAATGCATGGTGCCACGCACACAAGAGCGTGAAATCCACGTCTGCGCTCAGTGGTCTGCAAATGAGTCGTGGACCTGAACACGACGGAGAAATCACCATCTCCTACTACATCAGGCCGTTATTGTTGAGTTATGTTTGTTTGCCATTTGTTTGTTTGACATTTTTGTATACTGTACAGAAATTAGTGGTTGAATAAATGAAGCAGTGTAAATATCTTTTGAATATTCTTGTGGCATTAAATATTGTGCTAATGTGTGTTTCATTGATGTTAATTTCACAGCTGGTGGCTCATACTACATGATCTCAAGATCATTAGGGCCGGAATTCGGTGGAGCTGTGGGAATCTGTTTTTACTTGGGCACAACTTTTGCAGGGGCTATGTATATTCTTGGCACAATTGAAATTCTACTGGTAAGTTGCCGTTTAAAAAGCTGATAACGTTAATGTAGCACTGACTACAATATTGTTTTTATTAAAAACATCAGAGAAGAGAGAGCTGAGAGACTTGGAGAAGTACACGTCTATAATGAATTTTATTTATTGAATAACATACTGTCTGAAATGAAGGGGCACAGACCGTAATATTGCATTTTTATTTTGTACCGTACTCTGGGACCTTATGGTGAAGGGTTGATAAGAAATCAAATTAATAACAATTATTAAAATTGAGATGGCAATATTTAATTATTAGATAAAAACATTTACTTTTTTAAAGACTTCCCTGAGTTAATTGGGCAATATATGTGCTATCTCATGTGCGCACACATACTTGTGTACCATGCATGCATTTATGAAAATTGTTGGTGGTAAGAACTACCTTAAAGAGAGCTGTTATCCTCGTCTTTTACACAGAAGAAATTCATTTTTTAAAGAATGATGCTTGCTGTGATGCATGAATAATTTAAACCAGATTTGGTGAGCTTGTGGCTCTCCAGATGTTGGCCATCATCCTTGAGTGTTGGCCATTCTGGTTGGGGCTAATGGAGAATGGAGTCACGGCAACATCTGGAGGGCCACATGTTACTCACACCTGATATATGATTTTTGCTTCACAGATATTTTGCCTATAAGCACTTTTATGCAAACTTAATAAATAGATTAACTTGCACGGATATTTTTCAGATTATATTTCCTAGTTTTATTTTCTAAAACCATGTTGAAATAAAAGAAAAATCCTAATTCGACAAATGATGAAACGGTTGTCAAGTACTAATTTCACCCAGTTTTGTTTTAAAAGCTAACTTTTTGAGGTAACAGTCTTGCTGTTCTTTGATTAGTTAAGTGATCTGAAAGTTAACTGTCTTGGAATTACATGCTAAAAGCTGTCTGATATTTGTTTTCCCTACAGAAATACATTTCCCCCAATGCTGCTATTTTTGAAGGTGGTGAGGAAGCCATGTTAAACAACATGAGAGTTTATGGGACATGCATCCTTGCTCTGATGGCCCTCGTTGTTTTTGTGGGCGTCAAATACGTCAATAAGCTTGCCCTCGTCTTTTTGGCTTGTGTAATTCTTTCAATTTTTGCCATTTATGCTGGGGTTATTAAAACTGCTTTTGAACCACCAATCTTTCCGTAAGTAAAGGATAAGTTTTTTTAGATATGTGATTATTATTACAGCATGCTTTAAATATCTGGAATCTACTTGGTTCAGACATTGAAGCAAAAATTTGAATTCCTGAACTCAGTGAGCCCCCTGAGTCATCAGAACCTTCCCAAATTCATATGTCCTTTATTAGTGTCGCTGGGAGACACTCTAAGCTGAATCTGGAGAGCCTGGCAGGGACTGAGAGAAAGGAAGAGCTCGATGCTCTTATCATGGGGACAGTTGGGGTGGTTTCCTCTCCAGTTGCCTTCTGTCAGTTGTTGAAGACTTTTTATTGCAGCAGGCCCAGCCAGCCGATCCTTTATCGGAAGACTGGATTATACTCAGTGCTGTACAAGTGGAGTTCTGCTCACACAATGGGACTACCATTTCTTGTCCTTTCCCCTGTGCCCCCACAATCTGCTCCAGAGGATCCCCTAATCCTCCAGAGCAGAGTTAGTGAGTATGTGGAGGGCTTGAAGGGACAGGAGAAGGCAGTGGTATAGCGTGGGGGGTGCAGGGGGGGCTGGCCGCACCAGGCGCAACATCTGGGGGTTAGGGTTAGGGGGCGCAAATCCACGGGTTGGGGGCGCAAATTACTTGCCTTGCCCCGGGTGCTGACAACCCACGCTACGCCACTGGGAGAGGGAGAGGAAGAAATTTGTTGTGCGAGTGGAACTGCCATGTTGGATACAGCCTGTTGTGTTTTATTATATGCTACTCCTTTCTCTGCTGTGATTTTCTTGATGATGGTGGTTTTTTGACATTGTGATTTTTAACGACTTGTAAGCCTTCTGAGGAAATACCTTTCCTTAGAAGGGCAGGCTAAATACTTCTGTGCAAATATACTCATGTGCACTTAAATGTAGATTTTGTGCCAGACATCACTCACTTAACTTGCTTCTTTACATGACTTCATTAATTGTTGAACACATGTACTGATGAACAGGCAGGTACTAAAGTGGAAGTGAGAACATGCACGTTTCTAAAAAGTCTTTATTTTTCAAAATGCATATTCTCTGCTAGGGGAAAAATACATTTTCCCCAAACAGGACAGCATTATTGACTTTACTATATAACTACACTTATCCTAGCTTGAACATACTGGTTAAATCAAATGATAAAAATTTGTTAAATTGCATGTAGCATTTGATTGATTTTTATTTTGTGTTCTAGCGTTTGCCTGCTTGGAAATCGTACATTAGTAAGAGATACTGACTTTCCTTGTGTCAAATATTATGAAGAAAACAATATGACAGTGACTACCAAGCTGTGGGAAAATTTCTGCGGTAGCCCACTGTTAAATGCCACCTGTGATGAATATTTCATTCTAAACAACGTCACAGAAATCCAGGGGATTCCAGGAGTCGCAAGCGGAGTCTTCCTTGGTGAGTTTACATCTTGACAATTGCACCTTTAACCACACGTGCAGAAAGTAGGTAACTCAAATGTTTTATACTGATAGGAGTATAGTAAGGAAGCCTTTTCACTCCTGCTCTTTTTAGCATCAGTTTGTATTTACTGCTGCCCGAACAGATTCTCTTCAGACTGTTGCGATTGCCCAGTTTGCCAGGGTTGCTTGTACATGTGCAGATGACACTTCACATATGAACTGGTCCTTAGTTCAGTTCCGGCACTAGACTAACTAGTATCCTTCATAGCAGGCTGTGAAGGACTTGCTCACAAATTTATTGACAGCTGCACGAATGATTATAGTTAGAAAGGGGATGGGACAAGCAGAATATAAAATGGAAGAATGGTATAAAGAGGTGTGGGATATAGCTATTAATGATAATTTAATGTGTGCCATTAAGGTGAGGCGGGGAATATGCAGGAGAAATGATTTTGAGGAAATATGGAAAGTGTTTGTAGAATTTGTACTGTTGAAATGGAAGGGGGTCAAACCATTGCAAGAGGTGTTGAAATTTTGGGAGGTTGGATGGTTACAATGGAATGGTCTTGGTGGTGGGGTGCACATTTTTATTCTTATTTATTTATATTAGTCTGTTTTTTAAAATTATTTTTATTTTGACAAACTAGTATCCTTGCAAGGAGTATCCTTAGCACCTTTTCTCCATTGTAGTCCATTTCATTACTTTTATGCAGATTTGTCAGAATGATTTATTTGTGCCACATAATATGCACTTTCTCATGAAAATGAAAAGAAAAAGAACACAAATTATTGGCCATACAGATCAGTGTTGCCAGTTTTACAAGTGAAAATGAACTGTTTATATTACATATTACATTTTTCAAGCCCAGTGTGCCCCAGCCCTGCCTTGACTTGAAATCCTGTTCCATTTACACTTAGCAAATGCTTTACTGCTGACTTCAGCAGGATGCGGAATACATTCATCACACTTTTTGTTATAAGCCTAATAAACATCTTCATTCTGGGATAATTAATATCCCAGAAACTTCAAGTGGTCAAAACGAATAAGGTTTTCTTATCGATAAGAGAACCATATTTTGAGGAAGAGTGAATGATTTGCATGAGTTAGTGTTCATATATGTTTAGAAACTGGCCTGAGTGAGTAAACTTTTGTTCTTATTCCTCACAGATAATTTGTGGAGTGTATATGGAGACAAATTCGCATTTGTGGAGAAACAGGATCAGCCATCAGTTCCTGTTTTAGAAGAGACAGATGCGAAAATGAAATACTATGTGTATTCGGATATCATGACCTATTTCACCATGCTAGTAGGAATTTATTTTCCATCTGTGACAGGTATAGTCCCCCCCCCCCATTTCTCTCTCACACAACTGAAGTGATTCTCTGTGTATTGATTAGAATTTCATATTGGATTTAATTTGCCTAACTCAGCTCTATGTGTCCCAGATGCACATACATGTAAAAAAAAAAAGTGCATGTAAATGTCTTTTCTGCCAGCACTTATAATGAGATATTTAGTTTAGACACAGTAATGTTACTAACACATGGGGTAATCAGACAACAGTCAAGAATTGAGAATCAAAGAATGTACTACTTCATTGCAAAATAGAAAGATTGTGGCAATGTGGAGATTATTACAGAACAAAAAATAGTGGTTAAGCAAGCAACATTCAGATAATACTGACAGCTTATCTGCAGATGGGTGGCAAGAGATGCTAGACAGATATGTACAGCCTTATTGGTATATGGAGAGTTAAGTGTGTGCTGTTAGCAGCAGTGAGGTTAACTAAAAAAAATGGGAAGGAGGGAACAGAGATGAAATAAGAAAGCGAAGTGCCTTGGAGTGTGAGAAAAGGAGACAGAGATTGTCTTTGGCATCAGATTGTCAGGGCTTCCTGGGGTCAGATGCTATGTGGAGCTGGAGTTTGCTGAACCTTCAGGTCCCTGGAGCTCTTAAGACATTGCATGGCTTCCTGGAATGGAAGTAAGAGGAGAGGCACATAACAATTTTTCCTTGGGGTTCCTAACTGAACCGAGCTATCCAGGTCAGAGATTCAGTGGTATGTGAGGCTGTTCAGTTAAGGCCTTCAGTTCTGTTCCGCTACTCACATAATTTCTGCATTACTTAACAAAGCGTATATACTGCTTGATTGGTTAAAAGAACAACAACAACAACCTAAATGGTTTACAAAAAATTACTATATATTTTGGAAAATGGTCTGTCTGTCTATTTGTCTGCCCGCCTGTTCTCTATGGGTTCAGACACCTGTTGAGTTGGTATCATTAAACTCTGTGTGAGGGTTCCTGAGGTTGTGGGGGTGGTCTTCACTGACATTTGGATGCCAGGTGCCAATGTGAATTAAGATAGTGGACCAAAGCATGACTTTGCCCAGTTTGGTGTGACAGGCTCAAACTGCGCTGATGTAGATGCTGCTGAAAATATCACCCAGTTTCATGTGACTTTGCCCAGTTTGGTGCTACAGGTCCAAACTGCACATAATTGGATGACTCTGAAGGTACTATTGCCCAATTTGGTGTAACAGATCACAACTGTGTTGATGTGGATGCCTCTCAAAATATTGTCACCCAACTTGGTATGAGAGCTCCTGAGATGGAGGCAGCAGTCTTCATCTTTGTTTTGATACTGGATGCTGTTTTGAATCAAGATGGCAAACCAGAAAGATTACTTTGGCATGACTTTGCCCAAACTGATGTGACTGTTACAAATGAGGTCTCCTGAGGTGGAGGAGCTGGTTTTTGCTACATTTGGATGCTGTTGGATGCAGTGAGCTGTGTGTCTGCGTTGAAGGCAGGAAACATCAATTTAGGAAGTAGAATGCTCTGAGTTAAACACCCTCTCTGCTGCAAAGCACCTCTGTATTTTTCATGGAGGCAAGAAGAGACCTTTCTTGAAAGTTGCATCTACATTTCATAAAGGTAAAGGGACCCCTGACCATTAGGTCCAGTTGCGGACGACTCTGGGGTTGTGGCGCTCATCTCGCTCTGTAGGCCAAGGGAGCCGGCGTTTCTCTGCAGACAGCTTCCGGGTCATGTGGCCAGCATGACTAAGCTGCTTCTGGCAAACCAGAGCAGCGCACGGAAACGCCGTTTACCTTCTCGCCGGAGCGGTACCTATTTATCTACTTGCACTTGACGTGCTTTCGAACTGCTAGGTGGGCAGGAGCTGGGACTGAGCTACGGGAGCTCACCCTGTCGCGGAATTGATGGGGCATTCTACAGATGTCCACAGGATCTTAAAGGGTGTAGAGCCAGTGCTTTAGATTAATGGGCATTCTTTTTTCTCCTTTCATTCTTCTTACTTAGGTAAGAAAGTAACTAACTAATCCCACATCATCTAGATGGAGCAGGGCTTGTATCTCCCTAGCCAATGAATCTCAGAAACTGCTTGTGCCAGCTAGGATAAATGATGCTGGTCTGTGACCGTATTAATAAATTCATTCATTCATTCATTCAGCTAGGATAACTACTCACTCAACGAGCACACCAGCTGCTTCCACTGCCTTTTCTGTAGGTGCAGAGCAGCCACTAAACTCATTCAGCAGACATTATAAGACAGGCAGGTATGCTTCAGCTGAAGCACCATTTGGTCATGGGGTCCTGAAGCCAATAATTTGGTTGCTACCAATTTCCCACCTTATATCTGGAGCATTTAGTATGTCCTGGATTGATGAGCTTCACTAGCAACATAGAAAGAACCATTGGGCTCATATCTGATGGGTAGTTATTATTAATAGTTTCCTGGCTTTAGGTAATTCTAAAGCAGTGTTTCCCAACCTTTTTTGGGCAAAGGCACACTTGTTTCATGAAAAAAATCTCGAGGCACACCACCATGCCAGATGGGGAAAGGTCACTTTTTACTTATGTAAAAAAAAAAAAAAATAGTAACAGCATAGAAGGTAATGGTTAGGCTAGCATCCCTCTTCCAAATATGCTAGGTTTTTATTTGCAGGGACTGTTCTACATGGGAAAGCATTCAGCACTGTCATTCTCCCATCTGCCATCTGAATTGGTACTATTCTGGTTCAACTTACTCTGCTGCATGTGTAGATGAAAATGGCACCAAGTGTGGGGGAGGGGGCAGAACAGGTTTCAGATACAGGATATTAAGCATACACGTACTTCAGATTGAACTGGTTGCTTGCTTTGCAAGTTTTCATTTCCCAAATGACTGCCTTGGCAAGCGCAATACCTACCAGGCTCAATGTGGGTCTCGCGCTGCCGCTTCCCGCGCTCTCAAGGACCCGGGAGGAGGAAGGCGTGAAGGGAATCCCGAAGGCGCGAAAACCTCGCGCATGCGCAGGCCTTCCGCCTGCGACAGCCCAGTAGGCCGGCCGAAGCGAGCGGCGATGGGATGTGGGAGGGAGCTCGCTCGCCGCCCCGCGTGTGCCTATGTGGGGCACGTTACAGCCCCGTGACGTCAGCGCCAAGCAGGCAGCCAGGCAGGCAGACGGCGAGAGCCCCGCGCTGGGCGGCCTCTCCTCGCCACCGCCGCCCCGCCTCTCGCCGCCCGACTCGCCCGCCTCCCTCCCACGGCACACCAGGCAACGTCTCGCGGCACACTAGTGTGCCGCGGAACACCGGTTGGGAAACACTGTTCTAAAGTACTATTTTTTTCGTAGTTTTTTTTTAAGGAAGTGGGTTTCCTACATTTTAGGCAATGTTGTTCTTCCTAGACTGACTTGGTAGAGCTTAGTGAGGAAGCAACTGCATGCTGGGAGCATTCTACTTCCCTAAATTGTTATTTCCTGCCTTCATCACAAGGTGATACTGCAATCTCAGATTGAAGAACTTCTATCAGCATCAAGAACTACCTTTCGGGTAGGAACCAATGGTTCCTTTTCACTCATGTGTTGTTCAGACACCAGTCCAGGGCCCACACAATATCCTGTGATTCAGATGTCATGGAAAAATAGAACTGTGTCATCAGTGTACTGACCACACCTGGTCCCAAACCACCTAATGAGTGCTCTCAGAATCTTCATGTGGATATTAAGTAGTATTAGAGAAAGAATTGTTCCTTGCAGCACCACACAGCACAAACCCCAGGGGGCTGAAGGGCACTCTCCCAATCCTGTTCTCTGGACTTAGTCCTGGAGGTAGAACTGGAACCACTGTAACACAATGGCTTGAGTTCAGATACTCAGAATTCAAATGTGTTATTCAGAGTGAAGCGTTTAATTTAGTAAGAACAAAGAAATAAGAATTTGTGTGTCTGTAAAAATCTTATATTCAGTATTTAGGGTTTTTTGGCGTGAGAGAAGTATTTTTGGGTACGCAATATGAACAAGTCCTGCAGATGAGATAGAGCATATTATTTTAGTATGACTGCCAAAACAGGGAATGAACTGGAATTTTGTTGGCATCTCTTTCCATGTCTATAAAAATAAGGGCTTTGTCTTCCTTTGTGTTGCTTTGATTCCTGCAAGAAATGGAAGAAGCTGTCCGAACTTGTTCTCTCATGTAATGAATACTATTGGGACATAATACATTTGCTAAGGTCATCCATGTCCTGATATTAGCTAATTGGCTGAAAAGTATTGCTGGAACTCTTCCATAGAAGTCTCTTGTACAGCACAAGCTGAACTTTTGTACTGACATCTTCGCTCCTTCCTTTATGGTCCTAACACTTTTCTTCACCTTTTTCAAAGTATAGAGGTAGACTTTGTTTTGAACCTTTTGGTTTATATGTCTTTTCTTCAGGAGTAAAGCTTGCTTGTAAAATAGTGAAGAAACATTCGTTTTGGCAAGCCTTTAGGGGTTGCTTCTTAGCCTTGCCAGAATGGATTGCAGACTTGTTTGTAGAAGTTTGCTACAGTGTAGTTTTGCCTCATAATATGATTAAAAAATATTCTTCTCTCAGTTCCAACAGGTAGCCTGGGCTGTATAATGTATCAAACAAGGTCGTTATTATGTTCATATGTCTGTGTCCACAAAAGAGACATTGACTACAGCTAATTGTAGTTTCTGTATTTGATTATCACCAAATATTGTTCTCAAAACATAGTTCTTTTATCCTAAATTTATATTTGCACTGAAAGATATTTTCTGCTTCTGCCAGTACTTTTCTGCTGCTGGTTTTGGATTTATTATTTATTATTGGAAAACCATAATACATAGAAAAACATTTTTCTTTAAAAAATGAATTTATAAAAATACAACATTTGCAGCATTAGTAAACTAATCATCAACTAATTATCTTTTTAAAAATAATAATTTTATTAATATTATATTTATACACTTTGTAGCCAAGACCAGATATCAAAAATTAAGAAAACAAGTAGCAAGGGAAAGAAAAAAATAGAGAAAATAAAAATAAAAATGACATATAAAGGAAGATTATCTATCCTTCGGCATCTTTTTCTTCAGTAGTCCATGGCTTTTCCAGCCTTTACCCAATAGTCCAAAAGCCTTTGGAACCTTTCTAGGCTCAGCAAAATGTGAAAAGCACAGTATTTCTTCTAATACATAGCCTGAACTAATTTTCTAAACAGAGAAGACCCTTTTCTGTCTAGCAGCCTCATTGATAGGAGCCTTTGGCTCACTGCAAGATGTGGCCAAGAACAAACTTTGACTACAGCTCTTGGTTAAGGAGGAAAGAGCTTAACCACAACCCTGGGTTTGAAGTGCACACTAAGCCAAAACTTGGCTTAGGTATGCGCTGCACTGAACTAAAAGGGTTGGGAAGGAACAAAGCAGTTATGAGCTTCTCCCCAGAATGTTCAGGCTAAGCCATGGTTTTGTTTAGCATTGTATGTGACTATGACCAGTGTATTGACATTGACCTGGTTCTCACATCATTGTAAGTCAGAGTATGGCTTACCATGACTGCACTGACTCCCAATGGGAGTTTGCATCTGCTTTGTTTCTCCCTAGACTCTTTAGGTCAGCACGGGGCAGCAGCGCAGCATGTTGTCTGAAGCTGAGATCATAGTTAAGCTCTCCAACCTAATCATGAGCTATAGGCAAGGTGTGTCTTGTGGTTTTGGTTAAGGAGGACACCTTGCCCACAATCTCAGGTTCAGGCAATGTGATAAGCCATCCCTTAGCTTAGCTGCTTCTCTAAAAAGCCCAGGGAGAGGCAAAGCAGCTGCAGCTTCCTCCTTGGGAACCAGCAAATTTGCATATCTGTGCTAAGTTTTGGTTTAATGTGATGTGCAAACGCAGCCACTGTGACTGTTTGTAGAGCTGGCAGTTGGAAAGGACTTTTGGAACATTTGACTCTTGAAGGATCATCATATGCAGACCTTCTTAATAGTCTCCACCAAGTCTTGAAGTTGTTATTCCCTTCCCTTCTCCCTTTCCAGCTCTCTGCTAAAGGTGTGATTGACCAGATATAGTCCTTTGCTTGTTCTGGTAGTAGTATGTTAGGGTTGTTGCTTTAATGACAGGTTGCATCTATCAACTTAATATAACTGGAATAATCAGAAACTAGATGACATCCCATTTTTTCTATTTCTGTATGTATTTTAGGCATTATGGCAGGTTCAAACAGGTCAGGGGATCTTCGGGATGCTCAAAAAGCTATTCCAACTGGAACAATTCTGGCCATTTTAACAACATCATTTATCTGTATCCTTTTAATGCAATTTGCGGGGTCTAGATTTCATATTCTTGGTTTGTTTAATTAGGTTTTTGTTTTGAGAATGCACAGGTGGCTGACATATGATAGTAAAATGTGGTTATGAGGGAATCCTAAATATTTTATTTTCAATATGAGTAGGGTTGTTGGGATTTGATGAACCTTTAAGCAGAAAGCATAAGCCACTTCTCCAGGCATAGTACATCTCGTATTAGTTTATTTAGAAGCTACACCTCATTCTGACTGATTGATAAAACCGATGGGATTTGCAGCATTAATATTGGTAGATACATATAATAGCTTTGTACTATTATAAATGGAAACATGTGAACAATTATAGTATTTGTTTTATAACATTAAATTTAACCAGAGATATATGAAAATAAAAAGCTGTAATGGAGCAAATAATAAAGCAAAAACGTGAATTTTTGGAGGAAATATCTCCCTTCTTTTTCTATTCTGATTTTTTATATATATATATTTTAGGTATAGAAACAGAATATGGTACAGTCAAAGTTTAAATACTCTGCCAAATTCAATGTGGAAGTTAAAACCTTCCCCAAAGAAATCGGTGCTTAGCTTCTTTGGGATGTGCAGTAAAGTGTGCTGTTCTTCTAATGCATGGGTAGGCAAACTAAGGCCCGGGGATCCAGCCCAATCGCCTTCTAAATCCAGCCCGCGGACGGTCCAGGAATCAGCGTGTTTTTACATGAGTAGAATGTGTCCTTTTATTTAAAATGCATCTCTGGGTTATTTGTGGGGCCTGCCTGGTGTTTTTACATGAGTAGAACGTGTGCTTTTATTTAAAATGCATCTTTGGGTTATTTGTGGGGTATAGGAATTTGTTCATATTTTCCCCCAAAATATAGTCTGAGGGACAGTGGACCGGCCCCCTGCTGAAAAAGTTTGCTAACCCTTGTTCTAATGCTTTCCAGGTGTTCTTGTGGACCTCCTGTCCCCTCCCCACTTTTCCAATTTATGTTCCTTTTAAGTTCCTTGAGTCTTAATTGCAGATTTGTCCTGCATAGTACTTTTTGGAGCCTGTATAGAGGGAGTCGTCTTGAGAGACAAGTACGTAACAGTGGGGTTTTTTTGCTACATAGTTTCAAAAACTTCCTGTCCATACCTGTTTAAGTGGATGAAAATGTGAGATTGGGAAGTGTATACTGCAGAAGCTGGTATAGATAATTCAAGATAATCTGAAATGGATATCTGCTGCTTGCTTTAAGTTGCACTTTTATTCATTCTGCATGCATGTCCATGTTGCCAGTGCATGTCTTTCTACAAATAACATAGCCCTAAATCTTGTTTTTGTTTTTGTTTTTGGTGGGGGGGGGGAGAGAAGCAGACTGATATTTGTATAAGTTACGGTACTTAACTTTTCTTCCTTGTTTAATGTTGCATATGATCTTTCTCCGCAAGATTTGGACAAGCAGTTAATGGAAACCTGGTGATTGGTACGTTGGCATGGCCCTCTCCGTGGGTCATTGTGATCGGCTCATTCTTTTCCACATGTGGGGCTGGTCTCCAGAGCCTCACTGGTGCTCCCCGGCTGCTACAGGCAATTGCAAGAGATGGCATAGTACCATTTCTTCAAGTGAGTTTTTGCCTTCAAAATTTTCAGTGCTTTTACAATTTTGATTTAAAAAACCCCCCAAATCTGTTGGGCAGCCCAATCCCAGCCTCTCAGTTTTAGTGATTTATATATCACTTCCCTTGCTGTTGTGATAGGTGGGAGTTGATGTAATATTTCTAAGATGTGTCACACCCACAGCTGTGGTTTGTTAAGTGTGTTGTGAATTGTAGCTGTGTGAGGGGTGAACTACAGTTCCTATAATTTTTTTCGGGGGATCATTATGCTTTAATTGTATGGTGCGGATGTGACTGTGGTCTGCTAACATATGCAACTGAGGGAAAAACAGTAGACTCCATTTGATTTATGGTGCTTGAGGTTTGTGTGTAACAAATAATAGTTTGACTCTTTACATGGGGCCCTGTAATATTCACTTACATTAAGTTCATGCCATGCATTTTTGAAATGTATGTATTTCAGATAGATTAAATCATTAATCCTTTGTGTGTTTATTTTTTCTCCTTTTTTGTTTTTTAAAAGGTATTTGGTCATGGAAAAGCAAATGGAGAACCGACATGGGCTTTGCTTCTCACTGCGTTGATTTGTGAGATAGGCATTCTCATAGCTTCCCTGGACAGTGTAGCTCCAATCCTTTCCATGTAAGCATGTGTATATAGGTTTTACCTATATTTTTGTAATTTATTTTGAAATAATAAGTAGTAGTAATAGTAGTAGTAATATTACAGTTACTGTTTAATTTATGATGCTTACAAGAATTTTGATTCAGAGAGTTTGAGTGTCTTGTAAGAGACTTGCAAGGTAGAATGGGTAGTCAGGAAAGAGAGCATGCAATCTTGTAGCTACAGAGTTTGAGGGCACTATAGGGGTGAAGTGAGAACAAAGGAACATAGATAGGGAAAAGAACTGATAAGAAGGTGCAACAGTAAAGGCATTTAGAGTTTAACGGAAGTTAACATAGCATGCAACCATTCGGAAAACAGTAATTTGAAAAGATCAAGGGAATTAAAGATTACAAGTTAACGAAAAAAGTTTTGATAAGAAGCCAAGTAGAAGAATTTTGCAACAGGCAGTGGGAGAGGAATGAGAAAGTGAAGAAGGTTGTAACTGCATCAAAAGAGAGAAAAGGGAAGCCTCTGCAGCTTGCATGGAAACATAGACTGGTGCTCCCCGGCTGTTACAGGCAATTGCAAGAGATGGCATAGTACCATTTCTTCAAGTGAGTTTTTGCCTTTTAGCAGGCAAGTAAAAAAACAAACCCAAAAGCCTTTCATCAAGCAGAGGAAGGACCTTTTCGTCTTCCATGGTTAGCAGATAAGGTTGGGTGGCAAAGGAGCAGGGGAAGGGAGCTTTCTTGCTTCTCTTCATGAAATTCCATCAATTCATTGTTGCCAAATGACTTGCTAAATACTAGGCTGGAGTAAGTGATATTTCATGTTATGTTGCATGGCACAGTGAGGCCATTTTTAGCAGTAGCCTGATGACAAGTGTAATGGGCTATTCTTCCCTGACCAAAGTGTATTATATTACTATAGGACACATGCAGGCAACCCTTGTAGCATCTGTAGGCTCCCTGCTCCCCACTGAATGTTGGAAAGCCCTTTTGCAAACAGCCATGTACGGTGCTTTGAAGTCCTTGCCCACCTGTCAAATTTACCCCTCCAAGAATGGAGAGACGAGACTCTGGCCTATAAGCAAAAAAAGAAAAACTCCTATCCTTGCCGTATATAAAGTGTGTGTGTGTGTGAGAGAGAGAGAGAGAGAGAGAGAGAGAGAGAGAGAATGATGATGATGGATGGAGGGGAAGGAAAGAAGAGAAGAGGTGAGAGGAGAGAGAGAGAGGTTATCTGTCCACTTTTGCCTGCCCACTGCTATATCTGGCCTCCAACCACTTCCCAAAAGCAATGCCCCCGACCCAGAAAAGCTTGTCCATCCCTGGTCCAAGATGTAGATGGAATTTGTTGTAGGGCTACAACTTCCTTCACCCCTCCAAGCCCAGTTGTTGTGGTATGTTTAGGACAACGCTGCACTTTTGAAATACAGTGGATGCTCAGGTTGCAAACGTGATCCGTGCGGGAGGCACGTTTGCAACCCGTAGCGCTGCGTCTGCACATGTGCAAAGCGCGATTGCCGAAACCCGGTAGTAACCCGTTCCGGTACTTCAGGTTCGGCGCGGTGCACAACCCAAAAACGCGCAAGATGAAGTGTCTGTAACCCAAGGTACGACTGTAATTCAACACAGGCAGTTATGTGGGTCATCTGCCTCAGTCCTTGATTACAGGCTATGAGGCTAGCCCGTTGTATCCTTAGGAGAAGTGAACTTTATCACTTTGTCTGTGTCACTTTTCTTCCTCCTTTTCCTTTAACCTAACTATCTCTGTTCCAGCTATCTCTGTCCCCAAGATTAGAGTGGGTGGTGATACTCATGTCAATTGTAAATATATTTTTCTTTTGTAGGTTTTTCCTTATGTGCTATCTGTTTGTGAACTTGGCATGTGCAGTTCAAACTCTGCTCCGTACACCAAATTGGAGACCTCGTTTCAAGTATTATCACTGGTACGGCATGTTCTTTACAAATTTATTTTTTGAAGGAGAAAAACAAGCATTTGTTTTATAGTGCTATGGTCTTTTTCGGTTTAGTAGACATTGTATTGACTTGCGTGTGTATGTGTGTGTGCATGCAGGAAAGCTGTAAGAGAACACAAAATACCTATAAGAAACAATGGAAAGAAAAATGGATTTCTGTGTTGATTATTCAGTTGTTTCCTATTAGTCTATAGAAGAACAGGAGGGTATATAAATGCAAACAAGAACACAAAGATAGCTGCTGTTAAACAGAGTACAGGCATGAGTAATAGATTTCATGGGACAAATTAGAATGCAAAGAAAATTAGAAAGGGTTTCCCCCACACATTTGGCCAGTTATTCATGTTCAGAGCGAAGCAAATGAGAAACTGGATTTATTTATTGAGCTCTTGTCATAGCATAATTGTCACATTTTTAATGGCATTTTCACTTGCAAGAAAAGCCCCATGCCAGAGTGCAGGCTTTCCAAAAGGGGTTCAGGGGTGAGCATCTCAGCCTCTCATCCCCCTGAGACCCCAGGCCCTGTGCCCTCTGGAGACCCTCCTCCTTCCTTGGAGGTGCCTGAAGGTTCTGCTGGGGGGCAGGAAAGGGGGCGCAGACAGACGGTGAAGGTTTTTGTTCACCCCCTGCTTCTCCTTCGTGGTTTGCATGTCACAGAGCAAGCCTGTGGCTGTTCTTGACCATTTGCTATGAGTCAGCCAAGCCCAGGCGGCCTAGGAGCTCATGGCTGAGATAGCGAGGTACGAGGGGACAAAGGGTGGTGGCAGATGGAGAAGGAAAGGAAGGGGCCTGAGGCCTAACAGAGCCTCAGAAATTACAACACAACAATAATAATAATAATAATAATAATAATAATAATAATAATAATAATAAATTTTATTTATATCCCGCCCTCCCCAGCCGAAGCCGGGCTCAGGGCGGCTAACAACAATCAAATAATCAAACAGTAAAATAGTTACACAATCTAAAAATATTTCATTATAAAAATTAATTAAATCAAATTGAAGGCAACCAATTAAGCAAAATTCTGTGCAGGTTGCCAGAGGAGGGAGTCAGGCTGCGCCCTGACCAAAGGCCTGGCGGAACAGCTCTGTCTTGCAGGCCCTGCGGAAAGATGTCAGGTCCCGCAGGGCCCTAGTCTCTTGTGACAGAGCATTCCACCAGATTGGAGCCGCAGCCGAGAAGGCCCTGGCTCTAGTTGAGGCCAGCCTAACCACAACAATTACACAGTGAATTTTTGGAGTGAAAAAATAGAGTGTGACTATTATGCGGCGGCTACAATTAAGCTGTGAAATATGACATTCTTGAAACACTAGTGGGTTGTATTGTACATTTCATAATTCATTTAGTACAGGGAGATTGGGGCAAGAAAATGGGAAAAACAGGAATATGCCACCCACCTGGCTGTTTCTGTTTCTTCTTCCCCCCAGTCTGGGGTGACTCGTATGTTTGTGTGTGTATTTGTGTATATATAGATATCTACTTGTACAGCATGAATGTTAACAACTTGTGTTATGTGTTTCTTTTAGGACTCTCTCATTCTTGGGGATGAGTTTGTGCCTTGCCTTGATGTTCATTTGCTCTTGGTACTATGCTTTGGTAGCCATGCTAATAGCAGGATGCATTTACAAATACATAGAATATAGAGGGTAAGAATACACATTTATCTGATCTTCAGTGTAGTTGCTCAAACAATAAATTAAAAAGGTACATTCTTCCTGCACTTCTTGCATATCTGCATAACTTCTATTAAATCTCACCCAGAAAAACGAATACCTCCCATCAACCTCTATAGGAAAAGTATGTGTGTTTTCCATATCTTGTTGGGGTTTTCAGCAATTTTCTGGGCTAGAAACATGGAGGTTTAATTAAAGATATTGTTTACATAACCTTACATAAATGCCATTTAACTGCTACCCTGTTATGTGAGTTTGTTCTTTGAGAAATACATGAATCAGTGATGTTCAGATTTCTTGTGTGCTTTTCAAAGTCCTTCTGTGATTTTACAGGAAGGAGAATAGGGAGACAGCATATGTAGTTACATGACCCAGCTACTGAAGTTGATGCTACTTTACCCTGTTTAATTTTCTGTAAATATAAATAAATATATCATTGGGTTCACCAGCCCTACCCCATCACCTGGACTCGTATTTAAAAACATACGAATTATGTATAGGAGGGCTCATGCAGGCATGGCACGTGGCTCGCCTAGGAAATTATTCCACAAACTGGGCACCAGTGGAAAAAGGAACCAGTTAATATGAATATGCAGAGGTGCTCCCTCTAGGAACAGTTATTAGAGTGGGATCAAACTGGGATGATTCAGGATGCAATACATCAATAACGTGTCCTGGTCAAGCTTTTTGACATGAACATGATTCTCTGTGCTTGTGCAACTCCCCATTTGTTTCAGTGAGGCATGAAAGTTCCTGGCAGATTATGTCATGTAAGTCTTTGTCACTTGTATCCGGAAGCCCAGTTCATCCATTCCAGTTGCTTCATCATCTACTAAAGACTAAAACATAGACCAGGACTTAAAGAGGATATAAATTGGCTGCAAAGTAATAGAAAATTCATTTTTCTCATTTATTACTTTCATCCAATGTAATCTAATTCCAAACCCACCAAAATAAATTAAATTTCCGGTGTTTTGTAAAAGTTCTCTTACTCATACGCTTTCATTTAAATGAATTCACCTTTACTGTGTTTCAAACACTTCTACATGAAAGCAGTGGTTCAAATATATTCTTTCATGGATTTACAGTTGGGTAGAATAGTTGTTTAAAATAAACTGTAATTGCAGAGTTGTGTCAGTCTAGACCCAATATATTTTTGTGTATTGTCTTATGTTTAGCGAAGCAATAGAGGTATATTATCATAAACATACAATTTTTTTTACTCTCCTTTTTATTTCTTCTTTTAAGAGCTGAAAAAGAGTGGGGAGACGGAATCCGGGGTTTGTCCTTGAATGCTGCTCGTTATGCTCTGCTTCGGGTTGAACAGGGTCCTCCTCATACTAAAAACTGGAGGTAAAATTAAATGCACTATATTTAATAAATCCAGATCCATTAATGTTGCAATCCTATTCCTAACAATTGGAAGTAAGCTCCATTAAACTCAGTTTTTAAACTTGCTTCTAAGCCAGACATGTCCAAAGTCCGTCTCGGGGGCCTAATTTGGCCCGTTGGTCGATTGAATCCGGCTCCCGTGGCAGTATAATTCCTGGGGTAAAATCCTTAAAAAAGCTCAGCAACTTCAATCCAAAAAAAAAAAAAAAGCCTCAACAACTTTGGGGTAAAATTGTAAAAAAAACCTCAACAACTTTGGTTGGCCCTCACGCATGTTCACTTCATCAAATCCGACCCTCTTTGAAAAAGGTTTGGGCACCCCTGTTCTAAACAGACATGAGCTAAGTCTGATCCTGGTGTCCTTAGTTGTTGAGATTAAAACTTGCTGCTGTCTAAGAAGTTCCATCCTGTATTCTTGGACCCTCAAGAGCAGGGGTAGACTTCCATTTATTGTTGGACTCACAATTCCCATCAGCCTCAGTCAGCATAGCCATTGGCCCAGGATTATAAAAGCTGCAGTCAATCAACGTTTGGTTATCACCATACTAGAGTGTGATGGAATGTCAGGAACTGGTTATCTCTTCTCTCTCTCTCTCTCTCTCATGCGCGCGCACACACACACACATTGTTGTCATAATCCTGCATTATATATTTCACTAACCCCAGAGTCGTCTGCAACTGGACTTAACTGTCAGGGGTGCTTTACCTTTTTTATCAGCTATTTTACTTACTTACTTACTTACTTACTATTTTACTTACTTACTTACCGTACTTACTTACTGTATTACTTTAGGCCACAAGTCTTGGTTCTGCTGAACTTGGATTCAGAGCAGGTGGTAAAACACCCACGGCTGCTTTCCTTCACCTCTCAATTGAAAGCTGGGAAGGGACTGACCATTGTGGGATCTGTCCTTCCAGGAATATACTTGGATAAATTCACAGAAGCTCAAAGGGCTGAGGAGGTATGTATTAAAACACAGCTGCAGTAATAACATTTGCAAATATGAATAGCTTGGGTTTAGAAAGCACTGTTTTTTTCTGCTGTAATGTATTCTGTAATTTTGACTATATTTAAGCATGTTGGAAAGGGTAGTCAAAATATTTTGGATCTTTAGGTGCACTTAAATGATGGCAGATAATTTTACATTTGTTGGATCTAATTACTACAGATGTGATTATTTATGATCATATTATGTCATTGCTTTAGTGATATAAATCTAGAAAACGCTGCAGTGAAAATGATTTAACTTTTTAAAAAAACCATGGGCTAGAGATTGAAGCTAGTTAGTTAATACGGACTAAGGTGCAATACTCAGTCAGGGATAGTGCTGAAAACTGAATGGAGGAGAGTAGGAGGGAGGAAAAACATGTGGACTCAAACTATTAACCAAAGCCAAGGGATTTTAAAATGTTCTGGCCTCGGCATCCATTGTAATTAATGATGTATCAAAAGGATTTTTACAAAGATGCTATCAGTGACAACTTGATATTTACTATAGATTGGAATTACATTCTCTATGATTTATATAAATATTTGTATATAATGTTCATGCAAGACCATGACCTTACATTGGTTGGCGTGCTGTGTGAGAGAATCATGTAAATGCCGCTTATTATAACTAATATTATTATTATTTTGAGGGGGAGACAAGGTAGTTAATAAAACCAACACCCTCACATCACCAGCACTGGTCTTCTGTTTCCTTTGGTGAATACGAAAAGATTTACAGAGTTGGAGAAACACAGTACAGTTAACCTGGATTAGTGTTGGATAACCAAGAGCCCCACATTACTGAGGTCATTAACGCCTTGCTATTTGGAAAGGTGGGATTGCAATCAGATTTGAGGTCAGAGTTCCATCAAATATATTTGTTGAGATACATAGCTACAATATATAGTCCCAAAGTGTCAGAAATCCTGCAGATTTCATCTGTAAAATTAATAGAATAATAAGAAAAGCAATTTATGAAGTCAAAGCTTTGTAATGAGCTTTACACTTCATTTTATGAAGACGCTAGGAAATGGGTAATTAGTACATGGCTTAGCAGTCCTAATTCTTTCTTCATTAGTTTCATTTTTTGAAATGTTAAGTCCTTCCAAAAAGTAAGCTTGGCTCTAAAAAGCTCACATAGAGATCTTCAGCCTGAACTAAGATTATCTTTGGAAGAGCTGTACACTAATGGGGAATCTAATGTTAACACAAGCATTGGGTAGCCAGACTTTTGTATTGCTGTCAGTTCCATCTATTTTTTAATAGAATATTTGAGGGTAAGTCTAAGACAGACTTTCTTTAATAAGCAAAAGAGAAAATTAGGGAAGAGCAGGTTTGCTCTGCCAAATGTACTGTTCTGCTGGCTTCTGGTTTAACTTGGAGGAATTCTAAAATTAATATTAGAATTGGTAACATTGCCTTTTTGGTACCCTTTACAGTTTTTAATCTTTGTTTTTTGCAGGTTACCAATATGCACTGGCATATACAGTGGTGCCCCGCAAGACGAATGCCTCGCAAGACGGAAAACCCGCTAGACGAAAGGGTTTTCCGTTTTGGAGGTGCTTTGCAAAACGAATTTCCTATGGGCTTGCTTCGCAAGACGAAAATGTCTTGCGAGTTCCTGCGGGGTTTTTTTCCTCCCCCCCCTTTTTCCCAAGCCGCTAAGCCGCTTATCAGCTGATCCTAAGCCACTAAGCCGCTTAACAGCTGATCCGCTAAGCCACTTATCAGCTGATCCGCTAAGCCGCTAAACCGCTTATCAGCTGATCAGCTAAGCCCGCTAAGCCGCTAATAGCGCTAAGCCGCTAATGGGCTTGCTTCGCAAGACGAAAAAACCGCAAGACGAAGAGACTCGCGGAACGGATTCTTTTTGTCTTGCGAGGCACCACTGTATGTGCATTGATTAAACGGTAGCATAGAAATGAATCCTGATGCAATTGTGTCAAGATCCTTTTTTACACTGCAGTTTCAGTCTATAACCTTGTACTGGTGCACACCCGTAAGCCTGCAAGAAAAAGAAGATGTAAACTGAGAACTTAAGCAAACTCTGTATGCTCTGTAGTCTCTACAATGCCTAGAGTGGGGTGGGGAGGAAGATTGCAACACATTTGTGCCACTCCACAAGCAAAATCAGTAGTTCCATCAATTCTCCCCATCTCTAGCCCAGAGAGGGATTTTGAGAAGGAAACATCCTTACAACAGGAACTTTGAGCACATTTTGTCTTTCTCTGGAGTTCTGATTCCTTCTTATAGTTCCTTGGGTTAGGATGGGGATGTAGGGTTCAGGGAAGACATTTGCTTATTAATTAGTAGCTTTAAGAGCAGATGCTGTCTGGGAAACAAGCCTGATACCCTGGGCTGGCTGGAACGGCCAACAGAATCTGGGTACCAGTTGTCAGCCAAGCAGGATATTTTCATTAGAAGCATTGTAATACATTGTGTCCCTGCCCCAAATGAGGGAGTGACACACACCAAGTATTTCAAACAGCAGTATATATACACTTTTCAAGCAAAGAGGAAGCAAATGGGTAGTTATATGGCAATACTTCCTTCTACTAGCTTATACTGGTTTAATCACGAGGCCTAACAACTTTCTTATCTTTCTGTCCTTCCTGATTCCTCAACAGTTTACAGCATTAGCTCCTGCATATGTGTTGTATGTGTTCTCTTGTGGTTCTCTTGCAAGCACAACCTCCACATTCTGACCGTCACTTGTTCAGCCCTTCTGACATCTGACACAATTGGCTGTGGGGTTCCCCACTACACTTAGAAGTATTCTCCTTTTGCCTGGTTTGAGGCTGCGCAGGCTCCCTGTGAAACTAGAGCAGTAAGCCAGTGGGAACAACTTCTGCGTGCTGGGGGTGCACTGTGACATTTAAGCAGGCCAGCTTTGAAGTTGGATAGTACAATGCAGAGGACTGCTGTGACTCAGTGACCCACCTCTCATATTGATTGGCTCGTTGCTCTTGAATGTACGATTTTATGGCCGCTTTCCTTCCATGACATTCCTCCTTTGGGTACTTTAGGCATACTTTGGGTCTAAGTAACTCCATTACTTTCCCCACCTCCAGCCCTTGTGCCATTGGGTATTCAGTGTGACAAGAGGAAATGCATAAAGAACTGGATGAAGAAGACTCAGATCTTATATAATTTTATATAATTTTGTGTTTACCAATTATTTCAAGAATACCTTTAAGCAGAATTTTTGTGGGGGTATCCCATGCTTTCTCATTCAAAGTGTGGTGTAAATTTTATCTTTTTCTTTTTTCTTTGTATTTCTATCTTTTGTGTTTTGGAAACTTTAATAAATATGATTTTAAAAAAAACAACAAAGTGCGGTGTAAATTAAAGGTTTGCTTTATTTTACATCTACTGTAATGCACCTCCTATGTGATTGCAGACTGACTTTTTTTTTTGTATTAATTACCAAAAGTCAACATTATGTTTTTGAACAAAACTGTATCCAGGAAGACTCAAAATAGTTCCTTCCGTGCAGTGACAGAGCTTGAAATCGGACTTCGCACTGCAATGTGCAATTAGAATGAACATAAGATCATTTGTGGCTTAGTGCTTAAAGCAGAACGCTTTATTCTTGGCCTGTGCAAGTCAGCATTTACTTAAATGTAGCACCCTCTTAATATTTAACAAGGTATTAAAGCTCAGAGGTCTGCCTGGAGTAATTCCCAGAAACGAAAGGAGATGGCTCAGCGGTTTGTAAATGGTTGCCGAGATGAATTTTTAATCACAATAGTTTGATTATTTAAAAACCAGTTACTCTATTGTATTCTGAACATAATTTTACAATTATCCCTTGCTACTGGAAAGATAAAAGTTTCATTTAATTTGAATAAACACTGTATACATACAGGTTGTGCAGCAACACATTCTCTGAGCAATGCCAAAAAAATAAAGTAAAATGAAATGAAATATTAAATACAAGAACAAAAGAAAAGACAGCATAATAGAAAAGCTTTTTAACTCACAGAGGAGGTAAGGCCAGCCACACCTTAGAAGCCCAGTGTCTTAAGATAACAAAAACATAACCAAAAAGCAATGAAGAAGGCACCAGGTGAGCTTCTCTTGGGAGTCTGTCTGGGAAGCATCAGGGTTCCTATCTATACAGCATATATTGCTAAAATTATTCAAGAATAAATGCAAATCATGCCAAGGATAGCTTTAAAACGAGGAATAGCTCTGGCCTGTACAGATTTTCTAGCTTTTGAAGCAAAAGCTTGTTAAGGTTCCAGCAGCACAGATTTTCCTTGTGCAATGAAGTCTTCTCCCGCACTCCCCCATGCTCCCCCTAAATATGTTCTGGGGGTTCGAACCCCCCAACCCTCCAAAGCAGATTTGGGGATCCCTGGGGGAGAAAGGGGTAAATTCCTGTTGTATTCTCTGGAATCCTTGCACTAGTTTTTATTAGGGCAAATGAGTTAGTTGAATACAGTGTCATATTATATGTAATTAGTAGTCTACATCACAGAAGAAGATTGCATATCTAATTATTCCCAATCTCCTCTTATTTATGAAAATGGATAGATTTGCACCTTATTTTTAAGTAGTAAATCTAATTTCCAGATAACAAAGGTGATAATTAGTTCAGTAATTCATTTTCTCACTTTAGGCCTTGTAAGTGTTTCATTTAACACTTTACCTCTAATTCAACCTTGTTATTTAATAAAGTTAAATATCAAACTGGTATTTCTGGGAGTAGTTTAATAGTCATAGTAATTGGTTAGAATTGTGTGACTTTTCTTGGTGGATAACGTTTTAAATGTCTGAAATATAACTTAATAGGAAATCCTTATTTCAAAAGAGAAGCCTGATTTTATTGCCGGAAATCCTGCTTGCTTAAGTTTCCTTTCCTGTATGTTTACAGCTGAACAATGCAAAAACCCTAATAGAACTGTCCACAGTATTTTAGGAAATGCTTCATGCTTTACTACTCTGTTATGAGTGTTTATAAGTATTTATGTATCTTTTATCCCTACAGAATATTCGATCATTAATGGGAGCAGAGAGGACCAAAGGATTTTGCCAGATTGTGGTATCATCCACTGTTAGAGATGGAATTTCCCATTTGATTCAATCTGCTGGCCTTGGAGGGATGAAGCATAACACTGTCTTGATGGCATGGCCTCAGTCCTGGAAACATACTGATAATCCTTTCTCTTGGAAAAACTTTGTTGGTATGTGTGGCTGTACAAGTTATACAAATCATATTCGCAACGTGCAATATAGTAACACTTCATCTAAAAAGTCATCTGATTGACCTCTGAATGTTCAAAATTTCCAGTATGAAACAGTGCCCTGAAATGGAGGTTTTGAAAAGAGCATTTCACAGATTGACCTTAGTGTCCTCCTGGAGTGGCGCTGTCACACTGTTTTATGATGTTCCATTCCTAACTGTGGGGTCACTTCCAGAGAATAGCATTGGATGATTTCTGTTTGACTCCATGGCCGTTGTGCTGTGGAGTCTTGCAGAGTTTTCTTCTTGTGCCTCGTGCTATTTAATGCCTGTATGATCTTGTGCCTTGGGTGAAGGATGGGCCTCTGAAAATGCAAAAGCCAGTCAACCCTGGCTCAAGTAATTATTAAAAAAATGTACTATACCAGGGATGTCCAACAGGTTGATCACAATCTATTGGTAAATCCCTGGGGGGTTTTGGTAGATCGCGGCCAGTCGCTGGCTCCCTTTCCTTAGTGACGATGAAAGAGCACCCGCCCCCCCGCCCTCCATTCTTGCATGATCTCTAGAACGGAAGATGGATTTTTTCACTGTGAGGCTGACTGTCTTCTTAGCGATCTTTTGGTTTTCCCCTTTATACCCCCCCCCAAAAAAAGCTCATAAACTTTGCCCTGAACCCCTAAAAAGGAGACTTTCCTCCCTATTCTGTGAGTAGATCGCAGTCTCTTTGGAGTTGGACGTCCCTGTGAAAGTGTGACGTCCCAATGTGAAAGTGTACAGGTTATCTACATTTAATTATTTTGCGCATCACTGTGGCACAGATACAGCTCAAACTTTTATTAAACCTTTAATATGTCCAACACGACAAGAACCAAACTTCAGTGGTACAGATTCTGCTTTGCTTGCAGACTGTTCCAGGATCAACCCCAGGTAGAGTTAGGAGATCTTCCTGCTTCAAATGCTGGAAAGCTACTTCCAGTCATTGTAGACAGTACTTACTGAGCTAAATAGACCAGTGTTCAAACTTGGTATAAGGCAGCTTCTTAGGTTCCTAACTAGGATAAAAGTTTTTAGAAATACCAATAGTGGTTTTCAGCAGTCCTGTTTCCTTTTCCAGACACTGTTCGAGAAACAACAGCTGCACAGCAAGCCCTTCTAGTTGCCAAAAATATAGACTCGTTCCCTACGAATCAAGAGCGTTTTAGTGAGGGCAACATAGACGTTTGGTGGATTGTTCATGACGGAGGCATGTTGATGTTGCTTCCTTTCCTGCTGCGACAACACAAGGTACTAGGCTTTCTTTCCATTGGGAAACTTTGCTTTTAAATGAACAAGTGTTAATTGTAAGCTCTTTGAGGCTAGGAACTTTTGCATGTGAAATCCTATAAAGGATCCAGATAGTTCTGCATAAACAAAACGACTAGTAGCCCGGACATGAGATAAAGTCAGTGTAGGATCTCTTTGTGCCATAAACCTTTGGAGTATAACAGAAGGCCTGATTTTCTCTTACTGAGAAGAGTTTCTGTAAGCCTAATGATGGCAACATCTGAAGTCATCTGCATACAGAGAAGTTCTAAAGGCTGGATATTATGTGCATGAAGTCACTGTCTTCTTCCTCACTTTCCTCTTGTCCAGCTACATTGGACTTCTTCTGGTAGGGGAAAGCTTATGAGAGATGGGCATTAGGCAGGAATGCAGTACTACGCTGTTAGCAGTGCTAACAGAAAACCACAGTAAAGAACCAGCAGCAGTACATTGCCAGCTATAAAGTTACGAGAAATCACTTCCACATTTGTAAAAAAAAAATGTTCTCTCCTACTGACAGGTTTGGAGAAAATGTAAAATGCGCATCTTTACTGTAGCTCAAATGGATGACAATAGTATTCAAATGAAAAAGGATCTCCAGATGTTTTTGTACCATCTTCGAATTAATGCTGAGGTCGAGGTTGTTGAAATGGTAAGGTTTTTGATGCACCCAGTTAAGCTTTCATTAAATGTTTGTGTTTATCCTTAGCTGAGGAACGTTATTTAAGATGTCCATTGTGGGAAAAGATACCTACGTGTAATTTAAAAAACAACAACAAAAAACCCCTGCTTTTAGTGAGCCCCAAAGCAACTCACATAATTGTGTGTGTGTGTGCCTTGGGCTTGTGGTTTGTTTCATGCAAACAAACCCTGAGCTATAACCAAGATTTGTTCTTCTCTCACCAATCAAGCTTGTTTGTGGAGACAAATCTTGAGCCTGGGTTCAGACAGCACGAAAAGCCAAGCTCTGTTTTGTTTTGTCCATGACACATATTTCGTTTTAAATCAGTGTCTTAAAAAAAAAAAGACACTTAATATACTCCCAATCCAGATTAGATTATGATCCAGTCAAGGCTAAGCATATTCACATCCTAGTGATTTCAGTGGGAAAGTTAAAACAGGTGTCTCACTGCAGTTAAACTAACTTGATCGTGTCCATTTATTTTTTCTTCCACCCTGGTAGAAATCTGAATGCTCCTTTAAGAGTTTACATCTGGCTGCACAAATAGGTCACCAACTTGTGGCTGAGTGGGCAGTCTTTTCAACCAGTGCAAGTTAGACTTGAGGGACCCTTTTTTCTCTAATACTTTCATCATTTGTGGCTGTAGTCCTAACAGAGAGGAAACTGGCCTCTATTTTAGCTCCCTCTACTGGAGGATTTAGTTGAATAAGGTTGGAGTATGTGTGTTTAGGGGTAGTCTCAAGGGATTGACCCAATCATCAGGGCTACTAGCATATGGTTTCTTTTTATTGCAAATAACATTTATTTATTTTTCCAGTTTGAAAATGATATTTCAGCATTTACGTATGAGAAGACCCTTGTGATGGAACAGAGATCTCAGATGCTAAAGCAAATGCAGCTTTCTAAAAATGAAAGGGAAAGAGAGGTAATGCATTTTATTTTCTTATTTTCAAAAACCATTAAAATAATGTATGAGCAAACCCAAACTCTGGTGCTCATTAATGAGGTCAGCCAGATGGGTGGGGTATAAATCATAAAAATATTATTATTATTATTATTATTACCTACAAGAGCAGTGCCATTTATATCAAAGAGGAATCAATCCTCAAGTACATGCTTACGAAGGTGAAGATCAGAAATGCTTATAAAATACAAAAAAAATAGTTTTTGTTCTAATAAAAGACTCCGCTTTAGAATATTTTTTTCACTGAAAACATTAAAGGACAGCACCGATTTGAAACAAGAATTACTCTATCTAGAGTGGAGGCCCAACCTATGACTTCCAAATCCCTTATATCAACATTTTAATTAGCGGGCTTCTTCAACTTTTTAAGAACGGAGTAGCAGACAAATTTTCTTTTTAAAGAAATCCTTGGTTCTTTCACTATGTCCGTAGGGTCTTCGGATTTTCAGATTTACTCTCATATTGGAAAACTAACTTAAGCACAGAAAGCATCATATGGTGGGGAGGAACACCACTGCACTCCTTGCCTCAGGTCAGCATCCTTGCTGTCCCTTAACGGGAGGTGGAGGCAGTAAGGAACCTGCCACTGCAATCCATGATAAGTTACCCACTGCAGTACCCATTGTTTAGATGTACTATGCTTCCTTCTGTTGTTTAACTAGTGCCATTGTATTTTATGAGCTAATGATATGCTTTTTCCGGTTGTGCCTGGTGACCTTCCTGTCCCAGATTCAGAGCATCACTGACGAGTCTCGTGGCTCAATCAGAAAGAAGAGCCGCTCTAGCCCACAATGTATTGGTCAAGATGTAGACAATCTGCTACCTAATGACATTCAGGAGGAAGAGGTAGAAATTGTACCCACCTGACTGTTCCCTTCCCATGACAACACTTACAGTGCCATTGTAAACCATAGCGGTACTAATTACTACCACTAACCTGTTCTAATTCTTACTAATTACACTATTATATGTAGGGAGTACCATTCCTACGGTATAAAAGCAGATGAGTTTTTTAAAATAGAAATTTCAGTGTTCAGCTTTTCAGAATAGACCATTCTGAATATCCCCCCCCTCCCCCGGTATCTTTAGTTGAATCACTTGGTTGAACAACATGGTATTCAAGTCTTATGTTCATAGGGGAAGCCCCTGAATCTGGTATCAGTGCTATGTACATTAAAGAAAGACTTGTGGTACTGCTCTCCACACAAGAACACACATATTCAAAATTCTGAGTTTCCAGGAAAGACAGAAATTTGGAAAGTTGTTTTCAGAACTTCCCTGGAATAAATCCATTCATAAGCATTCTGCAGTTATATTTATTGCAGTGATTTCTTCCATGAAGAAATCATAGGACCACCAGAATTGTCACTCTGAACCAATCAAACAAGTCTAGGCAATATTTAACAGAAATATTTAAAGGCTATGCAGGTTAGCACTCAAGACACTCCTTTCAGGAAACATACAACAAATAAGATTCTTTTTTTTTTTAAAATCGTGATCTTTGATATTAGAAGCCAAATCATTAATCACAATCTACCACAATTCCAGTATTTATGAGAAATCTCAAGCTTTATCACACTCAGCTGTGTGCAAAATTGTAGCCCTTCTCTCATTTTGTTAAATTGCTTAGATTTAATAATAGACTTCAGCAATAATTTTGTGTTTCTGAATCTTGATTGTTCATATAGAAATAATGATTGCCTTTAATGTTCTACAGAATGCCATGATACATGTAATACATTTTAAGCCCGGTTATAATTTTAAAAATGGCACTTCAAGTGTGGCTCCTTGTGTTCAAACCCGGATGTCCTAATTTTAGTTCTTAGCAATGTGGAATGTCCTTTTGTAGATCACCTTTAGTAAGTTCAGTGTAGTTGTGTGTTTGAAGTGATAACAAAATAATCCAAAATTAGAATTTAGTAAATGTCACCCCTTTCTGTTCTTTTAAAATGTTGTATTTAAATCCCATGGTTTATCAGATCTTAAATGTTTTCAATCCAGCAGTAACTGATGTCAGTAATTATCATTTGTGTCCTAAAGCCTGAGGTATTTTTTTAGAAAAATAAAAACATTAACCTAAATGTTAATACCTTCATTGGATATTGTTTGGCTTTATCCCTCTGATAGTATCTCCTCTTTGGAACAAGTCTGAATTGTTTGTTGTTAACACTAGTGTGGTAGATTGTTGTGTTTATTACTTCGTTATTCATTGCACTGTTCTGCATTCTTTGACGAACAGTTTGTCAGTATAAAAGTAGAATGTTTCTCGGTTATTGAAATTAAGGAATATAAAAAGCAGTACTGTATAAGCGAAAATGCATACATGTTAACTCAAACTAGTTTTAGGATAATTCAGTAATGTAATTAAGACTTTGTGACAGAATTATAGCATTTCAGCATTTTGTGCATTGATGCAAACGTTAATGAAAAAGCTCTCTGGTTGAACTGGTTACATACGTTATATAGGATGTTACAGACTTGTATTCACAGGCACTGTGATACTAACGTGACATACAGAGCCTTTGCAGAGAATAATTCTATTGCGCAGTGTTTCCTGCTATGTTGCTACATTTCATAGTACTTAAATATCAGTATTTTGATGCTGTTAAAATGTCTTCCCACCCCATCTATTGTGATAGCGGGTAATAACATGAATATGGAGGTGAGATATTAATGAACAATTTGGATGGTGGCTGTGACTTCTGGTGACAAGTGATGCAGTTCCTACAACCAGTGAGCTTGCTATTTTTTGACAGTTTTTAATTTTAAAGTTTTAAGCTTAGAAAGGTATAGATTTTACACCAGAGCTGAAACTCTCAGCAATCAAAAGCACTGGCTTTGTAGTATCCTAAATGCCAGATTTTGTTTCAGAAGTTTCTTGAGCCAAAACTTTTTCACACTTTACTGTCATGTTGCTCTTTCTAAAGAACAGTAGCGCCATCTATGGAAATAGGATTGAATGGCATGTGGCTTGCTATATTATCATGTAATCTTCCAACAAAAATATGTAATTTGTCCATTGGGTCAGCCTCCATACCCAGGGACTGTAAAATGGCCAATGTAACACCAGTTTTTGAAAAGGGATCCTGGGAGGATCTTAGAGATTATATGCTGGTTAGCTTGCCTGTCCCAGCAAAACTGGTGGAAAGTATTGTTAAAGATAAAATAACCAAGCATGTGGAAGAACAAGACTTGCTGAAGCAGAACTAGCATGGCTTCTGTAAGGTTGAGTCCTGTCTTACTAATGTGTTAGAGTTCTTTGAGAGCATCAACAAGAAAATAGAGATGATCTGGTTGACATAGTTTTTAACAAGGGACTTCACCAACCTGAGTAAATTCTGCAGTCGTGCAATAAGAAGAGAGGTCCTCTTCTGGAACAGGAGCTGGTTATGTAAGAGGTAGCAAAGAATGGGAATAAAAGGCAAATTCCATCCTACAAATCATTAGGAAAGAAATTGAAAACATGGTTGTTGGCATACGTTTGGCTCAAGAGACATTGGCATGTGCCTCCACGGGGCTTCACTTTTGCCACAGAATCAATCTGTGAAGTGCAACTCTCAGGAAAATGTGTGTTCTGTACCATATGTGTGTATAAATATATTTTTATTCTTCAAAATGAGCAGCTGCCTTCATGTAAGTCATCCTGTCACAGACAAATGTATCTGCAGGGTCGAATACATTATTTCTACTCCTGTATGGGTCATGGAATGATCCCCCATCCCCATTTAGAACTAATAATGTCAACCATTATTGTCATTAAACTGGTGAATAAACATCTTGAATACATTGCATCTCTCATAAGCTGAACATGAACTGCTTTTATGTACAAGCAAGCAAAGTGTTTACATGGTATTTACAGGCCTCTGCCAGCCTTGACTTCCCTGACTTGCCAAAATGCTGATCTTTACATTGCTTGTTTGTGTTTGGTCAGGCTCAATTAATCCATGATAGGAACACGGCATCCCGCTCAACAGGAATGGTCAAATCTCACACTGCTGTTGCTACACCAGACAAAATACAAATGACCTGGACAAAAGAAAAGCTTATATCCGAGAAGCATAAAAATAAAGAAGCTTGCCTGTCAAGCTACAAGGATATCTTCAGTATGAAACCGTAAGTAGATACTTAAGGCATTAAAAACTGATAACATTGATCAAACCTACACTAACATTTAATGGTATTGAATAGAATGGGTTTATACCATTCTAGGAATGGTAGCTCATAGAAGAAAGCAGTAAGAATGCATTGGCCAGTTAGATTCTGGAGGTGTAAATACCTTAAAATCATAAAATCCCATGCTGAAGATATAAGTAATTCTATTTTTCTTTATACACACACTACTAGCCGTCTTCCCAGTACTACTTTTGCTCTTACATGAACAGAATTGTCTTCTAATTATTCTCTGGGTCGCGGGTGGCGCTGTGGGTTAAACCACAGAGCCTAGGGCTTGCCGATCAGAAGGTCAGCGGTTCGAATCCCCGCGACGGGGTGAGCACCCGTTGGTCGGTCCCAGCTCCTGCCAACCTAGAAGTTCGAAAGCACGGCAAAGTGCAAGTAGATAAATAGGTACCACTCCGGTGGGAAGGTAAACGGCGTTTCCGTGTGCTGCTCTGGTTCGCCAGAAGCGGCTTAGTCATGCTGGCCACATGACCCGGAAGCTGTACGCTGGCTCCCTCGGCCAGTAAAGCAAGATGAGCGCCGCAACCCCAGAGTCGGCCACAACTGGACCTAATGGTCAGGGGTCCCTTTACCTTTATCTATCTTATATTCAGTTCTGCTCTCTTGAGTGCAGCAGGAGCTAAGTTTTAGTTTGAAGGCTTATGAGTAAGCAGGAGCCATAACTGTAGAAAACTTTGTGAAATATAAAAGAAGACAGAATATCTTTAGAAACGGATGTTTCCTTCTGTAAAACTTCTATGCTTTGCGTGGCCTGGTATCATATCAACATCATTATTTCAGTGGTACTATAAGGAAGGGAACCACTTTGTTTCAGCAAACACTAGATGGCGATGTAATCCTAGTAATCCTTGCCAGGACTTGGCAGCGCCTACAGATTGAAAAAACAACAACAATGTTGTGTTTTATTTTTATGGAAATAAAAGCCATGGTTATGTGTCACAACATGGCTTATTTTGTTTATCATCTATTGTACATGGGTTGCTTTGAAGTACTACCCATTACGTTTTTTAGAAATTTGCTATCCAAACCCTCATTTATACATTAATTTCAGAACATTAAAATTAGTAATAGTTTAATATGTAAAGCATTACAAAGTTAGTACTAAATCTGAAAAAAATGTGATATTTGTTTTTTGTACAATTTAGATATCCTTTAAAATAAAGCATAATTGATATAGCCTCTTTTTGTAATTTGAAGAAATAATTTTAGGTCCATCCTTATTTATAAATAAATAAATATTATTTCTGTCATAAATATTATTTCTGTCATAAACTAGGACAGTGGAGCATTTGCTAGATTTCTGTAGCAAGAAATGTGAAAATGGGTTGAGCTTTTTAATAAAAGTAACTGACTTCACATCTGTAATTGTCATACACGGTAGCGGAACAGGTGATTTGTTAGGAAGATTAATAATAGTGTGATAGAAATCTGTTCCCCAAAAGACATAAATGTCTTACAGCATTGCAACCTATGTTTGTGTACTTGCAATATGTTCCTATGTCTCCATGCTAACCTTCCCTGCTGACCTATCTGCTTCAGAAGTTATTGTTTTGGCCTTCTGTAAGGTTACTGCTGTGGTTGCTTATCTCTCAGAAAGAAAATTCACACCACTTTAATTTACGTTTGATTGTCCAATTTAAGAACGCCGTGGCAATGGCAAAAACCGAATAGGTTCATTTCAATCTGGCCAAGAATTATTGTATACCTGAATGCTCAGTTACGTTCATACAGCTTTGTCTTTTACTGCTTGCTGCCTTTTGAAGAGAGCTGATGTGGTCAGATACTGTTTCTCCCAGAGGTGGGAAGCTGCTAGCCCACACTACAGTCTCCCTGCTTCTCCTCTCTCTAGCTGAAAAATATCCAATCCCTTCCAAATATGATGTTCACCTGCCATCAAGGAGTTGTGGGGAGGAAAAATACATTAACCCAAAAGCCAACTGCAAAAAAAAATTGCAGACCACATTAAACGATTACAAAAAGAGGGTTGAAAACCATAACTAACATGGGGAAAAACCAGCCAAAATGTAAAAGCTAAAAACTAAAGCACCATAATAAAAAGCTTTGAAAATAAAAAATAAAGAAACAGAAAATTTAAAAGTAGGCATTTTAAATGCTGCAAGTATAGATGAATACAATATTATGTTGAGTCAGAATTTATTCCTTTTTCAGATGAAGGAAGATTTTGGAAAGGGAGTGTGCAAACTGAGGAGTTGCTTGTTTGCATAGTTTCATCTCTGTGTCTGCCCCTGAGCTATTAACACTGCAGGAAATCACTTAAAGATTAGAGGGGCCACTTTAAGAGCAGTGCAGAACTGTTGTACAATATGAACAGGGGACAATTTAAACGTTTCCATACTTTTAGGAATGTGTGCTATGGTTTGTTTTTAAAAATCACACGAGATATACTAATTTTTAGTGATTAAAATGTTTAGGAAATGAATAAAGTTATATTGTGTTTTAAGGTGCTATATTAGAAAAATATGCCATATAGCTATGTAATATTTTTGCACATTTGTTTCTTTTCCATGTAGAGAATGGGGAAATCTGTAAGTCGAATTTGATTTAATTTAGGTTGTTATTCCTGCTTTCTGTGCTTTATTGTTTAAGTGTTGTTGCATGTCTCTTCCAAATTAGCTGTTTTTGAATCTTCACTGGGCCTGTGCATTATGTTTTAGCATGTGAATGTGATGGCTTAGCCTTCCTGTCATATTTTCCTTTTACGCTTTTCTCCTTTTTCTAAGCTAGGTGCCTCTTTTTTATTACTACTTTTCTTCAGAGTAAATCACATTATGTGTTTCATAAAATGAAGGTCACCATTTGCCTGTATAAAACATTTGACATTTCCTTCATCGAAATCCCATGGGTGCAACTTTCCCCCTTAATTATCTCAATAACCAGATGCATAGTAGTTTCTGGATAAGCTAACATTGACATAATTGCAAAGATTATAACAATGACAATAAAGGTGATTTAAAAAATAATAATAATTAGGAAGTGGGAAAGATAGATGCAGATATTAATCTCGTGAGTTTGTTAAGCTATATTGTGTTCAGTTGCTTAATTTGTAAGAATAGTGTGCAATATTGCATACCTTCAAACTCTCCATCCACAGGGGGGGGGGCATAGCAGCAGATAAGATTATAAAAAGAAACTAATGTGGATAAATGAGTCATTTTTGAGGCAGATCATTCAACCTCATGAAAGTGATTGCGATGCAAGTTTTTGTTCTCCTGTGACTTCTTCCATCCCCCTGCTTTGAAGCATTACTAAGGGCTCTCTCCTGCCTTTTTTTCTTTTTTGTTGAATATCCCTGTCATTTTGTTCTTTGATTTTCCCTCTGTGTGAGTCATCAGTTCTTTATACCAAAAATCTTCACACATAGCACTGATGTTTCTCTCACATTTTTTTTTCCAAATGTCTTTTTACATATCCATCCTCCATAATCATTGTATGGCACCTAAGTGTCTTGATTCAGCAGATGTGATCAGCCTGCAGAAAGCTTTCTGCCCGTGGATCTGGTTTCTTGCATGCACAAAATCCAGCTGTGTGCCAGACCACAGACTGTCACCAGGCATGCACACAGAAACCCATGACCTGCTTCATATACAGTGGACGCTCGGGTTGCGAACGTGATCCGTGCAGGATGCACGTTTGCAACCCACAGCGTTGTGTCCGTGCATGCACCGGTTGCGATTCGGCGCTTCTGTGCACGCACAAAGTGCGATTTAGTGCTTCTGTGCATGCGCGACCACCAAAACCCGGTTACTTCCGGGTTTCAGCAGTCCGTAAACCGAAAAAACTCAACCTGAAGCGTCTGTAACCCTAGGTATGACTGTAGACCCATGATTAGGCTTATGCAGTTGACTCCTTACATATTTATGTAGCAGGGCTCCTGTGTTCCCACAATTCTCTAGGTCAGGAGCAAGTGCTGCAATTAGATGATCATATCTTGGGTTAATAAGGCAAGGTATGAATGTGACTTGCAGCTGTCCGTGAGACCTCTTTGTCCCTCCTTTGACATGAAGGAGCAAACAAACGAGGAAGACTCCAGATAACACTTGTTTTCTGGACCAGGAAACTATGGCTAACAGCTTCAGAACAAGCAAAGATACTAAGTCATGGCTTGAAATTGGCTTTGTACCCTAGCTTGTTCCAAAGCATGTTATATTTAAAGAATAAGAAACAAAAATAAAGGGCAAAAGGACCCTAACAGTTAACTTTTGTATCCTCGCCACCCTTGAAAAATGTGATGGAACTCCTCAGTTGGAGAATTTTCCATGGCATGTATTGCCCATTACAGTGGTGCCCCACAAGACGAATGCCTCGCAAGACGGAAAACTCGCTAGACGAAAGAGTTTTCTGTTTTGGAGGTGCTTCGCAAAACGAATTTCCTATGGGCTTGCTTCGCAAGACGACAATGTCTTGCGAGTTCCTGCTAGTTCCCCCCCCTTTTTCTAAGCCGCTAAGCCGCTTATCAGCTGATCCGATCAGCAGATAAGCCACTAAAAGCCGCTAATAGCGCTAATCCGCTAATCTGTCAATGGGCTTGCTTCGCGAGATGAAAAAACCGCTAGACGAAGAGAATCGCAGAACGGATTCTTTTCGTCTTGCGAGGCACCACTGTACTGCATTCATAAGAAGAATGGCATCTGCCTTTTGAGTTTTTCGAAGGTAACATAGCAGCTGTTATTGTTCTATAAAGTTGTGTCCTTTAATTTTCACAATCAGTGTACTTTAAAACTTTAGTGTTACGTTAACGGGAGCAGCTGAGCATATAATTTGTCTAAAATTAGGCACATACTGTACAGAAATCTAAGCCTAATTTATTGGTTCTCTTTCTCCAGTGACATTCATGTCCCCTGAGAATTAATATTAAAGTGGCAAATACAGTTCAGTTTAAGTGTTGCACATTGGGGCAAGAAAATGTTGTTAATGCCCAACACATTTTGGAAAAAGTTTTCCACCTTCAGAGGCAATTCTCTTTGTTGGAGCACTGCAGAAAAATATTACGGAGGCTTCTTCCTTGGCCAGATGTAGCCCACAGCCTTCCTTTCCTTGTTTTGGTTTTTGCACATCAGGGCAAAAAACTTAATTCCACACACACATTAATGGGGTCTGAGCTGACAGTGCCTGGGGCAAGATAGGGATGTTGGAGTCTGCTGTGGAATAGCTAAATTAAAAATTTGACCCAGTATGCATCAGCTGTAGAAAAATGTAAAATTCAGTTTGAGGGTTATACGGAAAGGAATCAGAAATAAAACTACCAATACTGAAATGTGAATTTATGTTGTGACCATACCTGGAATGCTGTGTGCGGTTTTGGTCACCACACCTTAGAAAGGATGTTGCAGAATTAGAACAAATACGGAGAAGGGCAACCAAAATAATCAGGCTGGAGCAAGTCTCCTATGCCACCAGGCAGTTCTCAGCAGATTATTCCTGGTGGAAAATGTGATTCCCTGAGAAAAAATGGGTTTCTTGCCCTTGCTCTGTGTCAATGTAAGAATGAAGAAGTCATTGATGAAAGAACCCTTAAAGGAGTAAATTAACTTTGGTAGCCTTTTGACTTAGAAAAAGTGCAAAAAACAAAAGTATTTCTATGCTACTTGGAACAAAATGTTTTATCACTCCCTGATTTAAATTTTGCAGGTCTACAGAAGGGCCAGATATATTTGTTTCCAAAGCTAGATCCAGTCCACAAGCCCAACAGTCGACTAGACTTCATAGACACTGTGCTCAAGTATTTTGTTTTATTTTTAGGAAATGTCTTGGCATTACCTGCTGATTACTAAGCATTTGCTATGTTGTATGGCTTAAGATTTTTTTGGCTGCAACAGTAACCTTTTCCTTGCACTTACCAGTAAGATTGTGCTGGCTGATCCATCTCTAATTGTTGCTATGTTGTAGGAACCAGTCGAATGTGCGAAGGATGCACACTGCCGTCAAGCTCAATGGAGTTGTGCTAAACAAGTCACAACATGCCCAACTGGTGTTACTGAACATGCCTGGTCCTCCCAAAAACAGGCATGGGGATGAAAATTGTATCCTTTTTTTGGTGCACTTTAGGCATCAAAGCAGCCATCCAGCAACACCCAAAATCTGTTAGCCATATTAGAATCAGATGAGGGAAATACTGAATAGAACTGTATGAAATAAAGACAGTTGACCTATTATGCAGGGGAGATAAGTGATTTACCGTATTTTTCGCTCTATAGGACGCACCTTTCCCCCTCCAAAAATTAAGGGGAAATGTGTGTGCATCTTATGGAGCGAATGCAGGCTCCATGGCTTCAGAGAAAGCAACGCAAAACCTCCGAAGCGCAGCAGGAGCACTCCCACTGCGCTCCGGAGGCTTAATGGCGGCTATCCCTGAAGCCAGGAGAGCAAGAGGGATCGGTGTGCACCGACCCCTCTTGCTCTCCTGGCTTTGCTTCGCTGGAGAGGCGCTGTGCACCTTTCCCTCTCCGCAGCGCCCCTTCAGTGAAGCAGGAGGAGAAATGGAAGGGGATCCGTTTCTGCTGCCGCTTCGCTGAAGGGGCGCTGCGCAGAGAGGGAGAAAATTTTGTTTTCTTGTTCTCCCCCTCTAAAACTAGGTGCGTCTTATGGTCGGGTGCGTCCTATAGAGCGAAAGATACGGTAATAACAATGTGGGAAGTCAGTTACATAATGATAAAATCTCACACTTCTTGCTTCCGGATAAATCTACAATTTACATTTGATAACAGGTAACAGAAATTCCCATTTTACTTTCCCATGCGGAACTGAAGTTGAATTTGGGAATGAGAGTGATTTGCCCAGTGAGATCATCGCTGATTAGAGGTATGAAGTCGGGCAAAGGAAGCTGAGAATGTTTTGCTAACACATACCTTGAGAGGGATGCAGTTTGCACCTTTGGGTGTGAGAAGGGGAAGCATATAATCACCATAAGGTTTCGGTACAATTTTATTCCAGGTCTTAAAACCTTGACTACTTTGACATCCAGATATGGAGTTCTTGGAAGTTTTGACAGAAGGCTTGAACAGAGTGCTCTTGGTACGAGGAGGAGGTCGTGAAGTCATCACCATTTACTCCTAATAATTTTACTGAACACACCGATATTACTTCATATAACATCTGTTTCCGGAATTAAATGTGGGACTTTGGCAAATCTTGTTGGGACTAATGACTTTTGCCCAGCCCTATTTATTGCATACGAAATAGAATCAAACAGTTGAATCCTCTCTTTTTTCTTTTATAAAATTATGTAAGCAAAATTATTCCCTACATAGATCTCTAAAATGTGTCTTTATTGAATAAATGTATTATATGCTTGTATATTTTTTTAATGTAGAAAACTGGGAGACGATTTTTTTTGTTGTTCTGGGGATTAGGGTGGGACACAGAGGGGCATACTTTTTGCACATAGCTCCTAGTAAATACAATAGCTGCTTCTTGGACATAGGAACAGACTCCTAAGTTTGTACTACTTTTTATAATGATGGTTTTTAAAAAAAGAAAACGAGGAAATGGGGCTTCCAGGAACCATTTTATAAGAGTCTGGCCTACATATTTTGTACCATTGACCCTGCTAACTGGAAGCAGGTTCTGTCTCCTTACCAAGTCTCTATGGTTCTGTATTCATTTTAATCCACAACTCTGTGAATTGTTTAGCATTGTATTTTAATTAAAGATCACTGGTTGAATAAAAGTCCTTTGATTTAGGAACCACAATTTTGACTACTTGAAAGTGGCTGGACCTTATGAGCCCAGGCTTAAATTGCTGCTGAAAGCTGAGTCTACCTTAAAAAGATAATACTTCACTTACAAGTACTGTACAGCAAGATCTAATCTTATTTTTAGAGTGTTGTTTTGGAGTGGAAGAAATCCACTAGAATAAATCATTTAAGCCTTTGAAGTTACACGTGTCCAGCTGCTGTAGGGAAATGGAAGACATCAGAATGCAAAAACTTGACAACTAAGAATACTCTGCTCTTAAGCAATATTGACTGGACCCTACAAATGGCAAAATAAAAGTCTAAAATTCGTTCTCTAATACACTTGCCGGCCTATAAGCTGCATAGTACCCATTTTGTTTAGTAGGCAGGGAGTGGCTGGAGTTTTGCTTCTTCCTCAAATTTCTGGTAAACTCCTGACTTCACCAGATCAACACATGCCCATTATCAGTCCTCCATCCTCTTGGGCAGTAGCATGACTGTTCCACTTCCCTGACTTCCTGTACCAAAAGCATAACTATATATTTCCACTCAATATTGGAAGGGGGCTCTTTTGGAGACCCAAATGCGAAACTGAAATATTGAAAATAAGATATTTTGTACAGGTGCAGGTAGAATCAAGCAACTGAGAGTTAAATACAGCAGCTGTTGAGTGCAAAATAAGTGCACTTGGTAACAGCACCAGCAGTGTTGTTAATATTACTTAAAGTGAAAATTCTGGAAATTTCACCATGAGAAAAACCGTGTTTTTTAATGACTTTGGGGGTTTGTTAGAGGGGGTGGAAATGCAAATAAGTAGAATATTAAATTACTTATTAGATCAAGCCTTTATCACATTTAAAAACGTATTGTGCATAAGTTAGGTTGGCATCCGTCTTGGGAGACTGGAAGAGTGTGCCTTCAAGGGTTATGTCAAACAATTGGAGAGTTACAGTGCCTGCTGTGTCTGTAGAGATGAATACAGGAGAGACATGTTTTGTTGCAGCTGGGGCAGATGAAGGCGTCCAGTTGAGATGCCCCACAGAATCTCTTCTTTCTGGGTTCCTCCCAGTGGTCATTCCTCCTCTTGCCACTGCTGTGGATTGTTTAAGAAATGTATTGTATGTAAGTTACCCATGCATGAAATTAGAACTGTTTGATATATTGGTGAGATTTTTCAAACAATAAATGCAAATATAACCTTTGTTAGAGATGGGATTGCAAGCTTCTACTCTCAGCGAGGTACCTGTAATGCAGAAAGAGAAGAAACTAATTTTTCTGAAGAGAGCTTAGAAATGAACATCTGAATCACAACATGATTTCACAGATCGTGTGCGCGGTAGCAGACAGGATAGTTCAGTGCCCGCACACTGGAGATTCAAGACACATCTGATGTTTTACCAGGTATGTAATGTACATAAGACCAATTAGCACAATCCTTAACTCTCAGAATTGGTTTGTATGGGATGGAGAGCATGGATAGGTTCCATGTGCATTGGGCATGTTTTTGAACACATAACCAACTGGGTTCAAGAACAGTGCTGTAACCCTGGGTGTGCATGTGCATTTGTGTGGCTGGCTGGTTGGTGCAATGTTGATTTTCCACCATGCATAGTTGCATCATTTTCAGAGCCATCTTTGTAGCTCTAGAATAAAAAAATCCTCAGAGGTTTTCCATCCTGTTATCATTGATCTTTAAAATCTGGATAGATGAATAGTATCCATTTACTGTACTGCATATTAGTTAACGGGTGGGATGGGGATATGTGAAAGCTAATTACTGTTAGCATTTCACATAAATATTACAGCTCACAAGTTTTTATTATGCAATGAATGCTATTATGCTAGCAGTTGCTTCATCCCCTATCATTAGTTTGTTGTTTCTGTAGTTTATTTTTGTAACCTTGTTGTGGTTGTTGCAATCATTAGGGATGTTCTAATTACTTATTGATTGTCCATAACGTATTTCACAGTTGAAGTCATACAGTGCTCCAGATAACTCCATGAACAGTTTGAAATTTGTCCTCTCAAGTGACCTTAATAGGGTGCTTTGAAACACATCACTTCACTGTCGTCATAGGCTTAGCAAGTGTCTATTGCTTTTGAAAAGTAGAAGAATTTCAGAGGTACTGTAGTTGGTCAATTTCTTAGAAGGGAATGGCTATTTTAAGAAGAATTGCTTATGTATCTTTTAACATGTAAAATGTTTTCCTGTGTTTTCTCTTCTCAACCCTGTGAATTTATGGCTAAAACCCTTATCTCACAGGAAAAGGGTTGGCATACTAACCAGTGAACTTATTGTGCCTAAAGGAGGATGGCTCATTTAGTTGAGTTGGCCAACCTGAGTGAAGAGTGGATCCATGTGTTCCTTTTCTTTGCCTCCAAGGAATTTTTGGCATTTGTTGTTGTTTAGTTATTCAGTCGTGTCCGACTCTTCGTGACCCCATGGACCAGAGCACGCCAGGCACTCCTGTCTTCCACTGCCTCCCGCAGTTTGGTCAAACTCATGCTGGTAGTTTCGAGAACACTGTCCAACCATCTCGTCCTCTGTCGTCCCCTTCTCCTTGTGCCCTCCATCTTTCCCAACATCAGGGTCTTTTCCAGGGAGTCTTCTCTTCTCATGAGGTGGCCAAAGTATTGGAGCCTCAGCTTCACGATCTGTCTTTCCAGTGAGCACTCAGGGCTGATTTCCTTCAGAATGGAGAGGTTTGATCTTCTTGCAGTCCATGGGACTCCCAAGAGTCTCCTCCAGCACCATAATTCAAAAGCATCAATTCTTCGGTGATCAGCCTTCTTTGTGGTCCAGCTCTCACTTCCATACATCACTACTGGGAAAACCATAGCTTTAACTATACAGACCTTTGTTGGCAAGGTGATGTCTCTGCTTTTTAAGATGCTGTCTAGGTTTGTCATTCCTGTTCTCCCAAGAAGCAGGTGTCTTTTAATTTCGTGGCTGCTCAGTGGCTCAGTTGAGATTATTTTGCTGGATATTCCGCATAGGAATCACTACCCTGTGGTCTAGTCCCACCTTACTCTGGCAACGTCTGTAAGAAAAAACTGGGTGGATGAGCCAAAAAGCATGTCATGATGCTGGCATGGGCAAAACCCATGTGATTTAGGACACTCGTTTAGTTCTTACAGATATTCCTGGAGAAAGGTTCAGGGGGTGTATCGCTTCAGTAGCTTATGGATGTTGCTTCCACAGAATCTGTTTGGACAGAGGTTGCAGAATTTTGGATTGCACCATTTCAGAGTGTAAATGCTTATCAGGTAGGAAAGCTTCCACTGTAGCTCTCTCCTTGATGTGCTAGTTTGCTCCATGCAGGGGACTCAAGCAAATAATAGCCCCAAATTTTATCACTTTGTTCCACACAATACACATTTCATTCTCGTTATAATCTACTTACATGGAAGATGGACAGCTTTCGGCTTTGAGTGCCAGTTTTAGAGAAGTGAATGGGGTGGTTTATTTTAAATTATAAAATGCTATCTAATCGAGTGCCCTTGATAATGTCCTTCAGATTTTTTTAAAAAATGCTCTCACACCAGCCTTTCACACTCAGGGTCAGCTGATTCTCATTACTTCCTAAGCAACCACTACTATCTACTGATAGTTTTAGGGTACTGACCCCACCAGCCGACTCCTGAGAAATGGGGGTGGTTCTTATCCTAAAGCCAAGGTGCATGAAAACCATTTGAAAAGTAATACTGCCATTGTTGGAAGTGGGAGTCCCCCAAAGTTGACCAGCCTATCTTAGGTTCTCTTCCAAGACAGAAAGGGCACTATGAAGCCCCAATGTGGTTTTAGTAGAACTCAAGCACTATGGTTTTCCCCAACCCTTTTGAGTTGATCTTTTTGTGCTCCCTCTCAGTAAATTTCTGCTGCTAAATGAGTCAACAGCTTGACCTCTGGATAGGCATGGGTTTGTTTTTTTGCTGGCAGGACCAGGCAGAGGAGCTTCTCAAATCAGCAAAGAACTAATTGAATTTGGCTGCTAGCAATAGTGATTGCAAAACTCTTGAGAGTCCCATGGACTGCAAGAAGATCAAACCTCTCCATTCTGAAGGAAATCAGCCCTGAGTGCTCACTGGAAGGACAGATCGTGAAGCTGAGGCTCCAATACTTTGGCCACCTCATGAGAAGACTCCCTGGAAAAGACCCTGACGTTGGGAAAGATGGAGGGCACAAGGAGAAGGGGACGACAGAGGACGTGATGGTTGGACAGTGTTCTCGAAGCTACCAGCATGAGTTTGACCAAACTGCGGGAGGCAGTGGAAGACAGGCGTGCCTAGCATGCTCTGGTCCATGGGGTCACGAAGAGTCAGACACGACTAAACAACTAAACAACAACAATAGTGATTGTCTCCTTGGCCACAGTGATTTTTGGGGATGATGGATGGACTAAAGGGAACATTCTTGAGGGACAATGTGCCCTCAGATGTGTGACAATCCTGTCAACAATCTGGCATCTTTAATGGGATTATGCCCACCGCAGAATTGAGCTGGTCTGCACTCCTGTTTATCAAATGTTCAATGAGTAATCTTCAATGATATTGCAGCTGACAAGCAATGCAGTGGAACAGAGTGGCAAAGATACTGCTGTAGTTAGGTAAAGGTAAAGGTACCCCTGCCCAAACGGGCCAGTCTTGACAGACTGTGGGGTTTGTGCGCCCATCTCACATTTATTGGCCGGGGGCCAGCGCTGTCCGGGGACACTTCCGGGTCACGTGGCCAGCGTGACATCGCTGCTCTGGCGAGCCAGAGCCGCACACGGAACGCCGTTTACCTTCCCGCTGGTAAGCGGTACCTATTTATCTACTTGCACCCAGGGGTGCTTTCGAACTGCTAGGTGGGCAGGCGCTGGGACCGAACAGCGGGAGCGCACCCCGCCGCGGGGATTCGAACTGCCGACCTTTCGATCGGCAAGCCCTAGGCGCTGAGGCTTTAACCCACAGCGCCACCCGCGTCCCCCACAGTTATGTGCTGTGTATTCTCTTTGGGGAAAGAATTTATTTAAAAAGCCTAAAAAATCCAGAGATAAAGCTTAGTATGAATTAAAAACAAGATTCAGATTCTCACCTCGTCCATTCTTTTGCTTATTTACCAATTGCAGACCACTTGCTACCAGACATTTATTCCGACAAACAGGAGGGATTCCAAGACAGATCATGGCAATTGCCAAGCTGGCTGTAGCTTTGTAATATTAATTAATTAATTGAAATAATAATTTTATTTATATGCCACCCATCTGACTGGGTTGCCCAAGCCACTTTGCAGTGTGCTTCTGCGAAGGGCAGGAGTAGAGATTGATGGATCAGTCTGTTTTCAGTCCATTTCAGCTTTGCATGTGTTCAGTCTGCTCCATCTTGTTTCCATGTTAATTTGCATTTTTAAAGAAATAATCTGCACACAAAAAATCCATATTTAAATTAGCACATTGAAACATTTTCTCACAAAATGCACAGTCCTAAACATATTTTCTATGAAAATGTGCATTTTATCTAAAAAAAGATGTATTTTAAAATGCATTTTTTATATTTTTGGAGCAAGGATTGCATGACAGAGAGGCATAGATAACTGAAGGATAACTGAAGTTCCAATCCATACGTTAGTCCTGGAGACACAGGTCAGGTCAGTTCACATACGAATTCACAAAGAATTCAGCATCTCTGGGCAAAAGTGAAAGCAGGTTGGAGTAATTCTCCAAATGCACACTCAGCAAGCAGCTTGCCCCCCAGCTGCCTACCCAAGTTGTGCAGTCAAGACAGTATCCTTGCTCCCATTAGTGCTGGGTTGCTGCTGCTAGAACAGAAAGCTGCTGCATGCAAGCAGTATTTTCTGTATAATTTCCCTGACATTACTTTGGTGGTTCTAGTCCCCATTCCAGCTTCAAAAGCTGCATAAACAGAAGTGTGTTGGAGGGTTTGAGCCTCGTTTCAAACTCATCTAATTGTGACAGAGAAGTCATAAGAGCCTGGGGGTGGGTGGGAGAGAAGGGGGGTATTTCTGTTCCATGGGGGGGGGGGACATTAAAACACCATGTGTTTCTTCTGCAGCTGAATAAGGGAATAAGGGAAATGGAGGAGACCTATAGGCTTGGGCTGAAGAGGAACATGACCAAGAGAGCCAAAGTTGGTCAGGTGAAACATAATTCCATGTGTCTTTGCTGTGTCCTTGCAATAGGACTAGACAACATTAGGGAAAAAACGACACCTTGCTTTTGTGAAGAGGGGCTGGTGGGTGGAATTGTGGTGGTTTTTTTAATGTTACATATTTGGATAACAATACACATGTTCCAGGATCTATTTTGCTATTAAGGACATTTCTGTAGATCTGTTCTAATGGGATAATTTAAAAATCTGCCACAGAATTCAGATGAAATGTTTCCAAGACAAATTCAAGCACAGTGCTGAGATTTTTATTTAAAATAAGAAAATTATCCATCTTTGTGTTCCAGTTAATGCTCTGCAAATTGATCATTGGACGATTTGCCACAGAGGAGCAGGAATGTTGTCTTCTTCTGTAGGTCTGAATATGTACGTAAGAAGCAGGTTTTAATTCAGTCCTCTTTTTTTATTTTAGAGCTAATCCCTGTGTTCCAAGTTGGGGATAAACAGTAAAACATGCAGAGCAAAGTACAGGTTAAATAAGATCATGAACTAAGATCATATTGGTTCTTTAACGAAATTTAAGCTGGCAATGAAACCTGCATGTCAGCATAGCTTGTAAAGAAAGATCAACAAGTTCCATCTAAAACAGTAATAAATTATTTCCATTTGGTACCACTTTTGTCTTTTACAATGTGTGGAAATATAGTTACAGTACGTCTGAAGCAGGCTTTCTCCCTTATACAGCCTTCTCTTGTGTGTTCCATTGCAATGAAGTCACACATCTCAATCTGGAAACATTAATCCACTTTGAAATTGTTGCACCACCAAAATACATAGTGTAGCATTACAGTGATACCTCTGGTTAAGAACGTAATTTGTTCTGGAGGTCCGTTCTTAACCTGAAACTGTTCTTAACCTGAGGTACCACTTTAGCTAATGGGGCCTCCCGCTGCTGCCATGCCACGATTTCTGTTCTCATCCTGAAGTAAAGTTCATAACCCGAGGTACTACTTCCAGGTTAGCAGAGTCTGTAACCTGAAGCATTTGTAACCCGAGGTACCACTGTACTCTCTCATAACCACTGTTCCTTGGGTCCTATAGCTAAGTGCTAACACAGTACACAATATTCTAGATGTGACGTTCAAGACTATATGTCCCTTGCAAGCACAGAAAAATCCTTAGCATATTGGCCATTGACTCCTGTGTCCTGAGAATCCCAGATTTTGTTTTTAAAGGGCAGGTTTCTAGCCCATATTGGACAAGCTATTGTTGTTGTTGTTTAGTCGTTTAGTTGTGTCTGATTCTTCGTGACCCCATGGACCAGAGCACGCCAGGCACTTCTGTCTTCCACTGTCAGACTCATGTTTGTAGCTTCGAGAACACTGTCCAACCATCTCATCCTCTGTCGTCCCCTTCTCCTTGTGATCTTTCCCAACATCAGGGTCTTTTCCAGGGAGTCTTCTCTTCTCATGAGGTGGCCCAAGTATTGGAGCCTCAGCTTCACGATCTGTCCTTCCAGTGAGCACTCAGACAAGCTATAGTATGTGGGAAATGAATAATGAGGAAACTCCCATAACTAGGGGAAGAGGGAGAGAGAGAAGGTGCTCAGTAGCACTGCTGATAGTAAGAGGCAAAGCATCAGTAGTTTAAATAGCTCACTGACCCCCTCCAAAAAAGCTAGCAACAATCATGGCAACAACAAAAGCCGCCAACCACAGGTCACACAATACATTGTTGCTCGATGTAAATTTGGTGTCGTCTTTTTTAAGGCTTGGAGTGTAGTCAATGTTGGAACCACAAAACTGGGCAAAAGCAAGGAACTTGCAGGTAGGCAAAGTCTATAGGGATACATGCTTTGACGCGAAAATAATCAGTCCCTTTTGTAAATATATTTATTTAGAAGTACGGAATCCAGCAACCACAAATGTTTAAGGAGCCACGCTGCTTCAGTGCCCACTGGATAGACAAAGGGATTCAAATTTGAATGGAAAATAAGAACCATGACAAGGTGTTTCATACATGTTTAGGGGGGCAGCGGCAGGGGATATTACAGCAAATGACAGCCATGGGTAGGTTTGGCATATTCACACTTCTGAATTTAAGTCCAATATACTTTTTCAGGAATCTTCACCTCACTATTCTTTCCCTGAATCCTTTGTTCTACCTACCTACCTACCAAGTTGAATCACATAAAATCCACACACAAAAGGTGGGCTGAACTAACATTTGATCTAACCCAACATTTTGTTTCCCACAGAGATCAGCCAGATGTTTCTGGAAAGACCACATTCAAGGGCAACCCCCGTCTTTAGTGATTGCTTGTCCCAGCTCTAGTGCCCAAGGTCTCCAAACATGAAGGTCCCATTTAGCTATTTCTCCACAATGTTGCCTCCTGAGAAAACGAGGCCTGCGGCCACTGTTTTTGACCAGGCCTCTGCTTTCTTCCAGTGTCTTGCCAATATCACTGAATTCCCTTTCGCATCCCTAGTAGATTCCTCATAGCCTTTCCATTGCCACAGACGGCTCTCTCTGACTATAGTCCAACAACCAACCAACTTTGCTACAGCTTTTCTAGAACAACCTTCGTCTAGCATTTCTGCTTAGGATGAAAAGAATTTAATCGTTCAACTGTAGCCTTCAAGAAAAGCAAGGTACCTGTTACTGAACTCATTTTCTCCCACCCCTGCCCCTTGGTGGAAGAGTCTGCCTGAGTAATGAGTCATTTAATTAGATTTGCACTGTTTGGTTGTCATTGTGCATAAAATACAGATACAGAAGACTAATGAAGGAACTGATGCCATTAAGATGCCTCCCATTAGTAATACCTGTTAAGATAAATGGCATTTATGTATATACATCAAAGGAGATCAGTTCCTCATTTCTACAGGGTTACATCAGATGATGATCCATTGCTTATAAACAAAAAACACTATATACATATTGATATATTTTCCTCACATACCAGTAATTTAAACAACACACACCTATCTCAAATAGTGGTTTCCAAACTACGTTCCTGGACGGCGTGGTGTTCCTTGAGAGTTTATCAGGGATTCCCCAATAGAAACATTTGTGATGACCAAGGACAAAGCTCTTGAAGGAGAGCTTGTCTGCCATCATTTATCATGCTGGGGAAGTGCTGGGTGTGTCCTGCAACATGCCCTCGTTTCATGTGGCACCCCAAATGAATGGAGTGCGCTCTTGAACATGCCCCAGAATCTTCTGCAAAGAGCCAAGGTTTTCTCCAAGGTTTCATCAGCAGGCAAATCAGTTCAGAAGAAAGGGCTACTTGAAGGAAGTTTGAAAACCGCTCTTCTACATCTACCCAAGTTAAAGGGATTGCTCCTTCCCTACCACAGTAGACGGGGATTTGCTATTTAGGCAGATTGCTTCAGATCCAATAGAAGGATATCATCGTCTTCTTTTGCCTCCTGCTTGAGCACTATTTTTTCAGGAGTAATCACTATCTTCTCTTCGGCCCGAGAAGGGCCTTTTGAGCCACCACCTTTGTCTTTCTTCACTTTGGTTATTACCTCTGTGTAGGAAATTTCTTCAGAGACTGGCTCAGCATCCCCACTATCAGCTGTTGTTGTTGTATCGCCAGTAGCCTCTTGGGTTCCATCTTGACCTTCAGCCACTGCCTGCTCTTTAGGTTTCTTCTTCTTCTTGAAGGTCTCCTTGGTTGGTGCTGCACTGGATATATTTTTCTTAAATCTGATCCCAGTTTGCCTCAGCCTCTCTCCTGACTGCCTTATTCGCTCTCTCCTCTCTGGCGTCACTATTCTAGTTCGGAGCCTGTCCACCCTCTTGCCGAAATTTTGCCTTGTCTTCTGGAGGTTCTCTCTTGAGAAGGCCTTCTTTATATTGTTGATACGTCTCATGCCTGACTTCTTAAACCGGGCTGCTTTGCTTTCTTCTATGTAATACTCTTCATCGGAAGAAAGATCATCAGGTGGGCAGAAGGCATCTGCTAGGTTTTCCCCTTGTGTTCGGTCTTTGATTACTGACAGAGACAATGGGCACGGAATGTCCTCCTGCAAGTGAAAGCACAATGTGTCAAAAGGGGCTTATTGTTGAGGGAGGAAAGGAATAAAGGTGCTTCCAGATGGCCAGCTCCTTAGCAACTGCTGCACCAAAACAAAATATAGCTCAGAAGGGCTTGGCAGGCAGAAGATGCAAGATTCAATCCCTGGATAGCCACAGCCAGCCAGTGTAGACAGTAGACTCAGTATAAGCTTCCTATGTTCATTATCATTGTTTTATCTTCTGTGCTGCCTCCTATGCTAGCTCCCTGCCCCCCAGCCAAAAAAAGGCATTAGGTTTGTTTTGTATTTTTCTCCCTTGGGCCAGGCAGATATAGCACTGGTGATCGATAAGGAGTGGACAATGGCATCGCATGTTTTCTGCCATCTTCAACTCCTATCCTCCTCTTTGGCACGAGCCAAATTCCTGGTTAGTCTCTTACAGACATTTAAGAGTGTCACTGTCACACTCAACCATGGCTAGGAGAATCGGTCCAAAGAATCGATCCATTTGGTAAACCATGGTTGGGTCACACATAGTACAACAGAGCAGCAAGTCTAATTGCACCTGGTTGGTTCAGTGGCTCAAAAATGCAAGCAGAGCAGCAAAGCCTTAGAAGGGTATAGTAGGCAGAGGCTGGTGGGGCATTTTGATGCAACTGCTTTATCTGACAATCTATTCATCAAGTAAACTGAATATAGGGACGCAGGTGGCGCTGTGGGTTAAACCACAGAGCCTAGGACTTGCCGATCAGAAGGTTGGCAGTCTGAATCCCCGCGATGGGGTGAGCTCCCGTTGCTCGGTCCCTGCTCCTGCCAACCTAGCAGTTCAAAAGCACGTCAAAGTGCAAGTAGATAAATAGGTATTGCTCTGGCAGGAAGGTAAATGGTGTTTCCAAGTACTGCTCTGGTTCGCCAGAAGCGGCTTAGTCATGCTGGCCACATGACCTGGAAGCTGTACGCCGGCTCCCTTGGCCAATAAAGCGAGATGAGCACCGCAAACCCAGAGTCGGCCACGACTGGACCTAATGGTCAGCAGTCCCTTTACCTTTACTTTTAAACTGAATATATTACACGCAGCACCAATATTTCATTTATGCTTGCAGGGGAAGTGGGAGAGGGCCTTCTTGGTGGCTGCTCCCAGAAATTTGACTAGCTCCCTCCTTGTAGAGGAGGGACTTTCTTGACCCAACAGGAACTGACTGCTTTTAATGAAAGGGCTGGTGTCATGCTGCTTTTATTGTAATTATTTGTAATTTTTACTTTTATAAGTGTGTGTGTATAATTTATCAAAGTTTATTTGTTTTTTAATGAACGCTTCCCCCCTCCAATATTTTTAGCTGCTATTATTTTTATCTGTAAGCTGCCGTGAGTGTTGTCAGGGGAAAAGGTGGGACATCATTATTCCTATTAAATTTTTGATACTCCGCCTTTTGGTCTCCAAGGACCACCTTGGCAGCTATGGCTGTGTGCAATGGAAGAAGCTATTCAAAAAATTCCTGTGTGCCCGTCCCAGTTTTAGTAAATGCCATGTACTGATTTTGCTCCTGTCCTTTTTTGCTAATGCTAAAGTCACTCCAGGCCTCCAGTGCAAAACAGGGACGCCACCCTGTTGACTTTTGCACATTCCAGGGCCCTGCCCTGCTGAAGATGGCATGGAAAACATCTGAATAGATTGCAGGAACTGGATGCAGCATCAGCTAAGAGGTAAAAAGAGAATGCTGGATACTCCTTTTGGACTGTGAGGGAGCGGATGGGGTGTCATTCACAAACTTTGTATAACCATTTGGCTAAAAAAAAAAATCCCATGGCATAGTCTGTGATTACTGATCACATTTGATCAATAATCACATAAGCACATTTGATTTCTCAATGTAGTTTGATTTTTTTCTAAACACGACTGAGGGAAAATGTTATGTTATAAATATAGCAAAGGGCCATTTCACACTTTGTATAGCCAAAAAACCTGGTTGGCTACTCAACCAAGTTGACACAGCTAATTCCAGCTTTCTGGCTGGTATTTGTGACTGAACACCCGATTGCCACATCAACACGTTATGGCAGTTAGGTGCATACTATTTAAAAAATGTTCTAAAACATAAATGAAACTAACAAAGTCCTAACCATTGCACGGAATACTAAAGAATAAAGATGTCAAGACGCTGTGTAGAAACAAAGAAAAAATATATAGAGGAAAATTCAGAACATGCACAGTGCAATCCTATCGAGACTTCCTAAGGAGTAGGAGAATCTAGTTCCAGGTAGACACGCATAGGAGTGCCCTGTAAATTTCCCTTTGGAATAAATGAAACTTTACCACTGGCTTTTGATAGGATCAAAACTGTAAAGTTGGGAAATTTTACACTGGTTGTAATGGTTTAAGGGAAGGGAGCTCTTTAGGTGGCATTCTGCTGCATGGGCCCCCCAAACATCTGCCCCAAAGTCCTGCTGTGACTGAACCACTATCAGAATCCCTCACCGCAGTAAAGAAATTGCATAGATAGATAGACCATTCACTCACATATATAGTACATTTAAGGGAGGGAAGGACTCTGTCTCAAGGATCTCTGAAGTCCTTTCCCAGAATGTCCAATTGTCTCTGTTCCCTTTACATTATATAAAGAGATCAAAGGGGAAATGTGCAGGCAGAATTCTATGCAATTGCTTGGGAAATCTGCAGCTTTCTGATGTTCTGGCCAGTGATGGCAAAACTGCTGGAGATGAACAACAAGTACTTGGCACCTTGTTCACAGCCTACTATTCGCTAACTGGCAATAGCTCCCTAGGATCTGGGGGTGGGAGGTTTTTCACAGTCAGCCCTGATACTTGAGACCCTTTCCAACCCAGACCTCTAACCTGGGATCTTCCTATGCAAAGCATGTGCTTGGCAACTGAGCTATGGGCCCAACCCAAATTTCTGGCTGCCGGCCAGGCAGCTGTTTTCTTTTCTAGAGAGAACATTTCATTCTCCACAGGCACAATCTACTGCTCGGGGATTTGCCTGCCACTAATTTTGAGATTATTTCCAATATTTGCAAAAATATCACAGGTGGTAGAATCCAGATCATCTCAGCTGAGATCTCAGCAGGATTATACACCGGCCTCATTTGCATGTGACACTAAGCCATAGTTTAGAGTCAAGAATGTGCCACACACTTGCATAGTGCCCCATCATATAGTCCAACCCCTTGCAATGCAGAAATCTGCAGCTGTCCCATACAGGGATTGAACCTGCAACATTGGCATCATCAGCACAACTCTTTAAACACCTGAGTTATGCCCACCATGCCTCCTCTAGGGTAGCTGCAAAGAGCTCTGGGGTAGCTGCAAGGAGTTCACTTCTGCCACAGTTTAGTGTGTCTTCTGAAACCTTAATGGAGTTTAATGTCAACTATGGTTTGTTTAAACAAGCAAGCTTCGGGACCCATGCTCTGAAGTTGGCTTGAACCAAATGACAGTTACCCACAGCTAGTGTGTGCTATAAGTAGCATGCAGCGCTCTCCCCATCGGTGCCCCATGCTTTAGAATTATGTTGCCAAGTTTAGCGGAAGGGAGGGATGCAGCAGGCTTGATTCTGTGCCATAGCTAGGCACATAGACCATCCTGTCCAGTGAGCATGCTGCACATTGACTATGTACTAATATAGTAAAGGTTGCTCTTGGTCTCCGAACATCAGTGGATTTCTGCACCTCACAGAAGAGACATGCCACGGGGGTGTAGAGCTACTAACTTTATAAGTTCAGTAGTAACTTACTATTAGACTAGAAAATTCACACTTCATTTTTTGCCTAAGGTTCTACAAATATATTTCCAAGCACCTGTAGTTTTTGCAGAGCTTGTGTGTGTGTAGAAATGACTAGAGTCTGCAATAAGCTGTAATGTGAATGGATAATTTCAAAAGATTTTTTTTTTGTGTGTGTGTGTAATAGTGAACTACCATTTAATCCATAGGGAGAAGCAGTTGTACAGGGTGATAAAGGAAATTTTTGCCTTCATACCCAAATATGTGCACTTTGCAAACTTATTTCCTTAGAAATAGGCCTCACTGAATTTTTTTGTAACCACAGGCTTGGTCCTGTCAAAGTTAATCACTTTTTAGTCCTGCTGATTTCAAGGAAAGAGAATTAACACAGTATTTAACTCTGCCACTGAAATCGATGGGACTAAGTATCTTTAAAAAAGCCATTCACATGAAAGAAATTATTTAAGTGTCAATCACTTTTCACAATCTGAACCCTAACAGCCTGGCAAATCTAGATTTTCCCATCAATGGCTGCTTTTACAAGGAAGAAAACTGATGTTCTAATGGCTAGATGCTAAATATTCTCAATTCTGGGTGCCCTTATTGAGGATCCTGAATCTCTCTTAAACACAGCACTGCAGATACAGGAAAGATCACTTCTGTGCCCCTGCCATCTGAGCACAAAAACTAGTCATTTGGGCACACTTGGTACATGAAATATTTGTGTATGCATCAAACACCTTCATTCAGCACAACAACTTTTCATTCCTTTCCACTTCAAGCTATTCTTGGGGTAAGTCATTTTGAGATCAGCAATTCCAAAGAAATCCGGAGAATGGTATGCAAAAGAGTCACCCCAGGAAGAGCTTAGAAGTAAATCTCTGAGGTGGGGGGGATCACAACTTACAATAAGGTCCAACAACCAGTAAGCAAAATATAAATCAGCTTTTCTGAAAGCACAATTAATGGAAAGACTACTTTGTGCAGAGAAATTCAGAGGTTTAGCACTCTAGTTAATTCTCTGGAAAAATAACAGGGATGACAGTCAAGCATGGAATACTCTGTCATGATTCCCAAGCGCCTGCCCAGATTGCCTTTCACAGAGGCAACAAATAGTCCTTGCTGATCTACAGTTAATCTTATGCTGGCTTCTGAAGAAGCCTCTTGACACTAATAATAGACCGAGTGCTTTGCCACTGGCAGATTCATACTGCAACACGTTCAGAGGCAGAAATCAATTTTTCTAAAAATTAAATAAATCAAAAGCATATCACACACACTTGATATTGGAAAGGCTGCTTTTACCTCCCTCTGGCTTGTTAAACAACCAACAAGGATGTCAGAAACGGTGATGAACGCGGCAGAAGCGATTGCAATCAAAACCAAACCCCAAACCCTGTTTACCTGGTAAATGACAACACGAAATTTGTTTTTCCGCAGCATTTCCTCTTGCTTAGCCTCAACCTTCTGCACGTTCGTGTTCTGCTTCTCGACACGTGCCCGCACTTCTTTGACACGAGCGCTCACTTTGCGGGTTTTCTCCAGCAGCTTGTTGACTGTGTAGCTGGTGTTGTTGTGGGCCTGAGCGAGCTTCAGAATGTCTATCTGAATGGTCTTGATGGCATCCTCCATTTCTCTGTGCCTCTCTTCGATGCGTTTCTGACTCGCCTGCACACTGTCCACAATGGTCGCCACTTTGTCCAGGACTCTGACAATGGTAAAGGCGGCATCTTGTTCCTCGTCGTCGTCGTCCGGGACGCTGGGCAGGCGATTCTGGTGGATTTTATCCGCCTCCAAGGTGGCTTCTCGGTGATCCATGCCGTTCCCCTCTTCGGATCGCTCTACAGGAGCTGAAATATAAACTCCTCGCGGCAGCTGCAGCTCCAACTCCAGCGGGGCAGTTCTGGCACTGGAGCAAGGAGTTCGCTCGACAGCTGGTTTTAGGGGATGTTCAAAAGTAGGGTCTGAAACTTCAGCCCAGGAGACTTGTCAAATATTTATAACCACAAAACAGCCTCGCAGGATTGTTCAAGTGCTTTCTGTATGCAACATGAAACCTCTAAAATTAGGAAGCAAAGTTGGGGAAGGAACATACGTTCCAAGAATCACATACCTCTACCAATCAACTTTCTCGAGTTAATCCAGGAATAGTTAAGCAACTTATTAATTAAGCCAAAGAATGAACCGGCATGCTGTTAAAATCCACTGTTGCTTTTGTTTTAATTAAGCTCTTTTCTTGGGTGCAGGTGACGGGAGGGCATTCAATGTTTTCCAATGGCCTTTGGACAACTGAAACGAAAAAGTGCTGCCACTATCTTCCAAACCTTCCAGTAAAGAATAAACAGACTCAGAGCAGATTAAATATCGTGGGAAAACATTGTATTGACATTTCTTTCCAGTTCAAATATTGAAAGCCTTTTTATTGAACAAATTATTAAATCCTACATGCAGAATTGGAAAGCCTAAAACTACATGTTGAACAGCTGGAACACACCCTAGTTACATTTTAGCTCTGGATCTTCCAAACAACTACTAACATCCTATTAATATAATAACTACAACCAGCAGACTTTATTTGCATGAGACACATTCTTAGCTCTTGAAAAGTATTCTAGGCAAGAGCTCAAATCTTTTATGGTATTTAATTTTTTTTTTCCTTTTTTGCATTTTAATCACAAAGACTATACAATTTTATTTGTTGATGTGAAAACAGGTATCCTCTTTAGAAAACTGTAATAAGTATGAAAGCAGTTTAAATAGTGACCAACACAGGCTTAATCCCAATCATGTGAGTTTGCTTATTAAACATAACTTTAAAAAAATAAAAAATACACAAGTCTACCAAGACCTGTTTCTGCAGGGCAAATGCCCTTTGCTCTACTGGGCAAGCTTTCAAATTCAGAAATGTATATTATTATTATTATTATCATCATCATTATTTTACAATTTAAAAATAAAGTGTCAAATATTTATGAAGACGGTGGTGCTTTGACCCAGTCCATACATATTGGGCTGGATCTAGACTAAATTAGTTGCACTGAAATCGTTATGACTAACTTGTTCCACTGATTTCAATGAGAATTACGTGCAACTGAATTAGTCTGAATTCAACCCGTTATAAATATGTAACAACTACACACAAGTACACATCTTCACAAGTCATGCGATTGGCAGTGTCTAAAAAAATCAGTTACTAACTTTCAAAAACATTTAAATATCTACGGTATTTAAACACAGTGTCTTCTAATTCCTTGTAAGAAAAGTACGCTGTAAACATCTTTACCCTTATGTCATGCCTTGTTTGCTAAGAAACAGGATGGGATCCATTTTGCTTTTTCTACAACCATTGGTGAAATGTCTCGGGTCCCAAAAATGTTACATTCCGTAAGTAAAGCACAAGTCTATTATTATAACCATGTGATACAATACAGGAAATAAACTACCGCATCTTTCAAATCATGAAATGAGAAGTTACTAGAGCAGTCCATTGCTGTCAGCTGTTTTCGAAATAAAACAAAACAGAGCTACACTAAAAAAAAAGTCCAAAAATAAGGCCTCTGAAATAAATATTTCCATTCTTTTAAAAAAAGATAATAAAATTGTACATCACATGGGCATTGTAGGTATAAAAATTGCTCTAAACCATTCTGGATGACGTATCTGAAGTAAAGTGGCCTAGATTTTGCTTCTGCCGTCGTCCTCTGTTGTTCTTTGGGCATTTCCTGTTACCGGAAGCAGAAAAAGAAGGGAGGGAGGGAGTGGGGTGGGATGGGATGGGATGGGATGGGATGGGATGGGGGAAGAGAAATGATTTATTAACCGAGTGTATTTTAAAAGACCACTTCACGATTAATTCACAGACAAAAGCCTCCAGAACATTAAAGGCTGCACCATCCATTATTGACATCTGCTGCAAAAGCCAGACGTGTTGTCGCTTTGGGGTTTGCACACCAGAGGCACTACTAAGTGTTTACACACCAGAGGCACTACTACTGGCTGAAGCAGAGGAAGCTTGTGCTTCAGGTTGTACACTGCAGAACGCTTCCACCTGCACGTTTAGCCGCATGGGAGCCATACCCTCCAACATTTCTTCGACGAACAGGAACGTCCTGAGGAAAAGCAGGACATTCTGCGATAAAATCAGAAACTGGGACGGCTTCTGTAAACCCGGGACTCCCTGGAAAATAGGGACTCTTGCAGTCACATGGGAGGAATCTTATACAGAAACTGGAAAATTGTCATCTGGTCTCGATATGGCCTAGTACAGTGATAACCCACAGCAGCTGCCCAGGTTCTCAGAACCAAATCACACCCTACATTTTAAATTCCAGTACAAACGGTACCATAGCTAATATGGCAAAATACGCACACTGTAACATCAATCGTAAATGGGTTAAATGACTGCTTTCCCTTACAAGAAAACCTGTCTTAATTCCTTCATCTCGATCACAAAAAAGCAGATCCCGTTTAACTCAGAAGATGCTACAACCCGTTTGTGGTCTGATGTAGGCTTAAGGCCATGGCCTAAATTGGCTGTGATAGAAGTTGCATATATATTTATTCCATTAGTCCACCCTTCCTTCAAGGAACTCTGGATGACATAAGAGAGGGTGTTCCCCTTTCCCTCTCACAATAACCCACATGGTAGGGTGGCTGAGCAGAATGGCACTGAGCTTGATGGACCAAGATTAAAATGGTCTCTTGGCTATTTGGAAATCACATATTGCCCTAGCTAAGGCATACCAATTCCTTGGCCCTCGGGCTCAAGAGACTAATGTGGGCAGCACCATTTGCCTCTGACTCTCCCAAGCCCAAAATTAACAGCTGGGGAACAGGAGGGGGACATTCAGAATGGGGGCAAACAAAACTTTTGAGGGATGAAAAAATCAAGCATTTCTTAGCCAACAAGCCTCTATGAATCATGCTGAACACATTTTAACCATGATTATCAGCACAGAAGCTTAACAAAATATCCTCTCTCCCTTGATAACCATATGTGCCTAACATGTTGTGCCGGATTAAGAAACCTAAAGGCTGAAATTAATAATAATAACAATAATAACAATAATAATAATAATAATAATAATAATAATAATAATAATAATAATAATAAATTTATTTATACTCCGCCCATCTGGCTGGGTCCCCCCAGCCACTCTGGGCAGCTTCCAACAAAACACTAAAATACAATAACCTATGAGAAGCCGGGTCAAATATGGCAGACTAAGGCTGTATTCCTAGGTGCAGTTTACTTAGGGCTAAGGGGCATCTTTTCAGTGGGCTCATAAACGTGGTCTGAGAAAACCTACCTATGATGTACCTACACAGGAACTATTACTGGAGTCTTTCTGGATTCATGTTATAGTCTTGATGTCAAGATCGAATACATGTACTTACTGACTTCCGTATGATCAGGCTGCAAAATACATCTAAACCTTTTACCTCTAATCCTCTGAAAAAGCAACTCAGCACTGCTTGCTCCAGGACTCGTAGGCTGCCTCATTAGAGCCAAAGCACTCAGGATTTCAGCAGAGTGCAGCAGCAAGCATGATGTTATCCCATTTTACTCAGCAGCTGGTATGCACTTCTGAAGGTTTTCCAAACTCTCTGCATTTCATTTCTTTATACTAGCCCACTTTGGCTTTGCTCCCAGAATGCAGTCCACTCCTCATATAGTATTAAGAACTACAAGTTCCAGCCAAATCTTAAATGACGGGTGGGTGGGTGGGTGTGTTTCTGCCTAGCTGCAACTCTTCTACTGACTTGATATTATGTTGATTTCAATAACCGGGGGTGTAGACTGTCTTGGGCCATTTGTTGCCACTTCCAGGCCCTGGCACATGATACAGCCAACTGTGGGAAAATATTCCATCCCATCCTGCAAACTTAACAATACCAAACATCTAGCAGCCTTATGATTAATTCACCAAGACCTTTTGCTGCAGGACATTTCCTTACGAGGTAACGAGCAGAATCTTATTTTGAGAAGTTATCATCCTGTTGGCTACCTTGTTTGTGGGTTTCAGTTTTTCTTGGTCTGGGAGGAACCAATAAAAGTAGCACTGTCGAAATCGTAGACCTAGTTACAAAAATTACGTGAATGAATAGGACCAACCCAATGCTCCAATCTCCATGATGAAAGGGAGACATGCCCCCCTCACTTCTATCATGCGTGTACCATTGCATGTGCGGTGGACACGATGGCTTGGCTTTGAATGATTCTTTAAGAAGTGACATCATACATAATGGCCTATATTTAGAACCCCAACCCCATATTGGCATTACATTCCTGGTGACACATAGGAACACAAGATGTTCCTCCACCATGAGAACTGGTGCTAGTTCAGTGTAAGCCAATAGACCATAAATGCAGAGAATGCCATCTTTGATATGGGTGTGGATGAATAGGCAATGGTCCTGTAGAAGTATTTTAGGCCATGGCATGTATAACAGGAACAAGGGGAGATGTATACGAATATCATATCCCAGAGGAAAGATTTCCTCTCTACTTCTCTGCCGTGCCTAATCCATCTCTGGAGCTGAGCCAGAAGGAAGCAGCCAACGTTGCACCCTGCTATGGAAAGATCTTCAGCAGATTTTGTGGTACATACAGAGTTGGAAGGAAGGGACATAATGAGAAAGTTTCATATTTGGCAGTCTCAGAATTCAGTGCCAAAACACTACATGCGATGTCAATACTTGTACACATAGTGGCAAATACCTTAGAGAGATGCTACCGAGACACACCTAGTTTTTTGTGAGTTCAAAGCATTACTTTATCTTAGCAATTCTTACAAAACATTCTGAAAGGTATCATGGCTTCTGTGTGACAGATTTGCGTGTGTGCACAAAGAACCGTGTCTTGCCTAAGACCATCTAGGGAGTGTGTGATTGAGATTTGAACAGGAATAGCCTAACTCATCACTCACACAATTAGCCACTACATCACAGCAGCTCCCAGCTTGAAGTCATCTCTACTATCCAATGCATCACCTTTCAAACCTGAATCCTGCTGAATTAAATTTGTAGGCCCATAAATCCCACTGGAAGCTGAATAAAAAGATTTAAAAAATAATAAAAAGCCATAAAAAGATACGGCAATAAGATTCCAACTGTGGCAGTCATGAAATTCTAAAAAGGGCGAAAAGCACCCATTGTACTTTCCCCCAAGCAACTTACCGAGTTATGCACATCACAATTGCAACAATAATGGCAATCTGGACAGCTCCAATTATTGCTGCAATGAGGACATGTGTGAGTTTTTGCCTACTCGGGACAACATAAAGTATGCTAAAGTCCGTCTTTTCACAGTGCTGTCCTGTGTATCCAGATTCACACCTGGAAGAGAAGAGAGAATGCTTTTAGAGGAAGTGTCTATTCAAACTTCAGGCCATTACACAGACAGTGCTGAAGTGCAACTGAGAGACAACAGTGAAAGACTCAAGGCAACGAATCACATATTCTCATAAAAGCATGAGAAAAAGCACACAAGGATCATCTATAAATTTTAAGATACAGAGCTATATGTTATAAATGGTAACTGTGGACCATTACAATTTAAAATGCTGGAGGCAATCTTTTTAGGGTGTGCCTACACTACTTGTGCCAGTTTTATACCAGTCTGATTATCATGATTATCTTCTCCTGCAGCCTTAACAAAAATAAATAAATCCTGGGAAACATTGCTTTCTATGTGGTTAAAATTTTGGTCTGACATTTAAGCTAAAAATTTAAGCCTGAATTGCATAGGACTTAACAGCTTGATTTGAGTATTTTAAAGTTTATCGGAATAAAATGCAGTCCCACTACTGCTTTGAGGACCGCTCTGGACACAGAGGATCAGTAGAAGAGCACAATGAAACGTGCTCCAGTGTGTGTACAACAAGGATTTCTCCTCCCTCCCTCCTCCTCTTCTCCTTTCAAAGCAGAATCAATTTTGCTGCAGAAATCTGAATGGAGACTCAGCTGGACCCTGTTTCCTGTCCCCTTTCCTCCTCACTTGCTAAAGGTTCTCAAGTTGCCCCAGATAAGGTGCCTAAAGATTTCTTGTTCCTGGAAGGGGTGGGACGAGAATTTAAAGCAGGGGTGGGCAGTACGCAAACGCAGAAGCAACACAGGTACACCCACCTCAAGAAGGTTGCACACATTGGTTTTGTTAGAAGGTGTTGGACAGCTGGGGTTCAAAGCCTTCCAAAAGGACAAGGGGAAGAGAGACATTCTTCCCACTGTGGGGAAGAGGTAGCCAATGAGAGGATCTGAGGACACTTCCTCCATCAGAGCAAGGGATGCTGGGCAGCATCTTTTGCCACTGGGTACAACTGGGTACAACATCCCCCAGATCCCTCCTGGGAACTGATGGCCCAATCTGTGGACCTCTTCTGTCTTCATCAGAACTCTCCACTACAGCTTTGTTCTTCCTTCCCCAAAGTGGCTTCCTTGAGCGAAGGGGGTGGAGCAGTAAGCAACAGAAAGCTGGCATCAGTTGGGTCCCTCGTGCATTCAAAAGGAACACTCAAAGGGCCCGACTGATTTTTGGGGCAAGCACCAGGGTGTTCAACCATTTCTAGTGCCTAGCAATGCCTTGTCAGGGTGTGGAGGGTGGGGAGAGCAGAGAAACAGCTCTACAGAGGCCTATGCCGGTCTCATACACAGAAAGCTGCACCAACATGAAAATGAATTGTGCCATCTTTTATAACTTTCCCCTCTCATTTTGTTTTAATCAAAGGACTTAGCAACAGACAGGAATAGAACAGAGGTTAAGAGTATAGAAAGCTATATTTAGAGAATATTGCTATAATTTATTCATTCCATGTTAATAGAATGTGACACACATTTGGATCTAGTGACAAGTCGATAAATAGTTAATAAAAACAAGAAGAACAAAAACTGGGCTTGCATAAACCCAATTTATTTTGTGCTCACTCGGAAAGGGGGAACTTCAGAGATGGCTGTTTCTGCTTGGATCATCGTGAATGCCACAAAGAAATTATACACTAATTGTGGAGTTGAGCACAAATTTCCAATTTCCAAATCTTCCTGGTCGATTGACTTACCGACAGGAAGCCTTCTGTGTAGAATAAATGAATTCACATTTCCCATGGATGCAGTAGCCACTAAAACTTTCCGAGCAAGGAATATGGTTTCCAATGTAGATGTCTTCTCTTTGATCACTTGCATCTTTGCGGAAAAACAGAAGAATGGTAGAAATTGAAAGAAGATTAAAAACTGCTTAATTTTACTGATTTCGTTGGTGTTTTGCCTGCTTTGGTTTGGGGTTTTTTTGGAGGGGGGGGTCTTTATTGCTCTGCTAATATTAATATATATATGTGTGTGTGTGTGTGTGTGTGTGTGTGTGTGTGTATTATTGTACTTGGATTATTGTTGTTTGCCATCTTGAGTACCTTTTGGCAGAAAAGCAGGCTATGTTGTCAACAAACAAATACTTTTTTTCACTCACAGCAGTATATAGCTACTGAAAGGGGTCCATAAGGAGTTCAAATCTGTCCCATGAGGATGTTTCTCCAGGACAACACCCACCTGCCTCACACCTCATGCCATATGTGATATCACGTGGCTGCCAATGCAAAATTGGGAGCTTTAAAGTGTATTCTCAATTGCTCATTGACAAGGGAAAGGTCGACGCCAATAGGATCAGCTGCATGTGATACTTCAAAGCACCTGGTCACTGGGTATCATCGTGATATCAGGCAATTGAAAGGTGGGCAGCCCCACCCAGATGTCAAATTTAGCCTGATAAGGATCTGGCTCACGGAGCCAAAAGATTCTCTATCTGTGCCCACTGCCATATAAACAACAGCCAAATCCTTAGATGACTTTGCATAGTTTACAAAAGTTTCAGTTTACACACACACACACACACACACACACACACACTGTAAACTAATGCCTTTCTTAGAGCCCTCTCCCCAAAGGAATATCCCTAAAATACAAAAGAAGGACTTTGGATAATTCAACAGAGCAATAAATGTTAAATGCGATTCAGGTATTAAAATAATATAAAGTCAGAATAGTTTACTGTTAGAATTATGTTAAATGTTCACTCAGAAAATGACATCTAGGTTAGCTATACTCTTGGAAAGATTTCTACAATACAGTCTGGATCACTGTAACAGCAATATTAATTCCCCCCTCCCACCTTCAAACCATACAGAATTACATTAACATGGATCAAACAGACTTGTGCCTGGTACAAACTGATAATTATAAGAATAGGAATATAAGAATTAGGTTATAGACCTAATTTTCTATTTACAGACTTCTAAAGATAATCAACCTTTCCACTTTTCTATTTATTGCTGCATAAAAGGCATTTGACTGCCTTGCAGAGAAATCTTCAGTAATGAAACAATTTAGATGGAAGTCAACTTTATCAAATGGTTTAACTTCATTTGCAATGCAAATATATTGGTAAATATTTACCTGTCTAAAAAGTTTAAATTAGAAGGGGGGGACCGACAAAATAATTATATCAATCATCCCCCTTAAATCAATACTTTTAAAAATGATCAGTTTTATTATTGCCTCATGTTGTAATATTAAATTCATACTACTATTATTCAATGTTATCATGAATTCTCAGGAAATAAAATGAATGTACTGAAATCTGGAACGCAAAATCCCTTACAATACAAACTTGAAATAGTAGATAAAAATCAGGATTTCAACAGTACTGTAAAGAGAAAAAAGCTGGAAAAACAAGGAGGTCTTTGCCTAGTACTGAAATGACAGCAGAGCATACACCAAGGGGGAGCATTCAAAGAACAGGACACCATCACCAAAATATCCTACGCTGGTCGCCACCTGCCTAACCTCAAGACAGTAGAGACGTTTTGAAGAGGGCCTCTGAAGATGACCCAGAATTGCTGTTAATTGTTAAGTTCTAAATAAGAAAGTGGAGAAGGGTCTGTAAGCATGACCAAATTGATCTATAGCCTGGCTGGGGAGACAGATGTCTATAAAAATATAGGAATTCCTAACATTTCTATTTCTGTTCCCTCTACACTCTGTGATATTTGAATAATATGCAAACTAAATCCCTCTTCTGCTTTTTAATAACATGCAAACAAAATTGAACTTATTTATTTGGCAAGAAGGCCTGCCGAAGGAAAAGAAAGAAAGGAAGGAAGGAAGGAAGGAAGGAAGGAAGGAAGGAAGGAAGGTAAAGCAGTAAAAGGCAGACATATCCTGCCCCGAAGCTGGCTCCCTTTCTTACATCTTGTCTACAATTCAGGTGGAAACTACTGCAAATAGAGCCATGATAAGAAGATCAAGAACACTGCGTAGGCACTTATGTTCCTTCCTTCTCCCCACTTGTAGGCCAATCCCCCCTTTCCTGTCATTTTGGGGCCTTAAATGCAATTAGTGCTACATCTGCAGCAGTGTTTTCCCAAATGGTTGTTAGCTTGAACCACGGTTTGCAAAACCCATTCCTAGGCATTGGTTGCAAACTGTGGTTTGAAGCTAACCATGGTTAGCAAAAACCACAGATATAGATGTAGCACTAGTCCAGAGGTAGCGAACATGGGGTCCTCCTGATGGGACTGTAACTCCAAACATACATGACCATTGGCTGTACTGGCTGGAGATGGTGGAAGTCGGGAGTCAAACACATAAAGAGCACCAGGTTGGCTACTACTGCTGTAATCATTATTAAGTTCCACCAATGAAAAGGTAGAATAATTCATGAAAGTATGTTTGACGTGGGCAGGATGCAAGATGTTCTCCTAAGCCAGAAACTTGTGTGAACTTATTTACAAAGTTGCCTTAACATGTCTTCTTAAAAAGCAGCAAACTCCAAAGTCAATTGCTGTGACCCCGTTAAAGTTTAGCAAACTATTTTGAAAACCTCGGAGACAGAAACCACAACTGGATCTCATGGTCATTGTTGCTATTTTCTGGCTGATGGAAACTTTGCGTTCTCTGTTGTCCCCTCCTCCTCCCGGCTTGAGTGCCTGCACAACAGATGATAATTACATGGTAGGAAAACAATTTTCAGCCTGGTTTGCTTTTTGGGTTTTATTAAGAAAGGTATCCCCCCTCCCCAACTTGCATAACAGTCTGCGTCTGCAATGTGAACTTCCTCCGCCCCCCGCCCCCAAGCAAATGCCTCGCAGGTTCCAAGGTTTCTATCTCAAGCAGAAAGAGCAAGGAGAAGCTAACTGGGGCAGAATGGAAGAGAAACCCAGCAAAAAAATCCTTTCAGTTAAGTTCCCAGGAATTACAGACATCCCAAGGCTCCAAAATAGACCTTGGAGGTCAAACTTCTAGATAAAAGAGAGGTTGACAGGTTCTACAGAGCAGCTAAACCACTGAAGTTTCAGCTTGTACTGGATCTGAATGCTGATCTTTCAAGAGGAAGGCCTTTTAGCTCAGGAGATGCAAAGGCAGGCAAACCAAAGTGGCCTGGAAGCAGAGAGAGCCTGAAACTGCAGAAGCAGAACAGCGCTCCAGTCAGTTTTATCCTGGTCTCATCTATTAGGTTCTCCTATCTTAAAAATGGGAGGTGCGGTGGAAAAGGCCACAATCTCAACTGGCTTGTAGCAGGGATGGAAAGATTAAGAGCACTCCCTGGTAAGAGCAGGGAATTCCAGGCATGGGGAGTGTGTGTGATTTTGCCCCAGCTTTTTGTGTGAACTTGGGGAAATAGGTGTTGAAGTGAGAGTGTTGTTGTCCCAGTGATAAATGCATACTTGTAGAATTGGTGTGTGGATCTGGTAGTGTCTGTCGTATTTCTACGTTTTGGATCTCCTAGTAGCTGTTATTGTCCCAATATGTTAGTTATTTTTCATTTATACTGGTTTTTGTATATTGTACCTAGTCATTCTGCCCAAAACAGTTGAACGCATATTCTAGATTGCTTAAGACAGGTAAGTTGCCCCTTACCTGTTCTGATGAAAGACGGAAAGTCAAAGAGACTGGGTAAAGGCTAACACTTTCAGTTTATGGACAATGTGTAATATTTAGTTAATCCAGGCTCAATTAATCAGAAATTGGAATGATTCTTTGATGTGTCCACACAGAAATGTCCCTCCATCCACTGCCCCAAAGATAAGTTCAAACAAGCCCAGAGGCTTTTCTCCCTTTCCTTTTCCTTTAGCACAAATTTATCCAATAAACAATAAAAGGGGGAGAGAGAAAGTGTCAGAAGGAGGAAATTGCTTTTCTGTAGAAATGGTTTCTTTCCTTAGTTTCTGCCAGCTTTAAAAGTCACCTTTAAATCTGAAGTGCAGAACACAGGAAATCTATTTTGTAGGAATAAGTCATCCTTCAGAACAATACACGAAAGCTTCCTTTTCCGTGTTTAATAACAGGGGAGTGTTTAGCATTAATATAAGAAACACATGAGAGCTTGGGCACAATAGAACAACATCATAACTCCATTCGTGGAGCAAAAGGAACACAAGACACACAGTTCATTTAAGACTATTTATATGCTAAATTTTCCAGAATAAATAAAAATGGCTTTATTATACAAAATGTCTCATCACACACAGTGCAAAACTGCCAAGGCCATCAGAAGTGCTTGTAAAATGGTATTTGTTCAAGCAAAAATGCATTACTTTGAAACAGATTGGAGGCGGCAAGTTATTTTAACAGGTTTAACTCAATTATTGAAGGATGTCTATGCCCTTTCCAATAAATATTTTCTGGAGGGAAGGAAATGCTTCTCTCTGCACTTAAAGAACAGCAATGTGCATGTCTTCATCGGGACCTGCGAGAACTGCCATCCCGCAAGAGAAAAACCTGCTTCGACAACCTATCCAACCCAGCATCCTTGCTAGCGCTGCAGACAGAAGGGCAGTCCAGTGTTAGAATCCTACCTTTCACATCCGGCCGATACTGCATTCCATCATCCTTTTTCCCCAATAAGCTTGCGTCGTCGGAGTCTATTTGAGGAAAACCATAAAAAGAACCAAAGATATGTATTGCTTTGTTGTATTATTTTGATACCTGAGAAGGCTACTGAACAGCAAGTAGGTGGTGAAACACTGTATTTTTCATGCAGCTTAAGAAGACAATATTGTCCAGAGTTGCCCTTATGTATTGTATGTGGGTTAATTTTTGAACTCCAGGAGATGCAGAAAGGGGAAAGGATAAGGGGAGTCAAGTGTGGTGAACAAATGTGGTCATGATATCACGTTTTAAGGTTAGTTGTGATACTTTATCTCAGTCCCAAACTAAATCAACCCTCAGCGTATGAGGTGTGATGCCTGGACAACATATGCACTCCTTCCTCTTCTTATACTATAATACTTTCATTTCCCAAGCATCACAGCTTTGTTCTTTCAAATCCCCTAGGTGGAGAAACAGCCATTAGGGCAAGATTATGTTCAGTCTCCAAAAGCAGGCTATAAACTCGTGCCAGAAACATAGAAAACTGCATGGCTTTCTCTGCAATGTAACCCTCTGAAAAAACTCCACCATCTTAAATCTCTCTCTCTGTTAATTCTTCCACCTATCTTCCTTTCACGAAGAGGGAACCTTGTGGCTGTGTCAGATAGCCTGGAGGACCCTAGACCGTGAGAACATACCTCTATTCTTTTCCAAGTCTCCTAAGCCATTTTGATAGTAAATGCAGTTTTCATTGTGGAACACTGGGCCTTTATGTGTGGGCACTGAAGTGTACCCAACTGCATTTTATCCTTGGATATTTCTCTAAGCCCTGAACCACCAGCAAATGTTGTGGGAATGTGAAAGGAAGAGGAGGAGCCTTGCTGCTCTTTGCAGCTTTTGCTGGATGAGTGCTCCAATGCTCAAACTGCACAGCAGGAGAGCATAGAACCACTAAAGACATCTTTTTGTTAAAAAATAAAGTTCACACAACAGCATGTGCTTCATTCTCAATGGTGTCACAGACAATACCCAATCAGAGCAATGTTGCCTTTCTAAAAAATGTTAGATCCTTGCAGCAGAACCCAGTCTGTCTTGAAAATCACCGGCTGTGGGCAACAAATCATATTTATTGTGCAAAAAGAACATATTGGAAACAGGATTGTGTGTATTCTGCACTTAAAATTGGGGTGGGTTATCACAATTCTGTGCCAAAACAAGTTTGTGAACTATATAAACTGCACTTTAAGCAGATTTACATGATTTCCCTTCTTTTGAAGACTACTGTATATTCTCTATTTTTAATTTATTCTGCAGTGGGTGGGACAAGACGCTATATAGAGCACAGAAATGCGCACACACACACACACACGTTTGATGAAAACTGAAGCTCTTAGGCAACTCAATCCTTCGCATCTTTTCTGTGCTTCTGTGAAACCCTAATTCAGAACCCTATTTCTAACTCTGACGTGAAAAAGTGATTGTACAATTTGCCCTTTCTCAAGTCTGCTGGTGGACATCGTTTTCTACTGAAAATAAAATCTGGAGTACCTGAGCAATGTCCAAGGTGTCTGATATCAATCTGTTCTTGTCTCAGGCAAGATGCTTCTCGAACAAAGCATGGGTTGTTATAGGAACTTCCGTCAGATGCGCAAACAGGATTAAAACTGTAGCCGCTGCAGTCTATGTTGCAGACGCACCTATTGACACAAACATGCACTCGGATGAGGACCAATTAATTCAGCACTCTGCATTTTGCACAGGTGGCACACTTGTATCTGCACGCTGCATATAAAAGGCAACCATAGACCTCATTATCACAAACACATACTTCATTTAATAATATTAGTGAGTCAAAGCATCTAAAATGCACCCTTGAACCCATGGCCCTGACAGCGCAGCGCATAATACTCACAGCCACTCTCACTCCTGTGACCATCCGCCTAGAGATGTCCACTAGTTTGCACTGACATTAGACCACCAGGCTACCTGTGATTTCAAGGCCAATTTGCGGGTCACTTTGGTGATCAGTCGTGCACTAAAGTTATACAGGTGCCAAGGACAGACTTTGGTCATCTTCCATAATATGGTGCCCTGTGCAAGGCCAAAATTTTGTACAAGCACTTCAGATGAGGACTGGACCATGTGAAAAATGAACGTAAGATTTTAGCTGCAGTTCATTCACTTTCAGCTTTGTATTCTTGTCATTAAAAAGCACCTCTAGACATTCCTATTTCAGTTCTAACACTGCCGGTATTCAGAGGCAAATAGGACTGGCTCCAGAGGGGTGGGACTACACAGAAAAACCTCTTAGCATGCATGAATTCCTTCTGCAGAATCAGTGCTATCATCTTTCAATGTCTGAGAAATGGCCCATTTAGTCTCAGGGTGGCTAATCAGATGTCTGTGGGAAGCATGCAAGCAGATCCTAAGTGCAACAGCACTCTGCCCATGCACAACTGCTGCCCATTGATTTCAATGGAACTAAGTGCATCTGGATCATGGGGTTATATTCAGAGCAGATTTGGGGACAATGTAGGACGGGGGGGGGGGGAGAAGTCCCGTTATGCAAGTGAAAGTTGTTCTGCTCCCATATTTTTTTAGCTGAATACCAGCCATAATAATTAAATGTAGACTGAAAAATGCAACTTTTTAAAAAAGAAATGCCCCACATTTTTCTTGTCAGGGTATCACTAGGCAACAGACAAAAGGTGCCACTAAAAAGCTGCAAATTGTCAATTATTTATTATTTAGCTTTCTCTTGTATTTTTTTTCTTCCATCTAGGGTAGACGGAATCTATTTCTTGAGTCCCAAGTGGCTTTTCCTTATGGGACACCTCAGATCTTGTCGTTGCTGAAAAACCATTCCAAAGAAGATACAACAGTATAAATTTCTGTTCCTTCCTATAAGTCAGGAAAAAGTTGTGGTGGTGGTGGTGTTCTTTTAAAGCAAAATAAATAAATAAACTTATTGCTGCAGGGCAGGGGGAAAGCTGCAGTAACAAAAGCATTCATTCATGCTTTTCAAAACCCTGTCACATTGGTTTGATTATGCTGTTCTGAAAAACAGGATCATGCAATCTGGATTATTTCCTATCGCATTCAGCTAAACCACTAGAAGGCTTTTCAGCAGAGTGTTTCATCTCACAAGCAACAGAGAGTTGCAAAAGAGAAAGCTTATGCATCCAGCATCCTGATGTAGGGGTCAAGAGTGCCTCTAGCCTTGCACAACTTCCGACATTCCCCCACCTCCTCAAGAATGCCGAAGACAACTGTATATTGCATCATGGCAGGTACCTGAGACCCATTCAACCATCTTAAAGGGGCAGTATGAAGTATTCAGCTTCATAATAAGGATGGCATTATCTAGCATTTTGGGACATCTATGGGAGAAGAAAAGGTTGAGGAGCAAACCCTGCACAAATCCAAAGTCTCTAAGATGGTTGGATGGCATCTTGTACGCCTCCTTCCAGCAATTCCTGAGCCAAGCTGGTGCCAAACGCATTGCGCTGCTTTCCTTTGGACCACATCAGCAAAGTCGAAAGGGGGGTCTTGTCGTCTGGGCAGCCCAGGACCTCCATGCACACTGTCCAGGCTTGCGCCCCTGGAAGGTGGTTTGACTTTGCACACACCATTGCTTATCAATGACAGAGGCCAACCACAAGCTAGCAGTGAAGGTTCACGGATGCAGAGCATACAGGAGCTCCCTTCAGGTACTCTGAATGGTCCTCCCCTCCACCACTAACCTTCATACGTTGAGCAGGCAGGTCTGAATAGGGCTGTAACTGCATTAGGTTGGACACAGTTACAGTGTTCCCCGCAATGGTGAGACCTGATTGTACAGGGTTCCTATAAAGACATCTGAGCACATCCGTCCTTTATCCTCCAAGTGGGAGAAGGGGCCAGGTAAAAAAAGGTAAAGGTGCCCCTGACCATTAGGTCCAGTTGCGGACGACTCTGGGGTTGCACGCTCATCTTGCTCTATAGGCCGAGGGAGCCGGCGTTTGTCCACAGCTTCCGGGTCATGTGGCCAGTATGACTAAGCCGCTGCTGGCGAACCAGAACGCCGTTTACCTTCCCACCGGACAGGTACCTATTTATCTACTTGCACTTTGACGTGCTTTCGAACTACTAGGTTGGCAGGAACAGGGACCAAGCTACGGGAGCTCACCCCGTCGCGGGGATTCGAACCACCAACCTTCTGATCAGCCAGCCCTAGGCTCTGTGGTTTAGACCACAGCACCACACGCTAGAGCACATAGTTTTCTGCTCTTTATGGGACATAATTTCAGAACGCCTGGATGGGAGGTTCAGGTCAGAAGAATCTTTAGTTGCATCAGCCACTAGCCATAGCAATAAAATAAAAACAAAATGTACTGAAGACAGAGGTAAAAACTTAACTATACAAAATACATTTGGGAGGTTTACATCAATAATCAAATAATAGATCTTATTCTAATTGCCCCTGCCATAAACCTTGCAGTTTTTGCTGTCACCTGATCATCTTGATCTGCTAGAAGAAAGGACAAAGTAGCGACCTGGTATGGACAGTAGTAGAGGGGTAATAATCTCACTCCTCAAATCTTTATAAACAGTGAAGGCTAGAAGAACATGAACAACTGATTCAATACTGACATCTCCACATGGACATAACCGTTTTTCCAGTGGAATTTTCCTGGGTGGGAAGCATTAATGACATGAATGTTTGCGTATTACAGGGGTGTCAAACTCAAATTCATTGGGGGCCGCATCAGCAGTTTGGTCACCCTCAAAGGGCCGGTTGTATCTGTAGGACTTTATCAAAGTTATTTTTCCTTAGGCACTGGTGTGTGTTGTCTTGAACCTATACACTATTTAATATACCTATTCCAGTACGATTTTAAATAAGAATAGAAGAAGAAATAATAATGATTTTTTTTTAAATGACGAGATGGACTTCCAGGCAGACTGGAGCTCCAATGGGGAGGAGACAGGAGCCTGTCCCAACAGAGCAGATCAGAAGCAAATGTTGCCTCCCCCCGCCCTGCAGTTTGGACAGTAGCAGTTTCTTCCTTGCAAGGGAGCCCCAGCGGCACTGCGGGCACGGGTGGCCAGGATGTCCTGCTGGGGCCCCCAGCTGCTGCAGTTGCTCCCGGGAAGGGGGCTATCCACCAAGTCATCCGGACCGGAAAAAGCCGATGTGTTGGCGTGGGGAGGGGGGCGGTGTTTCGTAGCCAGGCTCCCGCAGCCAAGTTGCTGGCAGGCTCCCACTTTGCTCCAGCCGCCCAGATGCCGGCGCGGTCCTCTTCGGGGTGGGAGGTGCCCCTGCTTTGCGGTGTGGCACACCGCCTGCCCGCCTGGCTCCCTCCACCCCACTCTGCGCAGCTGAACCGGCAGCAGCTTCGCCTCTCCCAGCCCAGCCGGGGCGCGCCGCCTGCGGCAGGACCTGCGCCGGGTCCCCGCTCTCCACTCGCCTCTGCCGTTCCCTTCCCCGCCTGCCGGCCCCGCTACTTACCCACCAAGGTGACCCCCAGCCAGCCCCTGGGCCTGCCGCCCGCGCCCCCGGCCATCTCCTCGCCAGCTGCAGTGCCGCAGTGGCCTCTTCTTGTGGCCTGAGCGAGTGAGCAAGCGGCGTCCCAAGCGTGGCTCTCGCTCCCTGCCCTCGCTGCCAGCCTCCGCGGCTCTCTCGGGCTCCAAAAGTTGCCGCGCCTGAGAGGCTCCGAGGGGCAGAGGCAGCCGGCTCTGAGCTCGGCTTCACGGGACCGCCTCCTCCGCAGCGAGCCCCAGACTGGACCGAGCGAGCAGAAAGCCTCTTTGCCCAGCCTGCGAGGCAGGCGAAAGTTGTGGGACCGGCCGGTCGGCAGCGCCGACGGGGTGCGTCGGTTGGAGCCCTGTCTGCAAGCAGGCAGGGAAGGCTGTTCACGTGGGTCACTTTTTAGAAAGGCAGAGAGCCTCCGCTGGAGTGCGGACCCTAAAATCTGGGTCGGGACCAGTAAAAAGGACGAGAAGCTCGCTTCCTTGCCCTTGATGCCACGGGCCACATGACGAGGTCTGGCGGGCCGGATTCGGCCCGCGGGCCTTGTGTTTGACACCCGTGGCGTATTATATACATAATTGAAGAGGGAGATGCAACATCAAGCTATGGAGTACTGATTTCTTACCTAACTTGAAAACATTCTTTTGGAAGGGTCAGCAGAGGCCAGATAAATGCTCTAGGGTCATATGTTGCCAGCAGCCAGCCAGCTGAATGTCCCTGGTCTAAACTTTCAGAGTAGAGTGTATTGGTCTGGACTGATACTGCTCCAAGGTAACATCAGAATCCATATTTGCTCTCAAAGGATTTGCAACTTATGGATCAGGAATTGGTTAAGTTGCAGGCAGCGAGAGTAGAAATAAATGGGCAGTTCTGTGAAGAGTAAAGTAGCTTTGGCAAACCCCTCCCTATAGGAAGAGTTTTGCCAAATCTTCTGGTGCTGTTCAATGTTGAGGAAATGGGTTTAATGAGCACTGGCTACATATACACCAAACATTTAAAGCACCCTGCCAAAGAATCCTGGAAGTTACAGTTTGTTGAGGATGCTGCGAGCTGTAGCTCTGTGAGGGGTAAACTAAAGTTCCCAGAATTTAGATGTGTGCGCTTTAAATGTATGATTTGTATGAAGTCTGAGTTGCTGTGGGAGTCAATAAGTGGGTGGGCCAAATTTTGCTCACCATTCAGTCCTTGCTTGGTTGAAAAGACAGCTGCCCACCCTCCAATTAAATATTAGTTGCTGACACAGGTGCTGAAGAAAAAAACCTGAGCTAGATTTGACAGATGTAGCTTTCCCTCTGTAAAGACCAAAAGCCCATTGCAACGGTGTCAAGTGGAATTTCCACAGCAGGCTACCCTAAAACCACAGTGGCTTGTGACTAGAATATTAGCTTCTTCCTCTCAGTAGGAAACCAAAGTTGCCTTGAGAGAGGTGATGTTCCATCCCAAGGGTTGCCATGGATACGTCCAGTCACAAGCTTCCAGCTGTGGCGTTCAACCCTGTCAGTGTCATTTAAGGGTAATTGAAAACAACAGGTCACTAAGCAAAGTGGCACAATTTGTTCAAATGCCCATTTGCAGGGGGTCACTCTGGCTAAGCATGGAAGAAGGTCCATTGCTCGACTTCATGGACCTCGGCAGAGAAACATGTAGCTTAAGAAGAAGAATATCTCTCAGGAAACATATTTATTCGTGACATTTGTACTCTTCCTTAACCTCCTAGGAGTTTGAGACAAGAGTCAATCCTTCTAATTAATCCTCACAACAATCTCGTAAGGTAAATTCAGCTGAAAGGGGATTAGGTGACTGAAGGTCACCCACTCAGCTTCATTACTGAAGGGTCATTGAAGTTCAGGTTGACCATTTCTGGATAAGGTCCCACAGCCCTCTGTCAGTCAGAGGGGAAAGCTACATTCCACACATGGTACTTCTAGTTTTAACAAACTGGGTGCACACACACACACACACACCAAAATATTGAAATGTTTAGCTCTGACAACGCTTATCAACTTGTTTTGTGGGTAGAAGTCTTGGTAACTTGACACCCTCACCTCCTAATGGATTAACACCATCAAAGCTCACAGCACCCTTCCATCCCTTCGGCAGGAAATAGCTATGTGAGAGGATCTCTAAACAGATGCCAGCATGAGTCAAATCCTTGGGTTTCTGGGGCATCCCAAAATATGTGAGCGCTTCCCAAATGACCAGAGAAATCTATGGCCTAGTTCACATACAAACATGCATGCATTGATGACTGCCCTCTGGTATATCCAGTGGGATTTCTGGATTCCACCCCTTCACCACCCTTTGAACAAGACTCCCATGCCATATCACATCGCAAGCTTCTTTTGCGAGCCTCCTCATTTTCAAGAATGATCTTATTAGCCGACATTGGGTGTGTGTGTGTGTGTGTGTGTGTGTGTGTGTGTGTTGATGTTTGAGAAACACAAAGCCCAAAGAGACCTTTCACGTGTGGGATTGTTTGCACAGTTCATTGGAGCAGAGCCATTTGTTTGGCTTTTGTATATGTCAGGCATTGCACTTTTTGCTTCTGTAACCAAGCCAACACTCTACATAAGAACATCCAGAGACCCTCACAAAACTTAACATATTTACATTGGTGTTCAGGAGAGCGGTAGGAAGATGTGATGCCACTGTTCTTGGCACAGCTGGGTTTTTTAAAAATATAGATGCAGAAAGCAAACCAAATCCCAGTGGCTCTTAAGTTCCGGTAACGCTTTAGCAAGTCTATATCAAGTGGCATTTGTTTCAGTGATTTAAAAAATCTAGATCATTATCTGCTCAGTCTGTGATCATGTTAATCATATTTTGAAAAACCTCCTTGCACTTGAAAAATAGCAAATCAAATATCTTAGACAATTTTAGGGCATGCCTGGAAAATAACGTGTCAAAGCACAACAGGGAAGCACCTGATTTACTATAATACTTTTCTAGGAAACCTAATTCTTAGGATACACTTCTGCACACATTTAAAGATTTTGTCGCTCTAGTCATGAAATAGCTCCTCCCAAAACCTCTACTTCCATCGAGGAGGGAGAATTCAATGCAGGTAAAGGACTGAGAGAGAGCAAGATGCTCAGACCTTATTTGTAAGTTTCTTCCTATGCTGCTCTGCAGAACACTGGAAGGACCAGAAGGTTGGGAGTCAATGGCATGCTTGCATCCTATGCTGTTGTTATACTGCCAAAATAACCACATAACCACCAGCCTCATCCACATGTTCCTTCAAATGTAATTAGAGTTGTGTAGCAGCAGCTACACGACTGCTGGCAATGTTTGAATAAAGTTTCTGTTAACTATGCTTGAAGATCTCTAGATCAGGAGAAGTAGGATTAAGTGCACCTAGTTATGTGTGCGTAACCACACAAATTACTAGTACTTCCCTACAGCTCCAAACCGATGTCTGAAACGTAACTCTATGTACGTTTGGAAAAACAAAGCTGGCAGGAGACAGTTGTAGATAAATACCAATTAATGAGCAAAGCTTCTCTACTTCAAACTGCACCCTCTCCACCCCAATTTGAACAGGACAAGCAGGAGCTGACCTCTGGACACATGTTATGGTTGAATTATGGTTGGGAAGGCTGAATTTATTGATCTGAAATGACTAGCCACGCCACTGGTAGCAGACAAATCTACATTACTTTATTTGCTGGCAATATTTCTCTCCCGATTTCTCTTTCCTGTTTTCATTATCAAACTCCACTTGGAAAAACTCAGCTCTGCTATCCCTAAATCCAAAATTCATAGTGTGGCCCAAGGACAGCTGTCCAGTTGTGGTACATGCTGTGGCTGGAATTGTTATGCAGGTTGATGTGGGCATGCAGCTGGAGGGGAAGGGTTCTGTTGGATTGCACTTAAAATAAATGTTAGGAAAACCAGATCATCACTCTCATAAAACTGAAAATAATGCAATCCAACAGTGGGTCCAACGGTCAAGAAGGTGGTTTCTGCATGTGCTGCAGAGGGAAGTGAGGGGCAGATGGGGCTCGTCCACCTGGGAAGGTAGCCCATCTAGAAGGACAGCTCTGATCCTAAGCCTCTGCTGCCTTGCAAAAAAAGCTGATGAGTGAACCCTACACAAATCCAGAGTGGAATCTCTAAGACTGTTGGATGGCCCCTCGCACAACTCTTCCTGGCAACTCCTGCAGCCAAGTTGGTGCCAAATGTATTGCTCTGCTTTCTTTTGGACCACATCAATGAGTCCGAGAGAGGGGTGCTTGTCTTCTGGGCAGCCCAGGACCTCCATATACACTGCCCAGGCTTGTGCCCCAGGGAGGAGACTTAGGTACTAATAATGCAGAGGTTTGACTTCACCCCTGGAGGTATACTCCATTGTCTCTCAAGACAGATGGATGCCAACAATAATAAGGGAGATTTTTTTAAAGAAATGCACATTATCAAGATGCTTCTTCTGTGTTTTTGGAGGATCTTGATGGAAGTTATTTCCTTTCTCCCACGTTATCATTTATTTATTTATGAAATAAAAGAAACAGGGATGAATTATAATTTAGAGATATTTTCTCAGCAGGAATTGTTCACATATTTATATGCAGGAATGTCACATACTGTACTAATTTGAATCTATCCAAATGTTAATTTTCCAGCCGTGCTGTGCAGCTCATGACAACCACCTGCTCAAAATTCACATCTTTCTCTTAGTCAGCCCAATAAACATTAAAAGAAAGCACCAAAAGGGAAAAAAATCTGCCGAGATAATAGAAGTGATAAAGTTGTGTATATTTCTGTGCTGAATGTAATGTGCTGTGGTACCTCTGACAGTCTAATTACAGAATACTGCTTAGAATGAAAAATGCAAGTTTGCAACCTTTTCTAAGGATGCTTTTAAACACAGAATGCAGAGCTGAGGCTGCTCCACCATAATGGCTGCATGCCTCAATAGACTGTGGGAAAGTATATGTTCTCTAAATATAAGTGAACATTTGACTTTTGCATGGCTGGAATAAAGTGTACCGTTCAAAGGTAAGTAACACAGCCATTTCCCGCATCCACTTTGACCTATGAACCCCCCCCCAAGTTGTCTCAAGGACGTATGGCCACGCAGCTACAAATGGCTCCCCCAACACACCGCCGGCTAAGAGTCACTTTCCCCCTTATGTGTGATGTTCAGTTGTGTTGTTGCGTTTCTGTGTTTCATGTTGGAAGCTGCCCAGAGTGGCTCGGACAACGCAGTCAGATGGATGGGATACAACAAATACACCGTCTACATCCTCCTCCGCCTCATCATCATCATCATCATCATCATTACTTACCCAACATTTTCTGCATCTTCATCACACTCAGCCCTATACTTGCAAACGCCACACTTGGAATGTTTTCTTTGAACTTCAGTTCCAGATCCTTCATATTCTAGAGCAAGATCAAGTCGACACAAAGTATTGCTTAATGAAATAAAAACAAAACAACAACAACAGAGAACACATTTTCATATTATTGACACTTTCCCTTGAAAGCGGCTTGCATGGAGACATCCTGTTTTGTCCTTTAAAGGTATCCTATGAGACTGAGACATGGCAACTAACCCACAGCCAGCCCGGTGAGCCTTATGACCCAACTGGGAGGGCTGACCCCACACCTCTCTACCCAATTGCTCTTTCCGCTATATTACACCAGCCCACAACATTAGCTAAAAGATTTGTATACTCAAACTCTTTGCCACTGGAGATAAAAAAAACCTGCATGCTGGTACACAGCAGATGCAATTTACTCTACGGTAGCTACCTAATCTAAATATCTGAATTTGCTGCCGTTCCGAATGACAAAATGGAAATGTTTCACATGCATATATTACTGCAAATTGATCGTTATACTGAAGTTTTCCTCTGCAGTTAAATATCCAAGAATACAATGGATGCCAGGTTGTTATTATCCAAAAGCAGCAAGTGCTTTTGCTTTATAAACCAGGGGTTGAGGACAGAACTAAGCTTGGGCATGCTGAATGAAGCCACAAACACCTGAGAAGTTCTTTATGCAGAAAGCACCTTGCAAATGCCAGATTTACACCAGCACAAGCATGACTGATAAAAACTGGTATTTCAGTGTTTGAAATATTTATCACTACCATTGTTAAACATCTTTGAGTGCTCAAAATGTTTCACATAAATTATCTTACAATACTTACAGCAATTTTGTAAAGTAGGCAACTGTCATTATTCCCATGTTACTTTTTTTAAAAAAGTTATTTATTTGTAACATTTATATTCTGCCTTTTCTGCAATGAGCTCAAGTTGGCAAACCTGAAAGTGCGGCTTGTCTGAAGTCACTTAAGTGAGTTTGTGGCAATGGCACATTTTTGAATTGGCATCTTCCACATTTGCCACTCTTGGCCACTGTACTAAATCAGCTCCCCTATACTCTGAGGCAGTGATCACATGTCACACTAAACCATGGTTTAAATTGTACTGGAATGTGCATGGGCTGCAGCAAGCCTCAGACTTGTGTGTGTCCTCTCTCCTTTCAAGCATCTAAAAGGAGGAATTCAGAAGCTTTTGCAGTAGCTCATTGGTACAGCCACAGAGGAAAGACTACAGTTCACTGGTAGACCATCTGCTTTTGCATGCAGAATGTCCCAGGATAAACCACAGTTTGCTGTTTTGTCTGGATCCAGAATTGCGGTTAACCCTAACTATGGTTAGTTTCAGCCAGTCAGCTTCAGAATCCACAACTGGAAGTCAGCTTGCTTGAAACTAAAAGCAGTTAACACTAGTCACATTTTTGTCACATGAGACAACAAAACAAAGTGTGAAAGTGAAAAGCAAGCACCTGAGCCCAAGATGCACTGTGGCTCGTTCCTGTTCATGTAAAGGTAAAGGGACCCCTGACTGTTAGGTCCAGTCGTGGATGACTCTGGGGTTACGGCACTCATCTCGCTTTACTGGCAGAGGGACCAGTGTTTGTCCGCAGACAGCATCCGGGTCATGTGGCCAGTATGATTAAGCCGCTTCTGGCGAACCAGAGCAGTGCACGGAAATGCTGTTTACCTTCCCACTGGAGTGGTACCTATTTATCTACTTGCACTTTGACGTGCTTTCGAACTGCTAGGTTGGCAGGAGCAGGGACTGAGCAACAGGAGCTCACCCTGTCACGGGGATTCGAACTGCCAACCTTCTGATCGGCAAGTCCAAGAGGCTCAGTGGTTTAGACCACAGTGCCACCCATGTCCCCCTGCTCATGTACATCACACTAAAATAACGGGATGTACAAATCTGGCCAGTTGTATCACTGGTTCAGATTTTAAAAAAATTAATAATAGAATTATACAACTCATGTGGCGGACACAGTGGAAAAGGTACAATTTCAAATTTGCATATATGCTTAGAATTATACCAATCCCAACCTGTAACTGCCACAATCAACTGTTGTGCGTAACAGACAGATGGCAGTTAGCTGAATAGTGCATACTGATTATCAATTTATTAATTACTAAAAGCAATCTGCCAGGGACTTTAATCACCACCATACTTTAACAACCAAATTTTGGAAAGAGGGACTCTGAAACAAATTATTTCAATAATAATTAACATGACGATCTGTATTGCAAGCATGCCATTTCCCTAGCTTGAAATCCTAGACTAATCAATTGCCATCTGTCCGCAATTAAATATGGGTGTGTTGTTGTTTTTAAAAAAGGTGCCTAATTTAAACTTTGTTTAGGTAAACAAGCACTCACTGTGGTTAGTGTTAAACAAAAAGAATAAGAAATGAAACTGCATGGCAATTAGCCATTACGCCACTGAGGAAGCACTGAACAGGTTGCATCCTGGAGATTCATCCTCTCTTAACAGCCCTGCAGCTGTGAAAGAGGCTTCTGTCCCATCATGCACACTCCTTCAGCCTGCTGGGAGGAGGGATGCGCAATTGGACTAGGATGATTCTCTGAGGTCATCTGTAACATTTAATGCACTGTGTTCCTTGTTGTTCTGTGTTTGGGAGAAGTCTGATCAATATAGGTTAGCTGTGATCAGTCTTGGCTAAGTCTGATCAATATACGTTACAGTAGAGGTGAGCAGTCTTGGTTAAGTCTGATCAATCTAGACATTACTTGTGGCTGGTCCTTCCTCAGGATTGCAACATATGGCTTTGAAGCTGCCTCCCGCCCCATAATTTTTGGAGCATTTTAGAGTTCCTGGGCAATACCAGCTGGGCTGATCTTGATGATCTAACTCCACAGGAGATGGTCTCTTGCCACAGTGACGTGAGGTGCTGCCCCACGCTTCCTTACCATGACCAGTGTGCCTGAAAATAGCTATGGTAAGACTGGAGATAACAACTCCTGGCTAAAGGGCTGGGAAGAGTGCCAATCAAATGACTGCCAGTGAGAAGAAAAACTCCCATGTTGTCCCATGGAGACAAGAGTTTAGTAGGGGCTCACTCTCTCCCATCATACCTCACTTGCCTAGAGCTAGAAGATTAGCTGTGTACTCCAGCCATGTTCTACGTAACTGTCCTGATACTGAGGAGGATTTTTGGCATTCCTTCCCATGTGGTAGTGGTAAGGAACCTGCCAGCGCCTAGTTGATGAGTCTGGGCATTCGGGGACTCTCGTCACTTCCAAGGTGACAAAAAGCACTACAGCAGAGTGCTACACCTTCTATCTCCACAAACATTTCAGAGGCACTAGTCACGCCATCAACTATGGAAAGCAAAGAATTAAAGGAGCAATCCACCCCACAGCAGTGTGGCTGCTCAGGCAGTGCTTAAGGCACTCACTCACCTGATCACAACAACAGCAAACACTAGCATGACACCTGGCTAGTGAGCCACTACAGAGTGGACCCATCAACAAAGATTAGCAGTTTTGCAGGCCATTTGGATCGCCAACAGCACAAGTGTACATGTCAGGCGTAAGGCCCACTGAGCTTAGTAGGGGCTGACTCCCAGGAAGGGGGTAGAGAATTGAAGCCCAGGTAAAACTTCAGCTGTTTGATTTATTAAACTACTAAAACCTTCATCCAAGGATCATGGGGCAGTTTACAATATAAAAACACCAAATACATAAAATTGTAACAAGCAAAACGATACCCTATACTACAGGCACGCAGTTTAAAAGACCACAAATTGTTTAATTGTGGTTTTTAAGGAACAAGAAGACATATCCAGGTAAGAAACGGCTGCAGGAAGACCCACACACACACAATAATCATTCATACCTTCCTTAGAAATATATGAACTGACAGCTTAAACTGAGTTGAAGTATCAGTCCGTTCTAGCCTATTGTCTTCTATAGCTGGCAGGGGCTCTCTGAGGACTCAGCTTTCCAAGCTGAGCAAGCCAAGGTCCATTTTAAATGTAGGTACTCTGATTAAAGTCATGCAACACATGCACTATTCCGCTGAGCTGTGGGCTCTCCCAAAACAAAACAACCTAAGAAGTTAATTTGCTCTCTCATCCAACAAAAGTTGAAATTCCATCCAAATTCCACTCCATACAGAGTTAAGAGGTAACACTGATTTATATCTGAGGTTTTTCTCATTTGTGCATATATTGCACCAGGGGCAAAATGTCCACTGCTGCCCCTGTGGTGGGGTGGTGTCTTTTCCAGATCCCCCCTCCTCCCCCTGGCAACAGGGCTTTGCATTGGCTCCTCCCTTCATTAGAAGCCAGTGCAAAGCCCCCCACCCAAACAGCGGGCAAAGCTGAGAGGCAGAACGCTTCCCCTCTTGCAGGAGAGGGGTATTCCACAGAGCTTTGCCACTGACTCCTCTATCCCTAAAGGCTGGGGAAACCACCTGTTAACTGGGCAGTGGAACAGGGGTGCTGCCCCTTGGGTGGGTACCACCTGAGGCAGTTGCCTCACCCTACCTAATGGGGGGCTTTAGTGCACATATTGGTGCATCACTGATAGAAAAACAAATGGCAGAATCCAGTAAAAGTTATGAAACTTTGATTTTAATGGGAAATTTAATTTAAGAAGATGCTTAATCTCCCATTGAACAATGCTTAATTTTGGCTATTGAATGACATAACTTTTTTTTAAAAAAAGTTAAGGCTCCTGACTTGTATTTTTCAAGGAAATGGTTGAATTGTTCACAAACTTTTCAGAAGTTTCAGAAAAGCAATCTATGTAGTTGTGTTTTTCTGCAGCACATGTAAACATTTCCAGCTAGGATCCTGCATTCACACAAGAGAACAAAAATATCAGCAATACTCACCCCCTTCTCCTGATCCAGAACCATTATCTGAAAAGGAAAAAAATAGAATTATCTGGGACTGCATTTTTTAATTTTAATTTTCTTTAAAAGCCTTTATAAACAGCTTGATTGTGTTGAAGGGGCAAGACCAACTGAATGGAGAGGAATAACAAGCAGCACTGGGAGGCAGGGAAGATAAACTGGTGTGACTAAATACCCTTCAGGTTCACAGTTCTTACTCTGTTCCCACTCCTATATGATAATGTGTTTTCTTGGTGAGAAAAATCCCATCAGCAGCCTGATCCACAAAGGCCAGGAGCATTATCACAAGATGCTCCAGGTTGTTGAGTGCTGGATTCCACAAGGCCCATAGTATCCATCAGCAATTACCCCCCGGACTCTGTACTTCTTCTGCCTGCTTAGACTGCCAATTGAAGCCTTATGTAAACAGCTACAGGGATCTAGAGCCTGGGCCAGCAAATTATTGAACAGGGATGCTTTCTGAATCAGCCAAGTGCCAAGAGGGGTCAACCAGCACTGGCTTTACCCACATGAATCAAGCTGCGAGGGGTTCTTCAATGTCTTCCTTTCTGCTTTGGCAGAGTCTCTCCCTTTACTTACCCTAGCTGCTCATTCCCATTTCCCTGCATCTACCCACCTCACAGAAGACAGCAACCAAAATGCATACAGGAAGGAGTCCGACAGCACCTAAACTACTCTTTTTGCCTAGGTCTCGGCCTGGGAAAAAGAGGCTTAGGAGTATAAAGTGGTACGGCAGAAGATGTCTGAAGAGGGTCAAGAGGCAAACAAGACTAAAGGAGACAGTATATAGGTATTTCTGTGTGGCCACGGTACATTTAATGCCATCAAATAAGAAACTTCATTTCATGTGTGTATGTCTGAGTTCAGTTCCCTAACACAACCTTCTCCAGTCGGGTGTCCTTTAGATGTTGTTGCAGTACAACTCCCATCATCCTTGGTCACTCTTTATGCTGGCTATGGGTGATGGAGTTGAGATTCCCAACATTTTTAAAACTCACCCTGTTCTTCGGACTGTAAATGGTTTTAACTGGTTTTAATATAGTAATTCTATATTGTTGTAACTTAGGGTGAAGGACAAATCTGAAGACAGAAAACAACATCTGGTTGAAGATGATTGCCCTTATATATGGCCCAGAAGGACATATATAACCTTAAAGATGGTCCAATCAGTGGTGAAGGATGCATTAACTCATAATGGGATAAGTGGGGGAATCCCAACTGGACAATATAATGGCGGCCATCAATCTCCTTACTCCTTTTAGAGCCACAGCCATGACTTGATGGATGTAACCCAATGAAGAGATGGCAGATCACTTAGCTCCCCTGCTGAATTTCTTCCTGCCTTCCTCCCACATATTCCTTTCCTCAAATTCTCAGTCCTGATCCTCCTTCATTCCCTGCAATTTCCCCTCCTCTGAATGCAGGGCAGAGCATGCCAAGAAGGAGTTGCTTACAGTGACTTTAAAATGAGGCAGTCTCTTGCAAAGAATAATAGAGACATCATGGCCAATCCATTACAGAGTCAGAAAACGCAGCATGAAAAGAAAAAGTTCTACATTTGAAGAGCAGTTCACATCAAGCAACTTAACTGGCTGCACACAACGACAACAAAGCACTTCCTACGTTGCCTTGCCTTTCAGAATTACAAGATTTAGACATGTCTGGTGAATTGGTTTTAACCTTAGTCATCTTATGATGGTCTGAGTATTAAGGCACTAAATTTTCTGGAAACTGTGTGGTTTCCTTCTGTCCTCCTCTCCTATTCTTCCTCATTCTAAAACAATGAAAATAAAGCAGCAGAGCTGGTGAGAGGGGAACAGACTCAGGACCTTGAATGAGAACTATTGATTGCAGAATACAGAACATGCCTCCAGGGTAGATGCGCAATGGAAAATGCTGGTATGTATTAACCCAAAGTGCCACAAACGCAAACATGAGTCAATTCCAACTTTTCTTTGGGGAGTCAATGAAAATGGGGGATGACTTCAGTTTGTGATTTACTTAAGATTAAATTCTTCTCAATTTCATTTTGAAAAGTGAGTAAAATACAGGGAAATAAACTGTGGGTCCCCTGCCCCTTTTGTTTGTACCAGGCTTGTTGTATCAAATAGTAATGGGGAGTCTAGAAAGCAGTTTTTATGCTTGTCTTTTTCTGTCTTTGTTACCTTACATCGTGCTAGCTTGGGGACTGTTTGAGACTCGTCATTTCCACGGGTTAAACGCTCAAGCGTTAGAAACATACTGTCACCCCTCCCCTCCCCCAACCTAAATGCTGAGGGTGGTTTCTGCCTAAGAACTCTTAAAGAACTCAAATGTGAAACGTTTTATCTTCTAACAAAAATATTTAACCTGTCCCAAGGAATGGCATCCGTAGAAGAGGACTGGAAAGGGGTCAATGTAACAGTATTTTTAAAAAGGGATTTCATACCCTCCAACATTTCTCCGATGAAAATAGTGACTTCTCATTCCATAATGATTATTTTACTATTTATACCCCACACATCTTACTGGGGTGCCCCACCCACTCTGGGCAGCTTCCAACATATGTAATAAACATAATAAAACATTAAACATTTAAAAAAACCTCCCCTATACAAGATTGCCTTCAATTGGCTAGGTGGCCGGAGAACTCCAACATTTCTCCAGTGAAAACAAGGACATCCTAAGGAAAAGTGGGACATTCCGGGATCAAATCAGAAACTGGGATGGCATCTCTAAATCAGGGACATCCCTGGAAAATAGGGTACTTAGAGAGTCTTGGATTTACGGAAGATCTAAGAAACTACAGGCCTGTTAGCTTAAGGTCTGTGCTGAGTAAATTGGTGAAAAGCATTATTAAATATAAAATTATCACGCATATAGAAGAACAACATAGAAAGCCAGTGTGGGGTACAGCAGAAGGGAAGGTGTCTGCACAGTCCAATTAAGCATTTTCCATATATAAAAGTCTCTGTAAGCTAGAGCGTTGCCTTAAAAAGAGAATGAACTGTCCACAGTCAGGATCAAAAGGCTACCATGGTCCACAATGCTTTCGGGTGGGTTAAAGATGATGTTCTAACTCAGGATGTAACTCTGTGTTTGGTCAGCTCCACTGCAGATTGTGGCTAGTGGAAGCACTTTATGGAATGCCCCCTCCCCGATAATTTTATGTACACAGAAACTAGGTGTCAGATGAAAGATATTTTTGCCTAGCCTTTATCCTGATTCTTTGCACCACTTTAGTCTTCTTCCCATTGTCTTTATATCTCCACCGCCTGTTTAAAGCCCACTGTGTCTGCCAGCAATTACCCTAAAGTCACAAGTGTCCTCAGGAGGGTTGCTACCTAATTGCCCAGAGCGGTGCAGCCTCAAATGGAGCCTTAAACTGTTACTTGGCAGGATACAAACAGTAGCTGATCATTCTTTCATGCAAATCTTGGCAAAATGTTCCAAAAAATTCACTCTGAATGCTTAAAGCACAGTAGCTTGCTGTTCAGTTGCAGGAAGTGCAGGCCGTGTTAGGTCAAGCGTAAGCTCTTCCCATAATACCCAAGGCCATTTCACACAGTACACAGCAGCGTACCTGGGTTAGTCTCTGAGAAGCATACCTGTATGATATGTCTTTTCAAAGTGTTTTGTTGCGTTCCTTTTTCTAGATGTGCACTTGGGGGGAAATCGTAGACATATGCCTTTTAAATATATTATGTGAAGAGACCTTCATCTACACACCCTGCCTTTATCATGCCTAACAACTGTTTCTGCACCCAAGGAGAGATAACTATTTTAGTTTACAGGTATATGGGTTAAGTCAGCAATGAGATGTCTGCCTCAAGAGAGAGGGAAGGCTGGTTCACAGGTTACAGGAGCAAGTCTTTCTGCTGCACGCACACTGGGGTCCTCTCGGGGGGGGCAAGTAATGTGTGAAAACACACCTCTCTGAACACTGAGGGACAATGCAGAAGGCACATATTAGGAAGTCACAACTGTCTTCTGCATTGGGGATGGCACCAGGTTTCGGACGAACCGGGCAAAGTGTCCTTGTGGTTCCCACTTTAACACCACTCCGGCAAGTCTGTGGGCAGCGGCGTAAACTTTTAACCCCCCCCCCCCAGTCCAGCAATGGTAGAAGTACTCAGTATGGTGGCTGCGGCCCCAAATGTCTCTGTTTTCTGGGCCCTGGTTTCAACTTGGTCTTTCATCTATTGGCTATGGGACATTCAAAAGAAGAAGGAAAAGGTTTTGGTTTTTTTAAATTGCTACCACCTATCACTACAGGCCATGCATGGTGGGAGATGCACATCTTTCTTGTATACTTTAGGTGCTCCCTGTGAGGATCAAGAGCACAGGCATAGCAAACACTCCAGTAAAGTGTGACCAGATCTTGAAAAGAAATAGGCAATGCCTGTGAATCTGAGCTCAGCACGCATATGGGGCTCTCATTTCCGGACTGCAGCCTGAACTTTAGAGCAGATGGTGTCCTGAGAACACGTGGGGCACTCTCCCCTACCACTGCTAGCAAAAGGGACATGTGTGTCTGTATATCGGGGCTGCTCTGCTGGGCTGAGGCCAACAAAGGTCCTGTCTCATTGGCAAGATTTAGATCCTGGTTCGGTGTTGGGTATGAACCTCTCAGCTATGGTCCAGGAGGTTCGATAAGCAGGAAAGCTGATATCCGGAACTCCCCTCGCCCCATTTTATTATTCCAAAGGCAAAGTACCTAGGATTTCCTGCTTAACAGCGATGAGGAGATTAAATTGCACCACTGACTTTATTTCCCCCTGCCACCAAACACAGTATATCGTTGTAATTGCATTTCCACTACATAAACAAACACAGACTGTAAACCCCCGGCTGCTCAAGATTCATAATAAGGGCTTGATTACTGCAGATTGAGGGACACTAGTTCAAAATTAAATGTAGCCTTGAGAGTCTCTGCCTTCCCTGCAGTGAAATGTGTTATGAAAGGAATGAGAGAAGCTAGCAAACACCTGACATCTCACAGAGCAATGGTGTTTGCTCTTAATAATGCAAATACAGCACGAAGGTTGGTTGGTTTGTTTTTCCAACTTAAGAGTTTAATAAGGGAGCCAAGAGGTGGTACTTCCCAATAAACAGGTCTCTCTGAAGGTGTGGATTCAGAAATCCATTAGAAAATTAAACTGCATGCCCACTGTGCATGCTTAATTTTACAAATTTAGCAGAAGTCAATCCTGGGAGCAATTATATTTGCTACTGTGGTTAACAGAAACACACAGAAATGAAAATAAATCAGAAGAGTTTAACTTTTATTGCTAATTTGCCGATATGATATGTAAGAGAAAATGGCTAAGGACCTATTTCAGCTGTGAGAATGGAGAAATGCTAAGGTTGTTTGTGCAACTAGGTGCAGTAATTTTGTAACTACTGGATAGCAACCACAGAATTCACAGAGGGCAGGTACTCCCAGTATCTTATCTATGATGAAGTGGAGCAGACCAGTGAAGCTGGAGCAACGGCAGGATCCACTGGCACAAACTCCTTGGCATGCCTCTAACCACACGGGCGCAAAATTTAGCTCAGTTTGGTTGTTTATTTTATTTCATAAAATGTATGCACTGCTTGATTGTTTAAAGAAAAACCCCTCAGAGTGGTTTACAAATAGATAAAATGATAAAATCAAGGGGGGTGGATTATAGTATTTTAGAACATTTCAGCATTTGAGACTTGGGTCTGAAAACAAAGAGGTTACTGCAAGTTTGAACAGACCTCACTTCAGAAAAAGAGAGAGAGAGATGGGATTGACCCAGAACATGATCTGAGGGCATGGGATGTGCCCACCCTGAGCTCTGTGATGGAAAAAGGAAGGGTGTACCATTTGCAATAGGGACACGGGTGGCACTGTGGTCTAAATCACAGAGCCTAGGGCTTGCCGATCAGAAGGTCAGCAGTTTGAATCCCCGCGATGGGGTGAGCTCCCGTCGCTCGGTCCCAGCTCCTGCCAACCTAGCAGTTTGAAAGCACAGCAAAGTGCAAGTAGATAAATAGGTACCGCTCCGGTGGGAAGGTAAATAGCGTTTCCGTGCACTGCTCTGGTTTGCCAGAAGCAGCTTTGTCATGCTGGCCACATGACCCGGAAGCTGTATGCCAGCTCCCTTGAGATGAGCGCCGCAACCCCAGAGTCATCTGTGACTGGACCTAACGGTCTGGGGTCCCTTTACCTTTTACCATTTGCAATGACAAGTTTTCTCCTCAGCATTCGATGAAGTAAGCCACAGCTTATGAAATGTCATAGCACAATAAACATGCTACAGTTTCACAGACCCCCTTTGTTGTTTCTGCTGCAACCACTCAACATATCAGTGCTTCTGAAATTTACCTCATCCCAGAAGCCCATGAAAAACAAATGCATCCTCTCTCCTCCCTAAAAGCAGAGTCAAACCGCCTCTGAAAGGTCACTTTCCCAAGAAGGTTGTTTGAGCCGATCTGCCTGAGGCAATGGAACAATTTTGTACTGGCAGCCAGAGATGCAAATAGTCACAGCCTCCAGCGTTTAACTGTTACTTAGCCCCAACAGTGCCCCTGGGGACTGACCCCATCCAATATCCTAGAAAATGCATTGCCTGCCTGAGTCCAGATCAGCGATGTTAAAACAAAAGCTTGCTAAGCTTCCTCCACCAGCTGCACAAACAGCTGGTACTTTATGTCAGGGATGGGCAACATGGCGTCATCCTGACCACTGGCCATACTGGTTGGGGCTGTTTATAGAGTAGTTGCCCCCTGTTGGCTACCTTGAACCCAGAAAGCTGCAAGTTGCGCAGACTTACTTGGGTGCTTCAAGGAAGCCCCTTTGTTTTTCAAACAAAAAGGGCAATAGCCAACCCAAGCTGAGCATTTTAAATATTCAACATGGCTGCTCACACATTTTACCGGACTGCACTAACGTGTAACAAAGTTCGCTGGTTTAAAAATAAAAATGAATGTCATGTAGCAATATAACACTACATTATCATAAGCATTCTGAACACTGAAATGGCCAAACAGCACAACAAGGAGCTACAATAAGCACTGGGCATTAGTGACTCGTTTTTCCGATTCACGTTTAGGCATTAAAATAATTTAAGGGTGGTAACTAGATACTCAACTTACAAAAAAACCACCTTGGTGTCCTACTTGCTTTGCCCCACCAATGTGGTGAATAGCTGGTTTGCCCATAATATGCCAGGCTAAAAGATGGCTGTTCTTGTCATTGAAAAGCCTTTCAATATTCCCCAACTATGGCTAAACCAAAACAAGGCAGCTTAGCGAATGGTGTGGACTTGGAATAAGAAAATAAGGTCCCCGCAAGACCTATTTACTACTAGCAATATTACTATTGTTGCTATTCGTAGGTCAGCCAGCCAGTATGTTGCTGATTCAAGTGGTGGTATTCAAACTCCTTCTAGCCTCCAAACATGGCTCACCAGATTCTGCCTTGGTTCCTCTACTAACCTACCAAGTTCCTTCAGGCTCTCAGCCAAGCTCTGAAGGTTCTGCCCTGGTCTTATCCACGAAGGGGCAATATTTCTGAAATCAGGAGAAGGCAAAAGCTGATATTCTGATCTTGGAGTTCTTCCAAGGTTTATTTACCTTTATTCATGAAAGGCATAGAAATGTGAAATAGGAGCTTTGTTTCCAGTTACAGGAGAACAGCAACAAAGCCTTCATCCAGATAAAACGAAGTCCAGAGCCACTTACTAACTCAACTAAACTATATGATGACACTGTCTACACAATCAGGGCAGACCTTGGTGATATGGCACCCTGGGCAAAGGCAAAATTTGACACCGTCTCCAGTCCTTGACCTGCCTTCCTAAAGCTAGGTAAGAGGTACTGGGCTTTGGGAAGAAGGTGTGAGGCAAGGTCCTAGAGTCCTCCTTTCTCCCTCCCAAAGCCTGTTAAGTGCCTACAAGGTTTTGAGAAGGTGCCCTGCTCGGATGCATGCCCAGTGTGGGCACTGCCCTAAAATTGCCTCTAACGCAATTACCTGGCATGCACACACCGTAAGCCAAACTGTGGCTTACTGGGACCTTGCAAATGGACACACTCATGAAAAGGAGCTTGCCGCCACTTTGCTTCTGCCAGGTCACCTTTTGCTCCCATACCACACTGTTCCTAGCCACACCTTATGCTTAGTAAGCCAAGAGCTTGGCCACAACATTAAACCAAACCTTGACTTAGAACAAATGGTGCAGCATCAAAACAGGACTGTGGTGTTGTGCTTACCGTGACATGCAAACTATTGCTACCGCAATACAAAGTTTTAAAAGCATATTAGCTGATTCTCAGTCTCAAAGGGGTTTTTAAAAAAATCAATCTTTATTATCTGACTCACAAGAAGTTGAAAGTGGAATTAAAAATAGTTGTTGCTGTTTTTAAAACAAGATTGGCATTTTAGTTCTGCACTGCAACATTATATGCAGAGATGAGCCCAGTTATTTAATGGATGCTGAAGTCAAAATAATATTTTATAAGATCTTGTATTTACTATATTATATTCCTCAAAGGCTACAAAAACGTATCAACTTCCCATGGCATTCTCCTGCAACGAAGATAATATGAGGTGCAAGGACGATAGCACGGCATTGCAGGAAATAATAAAAGCACTAGGCAGATGTGCTTGAAAATACAAAAGAGATAACAGGGTGTAAATCACCAAGAGAATATCTTGTTTGCTTTTAGGCAAGCTCAGTGATGCGAATCATATTAAGAGCTGCAAAATAATAGGTAAAATCTTGATTGCAGTCTGCTTGCTAGTGGCCCAATACCAACTACCAACAAAAGAAAATCATGGCATAGAGTGATACATCTATCCACCAGCAAAACTGGCTTCCTCTTGTGCAATGGGCCTACCCTCTCCTCTCCTCCCTGCTGCAGCCCCTCAGATCCTTGGATAGGATTTGGAGGGGTTGCAGGTAGGGAGGAGAGGAAGGAGAATACTTGCGGTGCGTGTAGGAACTCCTTGTCCTATATTGGATTTCACCCGTAGGATTTTAATGTAAGAAATAACTTACTTTAAGAGACTTTGGGAGAAGTCTAAAACTAAAAAAGGACTCTTTAGATCACTGGTTTACATACTAAAGAAAAAAATGCAGAAAATGCCTTGAAATAAGCCAACTTAGTAGGTTTATTACTGGCAATTGTTGAGTTGATTTTTGATGTAAGATTCAAGAGTTCTTATTTACATTATGACCTAATACCGTATTTTTCGCTCTATAACATGCACCTGACCATAACACGCACTTCGTTTTTAGAGGAGGAAAACAAGGGGGGGGAATTCTGAATGAAACAGTGGATGTATCATTTTTGCGTCTCATGCTGTGGCCACAGACATGTGATCTGATGGTGAGTTTGGGGTAGCCCAATGCAAAGATCCTGAGGATCCATGTGGATCCATGCTTTGTAACCACGTTTTTGCACCATTGCAGCCCCAGGCAACAGTGGGTGCATTATTTTTTTGGTGCAGGCTGTAGCCATGGACATGTAATGTGATCTGATGGTGAATTTGGGGTGACCCAATGCAAAGATCCTGAGGATCCATGTGGATCCGTGCTTTGTAACCATGTTTTAAGTGGGGAGGTGTAGCAGGAACCCCCCCACCCCAATCATTCTGTTTGCACAAACTTCACACACACTCACACACTACATACGCCACATTTCTGGTATAAATTCATAGAAAATCAACCATACATCGGATTTGCACTGTTCCATTTTTATTTACTATCAAAGGAGGGTGGCTTGGTTTCTGGTCAGCCATAATCCCTTCAGCATACCAGCACATCCACAGGAGCCCTGCCCAGTTGCTATGTCAGCCTTGATAATCCCAGACAGAAGACAATCAAAATGACAAAGAACTTGCATATGGTAGTGGATTCAGCACAGACTGAAACAAAGGACAATGATCAGATCTTCCCTCTGGGGGCAGGAAACTGCAAACTCCCCATTGTCACCTGGAAAGTACTCATGGGGAGGGGGAAAGGAGGAACCAGCTGGGTGACAGGACACTCAGGTTACCACCACAACTCCTCCCTCAACCCCTCCTTTCTGTAATGTATGCATGATGTCAACCCTTTCTGTAACGTATGCATGATGTCAACTCCTCCTTTCTGAAATGTATGCATGATGTTTCTGGGGGTGGGCTTGAGCTAGAGGAGGGGAATTTCAAAAGTTTTTATAAGGTCTTGCAGCCCATTGTTCTGGGTCTTTTCCTCTCTCCTGCAAGTGAGGGGAATACCCTGTTGCAACAGTTCAATAAAGGCCAAGCCTACAGGCTGCTGTTTTGCTCCAAGTTATCCTGGTTGGTGTCTTTACTTTTTGTCCAAGGGAGCCCTCAGATTTTTCCGTTAACAGAGGGAAGGAAAAACACAAAAGGGACAAGGAGCACGAGAGGGGTGTGCAGAGCAGCTGGCTAAGAATGCAGGAGAGGGGTTTAACGGGAGGGAGGAAAGGAAGGCAAAAGTTTTCCCCCCCCACACACACCCAAGCCAGCCCTCCCTCCCTCCCTCCCTCTCTCTCACCTGCATGTTTTCTGGCTGCCTGCAAGTCCCTAAAATGCTTCCCTGGACGCAGCAGCACCGGAGCACAGAGAGGAATTAGAAGGAAGGACGCGGTCCTTTCCTTTCCCCTCTGCTTGCCTGGAGGAGAGGGGATTTGCCTGCTCTTTGTTCCGTTTGAGCAAACAGCAACCGAAACAGAAGAGGGTGGGCAGTAAGACCCTGAGGCAGAATGCAGGAAAGCAACAGCTTCCTCTCTCACGGAGCTCCCTCCCCCTGACGCGCCACAATTGGATTTTTGCCTAATTTTTGCCCCTGCGCTCGGGCCAGTCGGCTCCAGGGACCACACATTCGCTCAATAACACGCACAGACATTTCCCCTTACTTTTTAGGAGAAAAAAATCTGCGTGTTATAGAGAGAAAAGTACGGTAAGTATTTCTGAATGAATGGTTATGCGCTTCTTAAATAAAATCATCTACAGTGGTACCTCTGGATATGAACGGGATCCGTTCTGGATCCCTGTTCGCATCCTGAAGCAAACGTAACCTGTGTCTGCACATCTGTGTGTGCGTGGGTCACGATTCGCTTCCACGCATGCATGTGGCGTCATCTTGAGCGTCTGCGCAAGCGGTGAAACCCAGAAGTAACGCATTCCGTTACTTCCGGGTCGCCACGGAGCGCAACCTGAAAGCGCTCAACCTGAAGCATATTTAACCAGAGTTATGACTGTAGTTCCTTTAACACATACGACTTAAGACTACTGTAATGGACACTTAAGACTAAGATACTTTATTATTGATTTTTAATTGCTATTTTTCGTTTAGTGCCTTTTTGACCTTATTAAATCTTTACCAACAAAGAAATGAAATGTTGGCAACCCTTATCAATCAGCAAAGATAACTGGCAACCCTTATCAATCAGCAACTCGTGTTAAACATGCACTATATTCTATTAGTTTTCTGAAGTGGCTTTCATTTCATGTGAAAGATCAAATATAATGTAGAAATGAACAGTTAGGAAAACATTGGGGAAAGGAAACATCTAAGAATAGTGCTAAACAGAGGTAATGACAGTCAGAGGAATAGTTCAGCATCCCTCGACGGCTGCCATTTTGTGACCTCCTGCTTTCAAGCTGACCAGTGCTGACATGCAGTTGAAAATTACAGGTGTTTCACCATTGTATCTAGTTCTTCTAGCCCCTAGAGACCGAGGGACCATGCCCAGACTGTACATGACAATTCAGTACAGAAGTGGGCCCTTGATCAGTGAATCCTGGTCCTAGGAAAAACACTGAAACATCCAACAAATGAAATAAGAAAGGCTGTCCCATTAACTGCTGTTTACTCACCTGAGTAACAAGGCCCTCTAGCCACCACTGTTATCTCTTTCTGGTGCTTGCAAGCAGCTCTCCTGAGAAAGCATTCATTTTGGTAAGTGTCTCCATTTGAACCACAAACAGGAATATATTTTGTGTGACACTGCAAGGGAGAGAGAAAAATCAAGGAAAAGAAATTATTTACGCAACCCCGTGTACAGGTATTCAACTGGGGTGGCAACGGTGCAATCGGAGAGTTTGATTTTGTGGCTCATGGTTTCCTTCCAGAGGCCCATTCCATTCAGCTGCAAAACAGCAGCCCAAGGAGCAGCAGCTACAGCAGCGAGACAGAAATGCACAAGCAGAAATTGGCATTTTCATGTTCCCAGGATGAAGAAAGCATAGCACACTTGCTGCAGGCTGCAGCCTGGCTGCCAGAGGACTGAATAGAATGGCAACAATGTCCAGAAAGTTTTTTGTTTAATATTAAAGTGCCTATCCACAACACACTGTTGCAAAAAAATAAAAAAGATAAAATCTAAATATACTGTTCATTGGTGGTTTACAAGTCGCAAAAGAGTTCTTCCTTCTTAATGGAATGTGTTCATAAATATGATACCAAGCGGCAGTTTGCTATTGTTGGAATTTTCGTATTTTAGTTTTTTGCTTTGTTTCCACACTTAATTGCTCTTACTCCCCAATTAAAGTGTTATGGTTGTTTAATAATAATACAACAGTAAAAGTGAACAAATAAGACACTCAGGAAAGGAAAGTATTATTATTAAACAACAAAGGACCCTGCCGACCACACATTTCAAAAGAGGGAATTAAAAATGGGCAAAATATTACAGATGCATAGTTTCTTAAAGATATAATGAAAACCTGAACACAGAGTATTTTCTTCTCTCCAGATGTTAATGGAATGAAGAATGTTTCTTAGCACTGTGGCCCAAAGCAGGGGTGGACTTTGGTCTTTCAAATTTCAGCAGTACCCTGTGCAAGGCCAAAATTCAGCGTGTGTGTCCCCTCCTCTCGCCTTCTGTTGTGCTCAATTCACTACTGGCCAGTGGATGTATAGAATGCTGTTGAAATACGCACATTCCTTGGGGCCTCTTGAAGGTTTTATATATTTGATCAGGAAATGTGTACAATTCCCTCTTCATGGGCAGGTTATGTGCACATTTTCCATGAGGCCCGAAAAATGCGCATAACAGTTGTTATGCACATTAACTGTTCTATTCAGCCTCTGAAGAACAGGCTACACCAGGGCTGAATCTAGACACATCAAAGAAGCGTTTCAGTTAAGCCCATTGTAAACTCATAAAGGGAAATCCAGTAGGGAAAGACACAGCACCATCTGGTCGTCACAGTATTATATCGCATATACAACACATATAAAACACTTTTTCTTTACCAAACTAGCTGAGTCCCAGATCATACAAATGGGTACATGAGTAAAACTCTCAAACTGACAGTTTTTTAGAGGATATCATTACTTTTGATCATATTAGATAACAAAGGTGAAAATTCCTTACCAGAAATTGGCATGCACACGTCAAACTATCTCCTTCTTCCTTACAAACACCCCCATATTTACACGATGATTCATCACATACTCTCACATCCGATTCCTTTACATTTAGTTCTGAAAAAGGAAAGAAGATTTAAATAGATTATGTGCTATGCTTTTTTAAAGCAAAGTCAGTTGTGCAAAAAGGCACTTGACAGCCCCCCACCCCTTGTAATAAAAAGCAGCTTTGGGAACTTGTTTTTTATCAGAGGAATAGATGATGGAAGTGCTTAACTCTCCCCCTGCATGCCATTTTGCTGCTCAAAACCAATCTGCTCCAAGTTGTTCCCATCCCCATATTCTAGAGGCTTAAGCACAATTTTTAAACATGCACCTGAAACCTGTGGGAGGGGAGAGCAACTTGGGGGGAAAGAGTCAATTTGAAATGGAAAAATGGCTGGCAGGGAAGTGCTACGCGCCTGATTCCTTGCTCGAAATTGTTTCCCAATATTGCTTTTCATTTAAGCTAAGTAACAAAATAATACATTTGGGGATTTATTGCACAAATTTCCTGATAATGTGCTCTTTGCCCCCACATAAAGCGAAGACTCCTAGTTCAGTGGTAGAGCATCTCAAGGTAGGGCTGAAACCCTAGAGATATGCAGCTAGATCAGGGGTCTACAAGCTTATAGGCCAGTCCACGCACCATCCATCTTCTGGGTCGGAGGAGCGCCCGTGAGCACATGCTCTTTCCGGTGCTCCCCCGACCCAGACGTGTACCAGAAATAGCGTGCGCACATGTGCACGGGTGCTTCTCCGTCCCGCACGCATGCATGCACACTATTTCTGGCGCACATCCAGGTCGGAAGAACGCCCGTTCGCATGCGCACAGGCGCCATCAACCCGGAAGTCGGTCCCCATGCCACGCTGGTAAGAGTGGTCGGCAGGGGTTGCCATGAGCCGGATAGACAAGCCCTGTGGGCCGCTACGAGCCCATGGGCCTTAGGTTGCCGATCCCTGAGCTACATGGACCTGCGGTCTGACTTGGAATAAGACACCTTCTTATGAACTTCAGTTCAGTTTGTTCACTGGCTAGCAGAAGCATTGAAGCAAGGTGGGAAAGTAAGCTGGGTGGTAACTTTTAAGAAGCAGGCGCATTTCTTGCTGCAGGAAAGTAGAAAGAGAGAAGGCCAGGAATATGTGCTGCCATTCAGTTCCATGCCTATACAAGCAAGATAATAGGTCTCCCCATTTCAAAGGAATACTTGAAGGATAAAAACATTAAAAATTGACAAGCTGCCAAATACTGTGGCTAATGAGAACCAGAGACGTATCTTACAGAGACAGACAGCGCCTGTTAGGATTTGAAATGTTACGCACAAGTTGCATGTATAAAACATTCAAACACAACGGTTGCCTGTCAGTTGCCAATGCACTTCCCCCTCTGACCCTCAAACCATCTGGAAAACCCTCTTTCTCAAAGAGAAAATATCAATAATGGCGAACACTCTGCTTCAACTGTCAGTTGCTCTGGACTGCAGAAGTCAAGGGGGAAAGAGCACTCGGCTCTCATCTATCAGCCAGCGTAAGAGCAGCCACCCTCCACTTAGCCAAGCAAACACGCCTATAGTGTGACAAACACATATCTGGAAAACCCAGGGGTGAGGAGAGCAGCTGGGAATGAAGCTTTGCAGGTTCCCAGTTTTGGTTCTTTCAGCTTCTCGTTTTTCCAATCTTGTTGTATTCTTGTTTTGATGTTCATTTTATTGAATTTGCTTTACATTGCCATGAACTGCCTTGGGACCTTCAATGAAGGGTGGCATAAAAGTATTTAAAATAAGTAAGATTCAGTGTTGCTTTAACAATGGGAGCTATACCAGCAGGTAAGTTACATATTTGATAGCCAGATTTTAGCCTGACCAGATGATGGGGAATTAGTATCACTGTCTCAAAGTGTGCATGAGCTGCTACTAATAAGGTACAGGGAGGGGAGAGGGAGGGAACCTAAATGCCTTGAAGGAAGATGCCATGGAAGTACAAGGCAAAGGGAAAGGCACTGAAGAAGTCCTCATACCTAATGATGTGACTGCTGGTGTTTTAAATGCAGAAAATTAGGCTACCATGAACTGCCTTTCCGCAGGAAAGGCCTCCATTTACAAGGAAGAAGAAAAAGGATAAATTTAACAAGCTAATCCCTCAAAGACTACTCCAGGGTCCTTTTGAAATGTATGTAAAGCAGAACCCGGCAAAATCTTCCTCAGAGATTAATAAAGTGCAGCCCCTCAGTGGTTTAAGACATGCCGCTACAGCTCCTGAGTGCAGCAGGTTCGTATCTACCGGTAATTCGCTCTCACAAAGAAGAGCAGCCTTACTCCACACCTAACAGGAAAAAGGGGATCTGACCTCCCTCTGAACATGGCTTGGAAGTCACATTTTGGCACACAGAAATGAGTTGCACCGTCTTTGTTGGGGTCTGCTCTTAGCTCAGCTCTCTCAAACAACGCTAGACATTGTAGTCTTGTGAGAGTGGTGAAAACCTGTTTCTTTTGCTCCAGAGGTGGGATAGTATAGCCCACGCCAACAGCTCAGTTGAAACAAAACTACCATTTGCTGCCACCTCATCCTTGCCTCTCTTGGAAGCCATTCCAACAGGCTGCAGTAGAGGGAGATCTTCCACAGCTGTTGACTCCATCCTCACACCAACTCCAAGCTCAGAAGACAACCTGGATGAGGTGTCTCCATCCCCACTACCAGGGCCTTCCAGACCAAACATGGCTTTATTGGACTCACTGGATTCAGAGAACTCTTCCAGTGCAATCCTTGTCACCCCCTTGCTGAAAGAGCCAATGACTATGCAATATGGCAACAAACCTATAAGATCCCAAGTAGCTTCTCAGTTGAAACACAGCTAATAGCACAGGCTGGCCTTTATAAAGTCTCAGAAGGCATTTGCACCCTGCTGAAACAACAGCCTCCCTTGCTACTGGGTGAGGATCCTTAAACCAGTGATAATTCCAAAATCCTGAGCAGCAGTATAGTTATGCTCCACCTGCTGAGTCCAGAGCTTGCTGATGAAGACTTTGCTTTGTCCAAACTTATCTTTATGTTGCCTATCAGAATCTGACCTCAACCTCTGTAGGAACAGCCCTACTCTTGGTGCCAAACATGGTAGCATGCCAGAGGAGGGCACTACCCCAATCTCTTGTTGTACTTCAGAAGCAACATGGCAGGTGGCTACTGAAACAGAACAGGCACACAGGGCATCCAGTCCAATGAAAGTGCTGATTCTGCCCCAGCTCCTCAGTCTGAACAATGAGTTGCTCAAACAGAGACTGAACTGCTTTCGTATCACCTTGCCTTACCTCCTGACTGCCATCCCAGTGCTCAGTAAAAACCAGTGTTGTCACCCCGGGTACACAACCTGGAGAGAAAATGTTACTTTGTGTTCACAAACAGATTGTTAGTTCACATTTTTACCCTAAAAACTGATAAACAGGGAAGGACATCTGATTAGCAAGGTGTCAGAGGGTTAGCTTGACATCTTTATTCCAAAAACTCAGCAAACAGCCAGTCTGTCAATTCCATTTTGCAATGAGAAAGTTTGACAGTTCCTCAGCAAAGATTTGCAAAAAGCATGTTCTGGGAAATTTTCCAATGAGTGGAAAACTAGGCCAACCGCACACACAAAAGTAAATAAAATATGAGGCAAAAATATATCCAAGCAAAAACCGAAAGAGGAAAGCACTGCTACTATTTGGAAGTCAAGACCAGGTTTTACACCACAATCACAAAACAATGCTCTCACATTTCCCTAGTGACAAAATAATATGTAGTTACGTATATGTAATGCAGTTAAGGAATGGAGAATCCCAGGCCCTCTAATTCAAGGCTATGAAGACTATTATGGCTTCCCCAAAGTCTGGTAATTCAAAAATCTGGTTCATGTACACCCCCCAAAAACAACTCTTTTAAAAATGTTTTTTAATTAATATTATGTTTTAACAATATGTAGCAAAACCACTGTATATAAAACATGCTTGCTTCTCATGTAAAAAGAAGAAAACAAGTCAAACAAAAAAGAAAAGGAAATGACATATAAAGGAGAGGGAGTGGGGTGCAAGAGTCTTGTGGGGGGTGCTTTGTGTGTCCACTTGCCCCTTTCTAAAATTTATTTATTGGTGTGTGTTTTCCTTTTGGAAATTATCAAATAATAAAATAAAACCAGGATTCAGAGGTGGGGTTTTTTCGTAGAGGGTATGTGTGCTGTGCCCCGTTGGTGTAGTGGTGGTGGAAATGCTGGGGGGGGGGGGAGCAAAAATGGGAGACGGGTCAAGGAGGGTCTGGGGGTGTGAGAAATGTCCAAATTTATACCTGAAGAATGTTGGAGGGTATGCTGACGTCTCCCTTAGCCATGGTTAAGGTAAGACAGAGGGATATACTACTCCTGGAGAGAGAAAATGCATCAACAAGGTAGCCTGCTCCCCTTTCCTTAACTGCAATTACAAGAGCCCTAGTATTATGTCTGCCCCTCAAGTACAGAGAGAACATCAAGGCTTCAACTCAATGCTCACTATGCTTATACAGTGGTACCTCAGGTTACATATGCTTCAGGTTACAGACTCCGCTAACCCAGAAACATTACCTCGGGTTAAGCACTTTGCTTCAGGATGAGAACAGAAATTGAGCTCCGGCGGCAGCAGGAGGCCCCATTAGCTAAAGTGGTGCTTCAGGTTAAGAACAGTTTCAGGTTAAGAACGGACCTCCGGAACGAATTAAGTTCTTATCCCGAGGTACCACTGTAATGGAGCTTTCAGGTTTTGTGTCAGATTAGTCTGATTAGGTCTAGAGACAGAGGAAGCTGAGCCAGTCTCTCAGTAGGATAATACTTGTTCAGTTAACATATTTATATTGACCCGCTGGAACAAGCAGACTCTCTTTGAGTCTGCAGCTCTTATGGTCACAGACAAAACTCAAGGTGCTTCTCACTGACTGATGTGATTCCTTCCCCAGACTAGCCGATTAAATAGTCTGTAATATTGTTTGCATTTCTAATTAAAAACTAAAGGTTGCATTACAACTGACTAAAGAAGACACATCATTGAAACTTAAATGTGCTTTACTGGCAAGACCTACACATTGAGAAGGGAGCACTGAAGACTTCAACGGAGCTTATCCTAGGGTGCATAGGATTGTAGCTACGTCACAAAAAGAGGTTTAAGGTACTAACCAGCTTTAGTTTTATTCAGAATAGACCCATTTTAATTAATGGACATGCCTAACTATTGAACATTTTCCAAAATGATATTATAAAGAGCTTATAAACCACCTACTCTCAGCAGCCAGAAGCATCGGGGGAAACTGTCAGGAGTGAACTGGTACCAAACCGTATGGGAAACAGCCTTACTGGAAAATCTAACCAACAGACTGAAACAGACACTGGGACAAATAAAAGAGAATGCCTTCACCGTATTATTGCTCTCCTTTATTACATACGTAGCCCAACAGGCCAACAACAAGAATTCACCGAAAGCATACGAATCAATATGGCTAACTTGACCCAACCATCTCTTTCTTCCCTCCATCCCAAACACACGTAAACAACTATCACTGCAGTCAAATAAAGACAACCAACCATGCCCTGGCTTGCTCCACTCAACTTCTCTCACTGCCAAGAAAAAATAATAAATGAATAGAAAAAGAACCTACCCAAATGACACTGACACAAAACCCCCACACATACACTAAGTCAAAGAATATAAGTTTTACCAACTCACCCCCTCTCTTTCCCCCCAACCCTATACTACATCAAACACTAAAGTCTCACATCGAATGTAACTGATTTGTAGAAAAGACTCTACAACCTGAAAAAAGAGACAAACCAAAGATTTTCTTTGCAACCAAAGAAAATCTTTAATAAAAATTTAATAAAAAGAATAGACATGTCTAACTTAGGTCCATTAATTTCATTGGATCTACATGGAGTAGAACTTCGTTGGATAAATGCACAATCATTAAAGTGCTACTAGACTCTTTCTTGAAAAATTAGCCATTCTTCCTTCAATTCTCTAGTAAAATACATTGGACAGAAAATTAAAATTGGTATCTTATTAGCCAAAAATTGTATTTTCCCACATTTTATTATTATTAATCTAGATTTTCAAGATAGCCCACAAAAGAGAACCATAAAATATAAAATAGATAAAAAACATCAGAAACAAAAGCAATTATTGTAGCAACAGTAAAAATACAAAAAGCAGAAAATTTTGATGAAAATGTTTGTTTTCTTTTCTGATTTATGTAAATTTGTTTTAATATTTGAGCTTGTATGAAACATATGTTTATAGGAAAGGAATGGCTATTTCTAAAAAAGGAAAAAAAACCTGTCAAAATCTGTAGAATTGAAGGTTGAATTTTTTTTTAAAAAGGGATTTCATAGGTTCCTCAATTTTATTAGACTCTATGAATACAATCCAGCACGTGCCTATCCAGAAATAAGCCCCACTAAATTAGAGAGCTTACTCCCACTTGTGGATATAAGATTAGAACCCGAGCCAAACTTTAACAGAAAATATCTGTGTTGATATATGCATATGATACTGTTGCCCTACCATAGTGGGACTCCATTTCTAATATCTAGCTGTGAAGTCAACACTTGGCTTCCAAACTTTGGGGGGGGGGCAGACTCGCAAGGAAGCCCAATGTACACCCCTTTAAACCTACTTAATGTGTAAAAGTTGTTGAATACAACATCCACTGCCTTCTTCATTGCTTCTGAGTAAAAATATCTCAAGACATGGAAAATATGTCTTCCCAGAAATGCACTGTGTGATCACTTATTTCTGTGCAACCAAAATGTGTTGTTTCCGACATGCTTTTTAAAATGGTGTGCCTTTTCATTTATGCTCGTATCTAAATGTTTCATTTGCCAACTTAGACTGTGGAAGGCAATTTAATTCCCTTCACTACTGCGGAGAGGGAATAATTTGGCTTGATTTTGGCTTGATGTTTCTCTGAAAATACAAGGCATAAATGTCAGACTCTGCACTCTTCAATTCATATTCTTAAATACATGCACGTAGCTCCCAGTAAAGCCAAGACGACTTTTATCTTGGGAAAGTATTTTGGCTAAGAGCCAGTAATATCTTCTTTGCTAAAGTAAATCTTGGAACATAATACTGTATCATTTTCGTCCTCTTAATCAGAGAAAATGGCATTCATATTTTCTTATTAATCCTAATAATCTTCTTTTAAAGAATGAATTAGCCACCTTAGCAATGGTCTGGTAGGATAAAAACTGAAAGCTAAATCTGGAAGAAGTTAAGCATTCTTAAAGGACCAAACTCCATATTATGCTATATGTATAATGGGCAGCTACATCTTCGTTTTTTATTTAATTACAGGCATGGGGAGGGAAGAGTCATGGAGAGTACAGTCTGTAGGGAGAGAAAGCTCCTTCTCCTCTCCAGCTACAATTGTAATGAAAATACCCCACTCCCGCACAGCTATGATGCTTAGGAGGAAAGTTCTTGATAGTGCCAAAGGGAATCTTTTTCTAAGCGTCAAGGCTGCGCCTTGCAGGGTGGGTGTGGGTGGGAGGGGCAAACCTCTTCTCCCTGCAAGCTGTGGTCCCAACTACTCCCCCAACCACATCTGAATTTAGTGAAAAGAAAAAAGATGCTGTTGAGTGCTGTGCATTCACTGTAATGTGTAGTTTGACCCTAAGCCCCACTAAATCAGCAGTACTTGAAGCACTTAAGGTTCCTTTGATTTTAATGGGATTGAAGAAGCATGCTTAACTTGCTAATGAGCAAATCTTAAGCCTGTTGGAATTTCCAGACTCTGTGCAGAAATTATAGCATGCCATGCTGAAGTACAGGATCCAGGGTCATTCCTAGCCCATTGGTAGCAAAGGCGTGTGAAGTACAGTGGTGCCTTGGTTTGCAACTGTTTTGGATTACAACTGTTTTGGATTACAACCATGTCACACCCGGAAGTGCGTGTCCCGTTTTTGGGATGACAACCCATTTTTTTACTATTAAAACCATTATTTATTTTTTGGGGAGGCCCCATTGGCGAAAGCGCGCCTTGGGTTACAACCTGTTTTGGTTTACAACCGGACGTCCGGAACAGATTAGGGTTGTAAACCAAGGTACTACTGTATCTGCTAACTGGTTACTGGGCCATGCCCATCATGTGGGAGGTGGCGGAAGCAGTAAACTAGTACCCAGGGGAGCAGACCTTCACCTTCAGTTCATCATTGACTTTACTAGCTAAAGCCCTGTTAAGGGTGAAGGGTGTGAAGATGATTTCTAGATCCCTCCCCCAGCTCCGTTTACCACCATGGTGGATAAGTTGAAATGACTGCCCGTACCATGACAATGTTCATGAGGCTGTGGCAAATCACCCCTTGTTCTACCTGATGAAGAAAATTCCATGCAGGTTGACGTCTCAAGTTGCTAGATCTCAAGCCCTTCTAATGCACTGCTCAATTACCTCCCCACAGACCAAAAATAAACATTAAAAAAATCCTCCTTGTACTATGGGTCAACAGCACCAGAGGAAAAAGAAGGATTTTCTTGTTAAAAGTCTCTGGCCATGCCATTTTAACGTCCTCCTTATAAGACTATGGAACCTTCAATGACCAAATATTATCCACACATCCACAATCTTCTTCCTAATTTTACTATGGTCCAAAACCTTGGAAATCACCAAGGAGTTTTCCTTCCCTCTACCTCTTTCTTTCTTCTTCTAGAACACCATCGACAGCCATTCTAACAGGGAAAAACCCAGGTTACATTTTTCTTTGAAAAGAAAACCCCCCACCCCACCTTACATGATCATAATATGTAAGAAGTAATTTTTAAAAAGAATTTGCAAAATATGCACATTTTCTATACTGAAAGTCATTCTTTCCCAACCTGGTGCCTTCCATATGTTTGGGACTACTACTCCTAAGAGACCTGCTGGCTGGCGCTCATGGGAGTTTAAGTCCACAACATCTGGAGGGCACAGTTGCTGCAAGTTCTGCTTCTTTTGGTCATAGTTTGCCACCCTAACAGAGCGAAACAAAAGGCCTGCAACTGGCTTTCCAATGTAGATTATTATATATTTCACAGAATCATAGTATTGTAGAGTTGGAAGGGGCCCTGAGGGTCATCGAGTCCAACCCCCTGCCTTGTAGGAATCTCAAGTAATGCTTCTGTGACAGGTGGCCATCTGATGTCTGCTTCAAAACCTTCAAGAAAGCAGAGTCCACCATCTTTTGAGGGAGTTCATTGCCCTTTCTTAGGACCTTTGGATGAGATTTCAGTTTTCTTGGGCTACCTCTGACAAAACATTCTGGGCTACCTCTGTCATGTCTAGCAAAGCTCTCCCACTGGGTGAGGTGTGTCTCCTGAGCTCTCCGCAATATCAGTATCATAACATCAGATGGATAAAAGGATTTTAAGAAAGGCACATTCTCCAATATCACCTTTATCCAGCCAACTTTAAGCAAAATTCTGGCCTCTCAGCTTCAAGTCTCTTTCACAGATCTTAATATGCCTGTAAAAAGCAACATCAGTACTACTGAAAGATGCTTTGAATACTAACAAAAATGACACCTCTGGGCTCCTGTTATGTCCTAATGTACTTGGATTAGCAAATGTTCCAGTACCTTAATTCAGTTCAGAGTTTTATTGCTCAGAGCTTGGTATTTCCTGCAGAAATAGACCCACATACACAAACACTTCTGCACTGAAATACTTCTCACAAAGCTGGCCATTTCTTTCTCTTCTGAAAGAACAAGCAAAGCATCAAATGAAAGTTAAACTATATATGAAAATTCTTAGGTTTCTTTTAAAAATAAAATAAAAGTTTCTACGGTATTTATCGCTCCGTTTTGCAAATTTCTTAGCAGTCTCTCTAACTGGAGCATGCAAAATTGGGGGGGGGTGTACTTAATAATCAACAACTCTGCCTACCCGCCAGAGGCTTCAACAACTGTCCCGACTCTACTCAAGTCTCCCGCCCAGCCATCGGAACTTCATCCTAAGAGACTGATGCCCTCTGGATGGCTGTCTCCAGGCACTTTTGCGCTATAATGTGTCTCATCTGTCTGCAGTGCCGTAACCAGTCACTTCAATGCCAGAGGCAGCCTCTCAATTCCACGCACATAAGAGCTGGCACGAGTTAAGAATGGCTTATGAACTGTTGATGAAACTTGCAAGTTTTCATTGCTGAGGCTTCTCCTCTGAAGCTGCTGTGCAGAAAGACAGCTGGCTGTAACCTAATAACTCCAGTTTTCTCCTCCTACAACAGCAGTATCTGTGTACTTTAGGCTGTGATCCTATACCAATGTACCCGGGAGTAAACGCCACTGACCTCAACAGGAATTGCATCTGAGTAGACACATATCCATATATCTATTGGCACAGGGCTATCCCTTGGCCTAATCTGCTGTCCCTACTAAACCTCAAAGCAGCAATGCAACTTGGAATAGCTTTATTGAACCTATAAATAGAGGTGGCGCTGGTCAGAATCCTCTACAATCCATATTTTTGCCAATAAATAATCAGTCATCTATTTGGTTTCTGGGTACAAGCCTCAATAAGTGGTTTCCCTAAGGGTACGTGAATCAATATGCCTTGCATGTAGTAATGTTTTGTATGTTCAGTGTACAAGATGATCCTGCACTGGTTTGAATAGTTAAGTGTTTGGTGTTTATGGATGGAAGCTCCACTCATGTAATGGAGCAGAGGGAAGGATCTACAGGGGAGAGGAGAAGAGAGGGAAGTGGAAGTCCATTTCACTTGTACAAGGGCAGCTTTAGATACAAGCCTACATTTGTCCTGCTATTGTTACAAGTATTATCTTTTAAAAAACAACTTTTCATCTACTATTCTGTATGAAAAGCAAACGTTACACAAGTTGGCTTCATTCTGACAGCTATTACTTGATGCTCACTTTTTGCACCCTTAGGTGCAAAAGCTCTCCCACTGGGTTGTGTCCAGTATAGGTGCTAACTATAGCTCCACTCTAGTCACTCAAATGCCAATCGGACGCAAAAATCCTGGAGCATTTATTCATAGTGCGGATAAGAGTATCTGCTGGCCTTTATGATTTCCAGTGATCTAGAAGACATGCAAATGAAACTGGCAAAATCTCTGGAAGCAGTAAAATAAAACCAGGGGAGGGAGAGAAACTCCCTCAAGAAGAATATGAGAGGTCTCAACAAATCAGTAGAAAGTCCCTTATTCAAAGCGGCCATCACCACACATCTTTAAGTGGTGAATTCTACAAGTGCATTGCGCAATGCGTGATGAAGTACTTCCTGTTGCCTGTACTAAACCGATTCCCAATCAGTCTCATTGAATGGCTTCCCCATTCTTATGTTATCAGAGAGGGAGAAATTCTTCCTGCTGCTAATGGAGTATGCTCTGCAAGAGAGAGGAACTGTCAGTCCTCTGAACGTCCCCTAATTAAAGCAAAGGGTGTCCAAGCCAGAAACTAACTAGAACTTAAGAAACTCAAAGTGGCTTTCAAGAGGCATCTTTTCATATTCAGCTCCTTCCCTCACGCCGATACCAGCTCTCTGCCTTTTCTTATTATCAGAATCTCACTTTATTCCTGCTCATCGGTCTTGCTCTCTCTTCTGGTCTGATGCGTTGCCATTATTACTTGTTCAGCTGTCTCCCACGTGTAACGCTTCAAGAGCATTAGCTAAGTAGCATATTCTCATTGACTGGCAAAGACATTTACCTCCTGAAGAGGTAAAAAAAAAAAGCTACATGGAAATTGATGAAGGACAGAAATGGCACTGGAAAAGCTTGAAAGCCATAAGGGGGGAGAAGGAGAGATAAACCTGCAGATGGGCACAGTGGCATTTATAAAGATGCTCTTACAGCTTAAAGTGCATTTTTTTGCATCAAGGGAGCCATGAGCCTCTCTTTCTGTGAATGGTGAATTGTGGAGGTATACGGGTTCCCATTATGCAGACGTTTCACATATGAGCTGGAAGAAGAGTAGTGACTAGATTAGCAGACTGAACTATGAATCAGAAAGGCCCCGTCTGCATCTTTCTTCTGGCATTAATTCATTAGATGGCTTTAGAACAAATCTGTTTTCCTCAGCTTCCCACACCACCACTACTATTGGGGGTTTGGGATAATGGTATTGCCCAACCATGCAGGACTGGCATGGAATCCTTGCAAGAATTACAAGATAATGTGTGCTAAGCACTTTGGCTGCAATTCTATATCCACAAAGCCGGGAGGAAGCCCCACTGAACTCATAGAATAGATATACATCGGACAGCACTTTTTGAGCGTGCTGAAGCACCAGGTGAACACAAATTATTGGATTTTTTTAGGACCAAAGCAAAATAAAATGCCAAGCAAAAATTATAGAAGGTATAGAGGTATAACAAGAGAGCCAAAGGACAGAAGCAGTATTTATTTGCTAATCAAAAAAGGTTTTCAGTTTTTGCTTTATAAATCTACTGTTTCTGTTTTCTTAAAGGAAGCCAACAGAGTAATCCAAACCTTTGATCCTGCATGTTGGAGGAAGTTTGGAGGCGATAGATATGTCATTCCAAGCCTCTCTATTTGTCCCTCAGGTGTCTCCCACTGTCCCCAGACCACATCCTTCACCAGTCCTGTGCTGTGTTGTTCTTAAGTGTGTTTACCTTACTGGATTGCTTAACTGTGATAATGCATCTTGCCTGCCTGAGTCCATAGAAAGATAGTTGGATAGAAACCTCCAATTTATGTGTGGCTGGAATGTAACCTACCAAACAACGGGAAGACCCACATCTCTTGCTCCTTCCATGTTTTCCTAGGCTCCTAGTCATCACCTGCATGAAGTCTCCAGAAGGTTCCCCATAAAGGAATGCTGCCTCTGGACTGAGAAAGGTTCCCCACTCCTGGCTCAAATCTTTTCCTAATCCATGTAAACTTGGGTGGAAATTCTAAAGGCACATCACTCTTTCTCCACAGATATTTTTTTCCTACAGAGAAGAACCATTTGCATGTCATACTGAATATGGAGTAATTGAGGTTCTATCAGGCATCCTAGGGCTGGTAAGTATCAGGCAGGTGGGCAGATGACCAGCCACAACAAGATGGAAGGCAGGCTTGGACAAGCAGTCAAGTAGTCCTGCAGTAGATGAGGATAGCGTGGTGGCTTCCCCTTCCCTCAACCTGCTGCCCAGACGGAGCAGCAATTATCAATCTGAGGGCTTTATCCCATGCAGGAAGGACTCACTAGTGTCCCCTGATTTTCAGGCCCAAGAGGATTCTCTAGCTGGGAAGATAGGATCTCAGCTCAACTACCTCCAGTTCCATCCACAAACAGCAGTCTCACAAGTCTCTGGTGCCTCCAGACCCCATTCTATGCCATACATGTGAACAGGCCTTAGACCAACAAATTAACAGACTTTTACGAAGACGAAGAATAAAGTTTGTGTGACAGCTTAAAAGCGGTCAGTCTGGAAGCTCCTTTGACAACTCTGCTGCTTAATAATACAGACATGTCTATGAGGAAAATGGATACAAAAATCCAATTTTAAATTCTGTCTGCTACATATCCCAGTGACGGAGCTGTTCTTTTCGCTGAAAAAGGTAACAAACTTTCCATCTTATGTAACTAACCCTGTTTCCCCCCGCCGATTCAAGTCAAGATGAATAGAGAATAAAAGAGAACAAAACCTTTTGAACAATAGTGTTCAATCTCTAAAAAGAATATTAAAATGGTAATTCAAAACACAATGTGCTTCTTCTACATTGTATTCCAATTACCCGAAAGTACTAAATTATAACTTCTGTATACATGGGAGGCATATGTAATTAAGTTATTCTCCTGACAGGTTTATTCATCTATAATATCTAAATAAAGGCCAGTTTGTCACTGCTTTATATCATATGGATACAAATGGTGTTATTTAGAACAAGACTAATTTATCTGGATAGCTCCCTCAATATTTTAATGTAGAATTTATGTATTCTATATAGCAGTAACTCTATGTAGCAGTGATGGAAAACCTCAGAAAGTAAATCTTTTCACAAGCCTTTCTTCTGCCTCACTTCATGACATGGTAAGTGTCTCCCTAAGAAATCCCCCTGTGTCTCTTGGGCTTTTATACATTTACTGACATGGCTTGGTTGCTTTAAAAAACGCTGACCAACTTGTAAGTTCCTACTGCTCCTCTGCAATAAATACACAGTGACTAGCCCAAAGAACAGGTTCCAAATATAGTATTGAGAAACAATACAGACTTTTCTTGCATCACAAAGGCTCTGAATAGTGGTAATAAAACACAAGCAATCCATGTCTAAATGGATAAATGGCACAAGTATCTCTTGGCATCAAACCAGACTGCTTGTTCACAAATACACAGAATCCTAGAATTGTAGAGTTGGAAGGGACGACAAGGGTAATCTAGTCCAACCCCCTGAAATGCAGGAATCTTTTGTCCAACATAGGGCTCAAACCCTGAGATTAAGAGTCTCACGCTCTCCTTTAAAGCAGAGGACCTGTTGATGTTTTGAGTGTGCTTGAGATTTTTAAAAACAAAATGCTTTACTTTTGCTTGATTAAATGTAGGGATTTAGGCACCAATGCTATACTCCATTAGAAATTAAATTCAGTTCACATTTAAAGGTGACTCTGTCAGATCTGCACTTTCCAAAATAATATGCAAACTGAAGACAGCACTATCCATTTAAATCCACACTTAACCAAATTTTGTTATGCAGTTCCTCCAGTATTTACAAAAATGCATATATTAGGGGAAATAACTTTCAGGCATTGAGTAAAGTTATTCCACCTGACATCCTTAAGATAAAAAAATATTAATATCATTCTTGATTTCTCCCTCAGATTACATGCAAGTCATCACATTAGCCGGCATGAGATTTTGTAGGTTCTGAAGACAGCCTAGGGCACCCAAAAATGTTACGATTTGAGCAAACTGTTTCATTTATACACCTGAGCCCAATCTAAATTTCTGGAAAATGATTATGCTAACCAGAGTTAAGTCTGGTTCACACATGCACACTTGTCACCTGATGACCCTACTATCAAGTGGTGACTTGCATGTGGGAATAAGCCCAGGACCGAACCACCTCACATCACTTCTTTTTCAATTAAGTTTTTTTCTGCAGTGACTATGAGTCTTCAAATGATAAAACATACATGTGTGTATAAACTTCTTAGTTGGGTTCAAATGGAGTCTCTTAGTTGAGCCTCTCCTAACCCCCCCCCCCACCACAAACACAACCCTTTCCACCATAACTGCTGCCTTTTACTCTTTGCAGCAGTGCTGACAGGAATCCCGATCAAAGAGGTACACAGTGTTACATGTCACAACATCTCAGGCACTTAATAAGGCACACAAAATCTTTTCTGTTTGCGCATAAAATAATCTGTAAAGTCAACCGCTTATCATGGTTAAAAAGAGGAAAGCTAGCTTCAAGAATCTCCTTAGAAACATCATCATCATCATCTTGCCCATTTTCCAACTAAAATATGCCAGGAACAGAAGGCCTCTCTATCTGCCCCCCAGGACTATTCCCAGGCCCCCCAGGTGCGGGGAGGTCAAGCCAAGCCAAGCACCATGGGCTCATTCACCTGGTCATCTTTCAATGCCTTAACAATGCCCTTCCGCTATCTGCATAGGACAAAAAAAGTCTGCACAAAAGGAGTGGACACGAATCTGACCCAAAAACCCGGCAAAAATGAAAATCCCCCAAGAGAACATTTCAGTCTCCTAGGATACTCAGCTGCTGATCTCAGGGTAACAATACTTCTTTCACCATGAGATCGTAAAACTACCATTCTTCAGAAATATTTTTTCAACGCATTTAGTTCTTAATCAGGGGCATGGGTTCATCATAATTTTTTATTCTGTGCTGGGTGTTAAATGAGCATAGCATGGTTGGTAGAAATATTTATCACCACCATTACTCTTAATTAGATTTATATAGCTGCCCCTTAATAAACATGTCCTTGGTGGCTTACAAGAAAATATTAAAAACACAGCATACAATAATTTTCTTTTTTTAGGCCAGCAAAAGAAAAGAAAAGAAAACTTCCTTGCATACAGGGAACACTCAATAATTTACAAACCAGAATAAAAAACACAATTTAGTAGCATGGGTGAATTTTTAAAAGTCCAACTGTTGCTGAAAGGACCATGGAGAAGGTGCCTCTCTGGAGAGGATGTTCCATGGCTGAGGTGCCAGTACTGAGAAGCCCTTTCTTTGGCAGCCACCCACCTCACTTCATGTGGAGAAAATGACCTCCAAGAAGGATCTTAGAATTCAGGAAGGCATAGGTAAAGGTAAAGGTAAAGGTACCCCTGAACATTAGGTCCAGTCGTGGCTGACTCTGGGGTTGCGGCGCTCATCTCGCTTTATTGGCCGAGGGAGCCAGCGTACAGCTTCCCAGTCATGTGGCCAGCATGACTAAGCCGCTTCTGGTGAACCAGAGCAGCGCACGGAAACACTGTTTGCCTTCCCGCTGGAGGGGTACCTATTTATCTACTTGCACTTTGATGTGCTTTCGAACTGCTAGGTTGGCAGGAGCAGGGACCGAGCAACTGGAGCTCACCCCGTTGAGGGGATTTGAACCGCCAACCTTCTGATCAGCAAGTCCTAGGCTCTGTGGTTTAACCCACAGCGCCACCCGCGTCCTTCAGGAAGGCATACTGCATTACAATTGTTGCTCTTTTGAATGGGTTGCCATTCTTATATCGTATACTTCAGACCTTTGCATGAAAATATCAAGAGATAATATGGACTTTTAGCATTTCCTAGCCATCTACCCTCACTGTTTTTATTTCCCTCTTTGTGCCCCTGTGCAGATCTCCCAAGCTGAGAATAACACTTCATGCTTCTGATGGTTGTAGTCTTATGAAAGCTTATGCCACAATAAATTTGTTGGTCTTTAAGGTGCAATAGTATGCTTTGTTTTTCTGCTGCAACAGATGAAATACAGCTACCCAACTTGGAATCAGCTTAGCACTGAATTTACTGCTGGAGTACATATTCCTGTTTGAAGACACTAACTGTGAATACACCCTAGGTTTCCTGACAAGCATGCTAGAGGCGTAACATGCTTTTATTTTATTTTATTTTTATTGCTTTGTATAGTTTTACAATCCGGTTTATTCTTCTGTTAACTCATTCTGTTTAAGGAGTTTCTCATGTAACCAGAGCTCTGAATCTGTAAAAGTATTTCAGTAGCCAAATGGTAAGCCTGTTCACACAACAGACTGATACAAGTAAGACCAAGAGAACCTCATTCTACAGGAGGGATCTAAAACTGATAAACGAAAAACACTTCTTTTTTTCTTTCTTTTTTTACATTTCTGCCAATAAAAAATGACAGGATCTGAATTTACTTAATGCTCAGTTTGGACAAGCTCATACAAAACTGATATATAAAGTATTATTTGGTCTGATGAAGCTTGTGAGGCTACGGCAAATTTACTAGGAATTTCAGGTCCCACTAAAAACATATTAAGCACTGGGTTCATAACGGATGGCATCATGTTACAGATATATCATCTAGTTTTTATTTCCAAAACACTTTAACATGACAACACGAAATGGAACATGTAGAGAAAGAGGTCTGGATATGCAGACAGGAGCTGGCTTATTTCCAAGTGCCTCTAACTCAGTTCTGTGGGTCAAAGTAAATAGGGTAACATACCAGGGTAAAAAGAAGGTAAAACATTATCTTCTCCCCAAACACTGGCATCTCCAGCAATAAGAATTTCTCCCATTTTAGAGAATGCTTCCATTCACTCCTATGGGATGGGAGAAAATGAGGCACCACTGCACGAGGTGGTGGTGTTATAATAGTGCAAAAACCCACCTAGTATTCCTGAAAAATGGTAGCCAAGTTTCCACGGAAAAGGCTCCAATATGGTACTGGTAGCAGCAGCCTCTTCCTAGGTAGCCTGCAATTTATACACTGTCAAATTCTACCGTAATTTTGATCCTGTTTTGCTAGTCTGTTTGGTTGTTTCAGTCTAGACTGCATATCAGAATTATGAACACGCTTCAGAATAACAACCAATTAATAATTCCCACACATAATCCAACCGATACTAATGCATGATGAGGTTTTCAAGCTGAAGGGAAGACTCCTTGCAAATGAAGCTGCTTGATTGTTGATTAAGATGTTTCCCTAAACCCTGCACTTAATAACAACTTGTGATCACTTGCTTGGATAACATGTGATAACATGCTTGCTTGGCAAACTCTAGTCCAGAATAAAAAGCACTGAGCTTGTTTTGTACTCTGCAGGATAAGACACAGCCCATAAGAAAGCTTTCTGGACCTGGCCCATTGTGGATTTCCACTCAGTCCTAGACTAGAGCTGTAAATTTTGCTCAGACATATTTACTCTCCAAAACCACTCAGTAGTTTGATGGCTTCACAATGTGTCCTCAGTTGCTCTGACTTTTTTGTGGCATCCATCTGTCTTGAGAGACAACTGAGTGGACCTCCTGGGGTGAAGTCAAATCGCTGAAGAATCACAGCAACTGCTGTGGCTGCAGAGACCAGTAACTTGTAACTGCTGCCTCCCGCATTGGTTTTGCTGTGTTAGCAGCACCAAAGTGACCTCTCTGGGACACAAGCCTGGGCAGGGTGTATGGAGGTCCTGGGCTGCCCAGATGGCAACCCACAAACCCCTGCCTCACTGATGCAATCCAAAGGAGAGCAATGTGTTTGGTACCAGCTTGCTGGCAGGAGTTGCTGAAAGGTGGCATACAAGATGCCATCCAACTGCCTTAGGGACTCCACTCCAGATTTGTGTAGGATTTACTCCTTAGCATTTTCTTCTTCCAAAGATGTCCCGCAAGTCAGCAGGTACAGATTTTTCCACAGGGTTTACTCCCGAAGCCTTTTTCACAAATGAGTATAGCTGCAAGGCAGCAGAGGCTTAGGATCCAAGTTTTCCTTCTCTTAGATGGGCTACCTTCCCAGGTTGATGAGCCCCATCTGCCCCCACTTCCCTCTACAGCTCGTGCAGAAACTGCCTTCTTGATCGTTGGACCCACTATTGGTCTCAATCTGCCAGAGCCTGTCTTTGCATGCAGGAGAAGTCCCTAACTCACCAAGTATTTGAGAGCCATCAGCTACCCTCACCTGGTTTAGCCAGCCTTTCCCGAGGTGTGGCTTCCGTTACATGTTGACGGCTTCTAGGAGCCACAGGTGGGAGCCGAGTACAGGATGGAGACCAAAGGTGGACAAACTACCCCAGAAGAAGCACAACATGTCCCCCACCAGAGGTACTCCCCTCTCCTAACACCCCATACACATAGTTGCTCTGACTACTGAGACACAAACTAAATTTAATGTACATTGAATCCAACTATGGCAGTCAATGAGGTATGAGATCAGGAAAGAAATACAGTATCTAAATAGACACAGAGTAAAGTTGTCACTGTAGATTAAATTACTAATCAACAAGCAAGATATATCTGAAAGTACTCTTTGTACTGTTTTAGATTAGCTGTCCTCTTTAAATAAGCTGTCATGCCTTTTCTCCCTGTTGTTCTTATAAGCCTGCAAGTTGCCATTATATGCCTACCATGTTTTTCTGAGGTCTTTTGAAAGGCTCAGAATACCACTTGCTGCTAAACAGGAGAGGGAAGGAGGAAAATTTGCATGGAGAAGTAGGCAAACTGCATGAGAGGCACTTAACAATCCCCTCTGGCTGCTGTTCTTTGGCATGCATTTCTTGCATCATACAGCAAAGTAGCTGGGGGAGGAAAAGGGTTGCAGAGAAAAGCAGTGAGGAAGGGAAGAGTTAAACACCCCTCTCCTGTCAGTGCTACCCAGCAAATGTCACCCTTTCCCTGCTATTTTGCAATTGTTCGGCAGAGACCGTGGTTCCACAGCCTCTGTTTGTAGCAGAACATCTCTTTCAGCTGAAACGTGAACCCCAGAAATAGTTTGCAATTTCATTTGAACTATAAATGCTTTCCAGCATGTCTATGATCAAGAAAAAGCAGGTGCAGGCTAACGGAAGCCCATTCTATGACAGTAAGCTGGGGCTACTTGTCCATTAAGATGATCAATGCTGCCTTTGCATTACTGGCATCATCTGTCAGCAAAGCTCATGATTCCCTTACTTCCCATCTTCCCTAGTATTTCATTATTATGAGACCTATTTCATTACTTTTATTTCCCATACGCCATTACTAATACACCATTGCCGAATGTCTCCTCTTTTTTGCTTCTGTTTCCATGCATTTGCAGGGGGTGGAAAGAGATGTCTGAAGTGTTATAATGGGTTTTTATGATTCTTTACATCCTGGAACATTTGTCAAGCCCAAGACAAACGTTTAGTGAAATGAACGCCTTCATTCCACTGGCACACACCCCCACCATATAAACATGCTCCTTGAACTGTTCATTGGGTAGGCTCTTTCCTGCAAAGAGCAGCTTCCATCGTGGAGGGGGGGAATTTGTGAGTGGTTTCAGAGCAACTGATGTTGCTGAAGATAAGTAGGTGTGGACTTAATCAGCCCTTTGGATGGGAAACCACTGGATGAACTATGTAAGAACAGCATACAAAATCAATTATAAGGGAAAAAATCATGAAGAAGAAAGGCTTTCAAGAAAATCTGGGTAAGGCTCATAGTTGACAGGGCACAGGCTTTGCATTCACAAATTCCCAGGCTCGGCCAGCAAAAGATTCACAATTAATGTGGCTGGGAAAGGCTTCTGCCACAGAGTTAGTGTCAGTCAGAGCAGACAATACTGGGTTAGATGGACTCATAATCTGACTGCATCCAGCAGAGTTTTTTACACCTCAGTCCATCTGGTCAGTGGGGAGGGGGAGTGTTACTGGAACTAAGCATTCAGGTTTTTTTAAAAAAATCTGCCCCAAGGTATCTCCAGTTATCTGTGGCACCTTAAAAATCAACTAACCCACTTATTATGGGATACATTTTCATGGATAACAGCAGTCCACAAATGCTTATGCCAGAATAAATTGGTTACATTTTAAGGTGCCACGAGACTCTTGGTCGTTTTTGTTACAAGAGGCTATCATAGCTAACCCTCTGTTCAGCAACTTGTATAAAGTATCTGCATTTTAAAATGCCCATGATTACTCTTACTTTGCATAATTTAGTCTTCTTCCATTAGGCAAAAGGAGGAGTAATAAGCTATGCAGAACACTGACTCTACTTGAAGATGGGAAAAGCCAGGGCTTTTTTTCCAATCAGAATCCACCAGAACTCAGTTCTGGCACCTCACAGGTGGGTGCAATTGGCATTATAAGAGCACAAGGGAGGCGTTTATTGTGAGTTCTGGTGCCTCTTTTTCTAGAAAAGTAGCAGAGGGAAAAACTTAGTCCCTCCTTTGGCATCCAAGATTCTCGAAGAGGTTTGCATATATATACAGAACAATAGCTGAGATACTTAGGAAACTGAATTCTGCTACCAAGGCTACATTTTGCAGCTTTTCTGCAGTTTTGCTGTTCAATTGTTCCTTGGAGACCAGCTGCCTCCTGCTCACAGAATTGGTGGCAGAAAGACATCTCTCATGTGTGCTCAAAACAGTGGGGGGACACTTCTCTCCCCCCCCCATCCAATCCAGCATGAAAAAAAGAGGGCCGTCTGGCTGAAAAGCACAGGGTGAGCCAGAAAGCAACCTGAAGCTGTTACATCCCTTCAGCTGCTTTAGGAACACCAGTTCTTTAAAAGCAGGACAGCTTTGAAACAAGGGAAAGGTCACACCAGGCCCAGGAAGGTTGTGCTCTCTCCCTTCTCAGGAAGAATATCACAGCAAGGGAGGAAATGTGCCTGGCTCCAGCCATTGGCAGGATAAGAAACAGATGCAGGGATTTTGCTTTCCAATCTGCCCCCTGCTCCGCTAGAAAGAACTGCCCCAATTGTCAGCTCCCCTAGAGGAGAAGGTTGTACTGGTCTCAGTTACTGGCCAAAGAATGAAGGGCAGCTAGGGAGCTGAAGCAGAGATGGGGAATTCATACCTAGCAAGGGCACAGGCCTGCCCCCTACTGGATGTTAAGGACCATTAATTCCTTTCCTCTTCAGATCTCCCTTCTTTTTCTACCTTTTCCTTCCCTTGTGTATTGCTTTTCTATAGTAGGGAAGCCCGAGGGTAGGGCCTGTGCCTTATTTTCATTTATGTACCAGTTAACACAATAAATAAATAGCAGCAGCACAGATGCCGTGTCCTTTTGAATGATCCCTACAGAAGATGCCAATTTTGTTTGCTTAAGTAAATATGAGTGCAGGTGAATGCAGATTCACCAAATCACTCATTTCTTTAGGAAAATAAGAACTTTCCTCTCCTTTTCAGGACACATGAAGGATACCACCTAGTTACACCTAGGTAACTAATCACCTAATCAACTGCTGATCGAAAGGTCGCGGTTCGAATCCCCGCGGCGGGGTGCGCTCCCGCTGCTCGGTCCCAGCGCCTGCCAACCTAGCAGTTCGAAAGCACCCCCGGGTGCAAGTAGATAAATAGGTACCGCTTACCAGCGGGAAGGTAAACGGCGTTCCGTGTGCTGCGCTGGCTCGCCAGATGCAGCTTTGTCACGCTGGCCACGTGACCCGTAAGTGTCTCCGGACAGCGCTGGCCCCCGGCCTATAGATGTGAGATGGGCGCACAAACCCCAGAGTCTGTCAAGACTGGCCCGTTCGGGCAGGGGTACCTTTACCTTTACCTTTAACTAATCACCTAGTTACAAGCAGGTCACCATGCTGTCTGTCTCATTGCCCCTTTTTGTTTACTAGTTGTGCCCCCATGAACTTAACAGGAGCTTGACCTGAAGGAATTCTGTAGGGTAATCTCTTCCTTGTGGAAATAAGTGGCAGGGAAAAACTTCACCTGCTAAATTTCTGAGAGGCTGACTTCTGCTAAAAGACAGAAGAGCAGGGTTGTTAAAACCAAAGGTGGTTTCAGTGGAGAAGGAACTCTTGTAGCTCTGAGCTGAAGAGTGCTGCTAAATGCAAAACCAACTTCATCTTCCAGATGCGCAAGCAATGCACAAAACAAAGCTTCCTATATTTGGATGGGAACAGAGCGGTCCTACCTGTGATCTGAGGTTGCCATCATCCCTGAACATTGGCCATGCTAAGCTGAGGATGGTGGGCTCCATGATGACTGCAGGTGGTGACAGCAGTCACGAAATTAAAAGATGCCTGCTTCTAGGGAGAAAAGCAATGACAAACCTAGACAGCATCTTAAAAAGCAGAGGCATCACCTTGCCAACAAAGGTCCGTATAGTTAAAGCTTTGGTTTTCCCAGTAGTGATGTATGGAAGTGAGAGCTGGACCATAAAGAAGGCTGATCACCGAAGAATTGATGCTTTTGAATTATGGTATTGGAGGAGACTCTTGAGAGTCCCATGGACTGCAAGAAGATCAAACCTCTCCATTCTGAAGGAAATCAGCCCTGAGTGCTCACTGGAAGGACAGATCCTGAAGCTGAGGCTCCAATACTTTGGCCACCTCATGAGAAGAGAAAGACTCCCTGGAAAAGACCCTGATGTTGGGAAAGATGGAGGGCACAAGGAGAAGGGGATGACAGAGGACGAGATGGTTGGACAGTGTTCTCGAAGCTACCAGCATGAGTTTGACCAAACTGCGGGAGGCAGTGGAAGACAGGAGTGCCTGGCACGCTCTGGTCCATGGGGTCATGAAGAGTCGGACACGACTAAACCACTAAACAACAAAAGGTCACAGGTTTCCTACCTCTGTCCTAAACAAAGCAGGCAGGTCCATGTTCTGATGTACAGCATCTCAACCCGGATGCAGCAACAGAGCTGAACAACTATCTCAAAATGATACATGGTCTCGTGTCCTTAGATAATCTGACTAAAGTATCCTGTCCCCTTCCTTCCCCTGCAGCAACCTGCATGCCTCTGTGGGGGGGGGGGTGTCCTCCTGAACAAGGTAGGATGGGGTACAGGGTCAGGGAGGAATAGATGGAAAATCTTATTTCCATGAACTTCCTTTAAACTTATTTTAGGATCTATGCCACTATACAAACACCACTCTATCCCATTCAACCAAAAGCCCAGAGAACAGAGGAAGGGGATGAAGCTTCCACAGCTAACTTCTACCTTATTTTCTTTCTGTTAAAGACCCAGTTAATATGTAACTATTGTGGTAGGATTGTCTGGTGACTCGATCTCACAGCAAACCAAATAATGTCTGAATGAAACAACTACACAGGATCTCAGGGAACTCACTTAAGTAAAAGAAAAGAACAAGGGAAAATCAGATAAAATCAAGGGGGAGGATTTGCTGAAACAAATTTGGAAATTGGGATGCAGAAAGGGGAGGTACGGGGAAGTCGGTGAAGTAAGGTTTAAGAAAAAAAGGATTCGAAATTATACATGTTTGTTTATGTGTTTGTTTGTTTGTATTGTGTATTGTCTGTGTTTATATAAATTGTGAAAAACCAATAAAAAATTTTATATATATATAAAAAAAAGGATCTCAGGGAACTCATTAGAACTGCTTGTGCCAACATCCGCTGGCTTTTACGGGAAAAGAATGTCAATGTGGGTTATACCTATGTAATCCTGGTGAGGTTATGTGATTCTGTCATTTGGTTATTTCTGGTACAGGGAAGGGAGACCCATACAAAATGAGTAATAATGTGTGTTTCAGGAGCACATGGACAACCTGAATTGCAGGTGCACATGGACAACCTCAACAGCAGTTGCAGTCAAATGGCATCAGTATGACATGGCAGGAACACATTGAAGAAGCAAAGTGGAAAGATGAGAAACATGGTTCCCACAAGACTAGTTTATCACTTTGGGGAAGTAGAGGCCGCACACAAAAAGATCAGCACTAAAACCTTGAAAAGAGCATCCACACAGTGGCACAATCCAGATGAATTACCGTATTTTTCGCTCTATAACACGCACCAGACCATAACACGCACGTAGTTTTTAGAGGAGGAAAACAAGAAAAAAAATATTCTAAACGAAATAGTAGATATATGATTTTTGTGGTCCGTGCTGTGGCCACAGACATGTGATCTGACAGTGAGTTTGGAGTAGCCCAATGCAAAAATCCTGAGGATCCATGCTTTGTAACCACGGAGGAGGGAAGGAAGGGGAATCATGGATCCTCTGCTCACGACTGCAGCAGATCCCCCCCGCCACCCGCAGGCATTCGCTCCATAACACGCACAGACATTTCCCCTTACTTTCTAGGAGGAAAAAAGTGAGTGTTATGGTGCAAAAAATACGGTAATTAGGCTTGGAAATCTGAACTGTAGTCAAACGAAGTAACTTTCAATCTAAGGAAGAGTCTGCGGAATTGTGCAGGCTGAAGATCCTGGCTTGCCAAAGAAAATCTTCATCTGAAAAAAGCAAACAACACTGCTTTCCACTCCTAGCTTTCATTTTATATTTTTGTGCATGTTCTACTGGTTCCCATCACTCTGCCTGTTTCGTATGGTGTCATTTCACCTCTTTGCTTTTAGAACACTATTATTTTGTGATACAAGGACATCACTTTAATGTTCTACACTTTATTTTGGAAACTAGATTTGTTTGCTAGCTTTCTAAAGTGAATCTTACAGAGTTCCCTCCCCCCCCCCACGTGGTAATATATACCTGTCAAGTAAGCTGGTATTTGGCAGTAGCACATTAACCTACTAATCTTTCTTTGCATAAAACTCAAACAGTCATCTCAGGGAATGCAAAAGGGGCAGGAGTCAAGGATGGAAGAACAGTGATTTACTCCCCAACACCACCAACATGTCTGGTATTGGAGCATGAAGAACCCAACAAGCGAACAGAGAACAAACAAAGATGAAATTTACATTGTGGCTTTTGCATCATGTGCCTCAGAAATTTCTCAGAAATTTGCTAATCAATATTGGCAGAATCTAGTGAAGGTACTCTAAATTGAAATTGATATAAGATGATGTTTAAATATAAATGAAGAAGGAAACTCCCAGCACAAAACTGCCTTAAGACTGCAATCCCCAGCACACTTGCCAGGGAATAAGCCCCACTGGAAAGTGGTCTGTGCTTATGGTACAAAAAGGACCACATAGCATGAGGTGCTCAGAGTCTGCTTACAAAGTGGTAACTGCCTACATCTCACAGGGAAGACAATGGGTTTGGAAGACACCAAGTACCTCTCATGAATCTCTCATCAATCTGGCACTAGCAGTTGCACGTAATTTCCACTGGCAATCATTTCAGAGCAATCATCCATGCTTTTCAGATGAGAAAGGGAGAAGAAACAGCTTGAACGCTTTGAGGAAGGTAAAATACCTAGTCTGGAGGAGGAACTAAACAGAAATATCCTTAAGAAAAATATTAGTTTAGAAGCACAATCCCAGTTATAAGCTTATGTATTCTCTAAGTGTTCCTGTTTAGATTTCTATTATTCCGGGTGTGTGTGTATTTTTTTACATTTTTAAAATGAGCATTGTTACATTTACACAACACATGGAAAGGCAGGATAAAGCAGCCAAGTGACATGGCTCTAATATTGTTTTTTAAAATATAATATTTTCTTTGATTCTAATGCATTCACAGCAACAATCCTTTTTCTTGGTGACCAGCTTCACAGCACAGGCAGCAGATTTGATTTTAGGATTTGTATTGTATTTAGGAACACTAAGAAGCAGACAAAAAGCAAGGTGACTACCTAAATGGGTTATAGATACCTGAGCACCTCTGCATTCTCTGCTTCTCACACCATTCTCTTAAGCAAGAGAGGTGACAAAAAGGAGGGGGGAGAGAGAAAGGTATGGGTTGCATTCATTAGCTGGGGTGATGGGCCTGAACTCAGGAGACAGAAACAAAAGAGACAATTCCACCTCCTGATTTTGGGGATGAGACTTTGCTCCTACTTTCAAGAAAAAATATTCCCCTCCTTGTGTGACAACTAAAATAAAAACAGATTCTGAGACCAGGGCTGCAAGGTCTTTGTTCCCAGAAGCATGAAATGAACTGGCACCCCCTATCGCCACCAGTTCCGGATACATGAACTGTTGACTCCTCACTGCCCACACAAGGTCAGTGCTCTCATTCCCGGATTCGCTGGACACCTCCCTATTTTCATGACCTCAACCGTGCACTGAAGAGATCAGATGCATTGCATGGATGTATGCACAGCAGTCCTACATGTGTGTCTGCACCAGGAAGGAAATGCACGCGTGATAATATCTATGTATGGGAAACACATAAGCACAAGGATGGAGAATTTGTGCAAGAGAAGAGAAAGAGTGCTTGTATGTGCAGGTTATACAGCCAGTGTTTTTCATATCACATTTGGAACCAGACAGCATTCAGTTTCTGAAATAACTGGTACTGGGGCTTGAGAGTTCCTGTCCCCCCCCCCCCCGCCTGCCTGCCTGAAATTCATCACATCCTCCAAGTTAGGAAACTATCCTAATTAAAGTCCCATTAAACTCAGAGGAATTTATTCTGAGTAAACATGCTTACCAGCAGGTGAGAACTACATTACACTTCTCTGATTTGATGCAAAGCCTCTTGTAGATTAACAGAGCAATCCTACACATATCTTTATTCCATGTAAGGCATACTGAATTTAATGAGACTTGCTCCTGGGGTCTGCAGCCTAAGGCACTCCGTTATTTAAAAGCACAGACTAGAGTAGCTCAAGACTCTGAAACGAAAGGAAACCTGGAACCTTTTAAAAAAAAGTCCCTGCTCACCCATAAAACTGGCTGCTTCGCCTTCCAGAGGTCTCTCAGACTTGCCTGCCTCACTGGGCACTACTATGGTTAACCTGACCCTTTTCCTTAGAACTGGGCAGGAGACAAACACAAACTCACTGAAATAAAAGAAGCGCGAAGGAAGCAAAGCGAAGGTGGGAGCGTGAGCGCGCGCGGGGGGGGAAAGAGGCGCACGCTCCTCGCCACGACGCCTTCGATCCTATGCACGTTTCTTTAGAAACAAGTCCCACCAAATTCATTCTGACCAAGCACGCGCGCAACATTGGACTGAGTGGGGGGGGGGGAGAGGGAGAAAGAGAAAGAATGTATGTGCACGAAGGTTTTTTAAATGAGCGACTGACAGCGAGGCAAAGATGGGGCTGGCGATGGAGCTTGGAGAGCAAGGGAGGGGAAGGTACACGAGGCGCGCACGGGGGGAGAGAGAGACGGCGGGTATTGTGAAGGAGCCCATGTGGCGAGGGAGCAAGGATGCTGAGCGCCGCGGCCCCGCTCCGCCCTGCCTTGCCCGCCGGTGGGGGCGTCGTCGTCCTGGGCGCTTACCTGAGCAGTTGCTGCCCGCCTTCCCTTTGCCGGCGGCGCAATCCGCGGCCGGCGAGAGCGGGTTGGACGTCCGCGCCGGGGCCAGAGCGCACAGGGCCACCGCGAGCGCCAGGATGGCGGCGGCGCTGCAGCAGCCGGGCGAGGCCCGGGGCCGGGCGGGGGCCGCCATGGCGAGGGCTGGCCGGGGAGGGGGCCCGCTGCCGCCGCAGGGCCCAGCTGGGGATCAGCGGGCGCCGCCCGGAGGAGCGCGGACCCGCCGGCCTTGCTGCTGCCAACCAGCCCTCCGCATCCCGGGCCGCCTCTGGGCTCTTCGGAACCGCGGCTGCTGCTGCTGCTCGACCCTCCTCCTCCTTTTCCCCGGCGCCCTGCCTCTTCCCGGAGCCCCTTTGTGCGCTTCGGTGGCGGCGGCTGCTGCTCGCTGCTGCTGCCGTCGCGGGCGATGCTGCCGCTGCTACTGCTCCGGCTACAACAAAGGGATGGGAGGGGGTGGGAGATGGAGAGGAGGGGAGGGGGAGAGGCAGGGAGTGGGGGCCACGTGACGCTGCTGCTGCTGCCGCCGCCGCCAGCCTCCTCCCCCGGGACTGGGGCAGGATAGGGGGTCCGGCGCCGGGCTGCCACGCCCCCCTCTTCCGGACCGCTGGCCACCACGCCGACACTCCCGTAGAGTCGGGGCGCGCTCCTCCGCCTGCGCGCCCGCCTTGGGAGAACGATCTCTCCCCACCCGCCGCCGCTCAAGCCATCGACGGTAATCGGGAGCCCGGCTCTCCCACCTCGTCTTTAGGCACACTTGGGGAGAGGGCAGGAGTCTCCCCTCGCGAAAGCAAGCAGGCCCGCCACGGGTGCGCTGGGGGAGAAGGGGAGAAAAGTCTGCTTGCCACAGACTTTTGCCCCCCTCCCTTTTGGTTGGTTGGTTGTCTGTCCCCCCCCCCCCTGCTCTCATTTACTTGGGAGCAGTGGCGTAGCGTGGGGGGTGCAGGGGGGGCCGGCCGCACCGGGTGCAACATCTGGGGTTAGGGCAAATCCACGGGTTAGGGGGCGCAAATGGTGCTGGAGGAGACTCTTGAGAGTCCCATGGACTGCAAGAAGATCAAACCTATCCATTCTGAAGGAAATCAGCCCTGAGTGCTCACTGGAAGGACAGATCCTAAAGCTGAGGCTCCAATACTTTGGCCACCTCATGAGAAGAGAAGACTCCCTGGAAAAGACCCTGATGTTGGGAAAGATGGAGGGCACAAGGAGAAGGGGACGACAGAGGATGAGATGATTGGACAGTGTTCTCGAAGCTACCAGCATGAGTTTGACCAAGCTGCGGGAGGCAGCGGAAGACAGACTGGCGTGCTCTGGTCCATGGGGTCATGAAGAGTCGGACAAGATTAAACAACAACAACGAAGAAACGCCACTTAGCTCTGGGCGAGGAGCAAAGCCCGCTGCCCTCAGCAGGAAGCCTATCCTGGAGAACTCCCTGCCATGTGCTATTTCCATATAAGTAGGTTCAGGATTCAGGTGTGAGTGCTCTGTAACTTCCTCCTCCTGAAGTTTGGCAGAGGCAAAAAGGTCAGGGCAAACAAGCAGAGATGCACCTTGGCTCTCTTGCAAGGAGCTGAAGCTGCACCCCCACTCTGTCTTTGTGTACCTCCCCACCACCAGAAACCTTTTGACACCTTTTGCACTCCACCCGTGAACACATCTAATTGTACATGGGTGGGCTCCTAGCCATTCCAAGCTAGCGTAGAGAGATGCATTTTTTGTGACCCCCTAGTACACCCCTGCAAACAAGTTGCTTGCCTGGGGGGGGGGCTGCTTTGGTAGTTTCTGCTTGGCTCAAGTGAAAGGGCACACAGCTGTACCATGGAGCTAACATTAGCACAATCAGATGATCTGAACCAGGGGTCAGCAACCTTTTTCAGCCGTGGGCCAGTCCACCGTCCCTCAGACCATGTGGTGAGCCGGACTATTTTTTTTTTTGGGGGGGGAAATCAACGCATTCCTATGCCCCACAAATAACCCACAGATGCATTTTAAATAAAAGCACACATTGTACTCATGTAAAAACACCAGGCAGGCCCCACAAATAACCCAGAGATGCATTTTAAATAAAAGGACACATTCTACTCATGTAAAAACACGCTGATTCCCGAGCCAGATTAAGAAGGCAATTGGGCCACATCTGGCCCCCGGGCCTTAGGATGCCTACCCCTGGTCTGAACCATCTACCCTGGCCTCAAATAACCAATACAAAATTAAGCCTGTTGCTTTCAGATGGGTTAAGGCTGTTTTGTTTTGTCTGGAGTTCAGTGCTGGTTTGTGGCCTATAGACTTGATTTTCATATGATAGCAGAATATGATTCAGGTTGGTAAGATTCTGGTGGTGAAGAGAGACAGAATGTAGAAGCATTCAGTTTCAGACAGAGGCAAGGTTTTCTGGGGAGTGTGAGGTAGGCCGCCAGATGTCATTTGTGGCTGAGCTGGGATTTGCACCAAGGCTTCCTTGATCCAAGTTCAGCTCCCCAGCCATTGTGCCACACTGCTGCATGGTTTATTAGAGGAGGCACAAAACAGATACCGGTCTCTCTTCATTCAGCCAAGAGGTAAATGCACAGGCACGCCACATCTTGCCTCATTATCCCAATCAATAGAGCATAAGTGACTGAGTGTCTTTCCAATTGTCAGGGAGAGGTGGGTGTTGTTGGAGAAAAAAATGTCAGTTCTCTTCCCTGTTGTAGGACTCCCACTTTGAGCTTCTTTAAACAAACCAAGTGCCTTCCAGTTTCTGTCGGGTGAGCCCTGTACCTGGGTTACATCTGTGCTTTGCCACCAGCCAAACATTTTACACTGGAGAAGGCTCAAACCTTGTCCAATTGCTACTGCAGAATAACTCATTTTACTGCTACAGTTAAAAAAACACGCAGCCTAGTCCCTAGGCATGTTTCCCTGGAAGTTAGCAAGCTCTTCTTTCAAGGTAAACATCTGTTGAATTGCCACCTGAAGAGAGGTTGGGGTAAACAAGTCTACTTTGAGGCTCCTTGCATTGAATTAGAAACAAAAACTTAAACCAGTTGCCAACTTAAATACCTAAGCTTTCCAACTTTTCGGGGGGGGGGGGATAGCCCTGAGTGTTTAAAAACTTTGTAAATATTTTTATTATTAATGAGAAGAGAGACAAAATTTCTGTGCCTTAGAGGTAGTCCTCACCAGAAACCCCAAGTGGGGCCCACGAGCTAGTGAGAGAGAGAAGTGCTGTTGAACTGAATGGAAACGGTATCCAGTGCTTGGTCAGCATATAAGTGACAAGAAAGTTTCTCTCTCCCGATCCTTTTCAATACGCCTTTGCATGGGCAGAAAAGCAAAGGGAAGGCAAACAGGCATGGCACTTCTTAGCTCCCCCTCCCTCTTTTCAAATATTTCTTCCATGGGCTGTGCAAATCTTGCAAAAGGGGAAGGGAACAGAGTTAGCACTTTTTCCATTCTGGGGCTTTTCCTCCCTTCCAACCGGGGACCTTGTGAGGTTGAGCCTGCATTGGAACGGCCTAGTCAACTTTCCATTCATGCTTTTGGTAACAGCCTCTGCTGGTTAATCATTTGTCATTTCAGAGCAACTTCATTAATAAGAGCTGTCCTTCCTTTCTTTGATTTTGATTTTTGCAAATGTACTGAGAAAAGGAAGAATCGCGGTCAGTGATAATAAAATAATAAAAATACTCAATTGATTTGGGGAGGGGGGAGTTCTTCCATGAACAGCAAAAACAGAGGAGGTGGAGTGGCCTCAGAACTTCTCCCAACATCCTTGAAAAACCTAAAGAGGTGGCATCTATCCTCCTTCTCCTGTCCAACTTTGTGCCATCACAGCTGCCCAGGCAAACCCTTCGTTGCAGAAAGGAGTGGAGGAATTAGAGTTGCAAGAGGCCCTGTGAAGTCCAGCAAGTGGTCTGTGCTGCAGAAACTCTGCTTGCATCAGGTTGGGACCCCTGGCTTAGATAGCTGCCTTTGCGTTATGCTTCATAATGTCCTGGCTACCAGTCACGGGAGAACATGGACTCAGATGATGTGTCCCCCCCCCCACCAAAAAAAAAAGCTTTAGTGCTGAGATCTGTGATACATATGCAAAAACGCTGTTCAAAGGCGTAGCAGGCAACACACATATCTTCGCAAAGGTGCAGTTACCCAACAGCGCTGAGGAGATATGGCCACTCAAGCAAAGACGACATTGATCCAACAACAACATAGAAACCCAGAATTGTAGAGCTGGAAGGGACCCCAAGGATCATAGTCCTGCCCCCTGGAGTGCATTAATCTCAGCTAAAACTTCCAGGAGATATGGCAATCCAGCCTCTGCTTTAAAACCTCCACAATCTTCCAAGGGAGTCTGTTCCAACTCTTGCTGTCAGAAAGTTCTTCCTGATGTTTAGTCAGAATCTTCTTTTTTGTAACTTGAAGCCATTGGTTTGGATCCTACCCTTCAGAGCAGGAAAAAAACAAGCTTGCTCCATCCTCCACGTGACAGCCATTTAGATATTTGAAGATGGCTATCCTATTTCCTCTCTGTCTCCTCTTTTCCAGGCTAAACATGCCCAGCTCCTTCAATCGTTCATCATACGGCTTGGTTTCTAGACCCTTGATCATCTTGGTCATCCTCCTCTGCACACATTCCAGCTTGCCGATATCCTTATTAAATTGTGGTGTTTGGAACTGGACACAGTACTCTAGGTGAGGTCTGACCAAGGCAGAATAGAGTTGGGACTATTACTTCCCTTGATCTGGGCACTGTTCTACTGTTGATGCCCCATCATGCAATCCTGGTATAAAGGAAAGGGCCAGCACAGTTTAGCGAAGCCTGCTGTTCTGTTCTTTAGTCCTTGCTAATGTTCTGCCTGGGTGACTGGACCTGCTGCATCTGTTCACACCTCTGTTCATGCCTTCAGGACCTAGGTGAAGGGGTCGATGTCACTGCCTCCTGCAAAGTGGATGGGGGCAGATGGGGCATCACCCCACTGTGAGCCAGCCCGCTGGAGCCCTCCCCAAGGTCCTCTGCAAACCACCCATCAGTGCCATCCTGACTTGGGCAATCCATGACACATAACTTCTTTCTAGAAGCTAGAGACTGACTTTTTAAAAATGAAAGCTCAGAGTCGGGGGTCCCTGCTGGCATGGGCCCAGGTGCAATTACTGCAATTGCGCCATTATAAATCCGGCCTGGTTAAGATCCCAGGAATTCCTGTAGCCTGGTGTCCAAACAAGTCACTTATCAATCACAGCGCTGACTTAATGCATTGGCTAAACATTCTGACAGGCAGGAGAAGACAGCCTGGCTCATTTAACAGAAATTGCTTAGGTTATGCTTCCTAGCTTGCTTTGTAGATAGGCAGGCCAACTTACCTCAGAGTCTGAAGCCTTCTTGTGCACTGGGTTGGTGAACCTGTCCTAATTAATCTCCCTCCACTGACTTTAATTGAGGAGCAGGAGAAATGAAGAGCAGAAACACTGCAGCAACTGATAATACTGTACTTGAATTCAGCAAAGGCAATAGTAGTCATGTTTCAAAGGTATCCTCTCAGTTACCAGTACATACTGACAACTTGGGAAGCTTTTAGATGCAGGGCTCTCTAATTCTGTGCATGCTGTACATACATGTAAGTCCACTGATTTATAGCAAAGAAAAAAATTGCAGGAGGGCTAAGAAAACATCACAGTAATCAAGATGAGAGAAGAAAAGGTTTTGAATAAGGGTTAAAGTCATTAGAATTTTGGAAATATTATAGGAAGAAAACTGACAGTCTTTAAAGCATCAGTAGGAATGTAGGAATTGTTGATTATAGTTCTATCCATATTGTACTGACCGACAATGCCTCTTCAAGGTTTTAGACAGGGGTCTTTTTCTCAGTGCTACCTCAATTTGGCAGGGATTGAACCTGTCCCATGTAAATCTACACCATACATTTAAAGCACATGGCTTTCCCCAAAGAGTCATGGAATCTGTAGTTTTTTAAGGTGTTGGAAGTTGTAGCACTACAGTTCCCACAACTCTTTGTGGAAAGCCATTCATAATGTATGGCAAGAGTATGGCAAACTCTTGAAATTTGCTGAGAAGGCTCAAGGGAGATGATGCAAGCTGAGAGAAGGCAAAAGTGAAGGTTTGGGGAAATCCCAGTAAATTCTGCCTTCTGCATCTTAAGTTTAAAACACAATGATCCAATATCCAGCCAGGTATAAATATAAAACAATGGGAAATATTAGTATGAGCAGAAGGAGAGAAAGAAGTGATCATGAAAATGGTGTGGGATAACAGTGACACTGTTAGCCAAAAGGAGAAATCAGATTGCCAGGAGGGAAAGGGAATGTCTGCACAACAAATGTTCCATCATCATACCCATCGTCTCTCACACACCAGCAGTCAGTCAGTACAACCGTATCTCTTACATGCCAGCCAAAGCTGGATAGGGAAACATTGCGGTGGACACCAGTCTCTGTGCTAGAGTCACACAGCTCTCTTCTTTGGGGCCTATCTACACCATAAACATACAGTATACCGGTTTTATGTATTCCAGTGACCCCTGGGAATTGTAGTTTGGATGAGGGTGCAGAGAATTATTTTAGAGATGCCCAGCCCTAAAGCTCCCTCTGCTTGACAGATTCTGGTGCATTATGGGAAGGCAACATTTCTGATGAACCAGTTTTAAGTCTGGAACATGCATACACACTTTAAAATCAGCCTTAAATTGGCTTAATCAGAAGTCCCATGCTCTCCGCCCCTTGGTCCCCCATGGCAGCGCCTGTGCTTCTTCCCTAGTTCCCACTCACTGGAGCCTACTGTGAGACTGGTGCCCCAGGAGGGCGGCTATCTTGGAGGAAGAACTGTTCATGTGTGGCTGAAGAGAGACAACAGTCAGTATTGACCTAGCATCAGTATTGACCTAGCACTCCTATCAATAGGAGTATAGCATCTAGATCAAGGGAAGTAATAGTGCCACTGTATTCTGCTCTGGTCAGACCTCACCTGGAGTACTGTGTCCAGTTCTGGGCACCACAGTACAAGAAGGACACTGACAAACGAACGTGTCCAGAGGAGGGCAACCAAAATGGTCAAAGACCTGGAAACGATGCCTTATGAGGAACGGCTAAGGGAGCTGGACATGTTTAGCCTGGAGAAGAGGGGGTTAAGGGGTGATATGATAGCCATGTTCAAATATATAAAAGGATGTCATATAGAGGAGGGAGAAAGGTTGTTTTCTGCTGCTCCAGAGAAGCGGACACGGAGCAATGGATCCAAACTACAAGAAAGAAGATTCCACCTAAACATTAGGAAGGACTTCCTGACAGTAAGAGCTGTTCGACAGTGGAATTTGCTGCCAAGGAGTGTGGTGGAGTCTCCTACTTTGGAGGTCTTTAAGCAGAGGCTTGACAACCATATGTCAGAAGTGCTCTGATGGTGTTTCCTGCTTGGCAGGGGGTTGGACTCAATGGCCCTTGTGGTCTCTTCCAACTCTATGATTCTATGGTTCTATAGCATATACCATCCACTGCCTTGACAGTCTGAGCTGTAAGGTGAAGTTCATGACCGAAAAGCTATTTCTCAGAGGGTTGCTTTACCATGAGTGCTGTATCTCAGAGCATGCTGCAGCTGGGCCAGTGTGCTCCCTTGAGCCCCAGAGAAAGAGACACACTTACTGGGGAAATGGCGAGGTTCATTCTGTGGTTGAGCTCTGCCCATCGTCGGTAGAGAGTGAGAGCAAACTCCATGTTCAGGTTCTGTGGTTCATGGTTGCGCTCACAGCCTCCGATGTTCGAGGAGTCAAGCGACAGAAGGAGGGTAGTATGGGAACCTTTTACACTATATTTGCAGAAACAAAAACAAAACAAAACATGGACTCGTTGGCAGGATTTAAATAAACATTTACAACTTTATTTACACACACAAAAATATATAACAATGTGATAACATTATATACAAACAGCAGAATGTATCATTTGATGTAATAAACCAGAAATGGAAGCTGAGGGAAGTCAACAGGGAGGGGGAATTGAAAAATGAATGTTTAGTATTGATATTGGAAATTTGTTTTGAAAATGTAAAATCAATACAAAATTTAACAAAAAGAAAAAAGAAAAAGGAGGGTAGTGATGGAAAAGGGCAGCATGAAGGCAGATCTGCCAAAAGATGGTCTCAAGCCTACATTGCAACCTGCAATGGGGAAAGTGAGTCACCAGCACAAATGACAATCGAACCAAATACGAACACAGCACTATGAATAACCCACAAAAGTTACTAGTCTGCAAAAAGTCTTATTAGCCTGTCGGGAGCTGGCAGTGGAAAGGTGGAGAGCTGTGTTTCTATGCTGATTTGAAAGGAGGGAGCATCCTTCCTCTTGGAGCCCACTTGAGAAGGGGCAGCTGCCCCATCCTTTCTCCATCAGTCCATTTTCTGTATGTAAATCAGACTGCCTACCCCCGAGGTACAGCCCTTCCACAAGTTCCAAGAAGTTCCATGGCTCCTTACCCTGAAATTTTACTACAAAGGAGCACATGAGAGGAAATCAGTTTACCTAAATTATCACCCTACTGCCATGCTTTGGCTCTGGCTCCCCCCCCCCCCGAATTTTTTATTGGAAGAGATAGCAGGGATACCTCTCACCCTAGCAGCGATGACTTTGACTAGGTGACCTGTCTGTCTTCTCAGTCTGCTGTCCTGCTGCTCACTGATGATGGGCAACTTCAAGGCCCCTCCTCTCCCTTCAGGTCTTCTACTACTATGTCATCTTATATACACTGAACATATCCTTGGAAATAGACATTACTGTCATATTTTCCTGGGCCATCCTCTTCCACCATCCTCCTCTGGCAGGAAGTATGCAGAACCTACAGGGGAACAAAAAGCAACATGGAATGTTTTTATTTTTCAGAACCTCGAAATAGGCCTCAGACAGTTATAGAGAGACCTTTCTTAAGAAACCTTAAGGTAAAGGTAAAGGTACCCCTGCCCGTACGGGCCAGTCGTGTCCGACTCTAGGGTTGTGCGCTCATCTCACTTAAGAGGCCGGGAGCCAGCGCTATCTGAAGACACCTCCGGGTCACGTGGCCAGCGTGACGAAGCTGCTCTGGCGAGCCAGCACCAGCACAGCACACGGAAACACCGTTTACCTTCCCGCTATAAAGCGGTACCTATTTATCTACTTGCACTTAGGGGTGCTTTCGAACTGCTAGGTGGGCAGGAGCTGGGACCGAAAGATGGGAGCTCACCCCACCGTGGGGATTTGAACCGCCGACCATACGATCGGCAAGTCCTAGGCACTGAGGTTTTACCCACAGCGCCACCCGCGTCCCTAAGAAACCTTAGGGACTAATATTACTATGGAAGCAACATCTATATGCTGAATAGTTTTACCTTTTCTGTCCTCTGAAAGAGGGGTGCGGAGGGGGTGATCTCAGGGTGAGGCAAAATCTTATTTCTCCTTCCCAACCGGGAAAACACTTTCCCCAGCCTTGAAAGCCCAGAAAAGAAGGAGAAAAATGTGAGAAATGAGGCTCACAGTTAGTACTCTCCTGTCCCTAAAATGGTTTTGGCATTCACACATCAAAGCTCAAAAGGAATTCACTATCATCACAGTATTCAGATGCTGAGAGAAGTCCTACTTACATTTCCATCTCCTTTCTCCCACACAGAGGAAATGATCCAACCATAGCAGCTCACCAGGCCTTTTAGTTCTCTGGTGACCAGTGAGCCAGCAGAGGGAGGTGCCACAATGCCTTCTGTAAATCTGGGGCTGTCTCTTGAAAATAGGGACACTTGGCGGGTCTGCTGAGGGAACCCATGATATGATGCTTAGAATTATACAGACAAAAAGTACTATGTAAATAAACACACACACATATATATAAAGAAGTCCCATAGAATCCAGCTGAATACACCTTAATAAAAAAGTAATACAGTGGTACCTTGGGTTAAGTACTTAATTCGTTCCGGAGGTCCGTTCTTAACCTGAAACTGTTCTTAACCTGAAGCACCACTTTAGCTAATGGGGCCTCCTGCTGCCGCCGCGCTGCCGGAGCACGATTTCTGTTCTCATCCTGAAGCAAGTTCTTAACCTGAAGCACTATTTCTGGGTTAGCGGAATCTGTAACCTGAAGCATATGTAACCCGAGGTACCACTGTATATAGACACTTAGAAGCCCCATAGAGTTCAGTGGGGCTTGGGTAACTGATTCCTGTAGCATGAGCACAGGCTTAATTATATATTGTTGCATGCCACCCCAATCTCCAAGCACTGTGAGATTTCAGGGATTCTGAATGGCTCATATTTGGTTCATATTTCCTTTGGCTGTGGTGTCTTTTAGGATATGTGGTTTATTTACACATATATACATCCTTAGCCTGCAATGGAGGGGTTCACAGCATTAACACCCCAAGAAGGCCTTGCTTTCCCCCATAGCAGCAGCCTTGGATTCAAACAGAAATCTAACGTCCCTCTCTCTCCCTGGGCTCCCGGTTTGCTACTTAGCCTCTAGCTCACATCACTAAAACTTTCAAGTCTCAACTCTGGCTTTGTCCTTTTAACTATCTGCGAGTTGAGGGAGCCCCTTTCCTTGTTCCCCTTAATGGCTCATCAGCACAGAAAGCTAGGCTGGCTTATATTTTAACACTTGCTGGGTCTAGTGGTTAGAAGGGTCTTGGCATACAGACTACTTCCTCACCACTCACCCAACCTCATAACAATATGCTTTACATTTTCTGTGGCACACTAGCAACGTCTGCTGCTATTCTCAGATTTTGTTTACATGTTCCAGTGACTCGTAATTACTGCCAGGCTCATATAGATTAGATTATCGACTTTCCTCCCCACAAAATCCATCACATGGCATGCTGTGTGCAACTTCATCGAAAGGAAACAACTTATATTTGTTCCTGCATTTAAAACATTTGCAATCACAAGGGCTCAGACCAGGGTTTCATAAAAAGAAGGCACTTGAATCTGTGTGTCACACGTTGGAGCAAAAGACGATTTCCTGCATTCTCAGTTCATGCTTAAAGGACACCCACGTGTCTGAAAGACAATGGAAACCATGTGTCTAGGCGCCTTTGCAAACTGATGCTCCTGGAGACACATCTGCCAGATCTTTCCAGATAGGCAAATGCCTTTCAAAACTTACAGAGGTGATTAACCACCTAGGGCATGATTGTGGGAGCCTTTGGGCAAAGCGCCCATACATTGCCCCCCCCTTAACTAGCAATGGAAACAAAAGAGTTGGAACGATAAATGGAAAGAGTGGTTGTTATCCTCTGGTATTTACACTAATGTCCCAGAGTCCTCTACATGTCACAGAAGATTCTGGGACAGCATTGTCCCTTGTTTTCTAGTGGATGGCTAGAAAAACTAAAAGTTGTGTCAGTCCTGCTACTTGGAGCTGGGAGCCCAGTGTAAAGTGAAAATTACTCTGAGTGCTCAGGAAGGGTTGACCTAGGGTCTGTTGAGACATAGCAGGAAACCATGGATGCCTGCTAAGTTCCTGAACCTGCATAAGCCCCAAGGTTGAGCTCCCCCTTGTGTGGTCGTAAGAAGGAAGAGATGGGAAGGTTTTCCTCCTGCAGCCCTCAGCCAAATTTTGTATAGGTAGCAAGGAAGGAAAAGTGAGGGAAGTGGGTGGCAGAGAGCAAAGAAAAGGGGTGGAGGAAAAGAAAAAAAGAGAAAGGGGAATGCCATGCTGTTTTGGGGCTCCAGTCCTGCTCACCACGGCCATACAGCCCCTGGTATGTTATTGCTGAAGGAATTACAGCCCCTGACAGAGAAAGATTCCCCACTTTGCTTTAAACTGTGGTTTGATCCTGGCCTGTTTCAACAAACCACCATTTAAAGAAACCACATGGGGAACTGTAATGGGGAACTGTGGTTTGGTTAAAAGCAAAAGCTCACCTCTTTTTTTAAATAAATATATTCATTGGTGGCAGAGTATTCATCAATAAGAAACATCAAGTAAAACAGTAAAGGGGGTGGGACTGCAATATGTCTTTATAGAAGCCATTGGGTGGCTGCTGCAGGTAACTATATTTTAGTGGAACCCCTAGATTCCAGGGAAATCACTGCAGAATGTCAAGTGTAAAGCTCATCTCCTTCTTCTGGGGTGGGGATGGAGGCAGAGCATACGAGCGAAGGCTCATGCAGGATCACACAAGTAGAAGGAAACCATGGTTCCTCAATGCATCTGATCTTCCCAGGTATCCTGCACAAAGTGAAAATGGCAGTATAAAATGCGCCTCCATTTCCTGCATGGACAGGTGCTAGCAACGATACAAAACCCTGCAAAACCTATTTACCAGGGGGAGGCATGGGTGTACACCAGTAGCGGTTATCTGTCCTTCCCAATGCCAGGTGTCGCTGCTGGTTCCCAAGCTGGAGAGATGAAATGTTCAGGAAGCTCAGCATGGTACAAGCACAGCAGCAGGAGTGTTGGATTAGCTCTACCACTGTGCCTGCAGTGCACTGAGCTCCCCACAATTGACCTCTCTCCATCTCAGGAACCAGCAGCAATGCTTGATGCTCCGTGCACACCTGCACATGCACACACACAGAGGGAGTCTTCCATTGTAAGGGCACTTTGAGATGACCTATTTCTTGAGCATGCACCTGACTGGTCTTCAGGGAGATTAGACAACCCTTCATCAACACAAGCATTAGCCAACATTTTCCATGCATTTTCCTTATTGCAAACAGTCTCTGACAGGTATTTTGGAATAAAACACTTCCTTTGCGAATTGTGTCTTGGTTTGATAAGAATGCTGATTGGTTTGTAGCAGTAGTAATAAAAATAATTTTAAAAATACGACATAAAATCAAAGGGAGTGAGAGTGGATGTGGATTTGTTTGTAATGAGTTTTGGATAGGAAGAAAGGGTTGCTGAATCTTGTACTCCAGATGGGAGGGTTCTGCCTTTATTCTTCAGATGTAGACTGAGTTGTCAATCAATGTCAAAGGGTATGGGTAGTAAAAAATAGCTAGCACCTATTAGTACAGTGGTACCTCGGGTTAAGTACTTAATTTGTTCCGGAGGTCCGTACTTAACCTGAAACTGTTCTTAACCTGAAGCACCACTTTAGCTAATGGGGCCTCCTGCTGCTGCCGCGTCGCTGGAGCACGATTTCTGTTCTCATCCTGAAGCAAAGTTCTTAACCTGAAGCACTATTTTTGGGTTAGTGGAGTGTGTAACCTGAAGCATATGCAACCTGAAGCATATGTAACCCAAGGTACCACTGTATAGGTCACTTTTTATTTTGATCCAATTAGACATATTATTCAAATTGAGTTTCTGAGATAGATACAGTGGTGCCCTGCAAGACGAATGCCTCGCAAGACGGAAAACTCGCTAGACGAAAGAGTTTTCCGTTTTGGAGGTGCTTCGCAAAAGGAATCTCCTATGGGCTTGCTTCGCAAGACGACAATGTCTTGCGAGTTCCTGTTGGTTTTTTTTTCCTCCCCCCCCTTTTTCTAAGCAGCTAAGCCGCTTATCAGCTGATCCAATCAGCAGATAAGCCGCTAAAAGCCGCTAATAGCGCTAATCTGCTAATCCGTCAATGGGCTTGCTTCACAAGACGAAAAAACCGCTAGACGAAGAGAATCACAGAACGGATTCTTTTCGTCTTGCGAGGCACCACTGTACTATCAAACTCCTTACTAGGGTATTTTTAGTATTACATTTCTTTCTGTAATATTTTATTGAATAATTCATCTGGTATTTACTTATTGCTTGTAAGTGCACACTCTGGCAGCCATCCACCAGCTACATAAAATCTACAAGCTAGACAATGGAAGGGAGTAAATGTTAAGAGACATGAAGAATTATATCTTTAAAGCCATCATATATTAATTGCTTAGGGTACCTCACTTTTGGCTGCTGCAGTGTTTTGAGGTGTAATTCTTATTACTTACTTTCATGTTGAAGAGAGTTTCCCATTCCAATTATTCTCTTTCTTTTCCCAGTTCAATAATTGCTCAGGCATGGCTATCACTACTTTAAACCACCCCCCTAAGTGCCATAAAACCTATATTGCGACTGATCTGCATTGACTGTAATTATGTTGAGTGCATATAGTAAGTTACTGATGCTAATGGTTCAATTGCTACATCAGATTTTCCATAGCATATTAAGTGCTTCCATGGCATGTCAAGAACATAAGAACTAACCTGCAATAATGGCAGGTGCTTGATTCTGAACTCTGCAACCATTCCCACTAAAAATGGGGTGTCTGTTTTGTAAAAATCCACCACACCTGGGATGAGTGGGATATCAAGGGGGGACCACAGGGCTAAGGAACACAATATCACCTTGTATTATTTCCTGAAGGACCTTGAAGTGCACCCAGTTAACAGGCATCTCTCCGCAGCTCCATAAATGGCAACGGGGACCCCTCTGGTAGAGAAGGAAACAGCAAAGGCCCTCCTAGCCATTTTTAGCAATGAAACAGAGAAGCAATTCATGAAGCAAAAGGAGGACAACTGGAAGACAACACTGCAACCCCTTCAAACCACTATAGCTGACAGAACTGAACAAAAATCAAGGAATTGAGAAGACTTTTGAAACTGGGGCCCACCTGACAAACAGGATGCCCAAAATTCTGACCCACAGCAGGGACCTCCTAATGAAACTCAGTGTTCTCCAAAACAAAGGGCATTGTCATAGCTTTTTACAGTGAAAAACGAGCTGGCGACAGCTGCCCAAGAACACCAAAATTTTGCCTATAATGGCTTTCCTGTTATGATGCTGCGCCAAAGACAAATTTTACTGACTGCAGCATCAGTGTGAAACAATGGTCTTTTTTGCCCCTCTTTTAAATAAATTGCAAGCTTCTGTGGAGGCAGATAGGGGGAAACTTCAGTATGACACACAATCCAGTCTTGGACCATAGAACAAGATCCAACTTATTTTTATTTATTATCAAATTTGTCATCCAGAGATCACAGGGCTGTTCATAACATTATGACCTATTGTCCTTAAAGGCTTTGCAAACCTATTGCAAAGCTCACAAAATTCGAAAGATGTTTGGTATCATATGCACCCATGCCACTTTTCACTCTTGGAGCTAGGCCTATTGCTTTTCCAGTACATATTACATGCTTGCCTCAAATATTTATGTATCATTTATTTTATAATTGCCTATTAAGAATATTTCCCACTTGAAAAACATAAAGCTCAGTGATTTTTTTAAAGTATGGCTCAGATAAAAGGATTCCTCGCATTTTTGTGGATGGATATCTCTTTGGGTTGGGTGTTTGTATTTGGCATTGCCATCTCCTTCTTGGTTCTCCTTCACCACCACTAAATATGATGGTTACTCCTACCTGTTGGTATCCACTTATTTTCATCCTCACCTGCCCTAAACATTGATTATTCTGGACCGTCTAGAGGGGCTGGGAGCTGGGGGCACTGTTATACGGTGGTTCTGCTCCTTTCTCCTGGGCCGTGTCCAGAAAGTGGTGGTGGGGGATGAGTGTTCAGACCCCTGGGCTCTCAGTTGTGGGGTGCCTCAGGGTTCCGTCCTCCCCCATGCTTTTTAATATCTATATGAAGCCGCTGGGAGAGATCATCAGGGGGTTTGGGCTGGGTGTTCATCAGTATGCAGATGACACCCAGCTCTACCTCTCCTTTAAATCAGAACCAGTGAAGGTGGTGAAGGTCCTGTGTGAGTGCCTGGAGGCTGTTGGAGGATGGATGGCGGCTAACAGATTGAGGTTGAATCCTGACAAGACAGAAGTACTGTTTTGAGGGGACAGAGGGCGGGCGGGTGTGGGGGATTCCCTGGTCCTGAATGGGGTAACTGTGCCCGAAGGAACAGGTGCGCAGCCTGGGAGTCATTTTGGACTCACAGCTGTCCATGGAGGCACAGGTTAATTCTGTGTCCAGGGCAGCTGTCTACCAGCTCCACCTGGTACGCAGGCTAAGACCCTACCTGCCCGCGGACTGTCTTGCCAGAGTGGTGCATGCTCTAGTTATCTCCCGCTTGGACTACTGCAATGCGCTCTACGTGGGGCTACCTTTGAAGGTGACCCGGAAACTGCAATTAATCCAGAATGCGGCAGCTAGACTGGTGACTGGGAGTGGCCGCCGGGACCACATAACACCGGTTCTGAGAGATCTGCATTGGCTCCCAATACGTTTCCGAGCACAATTCAAAGTGTTGGTGCTGACATTTAAAGCCTAAACGGCCTCGGTCCAGTATACCTGAAGGAGCGTCTCCATCCCCATCGTTCAGCCCGGACACTGAGATCCAGCACCGAGGGCCTTCTGGCGGTTCCCTCATTGCGAGAAGTAAGGTTACAGGGAACCAGGCAGAGGGCCTTCTCGGTAGTGACACCTGCCCTGTGGAACGCCCTCCCAGCAGATGTCAAAGCAATAAACAACTATTTTACTTTTAAAAGTCATCTGAAGGCAGCCCTCTTTAGGGAAGTTTTTAATGTTTGAAGCTGTACTGTTTTTAATATTCAGTTGGAAGCCGCCCAGAGTGGCTGAGGAAACCCAGCCAGATGGGCAGGGTATAAATAATAAATTATTATTATTATTATTATTATTATTATTATTATTATTTAGCACAACAAGCTATTAGGCTGGACTGCTTTATTAAACACAAATTATAGGTTGTGTGAAGTGAGTAATATCTAATATTTATAGCTGCAATCCTGCACACACAGGAGTGTGTGGGGTTTTTTTTTAAGCCACACTTGCATAACTGTGCCTGGGATCATGGTCTGCAAATATAATTAAAATAACAATATTATAATGTTTTATGAACCATTTGTATATTATAAAGTGTTATAAAAATATTGATTTTTTCTTTAAAACATAATTAAATAAAATGATTTACAGTCCAGAATGGAATGTATGACGAGACAGACTGGGAGAAAGAATGAAAATTTGATATTATTCAAGGGAAATTATGCTGATGTTATACTATGCAAAAACTAAATTGCACAAACATTTTTTAGGAAGTGGAACATTTTAAATATTGCTTAGCTTTTCAAAAGCTTCAGTATTGAGATAATTTGTAAACAATATTTTATTGGTGTTTGATGCAAAACATTGTACTTGTATAGGAAGACTATTAAAGTAAAAATTAAATACAGTGTTGGTTTTTACAAGACTGAACTATTCACATTTTTAATTATGCAAATCAATACCATACGCCTCACATAAATAACCTCAATTATGCATTTTTATTCAGAATTCAATATCTGATGTTTTGTAGCTGATGGGGATGGTGGGTTGTGTGGTTTTTCTTTTTGTCAGGAGATGTGCTGGGTAGATGTGCTACCATTGCTGAAGGAGAGTTACAATGTTTTTTTCAAGATCAGGTTTCCTGCTGGACTTACTTTTTTATTTTTTATTTTATTATTATTATTATTAAAGATTTTCTTGTTTTACAGAAGTATGTGTAATGTCTCTCGTATTTTGTAATGTCTCCTGCTGGACTTACTTAAAGAAAAAAAATCTATTTGGGTTTAAAGGACTCTGCAACAAATGGAGGCAATCACAGAAGGACATGTGGTCATAACAGAACAAAGCCAATTATCTGATGTACATAAAGGCTATAGAAATGTTCCACTGATCTAGATGATTGCCTTTGCCACCCTGATTAGATTCTATCCTTGGGGCTCCACAGAGTTTCTGCTATCTTCAAAGAAGTGGTGCACAATATCCCAGCACCACACTTTGCCTATGTCACTGCATGTATTGACAGCCTAGTCATCTATGGCTGCATCTGGGAAAATAATCACCAAGCAGTCATCTGCGCTTCCTTAGAAGCTACAGACGTCACTGCCACCACACTCAAATGCCAAATCAAGGCCAAAACTATCACCTGTTCTCAGGCATCAGACAGGCAAGGAGGTTTTGAAAAATATAAATGTATATATCTAATATTTTATCAACTACGCTACATTCAGAGAACACTTGAGCAGTGCACAGAACAGAAAACAATACAGATGGTAAAATATAATTAAAATATAAAAATGCAAGCATTAAAACCTGCAGAAATGAAATAGACTAATTTGGGAAGGCTTGAGAAAAAAGTGAAAACAAAAGGTATTGAGCCTTACTTTGCTCCTAAGAAAAGAGGATTTCATGAACCAGTGGTGCAAAGCCATCATGAGAGCAAGCCCATTGCCCAAGTGACTGTCCCAGACCATGGCTGCGTGGCTTAGACTCTCCTTTTGCCAGTGAGGCTAGGGAGCTGTCCAAGTGCAATGTTTCCAGCACAGCAAGGGAGCTGTCCAGTACAGATACAGGAAGCTGCTAGGTGAGGTGCTGCCTCAAAAATGGCTAGGCACAAACAGCTGTTTCTGCTGCCCAAGCCCTTTCTGGAGCACCAGCAGGGCTCTGACTCCTTTTTCTGGCTTCCTCTGGTCAAACAGGGACCAGGGAAAGACTCATGCTGCCAAATGCATAGTGCCTGTTCTGGTCTAGTCACATCAGCTGCCATCTCTGCTCCTGCAAATGGTTTTGGGGGATCTGAACCTGGAAGGTGGGACCAGAGCATGCTGGGTCCCCTGAAAATGCAATCCTCTGTATGTTAATCTCAGGGGGGTTGTCCATCTCCACTGACTCAGCTTAAGCTCCAGACACAATGGAGTCAACAGTAGGATCCTCCTCCGAGGTCTCATCTGGTCCTGGAAACTGGCAGGGCATGGCAGTGATCCTGACCAAACCAGCTGTCAAGCCCTTGACTTTACCAGCTTCTACCAATGCTTTTTACCACTGTTTACCCAATGCACAGCTCTAAAAGCAGATCTGCTTAAGGAAGGGAAACATAATCCCGTTCAGGAGACCCTACTCTATGAAAAAGCCAATCACCTTCAGGCCTGGCCTCATTAGTCTCCCCAAACACCACGATTCTCAGGAAAACCTCCCTATCTTCATATATACTGATGACTAGTAGCACACTGACCAAATGTGCAGGAGGAGGATGTTCCAACATTGAAGAAGCCCTCTCCATTAAGTGGATAATTCCCTCCTTCCACTATTACCTGACTTACATTCCCTTCATTGCGGCAAACTCTACTCTGACAGTTCATGTAGTGCACAAAGCTCTGCTCACTGTGCTTTACACTCTTAAATATTTACCATGGGACATATAGGAAGCTAACAAACCAAACTGAAGGGCTGTAAAAGGGTTCCATTTTGGGCTGAGACTCTGCACAGGCAACTATTGTTTTCCTGACTTTGGAGCATTCTTAGTTTTGACTTGTCTCCCAGTTGAGTCATTGGTGCTGACTCCTGGCTTGACCCCTCAGCTCTGACTCCTAGACTGACCTCTTGGTTGACCCCTGGCGCAACTCCTGGCTCCAACTTGACAGCTGCCCACAGCTCAATTCTGACATCAGTCAATTTTATTTCCTCCCTCCTTTCCTTCCATAGAAAAAAAAAAACAGAGGCCCCATTCTGCCAACAGGGCAAAGACCCTTGCTATTTGCCCCTGAGATCAATAAATAAGACCCCACAGACACAAAAGCCACATCTAAAGATGTTCACTTTAAAGTGTACAGTACTTCTTTTCCCCCAGCAAGGCGGGCAGCAATAAACATAAATCTAATTTTTGTATTCTGGTTTAGATGTTGATAGACCTGGCAATAGCTTTGGGAACATCTGTCGCCATGCGTAAGATGTGCTGTTGTGACTGGATCATGCATGCATGCTGACTATTTGATTCTATAAGCTGACATAAAGCTTAAGCCTCTGCATGTTTACTCAGAAATAAGCACTACAGCAGGCATTGGCAACCGGGTGCCCTCCATATGTTTATGTTGCCTGTGACGAGTTGGAGTTCAAAACATCTGGAGAACACTAGATTGGCAAAGTCTGCCCTACAATTTTCAACTGAGCTTAGTCACAGGTAAGTGTGCATAGCACCGCAGACAAAATATATTGGTCTTTCTGATGAAAGAAAGAAAGAAAGAAAGAAAGAAAGAAAGATTACTGTCTCACCAGATGGTGACACTAAGCAACAGTTTGCAGTAGAATAGGATAACAGTCCAATGAGGCTTTAATTTATTTTTTATTCAAGTGTTTATACACAATAGCTACCCTAAGATAGTGAAGTATGGAGCCAGGTTTTGAGAACATGTGTAACATGTTGCACATAAAGTACAGTGGTGCCTCGCAAGACGAAATTAATTCGTTCCGCAAGTCTCTTCGTCTTGCGGTTTTTTCGTCTTGCGATGCACGGTTTCCCATAGGAATGCATTGAAAATCAATTAATGCGTTCCTAGGGAAACCGCCTTCAGACCAGGTCCGGGGTCAGTCTGTCCCCGGACCTCTTCTGAAGGCTGGGGGGGGGGGACAAGGGCTTTTCTTCCCACCCCCAGCATTTTAAAAAACCCCGGGACAGCGGAGGACTTCTCCGCTGTCCGGGCGATCTTAAAATGCTGGCGGGCGACATTTTAAAATTGCCCCGGACAGCGGAGGACTTCTCCGCTGTCCGGGGCGATTTAAAAGCCCCTGGGAAGGCAGGCAGGGGGGGGGGGACAAAGACTTTTGCCCCCCACCAGCCTTCAGAAGAGGTCCTGGACCTCTTCTGAAGGCGGGTGGGGGGCGAAAGTCTTTGCTCCCCCCGCCTGCCTTCAAAAGGTGTCCCCGCGGCGGCGGGAGGTGTCCCCTGCCCCCCGCCCGGCTTCGGAGCACCGGGAGAAGCGATCTCCCCGCAGCCCCTTGCTTCAAAAGAGGTCCGGGGGCAGCAGGAAGCGAAGCGCTTCTTCCCCGCTGCCCCCGGACGTCTTTTGCAGCAAGGGGCTGCAGGGAGATCGCTATCTCCCCGCAGCCCCTTGCTTCAAAAGAGGTCTGGGGGCAGCGGGAAGCGAAGCGCTTCTTCCCCGCTGCCCCCGACGTCTTTTGCAGCAAGGGGCTGCAGGAGATCGCTATCAGCCTGTGCCCAACCTAGCTGGCTGCTGGCACCAGAACTGACTGAATGTATGGATTGTCTCAAACATCTCCTCAAAGGCAGAACTTTAATCACTGATCACAACACCCCAATCACAATCCTTTTCCGCAGAGTCAGTTTGCATATGCAGCTGGCTATTGCAATATCTGAACTGTCCCTCTTACCCAAATGCACACACCTGCAGGGAAAAATAACTGAGTAGTGACTCCATGTGCAGTCTTGATTCTTCTCCCTGCTTTAAGATTCAAGAGGGCCCACCTCCAAGGACAATGTGACAGCATAATAAAATATCATGACCACTTAGTAGTAACTAAACACCTTAACAAAAACTGCCGATCTAATGTAGTGAGCTCTACCATGTCTTTAGCTCGCCTGTAATATATATAAGCCCGGAGGTAATTGCAGCTTGCACGTTGAAGATAGAAGCTAAGCACCAACTAAATTATGATTAATGAGAGATTAAGGATTAGTCATAATGACAACTAAGAATTATACTTCGTCATTATCTGTTTTGGTCACAACGACACAGAAAGCAATCAAAATTTTCATGCAAATCCTGCACTTCTGCATTAAAGTAATAATGAGATTATTCCAGTAGAGCAAACCAAGAGTCAGAAATAATAGATTTATTGAGTTTTCAGGAATTTAAAAGACCTTCTTTGCTGAATAATAAATTCACTTGTTTAACCTGTCTCATATATGTTCACTGATATCCTGGAATATGATATTGTCCAGTGTTAATGAAGTGTGATATCAACAATTTACTTTATATTTTAATGTTATCTGTCATGTTTATAGTGGGCCTGAAACTCTGCTCTTGCTATTTCTTGCCGATGATAGACCACTTTCCCTTGCCTCCCACTCTCTGCTTGCCTCACCTCACACCACCCTTCAGCTCAGTGGGAACTAGCTCTGACAGTGACATCAAGTCATTCACTGCAATGCTTCATCTTTATATAGTTACAACAGTTGGGTTTCTTCACTGGATAATGCACAGAACATTCTGACACTTTAAGGATCTGCTGTGCAGGTTGCCAAGAAAAATAGGCATGACTATTCCAAAGAAAACTTCTTGTCAAAAACTTTATCAATAAAATTAATCATACTCCTCATAACCCTCTAAAGAGAAGAAAAATTAAAAGGAGCAATATATACTTGTGATATGATACAGAGGACCCCACACAAGTGGAGTGTGCTTTATAGGGGATGCACAAACTTGAACTTTAGATTTCCAGTCATCTGCACCCAGCTATATAACATTATACTTTCAGATTTTAATTGTAGCTTTATAGATACTATGAAAATAGTCCAGCCAAAATTAGGAATTATGCAGCACACCTCTTTTATAATGTGGATTTAGAACCATTAAGCTCACAACAATGTCTAAATAACTCTTCTGATTAGTTGCCTAGACCTCTGATATCAGAGATGGAGCTTCTGTTTCCACTGGTCCATAGTACCATCCATCTTCATTAAGAGGCTGGCTTTTACTGACTACTTTTATTAATTTATTTTGCTATAATGAAATATAATTACTATATTATTTGTTATTATTGTATAAATCAGTCTTCAGCATTGCCAACCTCCAGATGTTTTGAACTACAACTTCTATCATCCCCAGGCAGAACACAACAGTGGTTGGTACAAAGAAAAATTAAAAGTAAAACAGAGGAGACAAGATGGAACTCTAGAAGATTATACAAGGAAGGGAGTGCAGGTAACATGAGCTCTCATCCATCATTACTTTTTGTGGTCTTTCTACCAGAAACTAGAATAACTACTCAAAAGCAGTCCCATGAATGTCCTGTCCCCAATTTTAACCTTCAACTCCCCCAAATTAGTTATCAACATCTAATGATCCAAATGCCAAAGAAACAGGGTATCAATAGAGTGCAACTTTCATTACTGACATCTACTGTAAGCTCATCAGACAAAGCCACAAGCAGAGTCTCAGAAAGAAGATTAATCTTAAAAACACCGAAAGGATGAAGAAATGCAACGTTTTACAGAAAGCTGAGATCAAGAAGATTGCTTTGTCAGAGAATATGAGCAGTTCTACAGAACGAAGAAGCAAACAGCTTCATGCTACTGTAAATGACGGTCCTTCCAAGGAATTGTGGGGCGGGGGGGGGGTGGAACTCTTTAAGTCTTCACTGTTCTTTGGAAAACCTGTCAAAAATGTAGTTTCAGGTGCACCTAACTCTCCAGAAAAGAAAATGACGGTAATAGAAAAGCTTGTCATTATGACAAGAATCCAAGGAAAGAAAGCACGGGAGACTAAATTGCTGTTTCTAATTCTCAACTCTCCAAATGTGTGGAAGCGGTGTTTTGAGGGGATTTGTTTTTGTTCTTAAATATAGGGACATTATATGTATTTGTTCTGGACTGGGACAAGTAATTACTTATGTTAAAAAAGCAAACAACAACAACAAAGATGAAGATGTAGAAATGTATGTGACATTTCCCTCCTTCTGGCAAAAGAAACCTTGCTTTGTTCAGTATTCTCATCCCAATAATTCAGTTGGTGTCCCTACATTTTGTAAAAGAAAATGTGCCCAAGATCTATTATTTACCTGCTAACTATTATAAATGGGTGGTACAAAGAATGCAGAGCTCTGAAGATGTTGAGTGCCTGAACATAATCTGGAAAGCCTCCTTGGTGTGATAATACAGTGGCATTAAAATGCTGGAAAGGAAAATGTAGAGACCATGCTTAAAATGGTTAAAATATTCACCTTGGAGACTGACATTCTTCCCAAGCTGCAAGAAGCTCTTTAAAAAGAAATTATAATGAAACATTAATTCGAAAATGATCCAGTCTGAAATATTAATCATAGACAAAAATAATCACAGCTGTGTAATTTTGCAGATGAAGGCTGTGATCCATAAAAGTTCCCTACTGCCCACGGGTACAGTGCTCCATTTATTCCTCCGCTGTAGTTTGCACAGGTAGCTGAACCTTGTCAAACCCCAGCCACACCTGGGGTTGAGAGATCACAAATCTCCAGTGCCACATCATCTGGTTGCAACAACTACGTCTCCCAGCTGGGGAAGAAGATGCTGCAGGCGTATGGCTCCTCAGCAGGTGTTATTACAACTGGCCCCATCAGTCATGCGGCAGAATTTATTATTGTCATGCAACATTTGGGACGTGTAATTTCTCAAGCTCAGGTATGCCTGGAACATTCCAGGGATCAGGGGCTGGTGGGTCACCTTGCAGTGCTCTGCTGCATGGTTCTGTGGGTTCTTCTCCCCCCCCCCCTTTATTGTTTGTTTTTCAAAGTATGTTTTTTTTGCTATATTTTAAGTGGATGTTTTTAAATAAAAATAAGAATAAACATTTTGCATATCATAAAATATAGAAGCCATACCTAAATTAGTAAATGGTGTTATGTGCATGAAGGAGATATCCATCTCAAGCTTTTCTGGTTTTTTCACTGGACTGCATTGGTATTGCATGCTATCCTAGCAGCACTGGTGTTGGCATCCGTCTGTCTTGGGAGGAGTGCATCTTTGGGGGGGTGAAGTGAACCCATTGGAGAGTTACAGTGCCTGCTGTGACTGTAGAGCAGTTGCAGGAGAATTGCAGTTCTACTCAGTCGGTAGAGCATGAGACTCTTAATCTCAGAGTTGTGGGTTTGAGCCCCACATTGGGCAAAATATTTCAGTATTTCATGGGTTTGGACTAGGTGTCCCTTTTTTATTATTCTACTGTTAACTGAAGGCGAGGATCTGGCTCATTTGTGAATTTCACAGACTTGTGTCCGGGGCAGGAATTGTACAGACTTCCTCTTCATTATTCATGTATGTAATAAAGTCACCGGAAGCTTTTTAAACCCAATTTTATTATTGCAGTTTAAAAATTAATCCCAAATTGGGAAAAAGGAGGTGGTTACCTATATGAATGAAGTAATTTTTTTTTTTGGGGGGGGGAGTAGGAAATAATAAAAAGGAGGGAGGGAGAAAAAAGTGGACAAAGTTGACCCAAGGAATGTTGGTGCCTGAATCAAACAACAAGGTGGTGTGCCTCCAAGTGGATTAAAGTAAGATACAACACTGGAGATGGGATAGCATCGTCTGCTGTAATTGAGGACAGCAGAGTAGCTTAGGAAACACAGGGCAAGATGGACAGCAGGCTAGCTTAGAGAGTATATGACAGACTGTGCAACACACACTTCATTCTGTCCTCCAATATCTTGCCAGTGCTCACTGCCCAAACACCCTGCATCTGCTGCCTGAGGCAGCTGCCTCACTCTACCTAATGGTGGCACCAGTCCTGAAGGGTTGTAGAATTTCAAAGAAGCAACACACAGCAAACAGATGACAATAGCAACATAGGAAGCTACCTCATGCAAAGTCAGACCATTGGTGCTTCTGTTATTGAGCATGTCTCAATAAAAGCTGAGCAAATGTCTTCACATTTGTCCTCTTTGCACATATGTCAATACTTTGCCAAATAGGGGCAAATAATGCAAATCATTAATCCATTGTTGTGTGCCTTCTTTTTTAATGTTGGAGAATCATACACTGAACCATTCCTGTTGCAAGCATGAGTCACTGCTCATGATGGCCACACAGATTTATGGAGCAAGCCTGGGCTTTGCAGTTAATTACAGCTGTGAGTATAAAGTGCATTATTAATAGCAACTGCAATGTTATAAAATTAGAGTCTTATGGGCAAATGCTAAAAGCAAGGAAAACATATTTATAATGAATATGCTTCATTCACTGTTGTTGCCTGATATGAATGAAACATGTTAAGTATAATGAACTTACACCGATAGCACATCCTAAGGACTCAGGAATTTGTTCATGGCATCTTAGCTAATAGAACTGAGGAGGAAATACATGAAACACTTAAAATATTCATTACCCGTCATGAGAAAGGCACGGTGGGAAAATAGGCGGGGGAGCAGATTTTCATGTAGGGCCATCATTATAAATAAGAACGGAGATTGTTCAGTAGTTCAAAACTCAGCTCAGGTTGCAAGCAGAATACATGACCAGCATAAAGGTTATTCTAATTACAGCTGATAATGAAGTTTGAGAGAGTAGATGATTAATGAAGAATGTTTGTGTTATGAGAGCTAATAATAATGTTTCCAACGATTCACAAATGCCATTAGGTTATGGTGATCAAATCCCTGTTTTGTCCGCTGTGAAAGTCTGTGCTAATAATTAGGATGTGCAAGCCAAGAGAAGCTATGAGCTGTGGAGAGGAAATGTATGGAATAATTTGTGTTGCAATGTTGGGAACAGCCATCAAAAGAAAATAAAAATCTACTGTGGGTAACTAGCAAACTATGACAAGTATATATTGTTTCGAATGTCTACCATGCAGATCATACAGTCAAACTGTCCAGTTTGAGTTGAACATCGTGTGACCCTACCCTGAACTAACTGCAGTTTCAAGACCATATTCAAAGTTAGCCACACTTATAATGTGGTACATAGGTAGTTGCCTTATACTGATACTGAGTCCATCTAGCACAGCATTGTTGACAGTGACTGACAACAGCTCTTATGCGTTTCAAATAGGGGACACTTCTAACCCTATCTGAAAATGATAATGATTTAGACTTCCTAGCCACTTGCTGCATACACAAGAGATCTTCTCCAGGGCAGAGGTGAAAGCTGCCTATAAAATATAATGGAGAAGTGTCAGGTACCACAGGTCTATGAAAGTATCTGGATTCAGGGACGCGGGTGGCGCTGTGGGTTAAATCACAGAGCCTAGGGCTTGCCGATCAGAAGGTCGGCGGTTCGAATCCCCGCGACGGGGTGAGCTCCCGTTGCTTGGTCCCTGCTCCTGCCAACCTAGCAGTTCGAAAGCACGTCAAAGTGCAAGTAGATAAATAGATATCGCTCTGACGGGATGGTAAACGGTGTTTCCATGTGCTGCTCTGGTTCACCAGAAGTGGCTTAGTCATGCTGGCCACATGACCTGGAAGCTGTACGCTGGCTCCCTCGGCCAATAAAGCGAGCTGAGCGCCGCAACCCCAGAGTTGGCCATGACTGGACCTAATGGTCAAGGGTCCCTTTACCCTTTACTTAAAGCTACTTTTTACCTTCTTTTTTGAAATAAAAATTGGTAAGTCTCTTTTTTATTTAGACCTTGTAAATATAGATCACACATCCTTTCCCTCTTGGCATGTTTTATTGTTGACTTAGTGCTGGCTTGGTCATGTCCACAGAATGCTAGATGGCAGGATTCCCAAGGACATGCTCTATGGCTTCTGCACCAGGCCTGTTGGCAGACCAACTCTGCCTTACCAAGATCTCTGAAAATGTGACATGAAGGCTGTCAACATCAGCCCTGCCATGTGGGAATCCCCTGCAGACGACCGCGGTGTCTGGAGACAGGCAGTCAAGTTGTGTATCCATAGCAGTGGCCAGAGGAGAAATAACTGCTGAGAGGATCGCAGAAATGGCATAGTACATCTGGATGCCTTTATCTGCCTCAGCTGCAACAAAACATGTCTCTCCCGCATTGGTCTCTACAGCCATAGCATGTCCTGCAACCTTCCAACAGAGGGGCGCTCCCCTGAGACAGACAGATGCCACACAGCACAGAAAATCACATAGCTGTATCCTATATTTCTTTATCAGAAATGGTGATAACTTATCCTTTTTTAAAACAAATTTGCAACCACCGGTCATTATTTTTTAAAAAATTAAACAGAAGGTAATGATGAAATCCAGGATTTTAGTGTGACCCTGATTGGGCTTCAGCATTTTACCTTCCCTACCACAACCAAAGTAGCAGCTCTTTGGTCTTTTTGCTTTAAAAAAAATAATGAAATGAGTTTTATGTTGTTTTAAATTGGCCTGCCACAAAGCCAGAAAATATCATTAACTTCCTAATGCACAGGTTGGGGATAGGTGACTGTATATGGAAAAGATTAGTTCAACTAAGCAGAAGTGGGTTTGTTTGTTTTTAAATATACATAATCAAATTATCATAGAAAAAATATTTGCAAAGAGACATTTAAGAAGGGAGAAATTTCATGCTTTATATGCCACTGCTGGAAGCCCCAAAGCCAAGATGAGTGAGTTAGAATTTCTCATAGCAAAAGCACTTCCACTTTTTCACCCCTCTCCCACTATATTTATGTTAATATATTATTATTATTAATGTGAAAGGGAAAGTAGGAGAGAGGCATTTATAATGTGAATGAGCATTCTGTCTAATGTGGGCTTTACATTCACATCACAAACCAACTGAAGCAATACAGGATACATTATCAGAAACCAGGCAAGTAAGTGAAAAATCAAAAGAATGCAGGATATATAATCTATAGTACTGTATAAACAGCATTGGCTATGGCATAGTAAAAGTAAAGGTAAAGGTACCCCTGCCCATATGGGCCAGTCATGTCCGACTCTAGGGTTGTGCGCTCATCTCACTTAAGAGGCCGGGAGCCAGCGCTGTCCGCAGACACTTCCGGGTCACGTGGCCAGCGTGATGAAGCTGCTCTGGCGAGCCAGCACCAGCGCAGCACACGGAAACGCCGTTTACCTTCCCGCTATAAAGCGGTACCTATTTATCTACATGCACTTAGGAGTGCTTTTGAACTGCTAGGTGGGCAGGAGCTGGGACCAAAAGACGGGAGCTCACCCCACCGCGGGGATTCGAACTGCCAACCATGCGATCGGCAAGCCCTAGGCGCTGAGGTTTTACCCACAGCGCCACCCGCGTCCCTTGGGCAATGGCATGGCACTATATTAAAAAGAAGTATGCCTTCCAATACGTTAGATGAACTCTTCAAGAACAAATTCAAACTCTTCAATTTCCACTGAATTCCTATGCGTGGAAATTTCAGGTTATATTATGACCCTAAATAATGTGCTAAAGATACATTTTTGTTTCTGTGATATATTAGCCCTGAAATTTTGGAGAAACAGCAAAGCCAAATATATATATATATAACAAAGTTACTTCATTAAGCTTCAAACTGACTAGCTAAACCTCACATGAGGCAGAACACCAGGAAGAAATGTATAGATAGGGATAAAAAAAATGTTTGTGTCATGGAACTGATGAGAGAAGAGGTGACTATTGATTATTTTCTCCTAAGGGGTGCCATGTTGCAGTTGCTAAAAAAGAAAATAAAGATTCTAGTAACTGTTCCTTCCACTGGCTCATTTCGTTAGTAAATGATTATGCTATAGTTTGTGCCAAGATGTTAGAGAAAAGACCTGTTGAGACTTGTTTGATGTCAGCACCTCAAACAAGATCACAAAATTTCTATATTTTAATCGATACTATGCGTTTTAGCAGTTTTGAATGCACATTCCTTTGAAAGTTAGGGCTTAAAACAGCTGAATAACAGTTTTTTAAAGGTACACCAGTATCAAACCTTCACTTTGGACGGCTGCTTTTGTTAAAGGCTATCAATTACCATTTCTCTGATGGTTTTATCCATAGCCTTGCTAAACCAAATCATCAGAATTTAAAACGATATACTACATCAGTGTAATTGAAGCTCCTAAAATCTAGCTACAAACAATGGACCAAAATTAAGCATTTTTAAGACCCAGTTATTGCAATGAGAAAGATCTAAGCATATGTTTAACTCTCCCGTGAATATAAATGGGATTTAAAAATGCTTAACTTTAGACTTCCGGAGGCGGCGCGAAACAAGTAATGGCGGTCCTCTTTGCGCTGCGAAGAGGGGCTCCGCAGAAAAGGGTCGTTCGCTGCGGCAAAGCGACGACCCACTAAGAAAAACCACGAGCAGAGTGAGCTCGTGGCCGTGGGATCCGGCGGGCACCTAGAGCGACCCCCAAAACGAAGAAGGGACCCCGTAAGGGGCTCCGGAAGCGCGGAGGGGAAGCGGTGCTGTGGATTCATCGCTCTTTCTGCGGGAGTGAAGCCGCGCGGCTGTTACGGATGAGCGCCGACCTTTCTTCCTTTTACATTGGATTACAAACCAACTACTCGTGAGTAAGATTCACCTGAGATTGGATTACAAAATTTATGAATTTGGCTGAAAGCGGGAGACGAGAAAAAGGAAGTCCGTCTCCCGATGGTGCTTAGTGATCAAAGGCAAAGGATTTGACAGGCTGGAAGCAGCACAGAAGGGCTTTAAAACGAGAGAAATCATACGCTTAGAGAAGCTGGAAACTGAAAGGCAAGTTATTTTTATTTCTTTGGGACTGGCTCTATCTTTCTTTATGGGGATTTTCTCCTCTGCTAAACTTACTAAAAAATTTTAAAGACTTTAAAAACCCAAGCCCCGGACTTGCAGCGGGACAAAAGGCTGTTTTGCAGATACACTTACAAATCTGAAATGGATACTTAGAGGCATCACTGTTGGATACAATTTAACAACTGTACTTTGCACCTTTTAAGAGACTTGTGGTAACATTGTGAGAGCTCTGCTTGAGGGAAAAGGTCTTCTCCAAAGACTATTGTGAATTTACTTAATTGCAGGAACTTTAATGGCGACTGAAATTTTGCTTCTTCCTCCCTGAACTGCAACATTACTCCCTCTAGTGGAGTTTGGGACTTACAATTTCCTGAGAACCAACTTTGTTTTGTCTCTCTGTGGTTTGGTTGTTTACTCCAGGGCCTGCCTTTCCCATGAAATTTTTGACAGCCTGACCTTGAATCCAAAGACAGGTGGGGAATGAGCGACAGAGTAAAAACAAGAGCTGCGTCGAAGGCAGGGAAAGGCAAACTGACACAAACAACCCTATTTTCTCAGGGACGCAGATCTTCAGTCCCTGCCGTCTTGCAGACTGCACCCTCGCCAACAACTCTAGCTGAAGAAGCTGAACAATTAACAGGTGAGGATATGGCATCTGGAGGGTCTAACACTTTGTTAGAGGAAATGTTACAACAATTTGCAATTTTGAACAAAAAAGTGGATGACCAAACTGCAAAAATTGATTTAGCCACATCCTCAATTACCAAACTTTCAGAACAGGTGGCTAAGCATTCACAAGACATTGGAAACCTAAATGACGTAACATCTGAAAATCGAAAATTGGCGGAGGCTGCGAACCAAAAAGCAGAGGCCGCAGCAAAAGGAGTGGAGGAACTGAAAGGAGAGGTAAGACCGCTCCACAAACATATTACCGACCAGCAGGCCTACCTGTCTTTGGTGGAACTGCGAAACAAGGAAAATAACCTGAGATTACGCTCTATCCCAGAGATTGAGAAAGAGGACTTGATAGGTTTTCTAACAGCAGAATTCTCTAAATTCTGGGGTATTAATGAAGACACAGATTTTAAAATAACAACTGCATTTAGATTGGGAAGAGCCGTTGGAAAAGACAGGCCTAGAGACTGTTTGATTATCCTAAGGACTAAGCAGGAGAGAGACAAGCTACTTGACCTACATTTTAACAAAGCACTTGTGATACAGGACAGAAGAGCACAAATCTACAAGGACATCCCTAAGCAACTACTGGATCTCAGATCTAACTATACTGACCTAGCTGGACTTTTGAGAGGTAACGGAATACCATACAGGTGGGAGTTTCCACAAGGCCTTTCATTCAAATACAAGGGAAAGAAGATAAAAATCAAAACGAAAGAGGACAGCCAGAAGTTCCTACACGACAACGGAGAAGACTTGCAGAAAGGAGCAGCAGCTATTTGGCCGCCACCAGAGTCTGGGAAAGAGCCACCACCTTCGGACTCGGACAAAAAAGAAGACACCCAATAAAGAGTAACAACAGATCGACACAGGATGTCTCTGCAGCTGTATAGTTGGAACATTAATGGCGCGAATTCCCCAGAAAAACGCAAAAGGATCTTCCATATTTTAAAGAAAGAGAATTTGGACATAATTTGTTTGCAAGAAACTCATGTGACCAGGTTACACAAGAAGGTGTTAATAAATAAAAGATTAGGCCAAGAATTTATTTCATCAGACAGAGTTAAAAAGAGAGGCGTGGTGATCTACGCCAAGGAGAACCTTTCACCAAAATTCTTGTTTAAAGATGAACAAGGAAGAATCCTGGCTATTGAAATATCGACCCAAGGAGAGAAAATTTTGATATTAGGAATTTATGCACCAAATGAGGGGAAATCAGAATTTTACAAGAAGCTGCATGAGACATTACTGGACTATCTGGACTATTCTAACATCATTATGATGGGAGATATGAATGGGGTTGTCTCTACTTTTATGGATAAGTCACAGAACCAGAATTTGACCAAAGATGGAAGACTACCAAAAACCTTTTTTGAATTAACTGACAATATGGATTTAATTGATTTATGGAGGACGAGAAACCCCCTTGGTAAAGAAGGAACTTTCTTTTCTGAGGCCCATCTGTCATGGACAAGAATCGACCAAATTTGGACAACTAGAGGGCTGGCACCTAAGACTATAAAAATAGAAATCTGCCCAAAGACATGCTCCGACCATAACGCTTTGAAAATGGAAATGAGACTTACTACTGCCGATTCCTTCAGATGGAAAATGAATGACAACCTGTTAAGAGATCAAGAGATTGTAAAGAAGGCCCAAAAAGCTTTAAAGGACTACTTTGAAATTAATTTGAATACCTCGGTGGAAAAAAGAATAATCTGGGACGCGAGTAAAGCTGTTATGAGAGGGTTCCTGATACAACAGAATACGATCAAGAAAAAGTTCTGGAATGGTAAAAAGGATAAGATACTGGAGAAGATAAGAGATGGTGAGAAAAAATTAAGATTAAACCCAAAATCAAAGGAGACTTTAAGAGAAATTAAATTCCACCAGTCACAATATGCGAAATTGATTAATCAAGAAGTGGAATGGAAGATTAAACAAATGAAACAAAGATCTTTTGAGTCGGCGAATAAATGTGGGAAACTGCTAGCTTGGCAGTTGAAAAAGAGACAAAAATTAAATTATGTTACCAATCTAGAAGTTGAAGGAAAGAACATTCAGAAACCGGGAGAAATTAGAAAGTGTTTCCAGAAATATTTTAAAAAACTGTATACACAAGGATCCGAGGATGCGACTGAGATAGAACAATTTTTGAAAGAAAACGGCCTTCCAGAATTATCACAAGAAAAGAGATCAATCTTGAACTGTAAAATAACACAACAGGAAATTGAGGATGCCATTCAGAATATGCAGTTAGGCAAATCTCCAGGTCCCGATGGACTTACCTCCAAATACTATAAGACCTTAAAAGACCACTTGACACAACCATTAATGGAGGTTTGTAACCAGATTATGGGGGGAGGGAGGGCACCAGATACGTGGAAAGAAGCATTCATCACACTGATACCTAAAGTGGAAACTGAAAAGACTCAACTTAAGAACTACCGACCCATCTCACTCCTAAACGTGGATTACAAAATATTTGCGGATGTTTTAGCTAATAGATTTAAAAAAGTATTAAATGAAGTAATTCATAAGGACCAAGCAGGCTTTCTCCCAGGTAGACATTTGTTTGACAACACCAGGAACATTATCGATATTCTGGAACTTTTACAAACAAATATTAACACCAAAGCAGTGTTAATTTTTATTGATGCGGAGAAGGCCTTTGACAACATTTCTTGGAAATTTATGAAGAAAAATTTGGAAGGGATGGGAGTGGGAAGGGGGTTTGAGAATGGAATAGAGGCAATCTATTCAGAACAAAAAGCTAAGTTGATAGTGAACAATGTGGTGACAGAAGAACTTCATATTGAAAAAGGAACACGCCAGGGGTGCCCCCTATCCCCTCTGTTGTTTATTTCGGTCCTGGAGGTTTTGCTGAATATGATAAGGGAGGATCGGCAGGTACAAGGAATACGGGTCGGAGCGAAACAATATAAACTGAAAGCATTTGCAGATGACTTGGTTTTAACACTACAGGAGCCAGAACCTAGTACAAAAAGAGTTTTGGAATTGATTCAGAAATTTGGTCGGGTGGCGGGTTTTAAGTTGAACAAACAAAAAACTAAGGTGTTAGGGAAAAATTTGACGGTTATTGAAACAGAGGGGTTTCAGAAGGAAACAGAACTAAACATTGTTAAAAAAGTGAAATACCTGGGGGTCAATCTGTCTTCTAAGAATTTGAACCTATTTAAAGATAATTATGAAAAATGCTGGTCAGAGGTTAAAAAAGATTTTGAAATTTGGTCAAGATTGAAATTATCCTTGTTAGGACGAATTGCAGTTATAAAAATGAACGTCTTGCCAAAAATGTTGTTTCTGTTTCAAGCCTTGCAGGTCGTGGACAGAGTGGAATGTTTTGGAAAGTGGCAGAGGGATATTTCTAGGTTTGTCTGGCAGGGCAAAAAGCCCCGAATAAAGTTTAAAATACTAACTGATGCAAAGGAGAGAGGGGGGTTTGCCCTGCCGGACTTAAGGTTATATTATGAAGCTGCGGCCTTCTGCTGGATGAAAGATTGGATCTTATTGGAAAACACTGATGTCCTAGATCTGGAAGGCTTTAACAATTCGTTAGGTTGGCATGCGTATTTGTGGTATGACAAGGGGAAAACATATGGAATGTTCAAAAACCATATTGTCAGGAAAGCAATATATATGGTCTGGAAAAAATATAAAGACTTATTGGAAAGTAAAACTCCGAGGTGGATCTCACCAATAGAGGCCAAAGCTCGGAAAACAGCCAATATGGAGGCACATTGGCCGAAATATTGGGAAATAATAGAAAACATTGGAGGTAATTGGAGGTTGCAGAGCTTTGAAAAACTAAAGGATAGGGTGCAAAATTGGCTACACTATGCCCAAATTAATGAGGTTTTCAAGTTAGATAAAAAAATAGGATTCCAGGTGGAAAAATCGAAACTTGAGACAGAGTTGCTAGAACCAAAGACCAAGGTATTATCGAGAATGTACAACTTGCTGCTTAAATGGAACACTCAGGATGAGACAGTTAAGTCAGCCATGATAAAATGGGCTCAAGACATTGGTTACAACATTATGTCTGAAGACTGGGAAAGGTTATGGACCACCGGTATGAAATTTACGGCATGTAATGCCTTGAAAGAAAACATTATGAAAATGGTATACCGGTGGTACATGACCCCAGTCAAGCTTGCTAAGATATACCATTTGTCTGACAATAAATGTTGGAAATGTAAGGAGGCTGAAGGGACATTCTTCCACCTCTGGTGGACTTGTCCAAGATTGAAGGCCTTTTGGGAAATGATTTATAACGAGTTAAAAAAGGTGTTCAAGTACACCTTCCCCAAGAAACCAGAGGCCTTCCTTCTGGGCATTGTCGGCCAGAAGGTGTTAAAAAAGGATAGAACTTTTTTTATGTATGCTACAACAGCAGCAAGAATCCTTATCGCTAAGCACTGGAAGACCCAAGATTTGCCCACACTGGAGGACTGGCAGACGCAATTGATGAACTACATGGAACTGGCCGAGATGACTGCAAGGATCCGAGACTTGGGAGAAGAGGCAATGGAGGAGGACTGGAAAAAATTTAAAGACTATTTGCAGAAGTATTATAAGTTGTATGAAACATAAGACGTCGTATGATTTGGAACGTTAGCCCCAGCAATGAAATTTAATTATTTATGAAACTGATAACACTCATGAAAGAATCAGAGTTGAAACGGGTAAAAAGGATATTATGCTATATTTTTAGAGTAATTGGAGAATAAGAGATTTAAACTTAAATTGCAACTGAAAATATAAAGAAACACACGAAATAAGGGTATAATTTGCTGACAATTTTATTATCAAGAATGCATTTATGTGGGAGATGTGGGGAAGTCCAATGGAAATTTGAAATAAGTTGTCGAAATGGTTGAGATTTTCTGTTCTCTTTTCCTTTTTTTTCTTTTGTTTTGCCTTTCTTTTTGTTTTCTTTGTAATTTGGAAAAAATGTAATAAAAATTATTATAAAAAAAAATAAAATAAAAATGCTTAACTTTACTGGATTACACCTACTGACTTTTGAAAGGCTTTCCAAGAAAAGGCAAATTAAGCCTGCTGCAGAAACTATCACATTATATATTTTGTGTCTCTAATTATTGGTGAGTACTAACACATCATAAATGCCTTTACTAAAGTTCTGTTCAGATTCAGTGAAGCTAAGGTGATGTTCTGAAATAGGTAAGTGTGAAGCTTGGCACAGATAGGATGCTGTGAAATAAGTAGGATTCCAATATGAGGGTGGGTAAGAAAAGTAATTATTTTAAATTTAAAATAAAAGGCACCTGGCTACTTTAGTCACTGTGTTAAATAGCCTTGTCTTACTGTTTATTTTTAGTTATTATTGTTGACCAAATCATGCACCTCTTCAAATTATTTCAGGATGTCAGTATTGGAGCCACGGCAATCAGGATAATATGAATGAGCCAAGGTGTATCGCAACTGAAGAGAGACGGAGCCCACTGGAAATCATGAAATGGCAAAGATGGAAGCAGAGACAGTGGAAAGACAGATTCCAAAACACAGGAAACTGTGGACTATTTGTCCATCTGCTAACCCAGCACTGTCCACTCTGACTGGTATCAGCTCTCCAGGGTCTGATACCAGTACAGTGGTGCCTCAGTTTAAGAACAGTCCTGTTTACGAACTATTCGGTATAAGAACTCCGCAAAACTGGAAATAGTGTTCCGGTTAGCAAACTTTACCTCAGTCTACGAATGGAAGCCGAATGGTGGAAGGGCATCGGTGGCAGGAGGCCTCATTAGGGAAAGCATGCCTCGGTTTAAGAATGGCTTTGGTTTAAGAACGGACTTCTGGAACGGATTAAGTTCGTAAATGGAGGTACAACTATATTGATCTTGAGGTATTTTGAATGCATGTGATTTGCCACTGAGCAATGAAATCATGAGTCAAGCTGTTTGTCCACTGACCGCACCTGCCTCTTTCAACCTTGGGTTCCCAGATATTGTCAGACTACAATTCCCATCATTCCCAGCATGACCAGTGGTCAGTGGATGGGAGTTGCATTTCAAGAACATCTGGGAATCCAAAGTTAACAATGGCTGGTCTTTACAGTCTGGCAATGGCTCTCCCGGCGTGCAGACTGGGGTCTCTTCCAAGATGGTGGCGACTGAACCTTCTGCATGCAAAGCATATGGTCTAGCACTGAGCTACAATCCTCCCCCTTAATAAGGTTAGTCAGGTGCTATGGAGAACAGGAGCTGAGGTCTTAAGGCACAGAATTTATCCACAGCAAGCAATACAAAAGAGAACCAGACCTAGAATCGGGAGGGGTAGAGTTAGGTAATCCATCCAAGGGAGGGCTAGAGAACTGGGAAGTAGAAAACATGGGATGAACAGAGAAGGAATTCGAGGACAAAGGCTGGGGACAACACCATACCTTTAAAGCACATCTCCTCCCTCCACAAAGGATCCTGGGACCTGCAGTTTGTTAGGGATGTTGGGAACTGTAGCTCTGTGAAGGATAAGCTACCATTTCTGGGATTACATTGTTTTTAATAGGAGGATGGGTTTTAAAAGTATAGCAGATATGCAGCAAACATCTGGAAATATTTATGATCGGGTCAGGAGGAATCAATGAGGCCAGCAGGACAAGGCTGGACCACAGTAGGGTCAGGAAAAGTACACATTGCCATATTTTTTCCTTACTGTGCATTCTTCAGTTATTCGTCACACCGCCACACAGAGCCTCCCACAGAATTCATTATCCTGAAGATACCTTGCTCTGGGATCATTTATATGTGGTTTTTCTGAAGACAAGATTGAAACATAGTTCGAGCCAGTTTCTGATCCGCCGCACCTAGAGAAAACACAGTACAGTTAATAACCAAATAAACAAAAAATTACAACTGAAACATTAAAACTACAAATGACAGAGCCTGTGTAGTGTAGACTAGGACCTGGGATATCAGAGTCCAAGTCCCCACTCAGTGTTGAAGCTCACTAACAGACCTTAGGCCAGCCATAGTCTCTCATCCTAATCCACCTCAAAAGAAGGATAAAATATGGAGAGGGAGAAGTGCGCCACCTTGAGGTCCTTGGATGAAAGGTAGGATGCAAAATGTAAAAATAAGTAGAATTACAGCTTTTTCCCAGTCAGGACTCACCGGAACTTTGTTCCAGCACCTCTCTGGTGGGCGCCATTGCCAAATTTTACTCACAGTACTGAGTAAAATGAATTAAATTGAATAAAAATTAACACCTTCCCTTCAGATAAAGGGAAAAGTTCCCTTTGTCATTTGCCTCTTAATTTCAACAAAAATCTGACATTATCCAATTCACTCATAAATGGTGCCAAACAGTTGGAAATTCTCCCCTGCAAGGCTTGGCAGCACAAACAGCACGTTTTATCATAGATCCAAAAAATCAGCCCTTGGGTGCCTTAACCAGCGGGAATTTTTTTCAAAAAAAAATCCTTGTCGCGGGGTCACAATTTCACCAAACATCTGGCGTTATCCAATTCCCTCAAAAATGGCACCAAACTGTTGCAAATTCTCCCCTGAAAGGTTCGGTGGTGCAAAAAGAACATTTTATCATAGACCAAAAATCAGCTCTCGGTGCCTTAACCTGCAGAAAAACATTTTTTTTAAAAAAAATCCCAAACTTTAATGCTTTCCTTTAATATTCCACCACCATTCTGTCCAGTTCAAGTAAGGGAACTACCACAAACCCCAGCTCTTATGTTTCTTGTTTTCTTTTCCTTCCCAAGCAGAGATAATGTGTAAGTGTGGTGCCAGCTCCCTAAAAAAAGTTGACAACTCTGGGGAACCTTTCCTAAAAAAGGTCAACAACTTTGGGGTTCCCCCCCTTAAAAAAGTTCAGCAGCTCTGGGAAACAGGGGTGCCGGAGGGATCTTTGCACTACAGCGGCAGGTATGCTTAAGATGGCCCTGATTACACACCCTTTAAAATAAAATGGAGTCAACCTGGAAAAGCCCAATAGGGTTGTCTCGAGAATGAAAGCACAGGTGTGCATCTTGTAGCTCTGTAGAGGAAAGGCAGCTAGATGAAATTAAAAGATGCTTGCACCTCCTGCTTCTTGGTAAATACTGCATTCAGCTTGGGAAATGCCTCAAAATTTCCCCTCATTTAGGTTTTGTGCCGCGTTGTAATGTATTCCGTTATGGTTTTTCATTAACGTTGGTATACTTTTAATTTCCACTGAATAACTGAACAAGGGGCCCAAACAGAGCCAATTACAGTGGTACCTCAGGTTACAGACGCTTCAGGTTACAGACTCCGCTAACCCAGAAATAGTACCTCAGGTTAAGGACTTTGCTTCAGGATGAGATCAGAAATTGAGCAGCGGCAGCAGGAGGCCCCATTAGCTAAAGTGGTGGCTCAGGTTAAGAACAGTTTCAGGTTAAGAACCGAATTAAGTTCTTAACCCGAGGTACCACTGTACTATTATTACTATCATTACTAGATATTATTAAATTTGTACATTAACAGGCACTAGAGAAGGCGGTCGCCCTGACAACCAACACGCCCGCCTCCCCCCCCCCCATCCATAGCTGTCAACGTTTTCCTTTTTTTAAGGGAAATTCCCTTATTCCGAATAGGATTCCGCACAAGAAAAGGGGAAAGTTGACAGCTATGCCCCCCCCACCCGCATTTAAACAGGCTCCCTCGGTCACGCATGTGCAAAGGGCCCGTCGCCATCCTCAACCACGTGGGCCCCGGTGCAGACGCTTTTGTCTCGTTCCCTCCCGCCCCTAGCTCCGCGCTCCTAAGTAAAAAGGCCCGGGCCGAAGCTGAGGCGGGGAAGAGGCGTGAGGCAGGCCGCGCAAGTGCTCATTGGCTCTCGGCAGCCCTCGTGACAAGAAACCCCGCAGCCTGATTCGCTGTTTCGGGGGTGAGGGGTGGGGAAAGGGGGGGGCTCCTCTTCTTGCTCGAAAGGCCGGTTCGCTGGGATGCTCCTCACTTGAGAAGGGAGGAAAATAGAAGGCGGCTCATGAGGGGCTGGCGAGGGGCTTCGCGGTAAGGTGTCCGGTAAGTGTGTCTGTTTGCGTTGCCCCCCTCGCCCCCCCCCCGCTTCAGCGCTCTGTTTTCCTTGGCGACGAAACGGGAGGGAGGTCTCAGACAGACGACCCCCCCCTCTCTTCGAGAGAAGGCGCATGCGCGTGAAGAGCGCCCGGCTCGCGCTCGTTCGGAGTGGCGGTTGCGGTCAGTAACGGTCGTCCTCTGACGTCGTCCGCGTTCCATCAGCGCCCCCCCTCCCTTGCCCCCTCCCCACACAGGATGGCGGGTGGGAGTAAATGTGGACGAACCTCTCTTGACAGAGGCAGTCTACCTCGGGATCCTACGGAGGCAAAGGAGGCTGTGTGCTGCCCGGGCCCTTATTGTGACACCCCCCTCCCCAACCCCCACGTTACTGAGGCGTCAGGCTGGACCAGTTGGCCTTAACTGGGCAAAGCAGTTCTTACGCAAAATACAAAGGGCAGCACAATTATCTTTTTTACAGGTGTGTAGGAGGGGAATTCCAGCAGGTGCAGCTTCCCTCACCTCTGTGTCAAGCAAGCTGAAGCTTGTCGAAACGTATTGTTTGCTGGAGTCCTGTGCGGTCATAACTTGGGGGGGTTGAAGCGCCATAATTCCTAAGCTGTGACACCCCCACTCCCCTAAAACAGCAGCCACAACCCACCCACAATGTTATCACCGCTCTTCGGCTAAGGGGTAACCTGTCATGTCTGCTGCTCACCTGAGATCCAGATATAACAAGCTGTCGAAGCAGCAGGTGGAAAAGAGCTGGCACACCCATTGCTGGTGTTTAAGGGGAATTACCTATGTAATCAAGGACTTGCTGATCCTCTGAGCAGACTGCCATCCTCCCGGCTGTAATGCAGTATCTCGTACCGAACTCAGTGGGAGCGCAAAATAAATGAGCATGAATTGGTCAGAAAGAGTCACAGGCTTGTGAGAATGCTGCAAGGCCATTGTGTTACCTGCATTGTGTGCGTTTTGTTGCATGTTGCAAGAAGCCGCCATCTCCTCCCCTCTATTGCTCATTTTTGGATCTGGTGACTATTAACCCCCTTTTAGAGAAAAAACAAAATGGGAGATACATATTTTAGTGAGCAAATCCTATTGGTAAAGGAAAGTGTAGGCCTTTAACACAAAACCTTTGTCGATGAAGCACACAAAACCTCTACTGTACAGAATGCAAAGTTGCTTGCAAATACATGATTTCTTAAAAAAATAGCTCCTTAAATGTATCATACCATTGATCAGAAGTTTGTTATATTGTATATTGCTCAAATAATGCAGAGTCCCAGGATTCTGTTCTGTGTATTTTTATCCACTATATTTATTAAGCTGTTAAAAAAATATAAAAACAAGGATGAATTCAAAGAGAGAGAAATGTTCACCCACAAATCACAAGCTGTTGTCTGATTTTTATTTTTGAATGGGTTTTTATTACACGTTAATCTTTATCAACAAGGAATAAGTGGAAGAGAGGGACACACAAAAATACCCAACTTTTATGTGAAGCCATAAGGCAGGGATGGAAAACCTTTGGCTATCTCATCCAGAGCTGGTCACTGGGCATGCAAGCTGGGACTGATGGAAGGTGTAGTTCAGCAACATCTTTAGTTCTGCAATGTCTGTCTTGAATCAAGTCTAGATGCAGACCTTGGCTTAAGGCTTCAGCACTGGGCCAACACCACCTTGCCCCTGCCCTCTGTATTATGTAACATCCAGCCTGATGAAGCATTCTCAATGACTTGGAAGCGGCGCTCACTATTTTGTGACTTTTTGATTCTCCCTGAAGATATTGCCACACAGGATTTTGAAGAGGAATATTTGCATGTTTTCCATATAGTTTCTCCTTCATATCTACTAAACTAAAACAGTGTTTCTCTACGTGTCTAGACACAACTTAAATTAATGACATTTCCCCTCCTAGTGCAACATACTATGTTATTACTGGTGGTAATTCTTACCTGTAAAGCTCTTAATAGCTTGGGCCCTTTTGGCTGCGCCTTCTTCAGTATGACCTTCCTCCTTGCTGTTAATGTAGGGCTAGGGAACCAGGTTGTTGGTTAATAAGTCTCATAATCCCTGACTATGCTGGCTGAGGCTGATGGGAAATGGAGTCTGTACATTTGGAGGGCCAGAGATTCCCAACAACTACAATAAGTTCTGCTTCATCTCACAAGGTTAAACTTCTGAGGTTGTTGAACAAGGCCTCTTGCATCATAGAACCAATGACTTTAAAATTTCCTCCCTGGGAGATGTCCACTTGAGCCTAAATCTTTTATAGGCCTACTTGTTTAGACAGCATTGAAGATTAATGGTGGCAAGTATATATCAGGGATGTCCAACAGGTCAATCGGGATCGACTGGTTGATCCCTGGGAGGTTTTGGTAGATCGCGGTAGATCGCTGGCTCCTCCATCCGGCCTTGCCCTCGCGCCCGCCCCCCACCCCCCGTCCTCTAGATTGCTAGAATGGAAGATGGACTGTCTCCTTAGTGATTTATTGGTGAGTCCCTGTGTTCATTTTTTAGACCTGACCCCCCCAAAAAAGGGATGTTCCTCCCTAAAAAAAGCTCAGCAGCTTTTACCTGAACCCCCCCCCCGAGGGGTACATCACTGCCAGATTTTAATCATGTGAGTAGATCATGTGAGTAGAGTAGTCTCTTGGAAGTTGGACATCCCTGCTATATATAATTTTGAGTGCTTCCTGGGGGGAAATGCAGTGAAGTGGGGGTGGACTTCAAAAGCAACACAGTGAGCAAATTGAGTATGTTCAGTGGATGTGGAATGCTGGTGGCAGTTTAGGGATAGGAGAAACAGAAACCTAGGAAATGGGGAGTTGAACGGAGTATCCTGGAACAGGGCATGGTAGCCTGTCAGGAATTCTAAACACTTCACTATACATGTTGTTGCAGGTTCCGCTTCTAATCAAGAAATATTATTGTATTATATTATTAGAATAGAACATATAATATTACATATTATATTACTAAGTAATGTTATATCAAGTAATGTGAACACTAAGAAAGAAAAAGTGTTTTAAATTAGCAGAATGTCTGTGAAATATTTGTTTTAATTGCTCTGGAGTAAATTGCAGTATGTGATACATGAATCGTTTACTTAACTGCTTTCTTTTGTCATTTTCCTTACAGGACTCTGCTATGGCGAATAAGCTTTATGTGACTTTTCTTTTCATATACTTGTTTTCTGAAGCTCGCCACCATGGCTTGGAATCAACCACTATTTCACAAACTACAGAGAACCTTATACCTGAGAAGGCAGCTGGTATCAATGTTGATTTGGCCACGCTTATGCAGAGACATCACCTTCAGGAACTCTTCTCTCGTTATGGGGAGAACAATACATTGACTATAGAAGGATTTAGAAAACTTCTACGGAGTATGGGCATTGAGAAGGTGAAAAGAATTTCCCAAGATCATGAGCACCACCGTCACCACCATAATCATGTTACCCTCAGTACAAATTCTGAGAAAATAGGTTGCCCTAGTGACGAACCTGTCGGTGGAAGCAAAAATCATTTGAATAATTGGGCAAAGGATTTGTCTAGCAAACAGAATACAGAACACCAGGAGGGCTCTATGAATAGCAAGAGTACAACGGTTGCTATAGCTGCATCCACCTACACCACGACCACAGAAGGCGATCCTTTGATACAGCATTCAGAAACTGCAGAATTGAAGTCTACACGTATAGGCCTTGCCAGCCCCAATCCTAACATTGTTCTAGAAAGCAGCAATGTGAGTTCACTTGTAAATGGAAAAACAAATGAATCGCTTGTTTTCGTGAGGGAATCAGAAAGAGGAAGTTACATGTATTCGAAAATAAGAAAAATTACACAAGAGGTACTTGGAGATTGTTTTTCATTGAAAGGAAAGTTGTGATGTTTGGTAGCGTTGTATTTCTTATTCTTTATGAGCACTTTTTCGACCACCCCCTGCTGCATATTTTCTACATTGCTTTTCCACTTCATAGAATTGCTGTATAAGGGTCAAGAGTTATGAAACTGTTCAAGTCTAAGATTTGACTTGAACCTTGCCAGGGGCATTTGGGTTGGGGCCGCTGAAAACCTTGGGGACAGGGCACTTTTAAGTTAACACTTTTTATTATCTACAGATTTATCTCCCCCTTCAGAACAGCACAAAATGTTCTTCCCCTCCTGTTTTTAACCTTATAACAACCTTGTGAGGGAGCTTAGGTTAAGAGACATTGACATGCCCCAGCTTTGTGGTTGATGGGTCTATTTGTTCCTAGTGTTTTGCTATGCTACAGTATAAAGGTAAAGGGACCGCTGACCATTAGGTCCAGTCGTGGCCGACTCTGGGGTTGCAGCACTCATCTCGCTTTATTGGACGAGGGAGCTGGCGTACAGCTTCCGGGTCATGTGGCCAGCATGACTAAGCTGCTTCTGGCGAACCAGAGCAGCGCACGGAAACGCCGTTTACCTTCCTGCTGGAGTGGTACCTATTTATCTACTTGCACTTTGGCGTGCTTTCGAACTGCTAGGTTGGCAGGAGCAGGGACCGAGCAACGGGAGCTCACCCTGTCACGGGGATTCGAACCACCGACCTTCTGATCGGCAAGTCCTAGGCTCTGTGGTTTAACCCACAGTGCCACCCGCGTCCCTATGCTACAGTATAGTGGCTACTTTATTGAGAGATGCTACGGTATAGTGGCTCGCAATAAAGTAGAATGCATTTCTAAACATGCATTCTATTATTTAAATGTATTTGCCATAAGTGCATTTCTGTTAGCGTACCAGCAATCAGGGGTCTCATGGGTGTGCTGGCAGTATGCTAATACCATATTCCAGTGGGCCAGATCATATCTACTTTTGTGGCATCCGTTTTTTTGAAAGAAGGAGTAGGCAAGCTGTCTAATTGTTCAGACAGGATGGAAAAGTAGTGAATTTGATTATAGCCTTGCAAATAACTAAACACATTTTTCTAGGCCTCAACATTTTATTAGTCCAAAGTTCGTTTTAAAGTAATTTTTGACATATCTGCCACAAAGGGGAAAATAACTTATTCTCTTCCACAATACTCTTCTCCATCTGGTTGTATTGAAATAATTTTTATTCACTATCTGGTAAGTAGCTATTTAAAAGCTTAGTTTAACTATATGCTCCTTTTTTCAACCAATGTGGTTACCTTTAGTTGACATTAATTTTCAAGCCATATGTTTAGAATTCCAATGATTTTAATTTTCATCTGCATCATTAAAAAGATTTTTGAATGACTGTCCACTGCTTATAAAAATTCCCATCATTAATCAAGTTGTCTGGGTAAGTTCTTAATTGGAATGCTATCAAATAAACCTATGTTATGAAACCCTTTGGCCTCTCTCTAACTGGCCTATCAAAATAATTTCTACCTAACTTCTTCCTTTGTTCCCAGTTCTTTAGTATTTTTGGTATAGAAATGTCAAACTTACATCTCCTTAGGTTGATAGGGGTGGCATGTGTCTGTGCCATATTGTGCATTATTTAAAAAAACCTACATGTTTCAACAGCAGATTGCTGTGTGTTTTGGGTTTTTAAGTGGTGGCATGGGGCAATCAAATCAGAGAATTAGTTGCACATTTCTTTTGAATTTTTGCGTATAAATACATTTGTTACTACCCTATATACAGTGGTGCCCCGCAAGACGAATGTCTCGCAAGACGGAAAACCCGCTAGACGAAAGGGATTTCCGTTTTTGAGCTGCTTCACAAGACGATTTTCCCTATGGGCTTGCTTTTCAAGACGAAAACGTCTTGCAAGTGTTCCCGTTTTTTTTCCGCTCCCCCCCCTTTTCTAAGCCGCTAATAGCCTTTTAGCCGCTAATCTGCTAATCCTTTAATAGCCGCTAAGCCTTTAATAGCCGCTAAACCGCTAATAGCGCTAATCCGCTAAGCCGCTAATAGGGTTGCTTCGCAAGACGAAAAAACCGCTAGACGAAGAGACTCGCGGAACGGATTAATTTCGTCTTGCGAGGCACCACTGTATATGACAAATTTTGTTCAGTTTTGCCTGTTTGTGATTTTTTTGCTTTTTTTGGTATAGCACTTGAATCTTTCCAGTTAAGTTCAGAGGAGAGATCGTTTAAAATTAATCTCCCAACATTTATGTATGCATTTTCCTGAAATGTGTTTGTCTCTTTTATAGTGCTTCAATGCTTCAAAACTGATGCTTTCTCATGGAATAAGTACAAGAGTTCCATTGACAGCCATAGAATTTAGCTATATTTGCCCTGCTATTGTTAACCAGATTGATGGCAGATATTGTGTAATTCATGCAACAAGTGAAAAGACAGAAACTCCTCCAAAAACTTATTCATTGCAAGTAGGTACGTTTGTTGGTGAAGTCAAACATTTCCTATTTAATCTCTTCTTTGATGCTGTACTTAAAGCAAAATATTGAACAATAATTTGTTTTGGATGATTCTGCTATCTTAAAGTCTTTGTGGTTTTGTTTTGAAGGGCAAGAAACCTCAAGCAAGGAACGCAGTACCTGTTTTTATTTAGGTGAACTAGTGTTCACAATGAAGCATGCAATCTTTTGTGTTACATAGAAATTATTCCTCCCACTGAGTGTTTTAGGAAATAAAACTTCCCTCCCTGACATAAGGTGGAAGAAATTGGTTACTCAAGAAAGCAAGCTGTTTTTTCTTCTTCTTTTCAGCTTGGATCGGTGGATTTATATCCATTTCTATCATCAGTTTCCTTTCGTTACTGGGTGTTATACTGGTCCCTCTTATGAATCGTGTATTTTTCAAGTTCCTTCTAAGTTTCCTTGTAGCATTAGCAGTTGGTACCCTAAGTGGAGACGCTCTTTTACATCTTCTTCCACATGTAAGTATCTTCTTTTTCATTGTATTTACTAGGCATGAGTCACTTTAGGACATAGTACTACAGTGGTACCTCTGGTTACGAGCTCCACTAACCTGGAAGTAGCTGCTCCTGGTTGCGAACTTTGCCCCAGGATGTGAATGGAAATTGTGCACCAGAGGCGTGCGCGCACGCAGTGAAAAACCTCATTGGCAAAAGCCTCAGGATAAGAACGGTTTTAGCTTAAGAATGCACCTCCGGAATGAATTAAGTTCGTAACCAGAGGTACCACTGTACTGTAAATACGATCAGGAAATGTCTGTAATTGCACCATAATAATCCTACTTGTGGCACACCTCAGTATAATAAAGTTTTTAATTTAACAACTGAGTTTCCACATCAAACTACACTGTGGTGTATTTTTCCTTACATTGGATTTGGTAATCCAGTGTGTGCCCAGCTGTAAATGTTTGCTTGCTACTGTAGCAGTTTATAAGATCCAACTATAAATTTGCTAAAACAAATCCTTTTGTGCCATAGCTGTGCTGCTGTAGCTGAAATTCCTCCTTGTTTCAACTGAGTATAAAATCTATAGAACCCAAGGCCATCACTGCAATCTGAAGATCTGGCATTGCTAACATAAGAAGAGACACTGGTAGCACAGTGCTTTGGTATTATACAGATAGAATGCTCAGTGCAGCACAGCAGCTAAGCAAAGTTTTGTCTTAACCTGGGGTTGTTGTTAAGAAGCTAAACAACAAGCTTCTTGGGAGTCTGCATGTTTGCACTAAGCCACGAGTTGGCTTAGTGTTGCATGCAAACACGGCCATAATACCATGAGATGTTATAATATGGGAAACAGGAAGCTTCCTTATACTGAGTCAGACTGTTAGTTCAGCTAGCTCGGTACTGTTTACACTGCCTTGCAGTGGCTCTCTGGGGTTTCAGACAAGGCTTCTCTCTCAGCTGTACCTGGAGATGCCAGGGATTGCTGCTGCGACCTGCATTCAGAGCACATGTTCTGTCACTGAGCTCTGAACCTTCCTCATACCACTTCAGACTAAGGCAAGCTTTTTTATTTTTTAATGCTCCTCTATGTGAACATTCCATGCAAATAAAACTAATGAACCAGCCTAGAACCTCTGATGTGCAATTATTATTTGCAGGGAGCTGTTTTTACAGGAGGAAGCATTTGAAACTGGTGCTCTTCTTTTAGTCTGAAGTGGTACAGTCCACTCTACCCCCTTTGAGAACCAAGCCTTCCACATGTGTAACCCAGGCTTTAATTAGTGTCACTTTTCATCAAATCAGACATAGGTTCAACTGTTGAAACTGAGATATGAAAGCTAGGAGCTAAATGCCACCGTAAACCAAGGTTATGGGCTCAACAATGGAATGTCTAGGCGCACTTTTTTATAACAAGAATACAAAGCTGAAAATGAATGAACCTGCAGCTAAAATCTTACTTTCATTTTTCAAATGGTCTAGTCCTCATCTGAAGACTGCAAAAAACAAAGCCATGCTTCCCCTGCCCACCCCCCATATATTCTTAAGAGGGTCTCTTCTCCAGTCTCCAGAGAATGGCTGAAAGTGGGGAGGCAGAAAAAGGTCCTCTTTTCCTTCCACTGTGAGGTTTTAATCTGAATTTTTAGGCTCAGAAACTGCTAGCACTAATGAAATTCCCTGTCACAAATTCCCTAGAACAATGGGAGTTTCGAACGCTGCCGCAGATACTCCTCCCAGACTTTGAAATAAACTGATGCTGGCCGACTCTTCCACTCCCCAAGTCTTGTTGTTGTGTATGGAAAGGTGTCTGAAGTAATTTTCCCCCCCTTCTTTCCCCCCAACTTTTAGTCTCATGGAAGTCATCATCATCATCATGAGAAACCGTTATTGGAACACAATAAAGACCCCACTTTAAAGCATCTTGTTTTTCAAAGTGCAGAAGACAGTGCTAACTTGGATTCTACGTGGAAGGGCCTCACAGCCCTTGGTGGATTATATTTTATGTTTCTTGTTGAGCACCTGATCACACTAATTAAACAGTTTAAAGACAAGAAGAAAAAGGTAGAGAAATCATGTATTGAAAAGTGAATTTAAGTTTTTCTGTGTCCAAATCTTAAGGGATGGTTTACACAAAGCTTGAACAGTATAAGCGGTCCTTGGTGAGGGAGCAGGAAGCACTTAGATGAATTGCAGCACTGTGGAGGGAGAGTTTTAAAAAATAAAATTGTGTTGAAAGGGTTTAAAAGTTGATGGGATAAGTAGTGAATCAGAATTGGTTGAAATGTTTCATTTAGACTTGAAACTTTTAATAGTGAGCAAAATGACTTGGGTTGCTTGTTGTGAATTTTATCACTTATGTGCAGTTTCTTTCCTGTATTTCAACTTCTGATTTTCTTAATCCATTTCATGTTTTTATTAATAATAGTCTACAAGATATATAGCATTCAAGATGTGTACCTAAAATGTTAATAACTTAGTGTATTTCTTCAGAAAAAAAATGAAGATGATGAAGCAGAAATCAAGAAGCAACTATCTAAATATGACTCTCAGCTTTCAACAAATGAAGAAAAAATAGACACAGATGATAGTAAGTTTTAATAAATGTTGTACAGCATTGTCATTCAAAATGTTATGGGTTCTTCTTTGTGTTTCCATGCAGCCAAATTGGTATCTAAGTGTATTGTGCATTTTTCTACACATATAGCTAAAAGGTGATTATTGTTTCTGGTCTGATGAACCACCCTTTTTTGCTACTTTTGATACAATGGTACCTCAGGTTACAGACTCCGCTAACCCAGAAATAGTACCTCAGGTTAAGAACTTTGCTTCAGGATGAGAACAGAAATCGCACGGCAGCAGCAGGAGGCCCCATTAGCTAAAGTGGTACCTCAGGTTAAGAACGGACCTCCGGAACGAATTAAGTTCTTCACCTGAGGTACCACTGTACTTCAGTATATTCATATAATCTAAGATGCTCTGGAAATGGCTACAAAAGTTGACACTAACCTATAGCTTATATGAGCAGTATGACTATGCATTCTTAGAATGTGCCTTTCTAGCAGGGTTCACTGTATGGAAGAGATCTTATTATCCAAGAGCAATTTCTCATCGATACAAGATGATGTTTATACTGTATCTTGTACTAATCCATTATCCCATTGCCTAGAATCATAATACTTCACTTTATCTCCTTTACAAAGCAGGAAAGAATAACAATTCACTTCTGACATGTAGCTGCTGCTTAAGGTTTGAACAGCTTGTGGAATTGCTTATTTAAGTTATCTATTAAAGCTGTTTCTAACAGCCCAGTTTTCAAATGCTGTTATGCTTGGTTTTCTGCAAGAGAGCACTTTCATACTGCCTTACCAGCATAATTTACCATTTATTTCTTAATTATACATTCTATTTTTGTGCAATTCGGAAATTTAGGAACCACTTTTCTGTGTGGTTAATAGTGCGACACTGAGTATTGCATCAGTTGACTTTTTAAATAGGAGCCCGGAATGGGGTGGGGGCGGAAGCAAATGGGTAAGCAATGGTTTCAAGTTTAAATGCGTTTTTCATAGTGATAATTTTCCTAGTATTTGTATAAGACCAAGAACTTATTTTCACTTGTATAATTATGTTATGAATTCTGTTGTCAATGTAAAATGGGGCTAGCCGAGCATAAGCCCGCAATATTATCTTGTTCAGCATGTCCAGTAGAGTAAAATACTTCATTGGGCTCCAAATAGGGAAGGTAATTTGAAGATGGAAAGTGTCTTGGCTCAGGGTTGTATGGAGAAATTTCTCACCTGGCTCATTTATGGATTCATCCTATAGTAACTGAAATCTATTTCTGCGGTCATAAGCAGCACACCTTCCAGCCTTCAGATCTGTAGAAAAGGCAAGGTGGCAAGTTGTACATTAGGGTTGCACATTTCTTGCCTATATACGGGAAGTATTGCAACAAGAAAATGTGGGTGGCAGAAGATGTTTATAAAAATGGATCTGAAATTAATGTGTTTCACCAAGTGCATTACACATCTCTCCCGAGACCCATGGTAATAGAAATATCTAAAACTAGAATGGGTAATATGTGGCACTCCAGATATTTATGGATTCTCATCTCTTATCAGTCCCAACCTACGTGACAAAAGACCAGGAGAGAGAAGACAGGTGACAGATTTCCCATCTCTGACATAAAATATTTTATGAGTAAGATATTCAAGTACCAAAAATGTTGCAGTAGGCAAAAGTGTTCTGAATGTTCTGTGGGGTCTTTTTGTTTTGAGAATGTAATCTGCTTTTCCTGTGTTTCACAAAGGGCCAGAAGCTTACTTGGGGGCACATTCACAAGAGCCTTCGAACTTCATCTCCCAGAAGCCAGTAGTACAAGAAGAAGAAGAAGTTATGATAGCTCACCATGAGCCTGCTGACCATGAATATGCATCCAGGGGGTGTAGAAATAAATGCCATTCACATTTACATGACACCCTAGGACAGTCGGATCATCTCAGTCATCATCACCATGATTACCATCACATTTTGCATCACCATCATCATCAGAACCATCATCCACATAGCCATAGCCAGCGCTACTCACGTGAAGAACTGAAAGATGCTGGTATAGCTACTCTAGCCTGGATGGTAATTATGGGTGATGGACTACATAACTTCAGTGATGGCCTCGCAATTGGTTAGTGTATCTTGATGTTTTTTCTTGATTAGTCCCATACATATTGGTGGCCGATCCAACTCTTTTCTGTGCTGTTACCTCTTCATTTCTGGTATTAGTATAAAAGCAGAAAGGCAGAAGCCTTGTAGTCTGCTGTTGCAGAAGGCAGGGCTTCTTTTAATGGGTTTAAAAGGAGGGTAAATAATGGTGGGGCATTAGGAGAAACTTCTTAACAGAAAGAACAGTTTGATAATGGGGATCAGTTACCTAGAGGTGTTGTGAACTCTCCAGTACTAGAGGCTTCCTCAACCTCGGCCCTCCAGATGTTTTGAGACTACAATTCCCACCACCCCTGACCACTGGTCCTGCTGGCTAGGGATCATGGGAGTTGTAGTCCCAAAGCATCTGGAGGGCTGAGGTTGAGCCTGTCTTAGGCAGTGACATTGGACACTAGGGGGCTGGACCAGATGGCTTAGAAGGCTCTTCTCATCTATGGTTGTCTTGACTGGTCTCCTCAAAATCCTGTCATGTGTGAAGCTCACAGTACATTCCCTACCCAGTGGTGGATATACTGCAGATCCAAAGTGTGTTAAGGTTTATAGTGAACTTCTTTAATCGAACGAGGTTAAAAGTACATACCATTTTCTGATGATAGATTCTATAACAGCCATAGTTGAAAACTTTTTCGGTTTGAAGGCTGCATGCCAACAGTGGATGGAGCCAAGGGCAAAAGTGAGTAGAGCAACAGATGCTACTCTTAACTTAGTACCGGTGTTCAAAACTCCCATTGTTCTAGGCGCTTTTCGCGACAGGGAATTTCCTAAGATTTCAGATTAAAACTGCACAGTGGAAGGAACTTCCAACAACTCCCACTTCCAACAACTCTCTGAAGACTGAAGAAGAGACCCTCTTAAGAATATTAGGGGGGTGGGCAGGGGAAGTAACTAGACCATGTGAAAAGTGAATATAGGATTTTAGCTGCAGTTCATTCATTTTCAGCATTGTATTCTTGTTATAAAAAGTGTGCCTAGACATTCCGTTGTTGCACCTATAACCTAGGTTTAAGGTGCCATCTAGCTCCTAGCTTTCATATCTCCGTTTCTAACACTGCTTTGTACAGTGGGCTACATTCCTGCTACATGAAAGGTACAGACTTATACATACACATCTACATCCAGGCAAGCAAGCAAGCAGCCTTATCACAGTTTAAGGATGCATTCCAGCCAGGCAAAAGCACTCAAGGGGACATGGCCTGAGGCAAGTCCAAAGGGTGAGATATAGATGCTTAGAGGGAGCATGGGAGGAAAAATCACCGCTGATTTACTCCTCTCCCAGTTCTGCTGTTGCTATGCTACCCAGAACTACGTCATGGCTTGGCTTGGCTTAGCAGTAGCGCAAACTAGGTCATCATATATTTATATGTGGATGTAACTGCATTCTTCAAGCGAGATTGCTTCTCTTTAATTTTCTTTGTCTTCTCCTAGGGGCTGCTTTTACTGAAGGTTTATCTAGTGGCTTAAGCACTTCGGTTGCAGTCTTTTGTCATGAGTTACCACATGAACTGGGTAAGAGGGAACCAATTTTGGTTACTGGTAGGGTATTGTTTCTATGATTGATTGATCACTGTCACAGTTAAATTGAGGTATTTCATAGTATGTGTGAATCACAGTGATATCCCATCCTCTTGGGCTCCTGTACAATAAACTGCTCAAAGGAAAGTGCTCTTTTTAAAAAGCACGACAATCAACTAAAACGTGGCTATCTAATATTGCTTCGTTTCAAGCAAATGAATTCTATCTTGCTTCCAGACCAACAAAGGAAACAAAATGGTTTGAATGATGCAAATACTTACTTTACACACCGTTGGCAGTGCACTTAATATGGCAATATGCATTGCTGAATGGGAGGTTTTTGACAATATATTGTCAATTTAATGCAAATTAGCTCAGCTTTTCTTGATGTTGTTTAACCAATTACATTAAGTTGTATTGAAGCATAGTGAAATGATACGAGTTTTCCACTGATTGAAAACACAATAAATTCTAACTATAAAGAGCCATTGTGAGGACTCTTGAATAGTACTATTTCAGTTTAATGTAAACTTTATGAGCATGTCCCAGTCCATTTCCAGTAGAGTGGTGGAAAAAAACAAATACATTTCAATTGTGTATACATATGCAGGATATTCATTGTGGCTGCTAAGATTGCTTGGCGCTCCTGTCCTCCAAAAGTTTTGACCACATTAAAAAACAAAAACAAAAGCAAATGAGATTTTAAGGCATAAAAATATTTCTTGGGAATCAGGGGAAATGAAGCAGTATGGTGGACTTTTAGTATGCTGACAAATGACCAAAAATGTTTTGTGTCTCTTGGCAGGAGATTTTGCTGTACTTCTCAAAGCTGGCATGACTGTCAAACAAGCTGTTCTTTATAATGCGCTTTCAGCTATGCTGGCCTATCTTGGAATGGCTACTGGGATACTCATTGGCCACTATGCAGACAATGTATCTATGTGGATCTTTGCACTTACGGCTGGGCTGTTTATGTATGTGGCCCTTGTTGATATGGTAAGTACTGTATATAAGTATCATTGGATATTGATAGCACTCTGGTACGAAATAGTTGCAGCAACAGAACTTTAATCAAAGATGATGCCAGCGTCTGAATTGCTGTATATAAGAGCCTTTCCTCATCAGGCAAAGGGTACATTTAGTTCAGCATCCTAGCAGTGGTTACTTAAATTCAGCCAAGGAGAGCTACAAGTACGACATGAAGGAACATAGTCTGCTTGCTTCTATAGCTGACATAGCAGTCTTCTCTCATTGTCCCTAATAGCAAGCTTAAAACAGGTCCACTGAGAAAGAAGAGGAAAACTATCAGCATGCTTGGGGAACCCCACGCTTTGCAGAAATACAGCAGTTCCCCCATTCAAACAGCCCAGTGAGGACTCTGCATGCTCAATGGACACCAGGAGCCATGACATGTTGAAGGATAGGGTGGATTGGGGTAAAATGGCTTGTTTGAGCTTCATAAGATAGCATGGTTGTCTGGCTGGAACCCTGCACAAGATCACTTAGGTTAGAAATTGGGGATATACTGCAGTATTTTATAGCTGCTCTCGTCTTCACAGAAGGGGAATTATTACCAACTTGAACAACTTAATGCCTCAGCATCAACATGTTCTTTCTATAGTATTCAGATTAATTTTGTTTATGTCTCTCTCTCTTTTTTAAATTCAGGTGCCTGAAATGCTCCACAATGACGCTAGTGATCATGGATGTAGTCGCTGGGGGTATTTTCTGTTACAGAATGCTGGGATTTTGTTAGGTTTTGGTATTATGCTACTTATCTCTGTGTTTGAACATAAAATTGTGTTCAGCATAAACTTGTAATCTTTCTTTCTTTCTTTCTTTCTTTCTTTCTTTCTTTCTTTCTTTCTTTTTACATTCCTGATACTGACATGGTACTGAAAACTAACTGTGGGCACTTTTTACCTCTTAATTGCCTCCTGATTAGGCCTTTTTAGTAGTGTTAACTGCTTGCATACATGGCAAGAATATGGTATGTAAAAAAGTTTTTTTTAAAAAAAGGTACCTTTACCAATATAGTATGTAGCACTATGGGGAAACTGGCATATTAAATAGCACACTTTGCCTAACATAGCCAAAGCTAAAACTGTAAGGGAAGTGTTTCTTTACTATTTTGAAAAGTTATTTAATATTGTAAGGATACTTAATAGCATGCAATGTGAGGTTTTGTCTTAGTCTTGTATATGTTAACAAAGTGATCCCAAAATGAAGTTGTATTGCTTTTGATGTAATATGATAGAGAAAAACCAAAAGCTGTCATTTTCATTCCTGCTATTGCAGGGGGAACAAGTACTCAGAGCATTCATGACCAATTATGCTACTGTAAACAAGTTTTCTAAAGAAGAGATTAAATATTTGGCTTACCATTAAAATTACATGTTCACTTGTGTTTATGTTCACAAAATTATTAACACTACAGTAAAAAGTTGTGAAATGTCCCACTTCAAGGCCTCAAATCTACATCGAGTCAAGGTTCTACGTCAAACAAATGCATGTAGTTTTAAAAATTGGAATGTGACAATATTTTCAAAAAGAGCTATGCTGTGTATTTAAGTGAAAGTGTTGACAGAAATCTAAAACCAGTGGGGGACAAAACAATTACCAGAGGTGCCTCACAATATTGGGAAGGTTATAAGGAATGAACTGCACAGACAAAAGAGCACAAGTACGGGGAGACTGTAGAATTCTGCTCTGAACTGTATTGCGTGCACGCTTAACAGTTCTAAGTTTAGTAGTGCATGGGCCAGAGTGAATAGTTGAATCGGAATTGTTTTTTCACACCATACATATGCTTAAAATAGAAACTAGTGTTGGAAAGAACATCTTTCACTTCCTAGAGAACTGTATTCTTAAGAGCTTGGTGGTATGAAAAGCATGTGTGCAACAGGAGTGTCACAGGCCTAAATCAGCTGCTAAGACGCATGTCATAGTTTGGATAGAGTAGCAGTTCTCCTAATTCTATAATACTAGCTTTTGCTATATATTTTACCAGGATAGCTTACCTCTATGTGCGCTTCAGACGAGAAGCTCCTTAAAATGTATTTTGTTGCTGGCCCAACCTTGCTCATAAAGTTCCATATGATCTGGGTTGATAGATCATATCAACTTAGGTTGATAGCTCAGTCAGTAGAGCATGAGACTCTTAATAATGGGTTCGAGCCATTGGGCAAAAGATTGCTGCATTGAAGCGGGTTGGACTAAATTACCCTTGTGGTTCTTTCCAACTCTATGATTAAATTAATTTAAATCTACTTTTTTGCTGATCGTCTCAGTTTTTTGAGAATTCTAGAGTAGGACTTGATGATCTTTTCCAACTCTTTGCTCAGTGCAGGATGCAGTTGAGGTATCCCTGGCATGTTCAACCTGTGCTTAAACACCTGGCAAAACAGATCTCATCACCTCCTGAGGCAGCCTGTTCCATTGTTAAATGGCTTTTATGGACATGTTTCTCTTAAAGATAAGGCGAAAACTGCTTCTCACCAGTTTCCCGGCATTGGTTTCAGGCCCGGAGCAGCAGTTTCAGAAGATGTAGATTTCATTGGTACTATAGAACAGACCTGTTACTTCTGCAGAGCACTATTACTTTCAGGCTTTCTCTGCAGGCAGAGCAGTTAGACTGATAAAGAGGAGAAGGTGCCAAGGTGCATATTCAATATAGATGCTGTTATGGTCTTCAGTCTCTTAAAAAAAGTTACAGCTATTGAACATTAGTGTGCTGCACAAAGCACTCTGATTTTATGTGTCTATGTAAGGCTGATAAAAGCATTTTTGAGATGATATTTGTGGATTTAGATACAGGATTTCTTTGTTCAAGTCCAGTACAATCCTTTCTACTGAACTGGATACCATCTAAAATTAAACGTATCGAAGCATTTATTTGAAGAAATAAGCACAATAATAGCTTTTGCAATAGTTTTTATAAGGTAAATGATAGTTTTGGTCTAGAAAAGGGTAGTGTCTCCTATGCCTTGGGCTATAATCTCTTTCCTGGCTAGGGCTCCTGTGTGTTTAAACAGGTGAGCACTCCCACCCCACTATGATTGATGTTTTGTCAAATAGTTTTCAAAATAATGAAATTGGTGTATATCTATAGCCTGCCTTCATTCAACTAACAGCTGCTATTTAGTTCCACCTCTACAATACTGGCTAGCAATTTGTACATGTAGTGCTGCTTGCTTCAGTCAAGTTTTTGGGTACTAACTCTTCTTGTGTGGTGGAAAGAAGAGTAAAAAGAAAAGTTGCACAGTACTTCCTATCTGAATAACAGCACATCCAACATTGGGAACATCATAAAGAAGGGGTATGATGATGGATTTGAGGAAGGGAATTTTTCCTAATTGCCAGACTCCTTTTACATAAGAATCTCCTTCCTGCCTCTTTTCTTTTTTTTTTTTTAAGTCTGATGGGATGTTCATTCTGTCTGGTAACATCCTGAGTTCTGCTATCAAAGTTACACAACCTTTCAGACCAGCTCCTGGGCAGGGAGAGAAACCTAAGAGTATATTTTAATTTAATTTCCTAAAGCAAAAAGGGGACACAGAACTTTGAGAACCTTGTGAAACAGTTGATTACACAAGAATGTAGCTCAACTATGTCGTACGCATGGAGATTTTAGGACAGAATTCCAGGGAAATGCCTTTTAAAGCCAAATGTCAAAGTAGAAATAATTTTATTGGGGAGGGGGAAGTCATTGAACTTGGGTAGTAACATGTTGCCTGTTTGAGAAAAGATGGGTTTCAGAGTTTCTTGCAGAAGAGCTCTGCTGAGATACTACATCTTTGCAAGGTTTTTAGAAAAGAAAATACATAACTGCCTAGTGTTGTGTGATTATAATTCACACTCAGTGTGCATACCACTAAAATACACGAGCATTTTCCGTATGCATGCCTACATATTTTATTGCTTAAAGTCACATTTTGTCACGTCTAGAAGCCTATCCTCAGAACTGGAAATTTGACAGCACTGATTCAGAAGAGAAATAAGCTTCACACAAGAGGCATCATCAACTCCAATTTGTCATACTTTCAGGAACAAATGCTTCATGTAGATTCACCCCAATGAGGTAAGTCATAAGTTAATAAATAAGAATGCCATGCTGAATGCTTCTGGCATCACCACCCTGCTTTGTCAGGAAAGGGCTCTCCCATGTATTTTCTTAATATTGGAAGCTGGTGAGTATTTTACTTACTGAGGCTGAATGTTAAGTAATTAGTCTGAGCTCTTAATTCCATGATAGATTTTTTTTTTTAAAAAAAAAGTTGCTGAAACTACTTAGCTGCTCTTTATTTTTAAGCATGAAGTCCGATTCTAGAGTCACGGAACATCTGTGTTCAGAGATTTGCAACTTGCCCATGAATCAGGAAAGTGTGTAGAGAAGCCTCCCACTAGTTGCTGCTGTTCATAAATTTTTTTGGAACTACAATTCCCATAATCGCTGAAAAGTCCATGGGACAACTGATGGGACTTGTAGTCAGAATATCTTGGGGAAGGATACAGGATATCCTTGCACATTCCTAGCAGGGGCACTTCAGTGAGAAACCCAGACTAATAGCTACTTCTGTGCATATTGGCTGAGAAGTGAACTTCACTGACTTTTAATGCGGACGATACCACGCAGCAGACTTAAAAATTAAAGGAAAATGTCATCTTGGTCATGGCATTGTAGAGTTGGAAGTGATATCGAGTGTTATCTAGTTCAACCCCTGCAATACAAGAAACTCCAATAAAGCATACATGATAGGTGGCCATCCAACCTCTGCATGTGATAATACTTTGTGGAAAGTTACTAGAATGTGGGAAATTTTATGGTTAAACCCCTTGACAGTTCAAGCTTCAAGGCCCCAAAATGTAGGTCCCTTCACAACCAGCAATGAGGTCTAGGTAACCAGTTGCCTTCTTCAATGGGGTTATGTTCCAGAACAGATCACCATGCCTTTGCAACATCTGTGCTACTGACTCAAGTGTTGGGATTGTTGAAATATATACAACATAGATCAAATTGAGTTGTGCGACTCAAATTGAGTCTGCTAGACCCAAAACGTTTAAGCAATGTAGACTAAAGTCGCGGGGGGGGGGGTCCCCCGCTGCGATTAGAGGCCCTGAAACTTAAGCTTCATTCATTAGTTTCATAGTGGATCCGCCACTGGTTTAAACACTTGACAGAACGGAGGCAACTCGACAACCCTCTGCCTCTTGGTTGGTTAGGTTGATCGATGGGATGTGGCCAGGGAGTGATGAAATAATAATAATAATAATAATAATAATATAATAATAATAAATTATTTATACCCTGCCCATCTGGCTGGGCTTCCCCAGCCACTTTGGAAAACTTCCAAAAAAATATTAAAATACCGTAATACATCAAACATTAAAAGCTTCTCTAAACAGGGCTGCCTTCAGATGTCTTCTAAAAGTCTGTTAGTTGTTGTTCTCTTTGACATCTGGTGGGAGGGCGTTCCACAGGGAGTGATGGAAGATAGAGGTGTGAATTTTAAATATTTAACTAAAAGTCAAGCGGCCAGTGAACCCAGCCAGTGTTTGCTGTGATTTTGGGCAGCAACCGCAATCCTCCCGCAAAGGACGCAGCAAAGTTTTTGCTCACAAGCCTCGATTCTTATTTCGTGATTTTTTTGAGTTTTCGAGCACTTAAAAAATGCAGCGCGCCTGTATGCCAGCCAGTCAACGGAGAGCAATGCAGTTTTGGACGCAACTGAATTCTGAACCTGGGAGGGATCAGAGCTAGGAGTTTCTTTGCTGCATTTCCAAGTCAGAAACGCGAATCAACCTCACTGCCCTCACCTGTCAACCTGCAATACGGATAACGGACTGCACTGCAAGGCTGTTGGTAAGCTATTTATTTCTCGGCCACAATTCAGAACGGTCTGCATTTGGCGTTAAAAATGTAGCATTGCCGGAGGTTTATTATTTCCCCTCCCACGAACATTTCTCGCGAAATATAGGGCTAGGAAAAGCGTGCACCAGCTTGAGTGTGGCCTAGCTTCTGCCTGACTGCAGCGACGCTAAAATCCCGATTTTTTAAAAAAATAATCAACTCCATGGGGAAATCTGGCAGATGCGAACCCGGAAGCTCCTTATGGATGCATTGATCTATACTTTTTTCCAATCTCTGCCGGGGGATGCCCGGGCGCGAGGCGGTTCCGGGTTGCCGCGCTTGGCTCCGCCCCCTCCGCTCCCGCCTCGGCGCGCGACGTCCGCGCGGTCCTAAAGGTGAACCGTCTCTGCAGATTCGTTTCCCTTGCGCTCTTGCCAATGGCGGCTGCGGCGCCCGGCGTGACGGAGCGCTACTTCACCCGCTGGTACAAACCCGGTAAAGTTGCAACAGCAGAAGCGCCGCGGAAGCTCTGTCTCGGGGCGATGGCTCCCCGAGCGGCCTTTTCTCCGGGCTGCTGGTTGGGGATGGTGGGATTTTTATTTGAAATTTATGAAACCCCTCTTGATTGCAAAAAAACAAAACAAAGCTCAGAGCGGTTTGCAAAAAGATAAAATATGGATCCGGCGCGAAGGAGGGTTTGCAACAGAGATGGGGTTTGGGGGTCGAATTTGCAGACATTATAAGGGGTGCTGGTGGGGGTTTATTTAAAATTTATGAAACCCCGCTTGATTGGGGGGGGGGGAAGCCCCTCCAAAGCAAAAAGACGGAACAATAAAATCGAGAAAAAATGGTAAGCCCTGCTTTAAAGCATGGAAAAGTTAAAATACAAAAATAGATCAAAACTGCCTTGATTGAAGCATCTTGGGTAAAAGGTAAAGGGTCCCCTGACCATTAGGTCCAGTCATGACCGACTCTGGGGTTGTGGCGCTCATCTCGCTTTATTGGCCGAGGGAGCCGGTGTACAGCTTCCCAGTCATGTGGCCAGCATGACTTAGCCGCTTCTGGCGAACCAGAGCAGCACACGGAAACGCCGTTTACCTTCCTACCAGAGTGGTACCTATTTAACTACTTGCACTTGGTGTGCTTTCGAACTGCTAGGTTGGGAGGAGCAGAGACCAAGCAACGGGAGCTCACCCCATCGCGGGGATTTGAACCGCTGACCTTCTGATCAGCAAGTCCTAGGCTTGCCTAAATGGATTTTTCTAAGCAGGCCTGCTTGAGCTCAATAGGCAGGGAATTCCAAAAGTGTAGGTGCTTGCCAGGCTAAACCACCAAGCTTTTGCAAATGCGCAACAGGGGCGACTGGTGGTTGGTTGTTTCATAAAATGTGTTTGCTGCTTGATTGTTAAAAAAAACCCCAACCTCAAAGCAGTTTACAGAAAGAGCAATGAAACCAGGGAAAACCCACAACCCTACTTTAAGACATGACAAAAGTTAAACGGCATGAAGATTGTCCCATTTCTCTAAGCATCTGGATAAAGGTATAGGGACACCTGACCACTAGGTCCAGTCGTGGCCGACTCTGGGGTTGCGGCACTTATCTTGTTTTCTTGGCCGAGGGAACCGGCGTACAGCTTCCGGGTCATGTGGCCAGCATGACTAAGCCATTTCTGGTGAACCAGAGCAGCGCACGGAAACGCCGTTTACCTTCCCGCTGGAGCAGTACCTATTTATCTACTTGCACTTTGACGTGCTTTTGAACTGCTAGGTGGGCAGGAGCAGGGACTGAGCAATGGAAGCTCACCCCGTCGCGGGGATTCGAACCGCCGATCTTCTGATCAGCAAGCCCTAGGCTCTGTGGTTTAACCCACAGCGCCACCCACGTCCTTTAGCATCTGGATAGGATTGCCTTAAAGGGGGGTGTTTTTAAGCAGGCAGCAAAAAGGCTATGCAGCAAAGATGCCTGGCTCCATCTCAACAGGCAGGGAGTTCCAGAGTTCAGGCACTGCTGCACCATATGATAGAGTTCCACTCCCAACATCTGGAGGACTGAAAGTCCCCCATCCCTGCTTTACAGGATGCATAGACACATATGCACACTAGTCCAGTAGTAACTGACTCACTCTCTGATTTTCTAAGTCATTTTGGGTTGCCTCCGGCAAGAGAAAGTGGCTAACAAATTTACTGAATAGGAATAGAATCATAGAATCATAGAGTTGGAAGAGAGCACAAGGGCCATCGAGTCCAACCCCCTGCCAAGCAGGAAACACCATCAGAGCACTCCTGACATATGGTTGTCAAGCCTCTACTTAAAGACCACCAAAGAAGGAGACTCCATTAATTGGAATAGTAATTTATGTAATTGGAACTGCGGCAGCACATAGCCTTGGGCTGGCCTCATCCAGACCCACCTCTTCCAAGGCCAATCCCTTTTACTCTGAAATGAAGACTTACATTGTGATCCCATGATTCCCATTATGTTACTGATCCCAGGGCAGGTTGCAGCATTAAAAACAATATAAGACGCCTAATGCCCATTCCGTGTTTGCAAGAACTTTAGTGTGGCAGTGCGTACACTTTGGAACTCTCTGCTTATTGAACTGAAAAACTTTTTGGCACCTAAGAGCATTCCTTTTTGGGACTACCCAGATGCTTACGAGGTTGCAGTAATTTTAATGTTTTAGTGTTTTAGCTTTTCTATGTTTTAAAGTTCGGTTGTGAATTTTTCTTGATTTTACTGTTTTACCATTGGTAAATCGCTTTGAGGTTGTTGTTTTTTAACAGTCATTTTTTAAATAAATTATACGTTTTATAAAATTAAAAGCAAAAGGTTTGCAACTGCATTTCTTGCAGTTAATCCCCTCTCAACCAGGCTTTAGCCTTTCCACACTTCCTTGTTGTTGTTGTTGTTGCCTCCCCTGCTATAAGAAACAAAAACGGTCAGCTTCTTGGGCCAAGAACTGTGTTTACATAATTTCAACAAATTTCACCCAACCTCATCTCTGCATGTTTTTTTTGGTCTGGAAAGTTATTTATTTGATGGTTAACTCCCTCCTCCACAGATGTCAAAGGTAATCCATGTGAGGACCATTGCATATTGCAGCATTCTAACAGGTAAGCCTTTTTGCAGCCCATTTATTTACATGTTAACTTGGAACGGCTTTTGTGTTCAGTGGGGGGGGGGGGGTCACTCCAAGTAAGTGAGCACAGGATTTGCTCAATAGCTCTTACTTATTAAGAGATTCTTGCCTCAACATTGAGTCAGTTGAGATTAGCTGCAGTCAGGCGCACATCTAAGGGATGGTGCAATTGATCTACCTTGTATTGTTTTAAATAAAATGTGCATTAACTTACTTATTCTCAGCCAGCGCTGGATTGAGGCCTTTTAGGCCTTGCTCTCATGAACAAAAGTGATAGGTTTACTACACATAAGAATTTTTGCAGCTTAATTTAGCTGGATACACCCTGTAACTTTAAAATGTTTCCCTACCTAATTTTTGTACTGGTTATTTTTTTGTACTTTTGGAAAACTGTTTTGAGGCGGCTTCTGGCTTCGTCAAAGTAACTCATCCATAATAAAGCGGGGCTTCCCAAAGTAACATAATTTACTGTATTCAGCAATTTCCCTAGCAGTTAGCTCTAGAGAAGTCCAAGCAGTTCATTGTTCGAACCTCTTTTCTTGTAGAATCTGTGTTGTCACTCTCGCAGAGGCTCACCCTCTTCTTCAAAAAGGAAAATCCATTGAGAGGATTAGTTACCAGATCAGTGCCAACTGCAGCAGGCTGCAAAATAAAGTTTCTGGGAAGTCTAAACGGGTATGTCTCATTCCATTTTTTAACTTGGCTTTAGTGTGATTGTCTAGTAAGAATTCTTTTTTTAAAAAAAACACCGATTCTGCTGGACTTAGAGGAGGAACAATTTTTAAAATATTGTTATCTGTAAGGGGCCTATTGGTATTTACAGAGGGGTTAACATGATATAGACTAAAATAGTATGTGTCTGTTGTTGGCAAATGTATTTATGAAGCTATTTTGTTTGATAGAAGCCCATCTTCCCCCTTTTCCTAGTGACCTGCGCGGCTTGCTTCCTCTTCTGACTTAGGGAAGATTAGATTGCATTAAGAAGAGGGTCTCTGCCTGTCGGTATGATCCATCATACTTGAATTCCCTCCCATATTCTTGCTAGAAGGAAAACAAGAATAGTCTGAGGCATTACCTTACCACTAAGGAGGGAGGCCAGTCTGCCAGTTACTAAATGCCAGTTCAGGTTTACTGAAACAAAGTCAGGGCCTAGAGCAAACTTTTCCAGCAGGGTGCCAGTCCACTGTCCCTCAGACCTTGTGGGGGCTGGACTATATTTTGAAAAAAGAAGAAGAAAATGAACGAATTCCTATGCCCCACAAATAACCCAGAGATGCATTTTCAATAAAAGGACACATTCTACTTATGTAAAAATACGCTGATTCCCGGACCGTCTGCAGGCCGGATTTAGAAGGCGATTGAGCCGGATCGCGCCCCCGGGTCTTAATTTGCCTACCCATGCTCTAAACCTCCCTATCTTCTCACAAAACCCTCTCCAAACCACATCCTCCACCCGTCCTGCTCTGTTTCAACTTCACTTGTTTTGGCCTGGCTAGACTTTGTCCTTGAAGTGTGATGATGTCTTCTGCTTATCTTGAGAGGGGTGTGTGTGAAAATCTCTGAATCTCTGGAGCCAGAATGCAGCATACTGTACAAGGAATGAGACACATCCATTGCTGTTTTGTCTACTGTCTCCATGAACCACAAGTTGCTTGCAGAGACCACAGAAGACGCCCCCCCCCCATTTCTAATCCTGGTGTCAATTGCCTTGGGCACCACTGTAAGCATTTCTCTGAAGGAGAAGGGCGTCCTCAGCAAAAATCATGCTATCATTCCTCCTCATCCCAAAGGCTTAATGTCAGGTTACAACAGATGTAAGTTTATACTGGCAGCCTAATGGGTTTTATAAAGGACCCTGGATCTGAACATGGGTTTCCTGGCATTCAGAATCTAATGCCTATCAGTTTTGTCCACATTAAGGAAGGAAACGGCATCTTGCTTAATTTAGAAGCTTTTTGTTCAGAACAATAAAACAAGGCCCCTGGACTTTTACTGCTGGCAATGAAAGCTGTCAGGCTATTGCAGAGTTTCCTTTTCTCAGAGTCTTAATTTGTATAACCTCTGTTTCTCCCCAGGGTGCTCAGTTCCTAACAGAACTTTCCCCTTTGTGCCGAGTTTTCTGCTCAGATGGAGAAGAGTATACCATATATAGGTAAGCAGGAGAGTTTTGTTTACCTTGCGTTGCTTCTACCATTCGAGAGTTTACTAAACTGGAAATTCTTTGCAGCTGTATAAGAGGGAAATTGATAGAGGTGAATGAAAACATTCTGGACAGTCCACCTCTGCTGCAAGCCAAGGTCAGAATTTTAAGCTAGCTCTTAGCCCTTCTCTTCCTTCTGCATTCTCTCTCTTACTTTTTGTCTCACTTCTCATGTTTTCCCCTCTAGCCTTCCACAGATGGGTACATAGCAGTTGTATTGCCAAAGTTTGAAGAAAGTAAAAGCATAACTCAGGGACTTTTGACGAGGAAAGAATACGAAGATGTTCTGTCAAAACGCTTTAATTCCGTTTCTTGATAAGATGCACAGAATGAGAACTCATCATTTTACTAGCAGTCGCATGAACTGAGCGAGACTGCTTCCAGTATACCCCACAATAAAGTGACTTCTCCGCTTTCGTACTTAACGCGGAAAGGAGAACTGAATAAAAACGCTTTGAATTTCAAATAGCAACAGGTCTGAGAATTTGTTCTTTTTTCAGCGCAAGCAAGCAATTTTTTACAAAAAGCACTTTGAAGGTTCTTTTATTAACAAACTGTCAACTTAGTACTTAAATCTCCAGTGATATCAGTGGAACTTCAAGAGAACTTAATTTTGACTGTGGCATTTAAAGGGGGATTGCCAAAAGACAACCGTGTTTCCAGTATCAACAGAAGTTTTGTTTACCTATAGTTTATCATTTCACCCTCTACTTTATGAAGTGAAGACTAAATCTTGACAGAGTGGCATCTATCTACCATTAACAAGTTTGTTATTTGGAAGAGTTTAATGTTGAAATGTACACCTGAGCGAAATATTGTGGATGGTAGCTAATGCAATAACTAGACACTCACTAGCTAATACAGTGGTGCCCCGCAAGACGAATGCCTCGCAAGATGGAAAACTCGCTAGACGAAAGAGTTTTCCGTTTTGGAGGTGCTTCGCAAAACGAATTTCCTATGGGCTTGCTTCGCAAGACGACAATGTCTTGCGAGTTCCTGCTGCTTTTCCCCCCTTCCCCCTCTTTTTCTAAGCCGCTTATCAGCTGATCCGATCAGCAGATAAGCCGCTAATAGCGCTAATCCACTAATCCTTCAATGGGCTTGCTTCGCAAGACGAAAAACCCGCTAGACGAAGAGAATCACAGAACGGATTCTTTTCGTCTTGCGAGGCACCACTGTATGGCCTTTTCAGTCACATGGTAATTTGAGTAGGATGCTTAACCTTTCTCCTCACTTGCCCCTTTTCTACACAGCCAGCTTTTTGCCTCCATTGAGAGTTTGGGATAGGACTGGCGTTGCAGAAGAAAAGAGGCAAGCAGGTGACAAGGACAGAAAATAGATGGCGGGGAAGCCCTTATTCCATACTTTGCACATCAGAGTAATGTGCAAAGTAATGAGATTGGGAATTCTCTTTTTGCCATTAAATGTCTAATTTTTATCCTAAGGTAAGAGAATAAAAAGGAGAAATTAACCACAGCCACATCAGTCATTGCCTAAGTTTCTCAGGCTTGCAGGACTCTCTAAATAGGGGTTGAATAATAGCGAGACTTCAGACCAGAGCACTTCAATAACTACAGCAAACATACATATATACATCTCAAACAAGAATGAAGAATGTTTAGTTTCTACAAAACAAGTAATGCCCTCTTTGTAGTGACTGGTTTTAACAGCTACAACTTACTTCCAAGTGGAATTATATAACCTTTGTTAGCTACCTAAAACTGAGGGATAAAATTTTACACTTAAAGCTGCAGTCCTAAGCTCACTCACTAGGGAGGGAAATCTCCCTGGGAGATATTTCTGATAAAATAGCTTAGAGCATACGACACAAATTTTACTGACTGTGTGAGCGTACTATAAAAACAAACAAGACAAACACAAGCTCTTAACTAGTTGGCTTCATCAGCGCTAACAAAAACCTTTATTTTTAGCTTTGTAAGTTGGTAAATTTGGTGGTGTTCTTTTTTAAAAAGTGAGGTTTTCAGAAGGCTTTTATCCTTAAAGCTTTCTTGTAGCTAACAAATGCTTTCAGAAGAAACAGCAGCTTGGAGACCTTGGGACCAAATCTTGCCCCTAAAGACACTATGCCTGCCTCTTTCCCTTCCTCTCAAGGTAAAAGTGGGACCTGTGGCAACAGAACCTGTTTGCAGGTCACTTTAGGAGGAAGGGGGATAGATCCTAGTCCCATCCGTTACTCCCTTTTCAAAAACACTCTTCCACAATACCTATTTTCAGACCAGGGTCCTTAGTGGTGACTGTTAAACAAACAACAAAATACCAGTATTGGTCCGCCCACCCCATGTAGCATATCAAAAGACTATCCAGTTCATGTGCATAAAGATCTATAGCAGCATCTTTGGGGTTGTAGAGTAAGACATTCATAAATGCACGGGATTACAAAAATAGCGGTACATATTAATAGTGAACAAAAAACGTATTCATTTTACAAAAATATGCAGCCATTTAAAGCTGTGTGTTGCTTTTGTTAACTGCCAAGTACCATGACATCTATTAGATGTGAAAAGGTTACAAGAGCTTTTTCTATCCGGGTTTCACCTTTCTCAAAAGAAAGCAATTAGGAGAGGCTTAGTGTACAAACTCTCATATGGAAATCTTTTTGTTCCCAAAAAGCGCCTTAGAACGGTTTGTTCTCCAAAACACTGAGGTATGCGACGTGTTGTTCCAAGCATTTTATCCCAAAGGAGTCTGCTCTCCCAGCCAGGCCACCGCTTTCTCTTGCTACGGTCTGCAGGCCATTTTCTCTCCAGGGATGATGGGCTCTAAGATAGTCATTTCCTCCTCTGTGCTGCAATAAACGTAATTTATAAATACAAGTTGTTGCTCCATCCAGAAATGGGTTCATTTTGCCCTTGAAGCTGTCCCAGAAACTCCAGCGGGTGCAGAATGCTGCAGCGAGGCTCCTCACGGGGTCTCTGCCATGGGAGCATATTCACCCAGTGCTTTTCCAGCTGCACTGGCTCCCGGTGGAGTACAGGGTCAGATTTAAGGTGCTGGTTTTAACCTTTAAAGGCCTTCACGACAAAGGACCCTCGTACCTACGGGACCGCCTCTCCCGGTATGCCCCACGGAGAGCCTCAAGGTCCATAAATAGCAACACCCTAGTGGTCCCGGGCCCTAAGGAAGTTAGATTGGCTTCAACCAGAGCCAGGGCCTTTTCAACTCTGGCAGCCTGGTGGAACGCTCTGCCTCATGAGACCAGGGCCCTGCAGGATCTGATTTCTTTCCACAGGGCCTTTGGCTTGGAGCCAATTTGATTCCCTCCCTCTCTTTCTTTTTTCCTCTCCTCCTGCGATGAGGCTACATTTTAATATTTTTATGTTGTATTTTAATTTTGTTTTTAAGTTGTAATCATTCAAGTTGTTTTTATTATTGCTTGTAAGCCGCTCTGAGCCCGGCCTTGGCTGGGGAGGGTGGGGTATAAATAAAAATTATTATTATTATTACATTTAGATGATGTGTGCATGCCCACTCACCTTTCTTAGTAACCTGCAGCTAAGCGGAAGAATGTGGGCCAGCAGATCGAGAATATACTTTGCTTTGTGAATGCACGCGTCCACCTAAACACAGAGTAAATCTGGGCATCACAAAAAAGTTCACGAAATGCCACCTGTGAAAATTACTTTCGCACTTTTATCAAACACATTTATTAGTGGCTCAAACTCCACTACGATTTCTTCCCTCCACCGTCACCTTTTAAGGATAACGAGCGCAATCCGGTAGGAAGTTTTCCTGCACAAGGCTTAATTAAAGGAACAAGAATCACATGAAGACACAATAGCACACTTGCATGGTCCCAACTCTCTTAAACTGCTCTCTTGCAGGATTGAATTGGATTGAAAGGCTTTGATCAAAGAACTAGCTGTCTGGCTTTCAAGCAATGAACCTGTTACATTTTTTCAATGCCTTAAAGGTGATTTTTGTATTGTTTTTGGAGAGTCCTTAAAAAGGTAACCTCTCTCTTTTAAAAAATGCACAAATTTAAGACAGCCCACCATTTATTATTACTTTTGAGAAAGGAAAACAGGCATCTTTGTTTTCTTTAGGGTTGGGAAGCAAGCAATATGCTGAATACTTTGTAGTGAGCTTAAAAAGAAGACAATTCATGGTATCTGTGTTACATTAGACATGCTTTAAAAACAGGCCTGAGCATACATTCTACAAGGTGCTGATAGCATAACAAGATTTGTCCTTGCTTTTTAAAAATCTGGGACCCCTATTTCTTTGTTGGAACAAGGGAACTTTTTGGAGCACCACATTTGTTTCCAGAAGACCTGTTTGGCTACGATTTGTTTTTAAGCATCACCGTATAATTGTAAAATGGCCTCCCAAGTTGAGACCTGGCTAATTTTAGCGACATAATAGCACCATACCACCTCTGCCTGCTCTATTCAATACACACAGCTAAATAATATGTGTGATCCTCAACATTAGTCATACTCAAAGCAGGCTTACTGATTTCACTGAGTCTACTCTCAGCATGACTAACACTAGGTTTCCTTCCTTCGACTACAAAAAAGAGAGAAGATTGAAAGAGCAAGTTCATTTGGCAAAACTGTGTTTAAAATTTATTTAGAAGCTTACCTTTGTGAAAGTTGCAGTTTTGCCCTGAACAGGGGTTTTGGCTGTTACCTGAAGCTGCTGATAAGCAGGGACCATTTTGTCAATCTCCTGTAGAACCAATGGCTTGTCATCATCTTCCAGCTGAAACGAACACATAGATGCCTCTAAGATAGGAGAGCTAAACACGATGGAATTTATATAAGGGGAAAAGGCTAGAAACCAGGCACGGAAGCATCAAGAACATAAATTTTTAAACGCAACTTCTTTTCATATTTGGAATTTGTACAGTACCTGATTAGAAAACGCAAGGAGAGCCGAGGCGAGCTTAAGTCCTTCTGCAGCAAAGGCCTAAGACAGAAGGGGGAAAGTTAAATGCAAACCTAAAAAACAGTCAACACAAGAGATGAGGGGAGGTCCTACTCTCAACAACAGGCCTGGAAACCTGTTGAACAAGTCAAATGCAGCTCAAAAGGAATACACTTTAAAATACTGTTGTTTAAGAGAGACAGCCCACTTAAAATAAATACACTGGTGTAAGAGTGTGTGTGTGTATTTAATAATACATCCACTGGCTGTCTGCAGTCCCCTCCCTTTTCCTTGTAGCCTATCCTGACCTGCAGACTCGAAAAGACCTGCTCCGAAAGAGAAACGGAGGCACAGGTATATCCAGGATCAGATGTCCACAGTTTGAATGATATATATGGGAGGCAACACAGCAATATTCTTACTGTCTCCCACCAGAATAAAACTGGGAGGAAAGATTAAAAATCAACTTGGGGGTGAATGAAGCAAGCCCTTCTCTTCTCCGCTCCCAAAATTACAATCAATACACAGTTCACATATATGGAGACCCTTTTTTAAAAAAACAAAAAACCCTCAAGATACATACAAATGTACTTATTAGATTTCCCCCACCTATAAATGATACCTAAGAGGAATAAGGTTTAGGGAAAATATTAACCTAGACAAAAAGTGCTATATTCATTAGGCAACCCAAAAGCCCCATGATTTAATTGCTCGGTGTTTTTGCTAACAGAACCTCACGTTGTTCCAGGAATTAATTAAAACATTTTGCTGACAGCATCTTGAAAGTAGTTTGCGAACTCTCTTTTGGTTGTTCATTACCTCCGACTGCTGAAATAAATCCTGGGTGGTTTTCAGCAGCCCTTCCCCTCTAAAGAAAAGAGAGAGAGAGAGAAATAATAATGATAATAACAAATCCAACACACTAAAGACAGTTTAATCTACAAAGCCCTGTGATTAGGGCTCTGGAGGGCTGGGGCAGAGAAGCTGAAGATTTTGTGCAGAGGTGGGCGACTTGTGCTCCTCCAGGTGTTGGATTGCAACTCTCACTATTCCTGGCTGGGACTGATTGGAGCTGCAAGTCGGACAACTTCTGGAGTTTCTCTATCTGTGCTTGAGTGGTCCAGAAAAGGCTCTGCCAAGGAGAGAACAGCTCAATCTCTCGGTTCTGCTCCAGACTTGGGCATCGCTTTGGCTGAAGATACAGGAGCACAGTGATTTTTTTTATTAAAACATCCCTCGCGACATGAGAACGAGCTATCTTTGAATTTAAAGACTACTTAAAGAAATATTGTAAAATTAATGAATGTTAGAAAGATGTTGGATAGAAATTAAGCGGTTTCCAGCTGTAATGCTTTAGGAGGTATGAAAAAAAGGATTATAAATGGGTAAAAATTTTATGGTAAGGATTTGCTGAACTAACAAACTGAACTGGAATACAAAGAAGGGAAGTATGAGGAGGTTGGAGGAAATAAAGGTATGGAAGTTATGTTATTGAAAATTAATGTGTGTTTTTAACTGCTTATTATTTTGTATGTTTATTTTTCATTTTTTCTTATATTCAAAAATTTTTCTCAATAAATATCTGTCAGGGGTTCAGAAGCAGAGACGCAGAGAAGGGTGGAAACAGAGAGCGAGGGGGAGGAAGCCGAAGGGAGAATGAGTGATGATGACGACCCGAGATCTCCAAGCCTAAGCAGTGAGTCAGAGGACTCCCAAAAGGGAGCCCCAGTGAGCAGAGCAAGGGGGGGATCCGGGGGGACACCCCAGGAGGAAGGGAACAGAGGAGATTCAGAGAGCAGCAGCTGGAAGTCGGGACCCACGCTCAAGACTGAGAGCAGCAGGGAGGAAGGCAGCCAGGCATCGGGTTCCGGAGGCCGTCAGCAGGAGGGAGGGCACGAGTCAGGGGTGGTCACGCCCTCCTCAGAGAGCGAGGCAACGGTCAAGAGGAAAGTAGAGAGTTGGGCGCGCGCGCCAAGTTCAAATGCAGCGGAAGCTGGAGCAGTAAGCAGCCCGGAGAGTGAGCCAGGTCCCAAAGCCCGCCGAAAGGAAGCGGAAGGATCAGGGGGGTCAGCGTCAGAGGAGAGTAGAAGGGAGGAGTCCCAGGGGGGCAGAAGGACCCAGAGACGTAGGGAGAGGCGAAGGAGGTGGAGCAAGGCTAGGGTATTAAGCTGGTGTGCAAGAGGCGGGGACTCAGATGGGTCTTCGCCGACCTAGGGCAGAAGGTGTAGAGCTGCACGCTGCAGTTCGGAAATGAAACCTGTAACTCAATAAAGACTCTTTTAAAGTGGACGCTGTGTGGCGTGGTCCTATGTGAGCTGGGACCTGGTAGCAGCTCTGACAGTAAGACCCATCTCTTCAAAGCTTCAGAAACCTGAAACCTCGCAGCGGGAGCAGAAGCCGCTAGGGGAGGAAGAGGGGTGTCTGTAAGCAAGCTCACAAAGGTTAGCAAGATGACGGAAGAACAGAGGATCTCCGCGCTGCAAGAGGCAGTGACCCAGTTGTCCTCAGAGGTATTGGCTTCCAAGAAACGGGAGGAGGAGACTACAGCCGCCTACAGAGACCTACACGCCAGGTTTGAAATGCTTGTTAAGCAAGGGCAACCGGGACCCAGACCGGAGGGCGTGGGATTGGCACGGAGAGCAGGAGGGCTTGTGGCTCACTTCGATGGGACTTTGCAACAGTACCCTAATTTTAGAGCAGACGTAATGTGCGCACTGCAACTGCTGGCAAAAGACTTTAGAGATGAGGAAGAGAAGGTGGGGTTCATATTGTCCCATTTGCATGGGGATGCCAAAGCCTGGCTGCGCAATTTGTGGAGGGATAAAGATCCGGCGCTTCAGAATGCAGATGCCTTTATCAAAGCGATGGATGCGTGTTTTTTGTCTACTATTGATGTGGATCTTGCCAGACGGGAGATTCATGGACTAAAACAAGGGAGGGCGAGCGTCCGGCAGTATCACGCCCGATTTTTTGCGCTGGTCAGTGCTTTAGAATGGGATCGGGATTCGCCCCCTGTCAGAGACCTCTTCTGGGAGGGTCTAAGTTCTGCGGTTAAGGATGAAATTGCAAGGGGGGAGAGGCCCCGAAGCACGCAGGAGGTGGTCCAAAGGGCGCTGACTGTGGGGGTGAGGCTGGAAGAACGTCCATGGTGCAGAGATGAAGGACGTGGAGGGCGCGAAGCAGCGAGAAGTTTCTCTTTCGTTCCGAGGGAAGCAGCGCGTGCGCAATCCACACCTCCGCCAGGAGGGGGAGGGGAACCGATGGAGGTTGGAGGTGCAAGGGCTCAGTCAGCAGCCAGAGCCCTAGCACCGGCAGCAGTGAAAGCGAAGCCTCCTAGAGGGAACAGGAAGTGTTACATCTGCGAGGATCCAGGCCATTTGGCGAAGGAGTGTCCCCGGAGGCTCCACAAGCACACTGCAGCCTCAGCAATGGTGACTGCAGCAACGCAGCAAGGAGAACCACAGCAGGGAAACGACGATGTCTGGCTGGAGACGGAGGCACTGGGGCCCAGCCAGACGCATCTGTGAAGCAGCCCCCAGCGATATTGCAACCCACGGATCCCCTCCCACCCAAACCAGTGGTGCAGCTCACAGCGTCTCTCCAGCTACCCAACGGCGTCACTATCGAAGTGCCGCTTTCTGTGGATTCTGGAAGCAACGCAGACTTTATAGCGCAGAGCTTTGTGGAGCAGCACGCTATACAGCTATTGCCTGCCACTCTGCCCCTGCAAGTCGTCACAGTGGATGGCAGAGAGTTGCTAGGAGGGCAGGTGGTGAAGCAGACGCCACCAATGGTGATGCGCCTTGGCAACCACAGGGAAGTCATCAGTTTTAATGTCACCCAACTGTCGGACACGCCCATTGTGTTGGGCATGAGTTGGCTGGACAGGCACAGTCCGACACTGGCTTGGTACCAGAGACAACTGATCTTCGGCTCCTCTTATTGCGCAGAACACTGCATCCTGCCCCGACGGGAGGGAGAGGAGGAGGAATCACAACTGCAGTTGGGAACGTTGCAAGCGGTCCCCCACAAATACGCGAACTTTTTGGAGGTCTTCTGCGAGAAGGAGGCGGACAAGCTACCCCCTCACCGGCCATATGACTGCAAGATTGACCTCCTACCGGGGGCGACGCTGCCGAAGGGGCGGCTATACTCCATGTCTGAAGATGAAATGCAGGAACTCAAACAGTTCATCGAGCATAACCTGGAGCGTGGCTTCATCAGAGAGTCCAAGGCAGTGGGGGGCAGTCCCGTTTTCTTCGTGAAAAAGAAAGACACGCCCCAAAAAAGACTCGTTGTGGACTACCGCCTTTTGAACCAGATGACCAAACCGTCTGATTACCCCATGCCCAGGATTGACGACCTCCTCGCGACGGTGCGCAAGGGACGCGTGTTCACCAAGTTGGACCTACGAGGGGCGTACAATCTCATCCGCATGCGGGAGGGCGATGAGTGGAAGACGGCCATGTTCACACCGCTGGGCACCTACGAGTACAGGGTTATGCCCTTTGGATTACAAAATGGCTCTCACTGTTTTCAAGCTTTTATGCATCACGTGTTGGAGGGACTCCTCTACAAGACATGCGTCTGCTTCCTGGATGACATCCTGATTTTCTCGGACTCGCAGCAAGCTCACGACCGAGACGTGAGGGAGGTGCTCAGCAGGTTGCAACAACATAGACTGTACGCCAAGCTGGAGAAGTGCCAGTTCGACACGAAGGAGGTGGATTTCCTGGGATACAAGTTGTCGGACAAGGGGATAGCCATGGACAGCACCAAGGTTCGTGCGGTATTGGATTGGAAGAGCCCGCGCAACCGGAAGGAGGTCCAGCGGTTTGTCGGCTTCGCCAACTTCTATCGCAAGTTTATCAAGGGGTTCGCGATGCAGACGGCAGCAATTACGGACACGCTCAGCTCCAAAAAAAAGAAATTCATCTGGACGGAGCAGGCGGAGCAGTCCTTTCAAGCGCTCAAGCGTCTCTTCGCATCGGAGAAGCAACTGCTGCATATCGACCCCAGTAAACCGTTGAGGGTAGAGACAGACGCGTCAGACAGAGCCGTGGGAGCTGTTCTGCTGCAGCGAGACCCGCAGGGGGTGTGGCGGCCGGGAGCGTTCTACTCCAGAAAGCTCAGCAAGTCGGAGCAGAACTACACCATCTGGGACAGGGAGTTGCTAGCCATTCATGCAGCTTTCAAGGCGTGGAGGCACTTCCTAATCGGCGCCAAGCACACGGTGCAGGTCTGCACGGACCACAAGAATCTGGAGCACTGGCGCACGGCTCAGTTCCTGAACCAGAGGCAGATACGTTGGGCGGAGTTCTTTGCTGACTTCAATTTCCGAATAGAGTACGTCCCAGGCGACACCAACATCATGGCGGATGCACTGTCCCGAAAACCGCAATACCTAGAAGAGGTGACGCCAGCGGCGGCCATGCACATCTTCGCACCGACGGCGTGGGCGTGTGCCTCAGCTACAGTAGACCTGGATGCGGTGCGACGTGCATTGCGGGACGACTCATTCGCACAAGACAAGATGGCGGAACTGCTCAGAGGCACGGCTACCACGGACGAGTTCCAGGTGCGGGACGGCTTGCTCCTACGCAAAGGGGCTGTCTATGTACCAGGAGACGACCTTCGCGCCAAGGTACTGCAACAGTTGCACGACGCACCCACGGCCGGTCACTTTGGCACAGAGAAAACGATGGAATTAGTCGCGAGAGACTTCTGGTGGCCCAGGCTGAGAGGGGAGGTCGCGGACTACGTCGCGAGGTGCGACACCTGCCAGAGGGCCAAGCCGGTACACAGACCACCGGCGGGACTGTTAGAACCGCTGCAAACGCCGTTTGAACCGTGGGAGAGGGTGGCCCTGGACTTTGTGACGGATTTACCCAGCTCGAGAGGCAAGACAGCTGTGCTAGTGGTGGTGGACTTGTTCACCAAGATGGCACATTTCATTCCGTGTGCGAAGGTGGCCACGGCGGAACAAACCGCCAAACTGTTCATAGATCACGTGTTCAAAGTGCATGGCCTGCCACGGTCTATCCTGTCCGACCGCGGACGCCAGTTCATCTCGTCTTTCTGGCAGAAGCTGATGGGTTTTCTAAATGTCAAGGTCAATCTGGCATCAGCAAGACACCCGCAGACCAACGGGCAAGCAGAGAGGGTCAATGCCATCATGCAGCAGTACCTGAGATGCTATGCCAATCAACAGCCTGCGACGTGGGTGGATTACCTGCCGCTAGCCGAGTTCGCTTACAACAACACGAAGCACGTGTCCACAGGAGTGACACCGTTCTTTGCCAACAATGGGAGGCATCCCAGAACCTTCCCGGGACTGGAGAGAGTGGGGGAAGGAGAACCACAGACGGCGGACGCGTTCGCGTCAGAGCTGCAGGCGGTCCACGATCAACTCAGACGGCAGCTGGAGCTAGCTAAGCACGCCTACAAGGTGCAAGCTGACAAGCACAGGCGGGTTGGCGAAGTGATCCAAGTGGGAGACTGGGTCTGGTTGGCAGCCCACGCAGTGCCGACCAGGTCACTTGCCAAGAAGAAGTTGGGGCACAAGCAGATCGGTCCGTACCAAGTCGAAGCGCAGATCAACCCGGTAGCCTTCCGACTGGCGCTGCCGGAGGGTTCCAGAATGCATCCGGTGTTCCACAGGTCGGTGCTCACTCCCTACAAGGCACCTCACAGGTTCCAGGAGCCAGGGACGGCGCCAAGTCCGCTCCGGGAACGGACGGAGACGCGGGGGGTGAAGCACCAGGACCACATCAACGAGGTCACGGAGATTTTGGACTCCAGATGGGGGGAGGAGGGAGTCGAATACCTCTTAGCCAGAGAGGGCACCCGGGCCAGCGCCAATAGCTGGGTACCAGACTACGCTTTGGAGGAACCCCTGCTCAAGGACGAGTTTCATGCCCTCTTCCCACACAAACCCATGCCAGCGAGCTTCTTCGACGACTGGTTGTTCACACCCACACTTTCTTCCAGCACGTTCCATGGATTCGACTCAGAAGGGGAACCCGCACGGAGCACCCGTTCCCCAGAAGGTTCACCGGCAGGTTCGGCATCAGGCAACTCGTATTGGTGGGACGATCGACCAGAGGAGCAATGGCGCAGGAAGTGGCTGGAGATGCCAGGTCGAGCGACCGACGCAGAGACTGACATGGACGTGTTCGGGGAGGACCTCGGGTTCGAGCACGGCGGTACAGAGATGGAAGAGCAACAAGTCAACGTCGACGACCGCGAGGGGGAAGACTCGGAGGTTTTCAGTTGGCGGCCACCCACGGGGAGCGACCTGTATCCAGCATTCCCTCCCATGATGATGGAGCACCCAGCACCCACACCTGACAGCGGGGAGGGGGGAAGGGGGGGCTTCGAGGGGGGGATGGATGTCAGGGGTTCAGAAGCAGAGACGCAGAGAAGGGTGGAAACAGAGAGCGAGGGGGAGGAAGCCGAAGGGAGAATGAGTGATGATGACGACCCGAGATCTCCAAGCCTAAGCAGTGAGTCAGAGGACTCCCAAAAGGGAGCCCCAGTGAGCAGAGCAAGGGGGGGATCCGGGGGGACACCCCAGGAGGAAGGGAACAGAGGAGATTCAGAGAGCAGCAGCTGGAAGTCGGGACCCACGCTCAAGACTGAGAGCAGCAGGGAGGAAGGCAGCCAGGCATCGGGTTCCGGAGGCCGTCAGCAGGAGGGAGGGCACGAGTCAGGGGTGGTCACGCCCTCCTCAGAGAGCGAGGCAACGGTCAAGAGGAAAGTAGAGAGTTGGGCGCGCGCGCCAAGTTCAAATGCAGCGGAAGCTGGAGCAGTAAGCAGCCCGGAGAGTGAGCCAGGTCCCAAAGCCCGCCGAAAGGAAGCGGAAGGATCAGGGGGGTCAGCGTCAGAGGAGAGTAGAAGGGAGGAGTCCCAGGGGGGCAGAAGGACCCAGAGACGTAGGGAGAGGCGAAGGAGGTGGAGCAAGGCTAGGGTATTAAGCTGGTGTGCAAGAGGCGGGGACTCAGATGGGTCTTCGCCGACCTAGGGCAGAAGGTGTAGAGCTGCACGCTGCAGTTCGGAAATGAAACCTGTAACTCAATAAAGACTCTTTTAAAGTGGACGCTGTGTGGCGTGGTCCTATGTGAGCTGGGACCTGGTAGCAGCTCTGACAATATCTTTTAAAAAAAAAGAACGAGCTATCTTTGCTGTAACTACATCAAGGTTACTTAACATGAAGGTGCAAAGTAAGATTTCAACTAAGGGTGAAACATGGAAGGCCAGTGTAATGAGTTTTTTAAAAAATAATAAAAAAGTTGTTCCTGTCTTGCTAGTGTTCAGAAGATGAAAGAGCAGTGACCTTAAAAATGCCAGCCAGACACTTCTCAGACTTTGCTGATGGCTGCCTTCCCCATGATAAAAAACCCAGTACACACAAATGGGGGGGGGGGGGAGTCAGCAAGACAAGCTTTCTGGGATCTCTTTCAATGCTGCGGGGGGGGGGCAACTCTTAGATTATGGTTACCAGGCGTCCCCGTTTCCTGGGGACAGTCCCCGGCTTTACAAACCTGTCCCCGGACAAAATCTGTCCCCGGAATGTCCCTGGATTTCATTTAATGTCCTGGAATTTATATTTTAAGTGTTGTCAATTTATTAGTAGGGAATGAATGCTTCGTGATTGGTTCAACAAACAAGACACATCATATGGGGACTTTGGGTGAGGCAAAATGGCGGGTGTCACGGCAGCGAGCAGCTCCTGAAGCCAGCCAGAGCCAACTGCACTACCAGGCTGGCTCTGGGCTGCTGAGACTGCCGCTGCCGAGGGGGGACCAGGGACGCCCGGAGCGTCAACTGGAGGAACCGCTGACACACACACACACACACACACCCCGTGTGACCCAAATCGAGCTGGGAGTGAGTGTGTCTGGCCACCCGGCCAACTGCTCAGTGGCGCTCCAGGGCCAGTAAAAACCCCGGAGCTGACGCAGTGAGAAGGAGGAGAGGAGAAGGAAAAGGGAGACAGAGAAAGAGGAAGGAGAAAAAGAGGGGAGCCCTGAACTTGCTGTGGCCTTGCCGCTGCTGCCACTGAGGAGGAGAGGTAGGAGGGCAAGGACATGTGGCCGAGCCCAGGCCCGACCCGAGCCTACTCCATGGCGGCTAGCGCTCCAAGAGAGGAGGCTGAGGCCCAGAGGAAGGCCGCGCGACAGAGGAGACTACAGAAGAGAAGATATTACTTCTTTAATTTTTTAAATAATTTTTTTCCTCTTTTCGAGAAAAAAAAAGTGTCCCCGGATTCTTTGAAAAAAACAACTGGTGGCCTTATCTTAGATGCAACTCGGCAGCCCCACAACATCCCCTACAACATTGCAAGAGATCCTAGGACCCACCTGACAGGACTGCGTGGTATTTCAATTAATGCCCCTAAAGAGCTTCTGTCCTAGGCAGCCGTTTCTGCAGCCAGATGGCACATGCTATACCTCAACACCAAAAAGCTGTAATGTATATATTTTTACACAGCATAATCACTGCACACGATGGCGCTTTTCAGGGCACTATGCTGAATATGCATCTGCTGCAAAAGGCGCCACCGGTGCATTTAGCTCCCTTTGTCCCTTTATAGCATCAAAGCAGGGCTTGTGAAATATTATGACGTCCGCCATCCCCTTTCCCTGCCTGCCTGCCAGCATTGTGGAGAAAAAGAACATTATAATCTGAGTCAAGTTCTAGGAGCTTTCACTCAATGATACAAGGGAGAGGGGAAGAGAATACAGTGGCCATTTTCACGTTCAGCCGCATGTTTAGTGTAATTTATTGTTTAGCCTTCAAATTAACATGAGCAAAGAGAGGTCCCAGCCCCAAGGAAAATACAGTGTCAAGTTTGGCAAGGGGAGGGCAGAAAGATGAAGGCTAGCAAGAATAGCTTCCTCAAACTGGTTCTCTTCAGAATATTCCTTCAAACCATGGTTTCTTCTTCAAACCATTCTCTCCTTAATATTCCTCCCTCCCTGACCCTTTTGTTTTTACCTTGTAAATAAGAACATAGAATAGGCCATGCTAGACAGGCCTTGCCCATGCCGTACAATCTCGTTCTCAGGATCATCCCACTTCTCCATCTCAGAGTCGACGCGCGCTGTCAGTTTATGCAGTTCTAAGCCTAGTTTCCCAAGTTTCATTTGCTCCTGCAAGTGATAAAAGTTACTTCCTTTTTGCTTAATACACCATTCAGCTTCACAACTACTGTACAGAAAAACTGTACTAGCGGATTAAGAAGTAGTATCTTACCTCACTATCAAGCCTGACTGGCTTTAAGGCTTTCATGTTTGCATTATGCTTCTGTTAAAAAAGAAGAAGAAAAGGTTTACCGAATGGAACTTGCTTCAAGTGTTACTATAAATCCATGAAAGGGCTGAGGAATGGAGTCAACAGGTGAAATCCCAAGAATGTGTGGTTTTTCAATAAAGCTCTTCCCTTCAACCCCAGACTCAAAATGATTGAATTCAAGGAAGGATTATGTTGTTGGGTCAGTGTTGGAACGAACCAACTGCTGTTCTCCTTTCATGGACTTCTTGCTTTTTAAAACCCCTTTCTTATGGGCTCACTGAACACAATAGAAGTGACCCATGGCTGTTGCTAAAATTTCAGATTTTTAAATATGTGAGTAAATTAGGCAGCTAGCACAAAACTGTCAACTCTGATTGGCAGTTCTCCAGGTTATGAAACAGTCTCCTATATCACCTGCAATGGCATACTGACTTCAGTAGGCAACGTCATGAACTGAACTACAGGGGCCATGGGTAGGCAAACTAAGGCCCGGGGGCCAAATCCGGCCCAATCGCCTTCTCAATCCGGTCCACGGACGGTCCAGGAATCAGCATGTTTTTACATGAGAAGAATGTGTCCTTTTATTTAAAATGCATCTCTGGGTTATTTGTGGGGCCCGCCTGGTGTATTTGCATGAGTAGAACGTGTGCTTTTATTTAAAATGCATCTCTGGGTTATTTGTGGGGCATAGGAATTTGTTCATTCCCCCCCCCCAAAAAAAATATATATTCTGGCCCCCTACAAGGTCCGAGGGACAGTGGACCAGCCCCCTGCTGAAAAAGTTTGCTGACCCCTGTCTTAGGCAAAGCACTGCAGTTGAGAAGATTACCCAACTTTCTTTTTTGTTTAGTTACCGCTGCTTCCTCAAAGAAAACTACCTTCTATAGCCAGGATGGCTATATGAGGTTTTCATCAACCCTCTGAAAGGGGGCGAAAGAAAACTAGATTTTTAAAAATTAAAGAGTATGGTGGCAAATAAGGAGGAGGTATGTGGAATGGAGCAAATTAATTTTTAGTGTAATGGTGCCCCGCAAGACGAACGCCTCGCAAGACGGAAAACCCGCTAGACGAAAGGGTTTTCCGTTTTGGAGGTGCTTCGCATAACGAATTTCCTATGGGGTTGCTTCGCAAGACGAAAATGTCTTGCGAGTTCCTGCGGGGTTTTTTTCCTCCTCCCCCTTCCCCAAGCCGCTAAGCCGCTTATCAGCTGATCCGCTAAGCCGCTTGACAGCTGATCCGCTAAGCCGCTTATCAGCTGATCCGCTAAGCCCGCTAAGCCGCTAATAGCGCTAATGGGCTTGCTTTGCAAGACGAAAAAACCGCAAGACGAAGAGACTCGCGGAACGGATTCTTTTCGTCTTGCAAGGCACCACTGTATGAAAAAAAGGTAAATGCAGCAACCCCACCAACGTGAACTTACCCCTGGCCTGGGCAGCGACAGGTACACACGCTTCTCTCCTAAGAACAACACATTAAGATTTGTCATGTAGCTTTCACGCACACCTCAGACTTACTGCTTTCATTTCTTTAGGCTTAAAAAAAAAATCCTTTTAAAGAAAAGAGCTACCTACCTCTAAGAATTCCTCTTCACGGATTCTGCCATGGCTTTCAGTATATAAAAGGGAAATTCTGCTACTGCTTAAATTTGATTCTTTGAAGACCTGGCATGTTGAGTAGGCCCCCTTCCTTTTCAACGACATTCTTTCTAAAATCTTCTAATACCTTTCTGAATGCCCAAGGAGAGGGAGGGAACTATTTCATGGGGAAAAGAACGCCCACATCACACAAGCAAGTGCAGAAATGAGTTGGGAGTCTGCCTTTCTCCTGGTAATTTCTGCTAATCTCAGCTAGTTGTCTTTCCTGCCCTACATCAGTAGTTTCCAAGGAGGGGTGAGGTGGTTGTATGTCCACAGAAGCATTATTCTGAGGATTCTGATGGCACCTGGGTGGCCCAAAAGAGCTTGGCGTTCAAACCAGAAAAAGTTTAAACACACATCTAATTAACATCTGACCTGCTGTGAGTGTCACAGAATGGAGAGATCTGCTAGCAAAACCAACTGAAGGGCATCCCCCAAGATGATTAAGAAATAGTATTTGGAGTGGCGTTATCTGGAGAGTCACAATCTGTGTTAGCATGCTAGTAAAATAGTTAGTTATACTGGGAACCAGAAATGCTGTACAGTCTCGAACGCCTTGTGACTCGAACGTTTTGGCTCACGAACCTGGAAGGAAGTGTTTCGGTTTGCAAACGTTCTTTGGAAGCCGAACGTCTGACATGGCTTCCAATTGAGTGCCGGAAGCTCCCGCAGCCAATCAGAAGCCGCGCTTTCGTTTTCGACCGTCGAATGGACTTCTGTAATGGATTCCATTCGAGAACCAAGGTATGACTGTACTCCATAAAAGTTTAGCCACCGACGTGGCTGAGACATGCTTTCCAGGAGGTGCTCTATCAGAGAGGAAGGGTTGGCATACACCCCTTCCAGGGCACAGATAATCTCATGTGCTGCAAGCCCTCTGCACAAAGCCCATTCATGCCCACAAAAACGGAGAGGATCTGGAAGATCTGTGACATGATCTATCAACATCTGTGCAACAGAACGGAGGGCAGGCAATGGAACACGTAAAGCAATTTGGTCTGCTGGACCAACCCATGTACAGAAGACTGGAGAGAATATCCCAGGCCATGCGATTCAGGTGTTGCTCTACTAGGTGGTAGATCTGCTCCACTTCCCAGTGGGGAGGAGTTGAGGTGGACCACATGGCCACCCACTCCCTACCGGGGGGCAGGGGACTTTGTCCCCCGTTGCCTGGGGGATCCCGGCCACATCAGAGCCCGGCCAGCCAACCCGCTGGCCGGGGGGCGTGGCCGGGTCCGTTTAAATGGAGGAGCGAGCCAGAGGACTTCCTCTTTGGCTCGCTTCCTCAATCACCCACCCTCCCTCCCTATTTGCAGCTTACGCACTGGCCTTGCTATGACTTCGGTTGGTCGCCTTGGTTGTCCGAGGAACCTGGTAGGAATTTTCCCACTTGGCAAATGGCCACTTCGTTTTCGCCTACCCCGTAGCAATCACCACAACTTTGTTAGGTTGCGGTTAGGCATTGTTTGACCTTGTGTGGGGGAGGGGAGGTGTGGCCATCACCTGCCCCTCCATGCTTAAGGGTTTTCCGTTAAAGGAATCCAGGGGTGTTGATCTTGTCTGAAGCCCGGTTGGGGGGCTAAGGCCTTGACACGACCCCGACGGGAACACCAGGGGGAGCTTGAGTTGGTTCGCATTGACAGGGCTCCCCCTACCGGTGGTTTACCCTTACTAGACTTCCTGCACAGAGGGCAGGAGTCAAATATAGTTGGGTCCACTCAATGCCTAAGCCAATACCACTCACATTCTGTAATTCAATAAAGTTGTGGCCAAAATTTGCCCAATAACATAAACCTAATATCTGCGTCCTTGTGTGAGTTATTTCCAACAAGGGGGTGGCTGAGGCATGGGCACTGTGGGTGTCCAAAGATCAGTCCAGCTCAGTGTTCCAAGTACTTCATGGTGCCTTCGCTCACCCCTGGCTACTGTCAATCAAAGGATGAGAGTCCCTCAACATGGTATGAGGAATGGGCAGAATGTCTGGCAAAGGGAAAGCAGAGTGGAAAGATGGAAGTGGTTGAGACAGAGGAGGAAGCTGAGAAACATTTCAACAGGGGTGGCATCAGCCGAGGGAGTTGCGGAGTCGCTGCTGAAATAGAGCCCACGGCACTCCGGCTTCTCCCACGAAGGAAAGAAAACACAAATCAGATTGGAGCCAAGCAGTTCGTTGTAAAAATACACTTGGTTTATTAGAAAGTGTCCAGCACATTTTGATTGCTCTTCAGTCTTTAACCATCACCAAAAAGCAGAGAGCGTTTGCCTCGCAGACATCAAAAACATACCTTTCCCATCACATCCCCCACGTTGTAAAGTGACAGCTTAAAAAATTACATTACCGTAAAAAAGATGAAGTTTGTAAATTAAGGGGCAGGTGGAGGGGACTAGCCCGCTAAACTTTCAGTCCACTTAGTATATAGGCTTAGCTATCTTCCTGACAAGAACAAACTGAAGTGTTAATTGCAACTTTAATTATTATCAAAGAAATTAAGGGATGTTTCCTCCTGTTATCTAGAATGCTACTATTGGGTTGTTGTTGTTGTTCTCTAGCAATGGCGAAGGCAGGCTCTATTTTGTGATAAAAGAATTCAGAGAACACCCAGGAAGTTTATGTTGTATAAATCCACAGGGTGAAATGTTTTGCTCTGTCACTGAGCATAAATATGTTCTTTTTTAAACAAAAAACAAAAAACACCAAGCCACAACAACCCAATTTAATATGCTGAATTGGAAACTAATGCCAGCTGCTGCTTTCAAGATAAAAGCCATATTGACCTGGTTAAACACATTCAATCCCATTAATCTGAATGGGAAAATTAAGACACGTGCTGAAAACCACCCTTAAGAAGTCAATGGGACTTAAAAGCGTTTCACTTTGGCAGTGCTATGTCCTCTGCCGTGTTTGAATCCAGCTTTTTCCTAGTGCTGACTTGCTGCAGCTTCCAACAAGGCCAGATAACGTTATTCATACTAAGTTTAAACTAAGAATCAGAGCTACGTTGTAGGTCCTAGCCACAACATAATTTGGCTGATAAACAAATACATGAAACAAACAATTAATTCATAAAGAGGGAGAGGAAGGGTGTTACATTACATTCTTTCAAGACAAATTTGCTATGCAAGCCTAATTTAGGTCCTTACCCTGTGGTACTTATTAATTCTGCCACATGATATATAATCGACAGGCTCAATTCAGAGCATCATCTAAATCAGGGTTGGGTAGCAATGTTGTTGAGCAACAACTCCAACCATCACTGAGTTTTGGCCTTGCTGGTTGGACTACAACATCATCTAGACTAGGACCACGGATCTAAACCATTTTTAAGATCAACTGTGGCCAAGCCTGTGTGAGCCTCAGATACAATCCCTCCTTTCCTAGGAGCAAGAAGAGGAGACACACACACAGAGAGAGAGATATTCCATTTTCACTTTGGAGAAAAGCACCATTCCCTGTTACTTTCAAACTCAGAAGGGTGTGCTATGGTCTAACCGCAGTTAGTTAAAACAAACCAGGACCAGTTGTGGTATTAGAAAGCAGTTTGTATGCATTAACTGGCTTTGACAAGCCATACACATCAAAGAACTGTGGTTTGTCCTAAAGTGGGAACAGAAGCTTTCTCTCTCCATCTCTCAGATGTTATGTGGGGAGTTGGAATGAGCAAGACAAAGTCCCATGCAGCTCATTCACAATAATCTGTGATTGGCTGAACCAGGTCCCTGTAGAATTTGCGAGATGGAAGTGCTGCAGGTTAATTTTCCTCCCTCAATATTTACATAATAAATTGGTTGTGTGGATTTTCTTTTAAGCATGTGACAACTTGTGGATGTTGCCAAATGGGGACACATACGCACGGCTCTATATTACCCTGCAAATACAGAGGGGAAGGGCATAAATCACGCACAGGTTTAAGTTTTGAATTGAATTTTTCCTTGAATGCCAAGTAATCACTTTGCTCTGGTAGGAAAAGTCTAAATGTTGCAAATTGGTTTAGATTTCTACCCCTCTTCCCCATTCCCCTTGAGGACAAAATTTAGGCCATTTCATAAATGCACAAAAAAATATAACTGCATAGTATGTCATATTTTCTAAGTTTGCTATGAAATTATAGCAAACATTCCATTGGCAATTTCATACAATATAATTTAAAGTGCAACAACATTGTACCAATATGGAAAGTTTAAGGGCATTTAGGCATTACTCACTCCTAAACTGGAGAGGTGTGCTTTGGGTTTAGAAAGAAAACTGATATTCTCTTCTTCCAGGGCAGGCATGGCCAAACTTAGCCCTCCAGCTGTTTCCCACCATCCCTAGCTAACAGGACCAGTGGTCAGGGATGATGGGAATTGTAGTCCCAAAACAGCTGGAGGGCTGAGTCTGGCCATGCCTGTTCTAGGGCAATGCGCATCTGAGTCAGCTGGGACAAATCAAATGCTTAGACCGGCTTCAAATTTTAAGCAAAAAATTGTGCTTGTTACTGTTTCTGCCCACAGAAAACACATAAAGTATGAAATAGTCCCTATAGTCATGGGAAGCAGGATTTGACCGGTCACATTTTTCTTGTGTGTGCTCACTGCAGAGTTAGGAGACACAACATCTTGTCCTTTACACTTTGTGCCTCAGTCCATTAAGATTCAGACTGAAATTAATGGAACTTAAATATGACTATATTAACTTTCCCCACTGATTTCAGAGGAACCTCAACATGACCAATTCTCTCTCTGGATTGCAGCCATTGCGTTCGACATGGGAAAACTCTACTCTGGATTTGATGAAGAGTCAATAATTCCAACAGAAACCTGATTCTATGAGTCGGAAATAGTTCCTTCCACCTAAAAGACAGGGATCATCAGGGTGTTAAGCATCTAGCAATGCCTGCAGACTATGATTAGTCTTCTTGATGTGACTTCCAACAGTTTCAGAACTACAATGTTAGATCCCAACAGATGGCACCAAGGCAGCAAAAGGACAAAATAGAAGCTTGTCTCGAATGTGCTTCTGGTTCTTTTAAATATACTTCAGGAATAGAAATGAGACAAAACAGGTGAAAGAGGAACACAATCTCCTGTTCACTATGCCGTATCCGAAGAGCCCTCACTCATATTCCTCAAGCCATTTCTTTTTCTTTTGTAAATATCTATTTCATCCAATAGCCCACCATGGGGCAAACAGGAATAGATACCCATTTAAGAAGGATCGGGGGAAACTGCTCCCATTGTTAGCAAGCAAAGCATGCAAAATGACAAATGGCTGTTTTGCAGCACTAGCCAGGCAGATTGGGTAATGCACAGTTCTTCTTTCAAACCAAACTTCCAAGCAGGACATCAAAATGTCCTCCTGCCTGGACAGGGTCAATCACTATGCTAAGGATGTAAGAGAGCTCTGCAGCTTAGTCATGCTGGCCACATGACCCGGAAGCTGTACGCCGGCTCCCTCGGCCAATAAAGTGAGATGAGCACCGCAACCCCAGAGTCGGCCACGACTGCACCTAATGGTCAGGGCTCCCTTTACCTTTACCTTACAAAGATTCACAAAATGTTTAGGGGTATTCCTCCCCCCAGAAAAAAAAGCACTGGTTAGGACACTTGTAGATCTTGGCTCTCCTAGCAGAAATGCAATAGGAAACTGGGGAGGATAAAAGACTAAACACAGACTTCCCCTTTGGCACTCTGCAGTAAAAGCTACCATTGTATGTCGGGTTTTGCTCTAATATCGAACCTAATTTCTTTGCCCTGAGTTTTCCATAAAACGCACAACTGAATCAATACATCAAATGCTACAATTCTATAAAATGAAGTGTGGCACAATTCAGTGGGGTGGTGGTGAAACCCTCCCTAAAACTGAAAAGCTGGAATTAAACTTATCTGAAGAAAATTAAAATTATGCTTAGAAATGAGAAGTCTCTTGATAAATTAACACCGAACAACGCCTCGGGCAAGACATTAAGAGAGAGATTTGCTCTTTCACAGTTTCTTTTCTACATGCCATACAAATACCAGGTGACTTACCCACCACAGAAAATAGGCCAAAAGTTGCGTAGAGTCATCAGAGAGATCCCATCCAAGCAGAAAGGATAGCAGTTTAAAAATCAAATAGCTACATTCACTACATTGTGGAGCGAGAAGTATGAGAGCAGACAGTACAGAAATAAAAGGGTGTTTCTTTTGCAAGAACACTGGACAGTTTAGGTCAGACAGAAAGAAAGGCGTCTCTTTACAACCCCCTCACAAAAAAAATATAAATGTTTCCATTGTTTTGTATTACTAAGCATTTCCTGAAATTAAGGCTTGAAAGTGTATTGCTGCATCTCCATAAAGAGCAAAACCTATAAAGTACTCTCACTGTATAACATTTATCCCTCTAAAATAGTGGTTTTCAAACTGTACCACCCGGGAGCTCTTTCAAAGGTTTAACAGGGCTCCTCAGTGTTGGACAAGCTACTTTAAAAGCCTTCCTTGCAAAGGGCAGCCTCGGGAGAAACTGCAGGGTACATCATACAATATAACCCCAATTAACAGGGAGCAACTGCTAGGCCCAAGAAGTGAAAATGCACCCAGGAACATCCCCCAGAATCCTATGCAATGTGCAGGAGCTCCAAGGCTGACTAGCAGGGGCTCCTCAGTTGTCCAATCCAAAGAGATAGGGTTCCTTGAGGTGCGAAGCTCAAACTCACTTCTTTTAAAGCATTAACTGTGAGCATGATCACACCAGACTTATGGAACGCTCCTTGTCAATATTCAAGGAACCCCGAATTTACAAAAGGCTCAATCTCAAAATCATACTCGCTAGCCTGGTTTGCAACAAACCACGGCTAGAATCATGAGCATGAGCTGCAGTGAGCCTAAGATTTGTCTGCTACCCACTCCCTGTTGGCACAGCTGCAAGGAGGAGGCCAGAAGTTTCCACTTCTGTCCAAACCGTAAATTTTGTTAACTATGTTTAGTGAAAGCAAGTCAGCTTTATAAGCTGTGGGTTCAGAGCTGGCTTGCTCACACTAACCATTACATATCTTTCAGTGCCAGGCAAAAATGTTTCTCTATAACCAGGCCCTTGGAGAGGGGTTATTGGTCTGTTTTTATATATTTTGTGTTATCATTTTGTATATTTACGTTGTGAACCACCCTGTGATCTTCAGATGAACATACATATTTATATACCATCATCATCATCATCACCATAGCTAAAACTAAATGCAGTCTCCCCACGTACGGACATCATAAAAAGCTCTAAAGCAGATATGAAAATCTTTTAAGCTGCTCCTTCCAGCCACACAAGGGGAGCAGGGAGCGTGTTTAGACCATGGCTCCCTACAACTAGTCCTCATAAGACTAAACCATGGTTTAGCGCTACGTGCTGGCACAGCCAATATTTCCCTAAAAAGGTGAAACCGGACTGATTCAGAGTGATTATCTAGAGTTATTATTTAACTACTTCACACTAGCACAGCATCATGGGTACTCCAAAGTTTGCTGGGCTAATAAATGCAATAGTAAATTACGTGTTTCTAAACACTCAGTGGACATACGCCAAGAAGCTCTGCCAACTGGGCCTCCATGTCATGTATCTGCTGCTTTTGGAGCTGCGCATTTGCTCTGCAGGCTTCACAATTTGCAACGTAGCAAATACGAGGGCACCTATGGAGCTGCGTAAAATGTTAAGTGACCCCAAGTTGTCCTTTGTTGACCTTATGAAGGATTCAACTTAGATCCTCAAACCCATCTTGCGTAACAGCCAGGGTACTCAGAATACGCGTGGGCTGTAAGTTGGTAGCTTGTATTTAAGGACAGTAGGTTGTCTGCATCTAAGAACAGCTCTCTCACCTCGTCTTCCTTCAAACACATCACTGATTTCTCTTAAGAGCAAGGACATGTCAGTCAGCTGTGACTCCCAGGCTTCGCAGAACACATCCAGATTTTCTTTTGCAATCTTGCTGGAAGGATGCAGCGTCAGGGTTTCTGCAGCAGAAATTATCTGAAGGAAACAAAGCAGATCTTGCCATGTAACCAGAAATTGCTAATCAGCATCCACCCCCAGAGGCAAAGAATAAACAGCCTCTCCTTTGTATTTAAAAAGGGCTGCTGTAGCATTTGCCTGGCAAAGCTTTGCAAACGCTAAGGGCATTCATCGGGAGCACATTGTGCAAAACTGTTCTGAACAAACAGCTTTCTTAAATTGAGCGAACTGAGAAAAAACACTTAATATAATTAATCACGACAATTTCACAGATTATTATCAATTTACATAATGCATTCATATTAAAGGCAAAAAAGGTTCACCGAAATTGGTAGAACGTCTGTAAGAAGAGCTTTATCACATCACAGATGTGCAGTATTGCAGATGCGAGCCCAGATGTTGTTCCACGTAAACTATACTGCACCTGTGGAACACTGGTTACTAAAAATGATCCTAAAACTAACATTCCCTTTTCTCCCAAAGCAATTTTGATACTCAGATGTTCATGAAATCCATCTAATGTGGAATTCACATAGCATTTAGCACAGAGGATTTGCAGCAAAGACAACTTGCCAACGCTTTGGATAGAAAGCAGTATCAGAATATATGAGCCAATGGTCTGATTGGTGTAAAGTAGCCTCATTTATTCAGAGCAAGTCTAAATTCTGGCCTTCCACTATGGTCCAGTACAGATATTAACAATAAACTACAGTCTGTGAATCAGGAACTAGCCTTGGATATGTATTCTTTTTCCTCTCTGTGGAGAGAATTCCCTGTGGGTGTTAACTGCAAAATTACTGTAACACTGAAGAAAATCATTCCAAAGGGTTATACCACCGGTACTTGACCCCAGCAAAATCAAATTAGATTAATAAAAATGGGATTGGGTCAGTGCTGAAAGTGTAATGCTTTGCAAAGGATGTTGTGTGTTCAGAGTAGTGATGTGAGGTGAGAATATTCTCCACAAACTGTAAATTCTAATGTAAGAACCAGTTTTACAACCCACATTTAAAAAATCTAGTGAACAGTAAGTCAAGCTGTGATACTGCCAGTTTAAGTAATGAATAATGATTTATTTATTTTTAAATCCAGTTACATTACTGGGCATTGTGTCATTCACCATTGGCAGTTCTGAAATGTGAGCTACAGAAAACATTTTTTTTTTACCGTATTTTTTGCACCATAACACTCACTTTTTCCAACTAAAAAGTAAGGGGAAATGTCTGTGCGTGTTATGGAGGGAATGCCTACGGGTGGCATGCCTACGGATTTTCCTCCTCTAAAAACTACGTGCGTGTTATGGTCGGGTGCGTGTTATAGAGCAAAAAATACGGTAGTTTTAAAAATGCTATTCATTTAATTTGATGACCATTTGAATTCGTATGTATTTCAGCTACATGTAATAGCATTTTTTCTATTTTGGTGTGATCTTATTCAGCAATTCTATACCCTTGGCCATACAGTGTGATTTATTTATTTATTTTTTTTACAGAAAGTAGCTTTAATGCTTTATACACTTAAAGTACCTAGGCCTATACAATTATGTGTAACAGCATGTGAAGTGGCCTTGATTTAAACAGTTGACATTTCTATATTTTTATTTAGTGCCAGTAACTGGTTTTTGCAGTGCCATTCAATGGTACAAGGTGCCATTTACCAGAGACTGACATACTGAAATATATTATCATATAATGATAATATATTTAAGTTTAATGGCTTCTTTTTTATATGTATGCATATAGTTTTGTTCATCAAGCTGTGTTTTAGTCACCAAAACAGTTATTAAGTGTTAGAACTATTAGAAGCACAAGATAGTCTATTACTGAATTTACTTGTATCAAACCTTAACATGCCAATAATATTTTTTGACTTGTCCTATAACATGTACATGTTCTAATGGAAGAATAAAATATGTTTTAGCTACTGAGTTTCCTTATACCAAACCTTAACATGCCAATTACTGGTGCCATCACCTTAGAATGGTTTGAAGTGCATTAAAATTATATCATTTTCAATGCATTAAAATGAATATTCTCCTATTTAAAATGAAAATTCTCTAATATTCTCATTAATTGAGAATATTCTTCAAAGGATTATTCTTGAGAATTTAACATCACTAGTTCAGAGTGCCAAGAGCTGGTATGGAATCTGTTCACAGCTGCAAAAGTGCTCACTGCTAGCCTCCTTCCAAAGGATGCCACTTAAAAATATGGCATACTGTTACGAAAGGAACTACGAGATAGTGAAATAGGAGGAGAGATATTAAATTGGCCTCCATTTGTAAAGTCCATGTAGACTGGGAGTAATACTGATGCACATTAATACAGTGGCACCTCAGGTTATATATGCTTCAGGTTACATACGTTTCAGGTTACAGACTCCGCTAACCCAGAAATATTATCTCAGGTTAAGAACTTTGCTTCAGGATGAGAACAGAAATCGTGCGGCGGCAGCAGGAGGCCCCATTAGCTAAAGTGGTGCTTCAGGTTAAGAACAGTTTCAGGTTAAGAACAGACCTCTGGAACGAATTAAGTACGTAACCAGAGGTACCACTGTATAAATCCATTTAATTTGTCTGCTAGATGAAGGAAATCAGATTGAATGTGTAATGACTGATGAGCAGGCGGACTGATTAAAAGGTAACATCAGAACTCATCAATTTGATACAGGAAAAATAATAATCTGTAGCAGCGATAGAGGCTAAGCTGTTGCTAGTGGTCATCACCCAAAAGCTTCTGGCACAGCAGTTCAATGCCTCCTAGCTGTGCTGTTTCCAAAGCTGGATGTGTCCAAAATGAGATGCCGCAAGCACACGTCTGCCTTGAAAACATCTCTTTCAACACCGCAAGGTAAAAATCACACCTACCTGAGGCCCCGTCACGTGAAAAGTGTCTTCTGCATGTAGACAAGTAATTTCCAGTGGCTCTGTTCCGGAGACATGCCTCAATAAATGACATATCTAGGAAAGGAAGCAGGAAAACCCACCTACCAATTATGGGATTGTTATGGAAAGACAACGTAAAAATTACATTGGTGCCAAATGAAAGCTTTTAGAATTCAGAAACTGCTGATGGAAACCTGGATCTCTGTTGAACGGCTAAAAGCTAAGGGAAGAGGAGGAGTGATTGACTTCCCTGCCCCTCCATCACTTGTCTCCTGAACTCTAGTCCCGTAGCCCTTTCTCTTTGCCTCAGCTGGTGCAAATGTGCAGCTGGGTAGCCAAGCGAAAGGCTAATCTTAAAGGTAAAGGTAAAGGGACCCCTGACCATTAGGTCCAGTCGTGACCGACTCTGGGGTTGCGCACTCATCTCGCTCTATAGGCTGAGGGAGCCAGCGTTTGTCTGCAGACAGCTTCTGGGTCATGTGGCCAGCATGACTAAGCCGCTTCTGGCGAACCACAGCAGCGCACAGAAACGCTATTTACCTTCCTACCAGAGTGGTACCTATTTATCTACTTGCACTTGGTGTGCTTTCGAACTGCTAGGTTGGCAGGAGCAGGGACTGAGCAACAGGAGCTTACCCCGTTGCGGGGAATAGAACCGCCGACCTTCTGATCAGCAAGTCCTAGGCTCTGTGGTTTAACCCACAGCGCCACCCGCGTCCCAAGGTTAATCTTATCTGTCTCCAATTCTCTCTGTCCTCCTCCTGCTCCTTAGACATTTGACAGAGATCCAGCATGCGATTCCAGCTTAGCCCCTGAACATGCTTAGCATTCCTGCATTGCAGCAGGTTGTTCTAGATGACCCTTCCAACTCTACAATTCTATTATGCTCCCACCGAAATCAATAGCACTGGAAGCTTGGCTGGAGTGGTCCCACAGTCATTTTGCACAGTGTTGATTCTAGAGCCGTAATACACTGAGGTCAGAAACTAGTTTCACTACAGCAGCACTTTGTAGAACAAGGCAGAGGGGCAGAATTTATATATAAAAAAAACACTCCCCAACTTAGGTGACCCACCTACAAGGTCTGTTACCCCATATGAGATTTCCCCTATCAACTCTAAGGGTGCTAACAGAGGTGGTACCTCCTAGGAAGCCACATCTGGACCAGGAACATGCCCTAAGAACATGATTTGCAACTCTGATATGCATTACAAGAGGCAGCAACAGCTACCAGCATAGTGCGTTCTACCTCCACTGTCAGAATTTGTAAAGGACCCCTGGACAGTTAACTCTAGTCAAAGGCGACTATGGGGTTGCGACGCTCATCTCGCTTTCAGGCAGAGGGAGCCGGTGTTTGTCCACAGACAGCTTCCGGGTCACGTGGCCAGCAGGACTAAACCACTTCTGGCGCAACGGAACACCGTGGTGGAAACCGGAGCGCACGGAAACACTGTTTACCTTCCCGTCGGAGTGGTACCTACCCATTTATCTACTTGCAGTTTATTGTGCTTTCAAACTGCTAGGTGGGCAGGAGCTGGGACAGAGCGACGGGAGCTCACCTCGTTGCGGGGATTCGAACCGCTGACCTTCGGATCGGCAAGCCCAAGAAGCTCAGTGGTTTAGACCACAGTGCCACCCACGTCCCGCTGTCGTATTGTGTATGCTTTTGAGTGACAGTTGCTCAGAAGCACACGTGGGGAGGGTGTTGTTGCATTCCTGCTTGTTAGGCATTCCAAAGGCATCTGTTTGGCCACGGTGAGACCAGAATAGTGGACTAGGTGAGCCACTGGCCTAATGCTGTGGCTGAAAGAAAAAAAGTTGGGGAGAACCACTGGCCTAATACAAGGCTCCTCTTACTTTTTTTTAAATGCTGTGCTATGTATGTTAGGGACGCGGGTGGCGCTCTGGGTTAAACCACAGAGCCTAGGACTTGCCCATCAGAAGGTTGGCGGTTAGAATCCCCGCGACGGGGTGAGCTCCCATCGCTCAGTCCCTGCTCCTGCCAACCTAGCAGTTTGAAAGCACGTCAAAAGTGCAAGTAGATAAATAGGTACCGCTCTGGCAGGAAGGTAAAGAGCGTTTCCGTGCGCTGCTCTGGTTCGCCAGAAGCGGCTTAGTCATGCTGGCCACATGGCCCGGAAGCTGCACGCCGGCTCCCTCGGCCAATAAAGCGAGATGAGCACCGCAACCCCAGAGTCGGCCACAACTGGACCCAATGATCAGGAGTCCCTTTACCTTTATGTTAATGTGCTCCCCCATCCCTGAGTCCAGGCAAAGCACAGAACAGGCAAACTTGAGAACCGTGGTACTGCAAGGCCTAACAGCCTAGTCAACTGATGCCCCAACCCTGGGGTGTGGGCATGGGCATGTTTGTGGAGTCGGAACCTGCACACATTTCACAGGTGTGCCCCAAACTGACAAAAACTCAAGACCGCTTTAAATCTTAATATTAAAGCATTTTTGAACATGTTCATGAACATGACGCCAACTTACTTCAATCAACTGTTCTTTCTGTTCAGAGAGCTTACAGCTGTGTTCTGCAACTGCTTCTATGTTTCCTTCTGTCCCGCAGATCTTCAGAGCTTTCAAAACAAGGTGGTCAGAATGGTATTTTATCACGTCTGCTGCGACAGATGTTGCTGCACTGTGAAGCTTTGATATATATATATTTGGGGGGGAGGAGAAGAAAAAGAAAGAAAGAAAGAAAGAAAGAAAGAAAGAAAGAAAGAAAGAAAGAAAGAAAGAAAGAAAGAAACCAGTAGGTTACAACACCAGATTACCTGTGGTGGACAATTCAGAGCAAATTAAGACTGGGCGAGATGTACAAAACTTCCATCATTACGCATCATTCTTATTCCAATTCCTCATCACAAAAAAAGAACTGAGGAACCGCGATCAGTCTCACAGAGCATGGTGGAGCAGAGATGTTTGCCCAACCTCCCGGAGTTGTTGCTGGCTCCCCAGAAGCTGAGGGGTGAGGCAGCAGTGCATTGGGGACATTGTTGTGCCTGCACAACAACAGGAACAATGGATTGGCTCCACCAGAGCACTTGCGCTGAGCTGCCTTCCCCACCAAACCATCCCTCCCAGTCGGCAGCAGCAACTCACCTCCCAGGTCAGTTAAGCATCTCCAACCCAACCTTCCCTCCATTACTGGTAGTTGTGTTTAACGGTAGACCGATGTGTCTTATTTTTCCATGCATATGTCTAGCTGTCCTTCCTAAGTGGGGTCAGAGCAGCTTACCTGGGGCTCCTAGAAACACCCTGACCGGCACTTAGGTTAAATAATGCCACAGCTCAAGGTGCTACCAGAACATTGACTGGGCAATAGATTACTGTACATAAGAAGAATGAACCCAAGCCATGACAGGCCGAATTCTAAAATATTACTTAGCAATGTGTGTTCTTGTATTCAAGTCATGCTAGCAGGCTTCTCTGCAGGTAATTACTTCAAGATAACCTTACAATATAAACTAAAAAAAATCCTTCCAGTAGCACCTTAGAGACCAACTACCGTATTTTTTGCTCTATAGGACGCACTTTTCCCCCTCCAAACATCAAGGGGAAATGTGTGTGCGTCCTATGGAGCGAATGCAGGCTCCTTGGCTTCAGCGATAGCAACATAAAGCCTCAGAAGCGCACTGACCCCTCTAGCTCTCCAGGCTTCAGGGACAGCCGCCTGAAGCCTGCGGAGCACAGCGTGAGTTCCCGCTGCACTCCGCAGGCTTCTGATTCCTTTTGCTGAAGCCAGGAGAGCAAGACTCTCCTGCTTCAGCGGAGAGGGAGAGCTGCGCAGTGCCCCTTCAGCCAAGCGGGAGGAGAAATGGAAGGGGTTCCGTTTCTCCTGCCGCTTCGCTGAAGGGGCGCTGGGCAGAGAGGGGGAGATTTTTTTTTCTTGTTCTCCCCCTCTAAAACAAGGTGCGTCCTATAGAGCGAAAAATACGGTAAGTTTGTTATTGGTATGAGCTTTCGTGTGCATGCAACACTTCTTCAGATACTTCTTCGTGTGCATGCACACGAAAGCTCATACCAATAACAAACTTAGATGGTCTCTAAGGTGCTACTGGAAGGAATTTTTTAATTTTGTTTCGACTACAGCAGACCAACATGGCTACCTACTTATATCTCGCAATATAAAAAAAGGCTCAAGTGGTAGATTCAATTAGTTGGAACTACCATCACATGATTATATATCTGCTGAGCCAAGGATTTGTTTTTCAGAAAGTTACACATATCAAAGCCCAAGAAGCTCCCAAAATTTACTGCAGATTGTACTGAATTGCACTTACTTCTCTCTGAAGCTCGGTCATACACTGACACATTTTTAATATTGCTACTTCCAGGTCTTCCGTGACATCCTTTTTCCTCTGACTTTGCTGGAGAGAAACAATTCCCAATCCCGCAGGATGGGTTTTTAGGCAATTCGGTCGTTTAAACAATTCATCGTCATAATCATAATTCAAACATGGGTTTGCAAGTAAAAGGTGCAGCCCTATGCATACTGATTTGGAAGTTAAGCTCTCTGAACAAAGGAAGACTTTTCTTTGGAGTAAGCAGGGACAGGGATTCCTGAATAATAATAATAATAATAATAATAATAATAATAATAATAATTTATTTATACCCCACCCATCTGGCTGAGTTTCCCCAGCCACTCTGGGCGGCTTCCAATCGAGTGTTAAAAACAATACAGCATTAAATATTAAAAACTTCCCTAAACCCTCTGGGTCTCTTCTAACTCTACAATTCCATGATACTAGGGTTTGACTATATATGTTCTGCTTTTTCCAGCATGCTTCTCTGTCACAGAATTAAAGATATAGAGCAATCCACTTTGCTTCTGTTAGACAAGAATTTGTTAGCCAGTCCTGACCATGTGACTTGCTGGTTGTGGGTTTTTTTTAAAAAAGTAAAACCCTGGATGGTTAAGTCCAGTCAAAGGTGACTATGGGGTTGCGACGCTCATCTCCCTTTCAGGAAGAGGGAGCCGGCGTTTGTTCACAGACAGCTTTCTGGGTCATGTGGCCAGCATGGCTAAAGCACTTCTGGCACAACGGGACACTGTGACGGAAACCAGAGCACACGGAAACACCGTTTACCTTCCTGTCATAGCAGTACCAATTTTTCTACTTGCACTGGTGTTCTTCTGAACTACTAGGTTGGCAGGAACTGGGACAGCAACGGGAGCTCACCCTGTCGCGGGGATTTGAACCACCAACCTTTCGATCGGCAAGCCCAAGAGGCTCAGTGGTTTAGACCACAACGCCACCCGCGTCCCTTCTGTTTGTTGTGTAAGTCAGTGAGGCATAAAAGGTAAGCGCCCTGGAAACTTATGACATTATGTGCATCAGTGACCTTGGGCTACGTACTCTCTTATCCAAACCTACCCTGTAGGGGTAAATGACAGATTGGGGAAGAAACAGACCATGTCTACTTACTGGAGGTGTGGCCCACAGTCCATTGGTAAAATAGTAAAAAGTAAACAAAAACATTTATAAAATGAAAGATCGCTCTACGTTCCGCAGTCCCCGCTCCCAGTCCAATGAGGAATCAACCCCCTGTGCAAACTAACCTAGGGGTAAGCTCAATTCAAACACGATTTTACAAGATGGACTTACAGATCTAAAGCAACCAACCAGCAGGCCAGATTAAGACTGGGGGTGGTGGTGGGCAGTCAGAAAAATAATGGTCCTTTATAGTACAAATATGCATCACTCTGGTTAAAGGAACCAAAATTTGTTGCCTATGACACAAGCACCCATTGTGCCGCCATTTTACATCTTTTGTTGTGTCTTCACAACAGGTGAAGCAGGTTAGGCCAACAGTTGGATATTGACCCAAGTGAGCAAAACATTGAGTTATGTGAATTTAAATGCAAAACTGTACATGCTCACAATATTTATTATTAGTTCATGAAAGTTTGTACCATAAACCTGAAGATAAAAATTTGTTTGTCTTCAAGATACCACGAGTCTTATTTTGTGGTATATTATTCTATGTTAACTTTGGGGGGAAAGTGGCCCTATTTTGGGAACTGCACCAAAGCCCCCAACCATCTTAATCCGGCCTCCATCCAAGGGGCCACATTCACACCTATTTAGCATTAGCCATGCTGCAACATCTGGTGCTCCCAAACCATATGTTGGGGCTACCAAGCCAATGTTAATGGAAAGGTTAATCAGACTCCAGAGGACAAATAAATATGTCCAATACAAGTGTATTTTTCTATATTAGCCAACAGTGAGAGGTGTGTGTGTTGTGTGTGTGTGTATCTGTGCATCTCCAATTATTAGTGTGTGTTTATATCTGGTTTTGTAAACGACTGCAAAACACAACTAAACAAAACGACGTTTCAAAAAACCAACGGCAAGGATTATAATTAACTTATGATGTTTGCAATATTGTAATGGGATGTTATTAGGGTTATCAAATAAGCTGTTCTCTGCAAATTACCCTTGAAGTGTATTTCTTTTGAAGCAAACGTAAATGAATCAGCAATGCTAGGGGGGGAAAGAAAAAATCTTACAGCATACATCCACGCTGACACCAGCTGCTCCAGTTCCATCTTTGCTTGCTTGGACAGTTCCAAGATGCGCTCTCTGTTCTCGTGGCTAGTATAAGCAGAATCAGTAAAGTCCTCTGTGTGCTCAAGGACAACACGGAGCATTGCCCGAAGATTTTCCTTTGACAGAAGATAAAGATTCTCCCGCAATCCTTCCACCTTATTCTGTGAAACAGGGCGAGGAGAACCATGAAGACACCTCAAAAAATCATAGAAGACTAACAAGTGTACTGTAATGGTTAAGAGCTGTGAACCAAGTACAGTGGTATCTCGGATTACATACACTTCAGGTTACATACGCTTCAGGTTACAGACTCCGCTAACCCAGAAATAGTGCTTCAGGTTAAGAACAGTTTCAGGTTAAGTATGGACCTCCGGAACGAATTAAGTACTTAACCCGAGGTACCACTGTACTAGGCTTAAGATATTGGTCATAATATACAATTAGAAGATTGAGGGAAATTATGGAAAGAGGAAATAAATTTCACTGCCTGCAGTGCTTTAAAGGAAATATAATGAAAACGATGTACAGATGGTGTATAACACCAGTGAAATCCTGCTGCCGCTGTGCCGCCGGAGCACGATTTCTGTTCTCATCCTGAAGCAAAGTTCTTAACCTGAAGCACTATTTCTGGGTTAGCGGAGTCTGTAACCTGAAGCGTATGTAGCCTGAGGTACCACTGTACAAAAGCCTCTCAAATTGGATTTGTCTTTAAATTAACTCAGAACACCTTCAGTAATATCATTCACAGCAGAAACTAATAGTAGTAGTAGTAGTAGTAGTAGTAGTAGTAATTTTTATTTTTATTTATACCCCGCCCTTCCTGGCCAAAACCAGGCTCAGAGCGGCTAACATCAAATATATAACACATTAACATAAAATCAGACAATCAATTAAAATACATCCTAAAATCAGATCAGGGTCAGAATAAAATCCAATCAGATGGCAACCCGCAGATTAGGGTTGGGGACCTTAAATATTTACCAGTGTTCTTGGGTTATTTTTTTCGAATTGTTTTTGCACGAAAGGCAGACAAAACTCTGGCACCTACTGCCAGTTATCTGGTATTTGAAACTGAACAGCATTCATTTTACTTCTACACGCAGAGTTCCTTAATATATAAAGGGCCCTTAGTACCAGTGTAATTCCATGAAAGAGTGCCTCCTGTTTCCCCCTGGAAACCTCTATTGCCCTTCAATCCAAGTATACAGAAGGTGGTTTTCTGCTCATGTGTCTCCACCTAGGGATTTAAGCCACACTCTCAAAACAAAAACAAAAAAAACCCTCACTATTTTGTCCTTACCTTGAATTCCTTGATGCCAGTATAGATGCTCACAGGGCCTGGTTCATTCTCTCCACTGGGTCGAGAGTCTGTTACAATCTCTATTACCTGCTCCAAAGCTAGTCTCATCCTGTGGAACACGGCTCCTTTGTTTACACGTGCTGATTCACAGTCAGGATGTCTTAAACAGGTCTTGGAAATAAAGGTTGAAAATAACAATAATAATAATAATAATAATAATAATAATAATAATAATAATAATAATAATAATAATATATTATTTGTACCTCGTCCATCTGGCTGTGTTTCCCCAGCCACTCTGGGTGGCTTCCACAGAGACCAAAAATACACAAAAATGTCACACGTTAAAAACTTCCCTCATGTCCTTAAGATGTCTTCTGAATGTCAGGTAGTTGTTTATCGCTTTGACATCTGATGGGAGGGCGTTCCACAGGGCGGGCGCCACTACCGAGAAGGCCCTCTGCCTGGTTCTCTGTAGCTTTGCTTCTCGCAATGAGGGAACCACCAGAAGGCCCTCGGTGCTGGACCTCAGCATCCGGGCGGAATGATGGGCGTGGAGACGCTCCTTCAGGTATTATCCAGGCATCTCTGTGCAGTCTGCAGGCAGGGGCAGACTTTGGCCTTTCAAATTTCAGCAGCGCCCTGTGCAAGGCCAAAATTCTGCGCCTTCCAGCCTCTCGCCTCCAATTCTACGTGTGAACTACACCTTTAAGATTTGTGGCACCCTGTGCCCCCCGGCCCAGCTCAGCTCCCGGCACAGGGGAACCAGAGGCACTGCCCTAAATCAGCTTCTGCTGCAGGGAAGACTCTCTCTATGCTCTGCCTCCTTCCCTCAAGCAAAACAGTCAAGGCTGCTTATCAATCCCACCAATTAGTCAGCCATTGCATTTGTCAACACTGCCTTTTGGAAAGCCCTCTAGCCTCCTTATGCGTTGGCTTTGCTCTGCTAATGTCACATGTGTAAACGAGTTACCTTGGAAGCAGTGAGAAGCATCATGGTACATTTCTCGAGAATAGCCCTTGCCGCTGCCATCTTGGCCTTTTTCTTTTCGTCTTTCAGATCCTAAGGGAAGAAAATGAAAACACTCTTGGTGGATAGCCAATCAAAGAGCTTAGCTGCTTCCTTATCTAATGACGAGGTATCTGGACAGCTTTTCTGTAAAATTCGGGTGGAATTAAACATTACAGCTGAACTCTATTATCTGTTTGCAGGCTTCATATATATCTACACTATCAACCTACATAGTTTTTAGTGTAGATTAACTGTTGTGGCTATCCAGCCCAGCACCCAGAGAACTGTAGTCTGGTGAAGTGTTAATCCTGTATTAGAGATCCCCAGCCCTCTCACAGGCTAGGCTATCTGTGGTGAGAGGATAACTGTTAAACCAGCTTAACCCTGTAAATTAACTCATCTGAGATAGATCCCATATCTCTGACACCTGAAAGCATCTGATAGATTAAGGTAATACAGTGGTACCTCAGGTTAAGTATTTAATTCGTTCCGGAGGTCCGTTCTTAACCTGAAACTGTTCTTAACCTGAAGCACCACTTGAAGCTAATGGGGCCTCCTGCTGCCACAGGAGCACGATTTCTGTTCTTATCCTGAAGCAAAGTTCTTAGCCTGAAGCACTATTTCTGGGTTAGCGGAGTCTGTAACCTGAAGTGTATGTAACCCGAGGTACCACTGTACTAGGTGATCAAGAGGCAGGGAGGTTGAAGGAAATTGCTGCTAGGCCGATCCCGTGATATAGGAATCCTGCCAAGTTGTGGCTTCCACTGTTTATTGTGAACTAGCAATCCACGTGGGATCTATTACCAGCAATCAAAGACAAATATGGAATCCAGATAATGGAAACAAACCCACATGGGTCTTTGATTATGTAAAGTCACCCTCCGTAATTGGAGCACAAATAGTTTGATTTCCTTATTAAGGTCGCCTAGAGCAGTGTTTCCCAACCGTTGCCTTGTGTTCCATGGGAGGGAGGCGGGCGAGTCGGGCGGCGAGAGGCGGGGCGGGGCGGCGAGCGAGCTCCCTCCCACATCCCATCGCCGCTCGCTTCGGCCGGCCTACTGGAGGAAGGCGCGAAAACCTCGCGCATGCGACAGCCCAGTAGGCCGGCCGAAGCGAGCGGCGATGGGATGTGGGAGGGAGCTCGCTCGCCGCCCCGCGTGTGCTCGCCGCCCGACTCGCCTGCCTCCCTCCCACAGCACACCAGCCTACCTCCGTGGGAGGGAGGCGGGCGAGTCGGGCGGCGAGAGGCGGGGCGGCGGCGGCGAGGAGAGGCCGCCCAGCGCGGGGCTCTCGCCGTCTGCCTGCCTGGCTGCCTGCGAGCTCGGCGGGCAGCGCTTCCGTCCGCAGCGCCCGCCTCGCGGCTCTCATTCCCTGCCCCTGCCAAAGCTCACCCAGCCAAGCCGCGCTCTCCTCCCTGCCTCGCTTTGCTGCCTCCCCCCCCCACCCCCAAAGCTTGGAGGTTCCCCGGCAGGAAGGAGGGAACTTAATCCTCTCCAAGGGCTGCGGAAAACAGACATGCAAATGGGGGCTTGCCAGCTCTTCAAGCGCCGCCGGCTTTCTTCGGGAATTACTGCCCGCCGAGCCCGGTAACGCTGACAGGCCGAGCCGCGGGGCTTGGCAGCGCAGCCAGCAGAGTGTGGGAAAGGGCGGCCGCCACGCGCCGGGCAAGGCGAGACTCGACGGGGAGGACACCGGCAGCAGCCCCCCCCCAGAAACCCGCTCCGGGCAGGTAATTCACAGAGAGTGGACAGAAGGAAGCCTTAAAGGGCTTCAGCCTCCCAGAGTGGCGTGGAATAATAATAATAATAATAATAATAATAATAATAATAATAATAATAATAAATTGACAGGTGGTGTTTTTCTAGGTGAGGGGGTGGGGACTGTAATAACAAAAAAATCAGCTGTATATCAACCGCTGTTTTGCAATGAGGAATTGCAAATAAGGAAGATCAAAAGGAGAATGTTTTTTTGGGGGGGACTCTCTTCCTCTTCCTCCTCCTCCTCTCGTTCTTGCTCCTCTTCCTGGCAAAAGGGCTGCTGAGACCCCTTCTCTCTTGGGTGCCGGTGGGTGCTGTGACGTTGACGCTGCTGTGGCAAGTGCCTTTACTTAGCAGAGTGCATTCCCCTTTACACAGGAGGGGAGGGAAAAAAATTGAAACTTACACTTTCGTGCGTCCCTCCCGGCGTGACGCTGCGCGCTGACGTCACGGGGCTGTAATGGTGGTGTGCCTCGAGATTTTTTTCATCAAACAAGTGTGCCTTTGCCCAAAAAAGGTTGGGAAACACTGTCCTAGAGTACGCTGGAGCTGTTTTCATTCATGTCTATGTGATCTGGGCGACTCACACCTCTCGTTCCATTTCAAGGCTGGTTCACCAGCTTGTCTCATTCTAAAGAAGTCCACTTCATACACAGATATCCCTTGCCAAAAATGGTTGTAGGAATGTATGAACCCCCTTGCTAGATCAGATCCAAGGTCCATCCAGGCCACATCCTGTTTCTAAAAATATCAAGCCAGATGCCTCTAGGATATACGCATGCAGGACACGGAAGCAGAAACTACCTTCCCCAACTATTTGTCTCGGCCACCTGCCACTCAGAGGTATACTGCCTATGAACCTGACCGTTCCATTTAGCAGGCTTCACCCACATGGCGCCCGCCAACTATTTTGAACCGCAACTCCTGTCAGCCCCAGAGAGAGGGCACCAGTTGTGAAGGCTGCACTTAGCTCTCAGCCAATGACAGCCAAATGAAATCTCAATGTTCCTAATGAGCTTTATGCCTTAAGATACCCAATACGTTGCCCATCTGTGCAAAGTAGCCTACACTGCGGCAGCTAGACTGGTGACTGGGGGCGGCCGCCAAGACCACGTAACATTGAAAGACCTACATTGGCTCCCAGCACGTTTCCGAGCACAATTCAAAGTGCTGGTGTTGACCTTTAAAGCCCTAAACGGCCTTGGCCCGGTATACCTGAAGGAGCGTCTCCACCCCCATCGTTCTGCCCGGACGCTGAGGTCCAGCGCCGAGGGCCTTCTGGCGATTCCCTCACTGCGAGAAGTGAGGTTACAGGGAACCAGACAGAGGGCCTTCTCGGTAGTGGCGCCCGCCCTGTGGAACGCCCTCCCATCAGATGTCAAAGAGATAAACAACTACCTAACATTTAGAAGACATCTGATGGCAGCCCTGTTCAGGGAAGTTTTTAATCTGTGACATTTTAATGTATTTTTAATCTTTGTTGGAAGCTGCCCAGAGTGGCTGGGGAAACTCAGGCAGATGGGCGGGGAACAAATAATAAATTATTATTATTACATTCAATGGCCGGTGTTCAGATGATGAACTCTTCGCTTAGTAAGCTAAGGTATGGATGAACTACCTGCACCCACACACTGCTGCTTCACTCCTACCTTCAGTCGAGCAGGAAAGCAAGCCAGGAACCTGCAGCCAACTATAGCTTCTCATTACATCTAGCCCAGCAAACTATGGTTAATGGCTTTCAGGCATGCTGGCAGCTTGGGAATAAAGGAAGCTATGATTGACTGAATCTTCCTGGCTTCTTGTCCCTCCAGCATAAAGGGAGCAGTGAAACACTGTGTGTAGGTACATAAAGCTCATATGCTGAGAAATGGATATTCAAATACAGCCACTAAGTTATTAAATAGCAAGTGTGAGGTTTTTAATGTGGCAGAACAGATGACTGTTCCTCTCCTATGGAAGCAGGCAGGGGAAAAACACAGTACTTTGCTTAAATATACTTCATTTATTTACTTTTTTAAACCACAGGGCAGCAGGCTTTCTCGCAATACTTACGTTTTGTCGGTCTCCAGTTAGATGGGCAAACTCCACCATTTCATTTCCAAACTGACTGAATATTTGCACAAATTCCTGAAAACTACTCACTCTTTCTAGCTGTTCCATTGTTACAAGGACCTACCAAACAAATTTAAGAAAGCTATCAATGACATACCTATAATATCACTGGTAAAGAGAAAAAAATATCTCTGAAACATTTAGTTTTGCATTTTAGACGCAAGAAATATTTTCTTATGTTAATTGGCCACCCAACTCATGTCAGTTATTCCTATTGCAAGTCTCCTCTCATCTTTTGATTCCAACATGTAGCTCAACTCCCAACCTATCTGGTCATTTATGTTCATTTATTCCTATTGTAGCACCAAGAAATCCAATTCTGTGGTTTGCTGTGTAGCAGTTACATATTAAGGAGGTGGTTATTATTGCTCAAAAAACGGCTAATACATAATTGATACAGTCAAATACAGGTATAAAGTGCACTCTGCTAATGCACGAGGGAACCAGGAATGGAACCCCTGCGCAAAACGGTCACCGTCTGTACATCTGTGTCCAATTTATTTAACTAGCTCCCATTGAAATCAACAGCATTTTAAAGCATTTAGCTTTGAAAAATCTATAAAAGGGAATGCTATCAGTCCTATACAAAGCCTCATTCTCACTCAACTCGTTCAGTCACGCAAGCATGAAGTGCCCATATTCAGAAAACCTTGAATACCTTGTTTCTAGAAGTTATAATTTGCTTAATAACTATTCTGTCGGCCAACACCAACACTTTAGTCACTGAAGAAAGCAACAGTCTTGCAGCTTTTACCACTCCTGTTTTGTCCGAGAAAATTGTTATCTGGCCATCAGATTCTGGATGGTCCATGGTAGCTACATCTGTAAGCTGTGCTATCGTCTCACCTACAAATTAAGCAAAGTACCGCAATTAAAACAGATTCAGAGCTATTTTGAGTACAGTCGTAGCTTGGAAGTCGAACGGAATCCATTCCGGAAGTCCGTTCAACTTCCAAAGTGTTCAACTTCCAAAGCGCGGCTTCTGGTTGGCTGCAGGAAGCTCCTGCAGCCAATCAGAAGCTGTGGAAGGCCCACCGGACGTTCAGCTTCCAAAAGAACGTTCGAAAACTGGAACAGTCACTTCTGGGTTTTGACTGTTTGCAAGCCAAAATGTTTGAGAACTAGGCTGTTCGAAAACCAAGGTACGGCTGTATTGAGGAGTGTACACCGTCTTAAATCAACAGCGCTAAAGGTCTAGGGACAAATAACTGCCGAAGGAAATGCAAATCTCCTCATCCCCTATGATTCCCAGCCCACTCCCAAATCACTCTAATGCTCGAATGATGATAATTAAGCCGTCACAGAGAGCACCCCCTGAAATTTGTCTTTGTATTCCTATTCCGATACCGCAGTATAGTCTCACAGACTGTACAACCCCTTGTTTTCCAGAAGGACATATTCACAATGCCTGTTTGGATTGGGGGCGGGAGATCTGTGTGAAAAGCAAGGGGTTTAAAAGGTGAAACAAACGGCGACATTTTTTTCTTTTCTCGTTCTCCACACTTAAGACCAGGGGATAGATGGACCCTCTTAAGTCATTGGAAATGTTATTAGTTTTTCCTTCCACAATGCAAGCATGTATATTGGGAAACCGGGTATTTCTCTGTTTTCTAATTCAACCCATCATTCATTTTCATCTGTCATCATGATGAAGACTACGTTTTCTGCCTCCCCCAGTTGGTATTTTATTACTTGCTTCTCTCTTTTCAATTTTTTGACAGTACTGTCAGGTACCAACTCTACTTCTAACACCACTTTTGCAGTATCTTCAGTCCCAAGTGCCTGTTTGTAAAAAAATAAAATAAAATAAAAATTCTTCTTACGAGCTGAACTAGTTGTTTCCCGGTTTCCATCAATTCTATTTTAAAACTCTGGAACTGAGCAGCTAGTTCTTTTGCAAAGTTTCATTCTGCATCAGTTTGAAAATCCCTGGGAAGGGATGTTTGGAAGAATAAGGTGCCGTTCTGTTTTTATTATTGATGAAGTGAGGCTCAATAACGCCTCCTTCTTTTTCTATTGTTTTACAGTATAAAACTAGGGTTTCCTCCATTATTTTCTCAGGTCCTGGAAGCATGCCAGGCAAAAGCTTTCCTCTATAACCAGGCCTTGGCCTTGTAACTATCTGTGGGCTTTTAGAAGTGGGGAGGATGTTTTAAATGTATTTCTTTTTCCTCTTGGTTTTAATTGATTTATGTGGAGCTTTCTTTTTGTCTGCTTATTTGTTTGGTTGTAAGTCACTTTGGGTTGCCCTGGGCAAGATCAAGTGACTAACAAATTCAATATAATAATAGCAATAATAATAGTAATAATAATATCAGCAAATGTTCTATTTCTATCTTTTTAATCATCAGAAGGGGTGTTTATTGCAAGGCTGTTATGCGGGCAGAGGTCTCAAGTTATCATTTTATAGCCACGCCCCTGGGGCAAGATTTTTTTTGGGGGGGGGCTGTTGGCAAACTTTTTTATTCTCTAGTGCTTCACTCTCTGACTGGCCATCTTTTTACATCATCATTTAGAGAGTACAAAATGCAGTCACCCCCAATTTAGGTGCCTAGACACCTGCGACTTCCTTCCAGAAGCCGCAGAGGATTCTCCAATGAGCCAACGCAATCATTACCACAGTCTCTATTTTACATAATGACATAAGGATTATTCCTGAGGAGCTGGGTCATTCCACAATTTCTCCAGGTTAATGCTTCACTTTACCCAACTGGCTATATGCCAGTAATCAACAGAAGGAGTTAGTACAATTTCAGCAAAAAAGTAGACATCCTAGCTAGAAGAAATCCCAGTAGGGAGATATGAGCGCTGCTCCAAATACAAAAAAAATTGCAATTCTTCCCTGCAGACCAAATCAACACCCAATGGCTTTAATCACCACCTCTCAAGCTATCTTTAGCAGCTGGAAGAAGGAAGCATTTTCTGGGGTTCTCACGGCAGAGATGATGGCAAGCCTCTGATGCTCTATAAATACCCACTTACCTGCTTGCTTTGCTTCAGTGCAAGCAACCTTCATTTCCTCTTTCAGCTCTTGGTTTTCATTGGCTATAGCTTCGCCTACCATGACAAATCTCCCAACAGCCAGTTTTACGGCTTGGCCCACTTGCTGGACCGCTCTCAAAGTCTTGTCTGACTTCTTTGGCTTATCTTTATGGTTAATGAGGGTGGTTATCTGAAAGCAAAAACATCTATCAGTTAAAATTACACATTAAACAGTGTGTCAGCATGTCTTGAGAAGCTCAACTCAAAACAATAATAGATGGGGGGGGGGGAAGGAACATAAAAACTATATTTACCTGAGAGATATTTATTTTTTTGGGACGCACCCTAGCTGTGTGACTGTGATGTTTTAAACTGTTTTTAAATACAGTCATACCTCGGGTTGAATGTGCTTCGGGATGAGCGAGTTTGAGTTGCGCTCTGCGGCAACCTGGAAGTAACGGAGCGCGTTACTTCCGGGTTTCGCTGCTTGCGTGTGCGCAGACATGCTGTCGCTGGTTACGTTTGCTTCTAGATGTGAACGGGGCTCCGGAATGGATCCCGTTCGCATCTAGAGGTACCACTGTATTGTATTGTTAAAATCACTGCAACCCACCCTAGGACGTTACGGTGAATGGTGGTTAAGTACAGTGGTACCTCGGGTTAAGTACTTAATTCGCTCCGGAGGTCTGTACTTAACCTGAAACTGTTCTTAACCTGAAGCACTACTTTAGCTAATGGGGCCTCCTGCTGCTGCTGCGCCGCCGGAGCACGATTTCTGTTCTCATCCTGGTTACAGATAGGTAGTCATGTTGGTCTGCCATAGTCAAAATAAAAAAATTCCTTCCAGTAGCACCTTAAAGACCAACTAAGTTAGTTCTTGGTATGAGCTTTCGTGTGCATGCACACGAAAGCTCATACCAAGAACTAACTTAGTTGGTCTTTAAGGTGCTACTGGAAGGAATTTTTTTATTTTCACTATTTCTGGGTTAGCAGAGTCTGTAACCTGAAACGTATGTAACCCGAGGTACCACTGTAATCAAATTAATCATCATTTGATGAAGTAAGATTTTAGACCGTGCCACAACAAATGTTTTGGGAACTTAGAAAGTGGCCTAATACTGACTGGTAGCAGGTTGGCTTAGCGACACCAGAGGCGCATCTAGGGGTTGTTTAGGGTGGCCCCCACCAAGGGCACAAGAAGCACAGTAGCACTCAAGAATCGCGAAGGAAGACAAGAGAGAGCCAGCAACTGCCAAGGGCACAAGAAACAGGTGCATGTGCTGATACAGCTCCATGCCAAGGGTGCCTAGGTATGCCTCTAGAACACAAGTAATATAATTCATGATGTTGATGGTCCATATGGAGGCCAAATTCAGATTATGTCTCCCCACCCCCCAAAAAAAGATCAGGCATGCATGCACACAGTTTTCACAACTTAGACTTGACATTTGACATTAGGTGTATGTCAGAGGGAGAACATACACTTATTCCTCCTTGTGAAGGGAGTCATTGGCCCAGGAAATGTATGAACTGGGCCTAACATAGCTATTCTTCCAGAATGTACACGATGTGTCTTTCAAGCACACGAAGTCCTCAACCTACGCAGAGGTTACGTTCACACCTAAATTGTGTATGGTCGAAACACATTGGGTGCAACAGCGCGTGGGATTGCCAAAGTCTTTTCTTCCGGGTGCCCGCTTCCCTTTCTGCCTCCCCTTTAATTTTAATTTTTTTGCCAAGTGTGTAAAGCTAAATATGCACAAGTTAAATGTGCGTGAGCTCACTGTACCACGATTAAAGCAATGCAGTGGCTTTTTACACCTGAAAACTAAGGGCTACTTCATGTGTCAACCCCTTTCCCCTATTAAAATAATGTGTAAACATTTTGTGTGCAAGTGACACAAACTCTGGGGAGTTGCAGGCAATCGTGGCTTCCCAAGGCAGTGAAAAAGAGGGCTGCACAACTCTTGTATGCTACAGTCTGCATGTAGGTATCACACATTTTCCTAGACAAAAACCCCTTGCATAAGCTACACTCCTGGGATTAAAACTATAACTGGAACCCTTCTAACACAATATTTTAGCTTAATGCAACAAGAATAACACCTGATCTCTATTTATATTTGCACCCATGGGTTACGTTTATTACCTGAAAGCTAAAATAATTTAATCTGTTAAAAACCAACAGTATATAAAAGTATAAGCAAAGCATTTATGGGTGCAAACCAAATAAAGTTCACACAATTCCAGATGAATATTCATCATGAATTAACGGCTTCTAATAATCTCTATCTCAATGTTTCAGTGTCATTTTTTTGTTTTGTTTCCAGTAGCTTATTTGTTACGCATGCTATCGTTAATGGGCAAGTTTTTTCCTAAATAAATCTCCTCTTTCTTTGGCAGGAGGCAACAGAGTGGTAGAACCTCATATGATGTTTACGTGATCAGCTATCCTTGGATAACCACTAGTCTTCTGAAGCTCACATCAACCTCAGGCTACTTCACATTCATAAGGTAAAGGTACCCCTGACCGTTAGGTCCAGTCGCGGATGACTCTGGGGTTGCGGCGCTCATCTCACTCTATAGGCCAAGGGAGCCGGCGTTTGTCCGCAGACAGCTTCCGGGTCATGTGGCCAGCATGACTAAGCCGCTTCTGGTGAACCAGAGCAGCACACGGAAACACAGTTTACCTTCCCGCCGGAGTGGTACCTATTTATCTACTTGCACTCTGACATGCTTTCAAACTGCTAGGTTGGCAGGAACTGGGACCGAACAACAGGATCTCACTCCATTGCGGGGATTCGAACCACCAACCTTCTGATTGGCAAGCCCTAGGCTCTGTGGTTTAGACCACAGCGCCACCTGTGTCCCTTCACATTCATATCATGATGTAAAGCTGGGGTGAGGGATTTCTGGCTCTCCAGAAGTTGCCGGACCCCCCATTAGCTTCAGCCAGCATGGCCAAGGGTCAAGGAAGATAGGAATGCCACTGTATAAAATAGAGTGTGTTCTGAAACGATGGAATTTGCTCTCTCAAGAGGCATTGGTAGCCAACAACTTCAATGTCTTTGAAAGAGGGTTAGGCTAATTCATGGAGGACAAGGCTATCGATGGCTGCTATCCCCAGGCGGATATTTTCTTTCTCTACTCTTCTTATGTTCTCTAGGCACACAGTACAGAGGCAATTCAGTCAGATGGGTCAGGTTGAAGCAAAGCAGGATGCTGCTCAAATTTCCTTGAAGGAAGAGCAGGTATAAGATTGGCAATCTTATTGATTGATCCATTAGGCCTAGTTTCTTACTGAGGTGGAAAACCTGTGTCTGGGCTGTACCATTTCAGGCTGCGCATGGCGATTAACATGACTAAATGCTCCTCCGTACAAAAACACACCTGACTGCATGCCATGTAGGAAGTGAGTTTGTCAAGAGACAGAATATGGTGGAACCATTGGCCCCAATGAAGGGGTTTACTCATTTCTAATTGCAAGTCCTTCAAACTTATGAGCCCCCATACGCAATCTGAAGTGATACACCGGTCTGCGATCTCAGTAAAACGTTTGTTTGACTCCCCACTCCTGAATACATTATGTAAACAGATTAACAATCTTTTTTTTTAAAAAAAAACAGCAACGCCACACCTCTGAATCTTGTTCGGACAAGAGATTGCATGTTTCCTTCTGCATCAACTAAATCTAGCCCTAAGATGTGATCCTAGAGCAACAGTCAACGAAAGAAACAAGGGTACATTTGCTTGCACTGAATGTGTTTCTATTTGGTACTGGGTCACCCCATTTGGCTTACTGGTGGCCAGTTGCTTCTTAAAAATGGGTTTGCATGTTGTGCCCTCCCCCTCTCCTCCATTCATGAGGTGATTTGAAAGGATGCCAGGCCATGGACTAGTATCTCACCAGCCACCCAGGTTCCTCCTCAATTCTTGTTTAACTCTCCAGCAAGAAATGAGCAGGTGTGTGTTCCCAGTGCTTCTCTTTATTCATTTATTTTCTCTTCTGTGTTCCTTTTTCCTCATTCAGACCACGAGGCCTAAAACTGCCAAATTGCAGGAGATGGCGATAAGAACCGAAAAATAAATACTAGATCTGGCTCTATCTGGTCCAGCATTCCTGTCTTCAAACAGAGGCCAAGCAGTCCTGTCTTGCCTCCATCATCTGGGAATTAGATGTGTACTGCCTCTGAATACGAGATCTACCTTTAAGCTTACTTGGCTGAAGCCTGCTGGCAAACCTATCCAAACCAATAATAATAATAATAATAATAATAATAATAATAATAATAATAATAGCATACCAGTTTACATAGACTGTCCTAGAAAAAAACACAACATCTTAATACCCCGTGTGCATAATCAAATGCTGAATCCAAGCTTAAAGTGAGTTAAAAATAAGTAAAAGAACCCCTTAAAAATCACAGGCTTTTGCTTCATCTCAGTTTCATACTAGGACGTCACATGACAGAATTATGTCAAATTACACCATGTTGGCCTGACTTCACAATTCACTTGCAAGCACATGTTTAGGTTGGAGTATCTTTCAACAGAAAAGATTTCACCTGGGATTCCTTACCTACATAAGGAAAGTCCTATGTAAGTCCTGAATTCACAACTTCACAAAGCATCTCAGGAGAGGGAAGAAGTTGAAAGGAGAGTAAATGAACAGTAAACATTAGGAATTCAGGGCCCAGCTCATGACATATGGTTCCCTCCAACAGGCAGCGCTACTCCCACTTCCCAATCATGGCAAAAATATTCACTGCCTTGTCAGAAGAATGCAAATCTGAAATGTATATTAATTGTAAATTAGATTTCATTGCAGTGGGTTCCTTGCACCCAATCAGTTGCTGTGCAAATGAACGTTGCTTTTTACCTTAATGCTGGGGCTTGCATGAAAACAGAGACGTATTAAAACTTGCTTACAGCAATACAGGGGTTGCCAACAAAGAATCATTTTGTCCAGGCATTATTTTGCCCACTAGTAACTAAGTGCCCATGGAGGATCTTGGTAAATAGGTTGGTATTGGTCTGTCTGTCTTTGTCCATGGAGTTTTCTTGGCAGGGATACTGGAGTGGCTTGCCGGTTCCTGCTCCAGGTGGATCACATTTGGTGAAACTCTCCACTATGACTTGTCCATCTTGGGTGGCCCTGCATGGCATAGCTCATAGCTTCTCTGAGTTGAGGTGATGTCTAAGCAGAGACATCACCTTGCCAACAAAGGTCCATATAGTTAAAGCTATGGTTTTCCCAGTAGTGATGTATGGAAGTAAGAGCTGGACCATAAAGAAGGCTGATCGCCGAAAAATTGATGCTTGTGAATTATGGTGCTGGAGGAGACTCTTGGACTGCAAGAAGATCAAACCTCTCCATTCTTAAAGAAATCAGCCCTGAGTGCTCACTGGAAGGACAGATCCTGAAGCTGAGGCTCCAATACTCTGGCCACCTCATGAGAAGAGAAGACTCTCTGGAAAGGACCCTGATGTTGGGAAAAATGGAGGACACAAGGAGAAGGGGACGACAGAGGACAAGATGATTGGACAGTGTTCTTGAGGCTACTAACATGAGTCTGACCAAACTGCGGGAGGCAGTGGAAGACAGGAGTGCCTGGCGTGCTCTGGTCCATGGGGTCACGAAGAGTTGGACACGACTAAATGTCTAAACAACAATTGGTCTGTCTCAGGAGACAATGGAAGAGTGCACCTTCGAGGGGTAAAGTAAATTTTTTGGATAATTGCAGCTCCTGCTGTGGTTGTAGAGACCGATACGGGAGACATGTTTTGTTGCAGCTGGGGCAGAGGAAGGCGTCCGGTTTTGCTGCTGCAGATGCACCATGGCGTTTCTTCCCTCTGTGCTCCTCCCAGCAGTCCTTCCTCCCCTGGTCACTGCGATGGATACAGGACTTGACTGCCTGTCTGCAGGCACTGCAATCGTCTGCAAGGGATTCCAATACAGCAAAGTTGATGTTGCCCTCATGTCACGTATGCAGACATCTTTGTAACACAGAGTTAGTCTGCCAGCAGGCCTGGCGCCAGAAGCCTGCTTTCCCTTGGGGATCCTGCCATCTTCCATTCTGTGGACATGACCAAGCCAGCGAGACGTCACTGAGACAAGTGTGTGAATATGCTGGAAATGTGAGTTTTGGAGATGTTCCTTCCACAATGAAGAGAGACTGTTTGCTCTTCATGTTCAGTTCGTGCTTGCTTCTTCTGAGCACATGTGCGCGCCAATGGCCCTTTCTCAAAATTCCAAAGGTGCCTACTGACCAAAAAATAGTTGCCAATCCCTGTAGTAAATGTAGCTGGCTTTATTTTACACACACACAAAAGCTGGTTGAACTTAGGTAAAGGTAAAGGGACCCCTGACCATTAGGTCCAGTCGCGGAAAACTCTGGGGTTGCGGCGCTCATCTCACTTTACTGGCCAAGGGAGCCAGCATACAGCTTCCTGATTATGTGGCCAGCATGACTAAGCCGCTTCTGGCGAATCAGAGCAGTGCACAGAAACACCATTTACCTTCCAGCCTGAGTGGTACCTATTTATCTACTTGCACTTTGACGTGCTTTTGAACTGCTAGGTTGGCAGGAGCAGGGACCGAGCAACGGGAGCTCACCCCGTCGCGGGGATTCGAACCGCCAACCTTCTGATTGGCAAGCCCTAGGCTCTGTGGTTGAACTTACACTGAAGTAAATTGTGGGAAGCCTAATTCCTTTCTAGAAATAAGGAAAGAGAGGAGGCTGTGATCTTCAGAGTACAATTCCCGGGCTTTCTCTCCTGAACAAACACTACTAAAATGTATGGAGGCAGCCCAAGAATTCAGTGCTGCTCTGTTCCCATTGATTTCAATGGCATTGCTTCCCAATGGATTGTGCTCTTGGTTTACTCTTAAGGAGAGTAAGTCTCACTGAACTCAATGGGCCGACCTCTGAGTAAACATGCTGAGGAATGGCACTGCTAATAGGCCAAATGTTGACAAGCGCTGGTGGCTGGTGTTCACATTACAGAAAGAGGAGAGAGAGGAGCAACCAAACATTTATGACATTGTACAGCAGAGTGGACATGGGGATACAGAACTGTGTGTCCTTCCGTCGCCACAGGAAGCATGAAGCCATAAAGATGAACTGAAGGCTTTAAGAAATCCAGGAAGGTGTCAGATACAACAGCAGCTGCCCTGAGATATCTTGTTCGTGGTAAGGTTTAATGAACCTTTCCAAAATCAAGCAAGAATAATTAGGTTGCCTCTCAAGCGTGGGCAAGTCTGTGCAGGCACAAATTAACTTATCTTCACGTTATTCAATACCCCTGCCCCAGATCACAGGGACAAGGAGGAAATTCTCTTTGGCGATAAGCCAAAGACAAAAAATAAATTAAATTAAATTAAAAATTAAAAAATCTACTGAACTTTATGGGTTTTATTTTTTTTTAAAAAAAGCGCTTATTCTTTGCAACAAATATCTAGTTAGGCCACGTTAACATTTGTTTCAGAGCAAGTAGGCAAGCTATTAAAATTTGTTACAGACCAATTCAGGGTTGTTTTTTTGCAATGATCTTTACGCCTCCTGCGTCCTGCGCATGATCTCATATAGCTGCAGGCAGCATGTGGTTTATGGAGTCCAACATTTCTAGGAATGTAAACATCGGGGGTTTTTTAATTACTGAAGTTTCTAGTCCACAAGATATACTTGTGTTTTGGAGAATGGTTAGAAGGCAGTTAAACAGGTCTGGCCTTAAGATCTTCCTAGATGGAAGGCCATACCAGCCTACTGCAAGGCCCTTGAAGGGAGAACCGTAATAAACAAAATGTTTGTGACAGTGACAGCACAGCTTATTAATTTTATGGGACTAAAAAGTAGCGCATTATTGTGGTTCTACCCAGGATACATTTCTGACAGGACTCTTAGACTGCAATCCTATGCCCACTTATCTGTGGGAGTAAAGGTAAAGGACCCCTGGACAGCTAAGTCCGGTCAAAGGTGACTATGGGGTTGCGGCGCTCATCTCACTTTCAGGCCGAGGGAGCCAGCGTTTGTCCACAGACAGCTTTCCATGTCAAGTGGCCAGCATGACAAAACTGCTTCTGGTGCAACGGAACACCATGACGGAAACCAGAGCGCATGGAAACACCATTTACCTTCCCGACACAGTGGTACCTATTTATCTACTTGCACTGGTGTGCTTTCAAACTGCTTAGGTTGGCAGAAGCTGGGACAGAGCAACAGGACCTCACCCGGTTGCGGGGATTCGAACTGCCGACCTTCTGATCGGCAAGCCCAAGAGGCTCAGTGGTTTAGACCACAGCCCCACTGAATTAAACGTGACTTACTTCTGAGTACAGGACTATATAGGATTGCACTGCCAGCGTTGCTCAAGTTGCCCCATCCTGATTTCAAACATTTCACCTCCAGCTCTAAACACTTCAACCCTAATTAGAAACTCTTCTAATTCTCTTTTGAGATGAATGGAACTTGCTAATCAGTGCTTTTAGTTATCACAACCATTAGCAACGATTCTGCTGTACGGGTGCATCATTGTATCAGCCAGATGAGAGCACATTCGAGGGGTGACTCTTCAGTTGTTCTGCCGCTGCTCACACAATTAAGAACCGCCAACAGAGCGAAATTAGCACGACTCTGGGAAGCCCAAAGGAAACATTCAAACTGACAAGTGTGTTAAACAGTCTGTTGCCAGCCAAAGCCTTGAGCTGCAGAGCTAATGGGGAAAGACAACGACAAAATTAAACTCAGGAGGCAAGATGATAATTAGGAGCAGAAACTCCCCTCCCCCTGGTCCCCGTCCCCCTGATTCAGCCACTGCAGCACATAACAAAAGACCTTCATCCTAAAAGAAACCCAGAATTATGCATTTTCTTGAAGAGCCCTGGTGCGTCCAAAACATGGCAAAGGGAAAACAAAGCAACTGGCTATTTTAAGCTCTGGGATTTACGACCCTATGGGTATCTCCACTGAATGTCCACAGTATAGTTTGTTCACTTTCACCTGCGGTTCACAGAATCATAGAGTTTGAAGGGAGCACGAGGGTCATTTAGTCCAACTCCCTGCAATGCAGGAATCTTTGGTCCAAAGTGGGACTCGAACCCAGAACCCTGAAATTAAGAGTCTCCCATTCTAATGACATGTAAATTGAAATATACTTGGAGTCGAGAGAGTGGATTTCATGGTCTTTATTCAGCTCATAGTGGTGAGGAGGAATGGAAGTTCCCCCAGAGTGTCTGCTTTATATACATTATTTACACAATGGGCCCCACGTGATTGGCTAATTCCAGGTTGCGGATCAGGCCAATCAGGTTGTGGATTCACTTCCACCTGGAGCTGGATTGGGTGGCTCCTGTGGACCAATCAGACTGCTGCATTCTGAATCCTATTGTTCTTGGACCAATCAGACTGCTGTTGCATTCTGAATCCTATTGTTCTAGGACCGATCAGACTGCTGCATTTTGGATCCTATTCAACTCAGTACATAACATAAATAAAAGTGTCGTGTTTGTTTGTTTGTTTGTTTATATGCCCTCCTGGTAACTGATACTAAATTTCTGGCCTCTTATTCAGCCATTGTGTGTTTGTGCCGTGAGGCAAAAGCCGCTTCTCAAAAATCAACCAAATCCTTCGAAAATCACCTACTAGCCAAAGTTGAAGAAGCAGAGCAATACACTCAAGAGAAAGGGGCTGGAAATGTTTCTTTCACACAGGGCAGGCAGAATAAACCATCTGCTCCACATTCTCACGCCCAGGCCTCCCGCTACTCACCAGGGAATAATAAAACCAACTTTAAGGTAGTTTACAGAATTAAACCTCACATATGCAGACCACTCATTGCCCCTCCAGGCACTCAGCCAAAATTATGACACAGAACATAGCTCTTCCCATTTCTGGAACAGCAGACAAGAGCTTATCACATGCGCCCAGGAGGAAATGATACCAAACCAGAATGCCTGTTTTCTGACCAACTGCTAAATAACCCAGGCTCTGCTAGGAACAAAACGTTTTTAAAAGCTGAGAATAGATCGGTGATATCTCTAAATCATGTAATGTCTTCAAAAAGGGGGAAATTCGGAACAACCAGATCTCAGATACTGGTTTACACATGAAGTTGCTTTATATCCCTTTTTTAAAAAAAACGACAGCAACTGTGTCTAAATCATAACACAGCTGCACATGAAGTAAAGCTAAAACTATTCCAATGACATATTTATTTCAGGGCTGTGACAAAATTTTGTTACGTTCATGAAAAATACAAGGCCAGGGAGAAAAAAGATTTTTTCTTTTCTTTTTATAAGGCGTAAATATATTTATACATGAAAACCTGCTTATAAATGGCATTTATTATGGTACACACGGTCCCCTCTTTTATTCTCACAATTATTCTCAGATTAGGCTGAGAGCATGTGATCTGGCAAAGGCAGCCTACTGGAACCTGGTACCCTTCAGATATTTTGGACTACAGCTCCTGTACAATGGGTGCGCTGGGGCTGATGGGAGTTCAAAACATCTGGAGGGCAGCAGATTGGGGGAGGCTGGGCTGAGGTCACCCACAAACATGATGGAGGATTGGAAATTTACCGTATTTTTTGCACCATAACACAAAGTAAGGGGAAATGTCTGTGCGTGTTATGGAGGGAATGCCTACGGATGGCGGGGGGTGGGGTGGGATCTGCTGCAGTCGTGAGCAGAGGATCCATGGTTCCCCTTCCTTCCCTCCTCCGTGGCTCACTTTGAAACAGCAAAGCGGGAGAAGAGCCGCTGAGTGGGGAGGAGAGAGGGACAGAGAGCCTGCTTGCTTTAAAGGAGCAAAGCGGGAAAGGAGAGGAGCCTTCTCCCCTTATACCCCTCTTCTTCATTGTTAGCAGCATCCTTCTCCATCCACCCCACACGTGCTTCTTCTCCCCTTAAACCCCTCTTCTGCATTATTAGCAGCATTGTTCTCTATCCACCCCACGCGTGCTCCTTGTCCTTTGAGTGCTTTTCCTGTCCTCCCCACTTAAAACGTGGTTACAAAGCACAGATCCACATGGATCCTCAGGATTTTTGCACTGGGTCACCCCAAATTCACCATCAGATCACATAGCATGTCCATGGCTACATCTTGCACCAAAAAAATCATGCACCCACTGGGGCCGCAGTGGTGCAAAAACGTGGTTACAAAGCATGGATCCACATGGATCCTCAGGATTTTTGCATTAGGCTACCCCAAACTCACCATCCGATCACATGTCTGTGGCCACAACATTAACCACAAAAATAATACATCCACTGTTTCGTTTAGAATATTTTTTTTCTTGTTTTCCTCCTCCAAAAACTACGTGCGTGTTATGGTCGGGTGCGTGTTATAGAGCGAAAAATACGGTAAATCCAGTCAAAGACACACCACACCATATTAGCTCTCCAATCCCTTTGCTCAGCCAGTGCTTCATATCCAATCCAAACATGCAACCCCAATTCAGGTATTTCCCATTTACAGGCCCCTGTGGGGGGTCAGAACTCCCATAAAATGTACAGTCTATCAGGTTCTGAACGGTTTATCTGCAAAATGCAGAGAAACTCCTGGCAACCGCCCGTGTTTTGCTGCTAATCAAAGGTACTCAACACTAAGGTAAAAGGTAAAGGACCGCTGGATGGTTAAGTCCAGTCAAAGGTGACTATGGGGTTGCGGCGCTCATCTCGCTTTACTGGCCGAGGGAGCCGGCGTTTGTCCACAGACAGCTTTCCAGGTAATGTTGCCAGCATGACTAAACCGCTTCTGGTGCAACGGGACACTGTGACGGAAACCAGAGTGCACAGAAACACCGTTTACCTTCCCGCCAGAATGGTACCTATTTATCTACTTGCGCTGACATGCTTTCGAACTGCTAGGTTGGCAGGAGCAGGGACCGAGCAACGGGAGCTCACCCTGTCGCGGGGATTCAAACCGCCAACCTACCGATCGGCAAAAGGGTCAGTGGTTTAGACCACAGCTCCACCCACTCAACACTATCCTGCAGTTGCACACTATTACATAAAGAAAAGAGTTTCAAAACTGTAATTCAGAAAGTTTGTCCACCATTACTAATCCTCCAACTGAGGAAACGACCCCACTCCCAAATGATTTCACTTTTCCCTACATTGCAATTTGAAAATCACCACTCCATTTAAACAAATAAGCAGACTGTAAAGAGTCTGCTTGCATCTTTATAATACAATGGCATCTTTATAATTATAGCACATGTAAATTTCCAATTCTACGTCTAACAGATCATTTATAGTCTAACATAAATTGTCTCTCTTTCTTTCTCCCTCATGCTTGCGCACACACACAGAAGTAAACTTCATACTTTGCCATGATTTAGCCTGAATCTTGGGGCCAGGGCATTCACTTTAATGAATAACGCCCTGAATATATAATGCTGATTTTGAATGCTTCTTTTTTAACCGCATCTTAGTATACTGACCCTTGACATTCTATTACCAAGTGTCTCTTTCCTCATACAACCTCACGCGTCTAGAGTTCTTCAAGTGGTATTAATATTACCAAGAGTTAAATCTGTTACTTAGCTGCATACCTGATAGATTAAGTCTATGTTAAAAATCGAGGAAGTGCTCCGTTAATCTAAGCGCAGAGCACAGCAAGGGGAACATCAAACCACTCAAGATACAGAGCTGTTTGCTGTTACCCAGATTATCAAAAGTGAGAGAAAATGTTTGGGATGAGTTGAAAGATGAGTCATCTGTGGGAATTGATTTACAATGGCTGCTCATATGGAAGAAGACTGGAAGAAATTTAAAGACTACTTGCAGAAATACTGTAAAATTAATGAATGTTAAAGGGATGTTGGATTGAAAATAAGCGGTATTGGTAAAAAGATTAACAAGAATATGTGAATATGGATTGATAATGGTTTAAAATATACAGTTATAATAGGTTAAGATATTGAGTAAAGATAAATGATAGAGGGTAAGGATTTGCTGAATTAACTATGTGAACTGGAATACAAAAAAGGGGTGTGTGAGGAGGTCAGGAAACAAGTAAATGAAATATAAGACATGAAAATATTGATTTCTTTTTAAATTTTTTCTTACTTTTTATGTGTTTTGTCTTTGTATTTTTGTATCTCTTTCTCTTTTATTATTGTTATTCTTTTTTATTTTTTTATTTTTAATCTTGTAATTTTTTATTGTCTGTAAAATTTCAATAAATATCTTTTTTTAAAAAATGCAATGGCTGCTCATAAACATCATAACACAACTTGGCATTTATCAAATGATGAATGTGTTTGGGTGGTGGACTCATATTCTTTGACTCAAAAACAACAGCAGGACCAATACTTCAGATCTTTCAAGCTCTGAGGGTGCCAGGGAAGGAAGGCCTCTGTGGGCATTATGTGTCTGTAGGGACCAAGCTGGCAACCCCCAGAATACGTGCAATATCTTCCTATTTCTTCTTTGGCGATCACTCATAGCCGAGTAAGATTGTCTTCCATAAACATGGTTTTAAAAGTGAGTCCGTAAGTGACTGTGGAGGCCAGTTCTGGATCCACATGTCCTTCTACAGTGGGGACATAGCTTTCTGGGCGGGAGTTGATCAAGGTGAGGGTTTGCCAAGCGTGCCTTCCTCTTAGCGCATGTCTCCCTTTCGTCCTGAGTTCAAGCGTCTTCAAAACCCAATACACCTTTGGTAAAGGCTCTTCTCCAATCACTCACAGGCCAGTGTTTCCCAGTTGTCGGTCTTTATACCACATTTTTAAAGATTTGCCTTGAGAGGGTCTTTGAACCTCTTTTGTTGACCACCAGCATTACGCTTTCCATTTTTAAGTTTGGAATAGAGTAGTTGCTCAGGAAGACGATAATCAGGCATTCGTACAACATGACCAGTCCAACAAAGTTGATGTTGAAGAATCATTGCTTCGACACTGGTGATCTTTGCTTCTAGAACATCCCCTAGTCAAACAGGCACAAAGCACTGTTAAGACCCTACCTGCCCACGGACTGTCTCGCCAGAGTGGTGCATGCTCTAGTTATCTCCCGCTTGGACTACTGCAATGCGCTCTACGTGGGGCTACCTTTGAAGGTGACCCGGAAACTGCAATTAATCCAGAATGCGGCAGCTAGACTGGTGACTGGGAGTGGCCGCCGGGACCACATAACACCGGTTCTGAGAGATCTGCATTGGCTCCCAGTATGTTTCCGAGCACAATTCAAAGTGTTGGTGCTGACCTTTAAAGCCCTAAACAGCCTGGGTCCTGTATACCTGAAGGAGCGTCTCCACCCCCATTGTTCAGCCCGGACACTGAGATCCAGTGCCGAGGGCCTTCTGGCGGTTCCCTCATTGTGAGAAGTAAGGCCTTCTCGGTAGTGGCGCCCACCCTGTGGAACACCCTCACTTCAGATGTGAAGGAAATAAGCAGCTATCCTATCTTTAAAAGACATGTGAAGGCAGCCCTGTTCAGGGAAGTTTTTAATATTTAATGCTGTACTGTTTTTAACACTTGATTGGGAGCCGCCCAGAGTGGCTGGGGAAACTCAGCCAGATGGGCGGGGTATAAATAATAAATTATTATTATTATTATTATATATTCTTTACTGAGAGCAAGGGAATGCACACTCCTCATCTGATTTCAAACTTCAGTTTACACCATCACTATCAGCTGTGAGAAGCAGCCTCCTTTTCTGTATCCGGTTTGGCTGTGTCTCCAGGTGGCCTTGTTCTGTAGACCTCCTTTCTCCCCCCCCCCGCCGCCCCCGCTTTGCAAGAAGCAGGCTGCCAGCATTTAACCTCATGTCCTGTTGTGTTTCTGTAGTAGCTTTGTTTTACCGAACTCACGATTAATGCTACTTATAACTACTGGTTCATCTAATAACCCCATTCAGACAAAAGAATGATTCAGGTATGGTTCTTTAACAATAAAGCAATTATTGCTAAGTCCACTTGCTAAATTCCTCTACTGTATCATACCAGGAAAAAAGAAACCTCAACAAAACCTGTACATACCTGACAAAGGCAACCTCCCCTCCCCGATCCCAGTAAAATCTCCTGTTTCTCCTACATTCCTCTTGCATACCTAGAAAGGGTAACTGATGCTTTGGAATGTTCATTGTAAACTACCCCCAGGGACAGGGATTGTCTCTCCATCAACAACAAGAGGATTCCTGTGGTTGCAATAAGGTAGGAACCTAAGGTGAACAGAAGCTTCACACCTTGCAAGAATGCTTTCTTTTCCAGGGGATAAAACCCCATCCTAGGCAATTGCAGCTGCAAGGCTCAACTGCAAACAACTTCCACCCAGAAGGAAGGAACATGGGAGCTTTTATTTCACCGCATTTATTCAAACCTACCTCTCCTGCAAAAAGCCCAAGGTTATACAGTGGTACCTCGGGTTACATACGCTTCAGGTTACAGACTCTGCTAACCCAGAAATAGTACCCCGGGTTAAGAACTTTGCTTCAGGATGAGAACAGAAATCGTGCTCCGGCGGCACGGCAGCAAACAGGAGGCCCCATTAGCTAAAGTGATGCTTCAGGTTAAGAATAGTTTCAGGTTAAGAACAGACCTCCAGAACGAATTAAGTTCTTAACCCGAGGTACCACTGTACATGGCTTTCTCCCCTCTTATCCTAACAACAACCTTGTGGTACTGGGAGTTAGTGACTGCTTCAGGTCTAAGTAGGGATTTGAACCCTGAACTCCTAGTCAGGGGTCGGCAAGGTTTACCTCGCCTGAGTCAGTTCACTCCAGCGGAGATCCTTCTGTGGGCTAGATCGCACGTGCACATGAGCATGCGCAGCAGCGATTTCCGGCGTCTACGCAGACATGGTTTTCAGGATCTGAGCATGCGCAGACGCGATTTCCGGCACCGTGCAAGCGAGTCCCTGTGCCGCGCCAGTTTAGCACAGCACGCAGGGGCTCGCCGAGTGGGCGGCTTGGTTCGGGGGCAGCTCGGGGGCCGGTTAAATGACCCCTGTGGGCCACTTGTGGCCCATGGGCCTTAGGTTGCCTCCCCCTGTCCTAGATCCTATGCACAGTTCTGCATTTTGCCTAATTTCCACAGACCTTCCACCTCCCGAAAGGGGAGGAGGGAAAGTTAAAATCAAACAAATCAGAAATCATCTGCATGTATGTATCTCGGGTCACATTTAACTTCCTATACATGGTGGGAATACACGATTCTGAGTCCCAGTGATGTGGGGTGTGTTTTTTCTGGAAATGTTTAAATCTTAACATTTCTGAATACCCTATATAACTGTGATCCAGTACAGCATGTTTCTGTTGTAATGCATGTAGTAAGTAAACACGCAAAAGTACACTGTAATGAGGTACAGTATATGGATCTCAAAAGCCCTTCTACCTATCAAAAGTAGTTAAACTGAAATATCTGATCATAGGGAGGAAATTCATAAAGTGCACTTAGTCTAGTTTAATTCAATGCTTTACTTGAAAATTATTACTTGGAAGTTATTATTTGAATATATTCAAACAAATTCAATTCTTTGCTTGGAATTTTTTTTTATTGGAATATTTATATCCAAGAATATCCAAATGCATGACAGCTCAATAGCATATACTTCCTTTGCAATGTTTGAATTTGGCGGTGGGGGAATATCATTAAGGCACTGAAAGCTATTAACGTTGTAATTTTAGCATACCCAAAGAGCTATGCATAATTGCTTCCTAGGGATAGTGACCTGAAACAAGTTAAAGTACAACTTTGAAATGGCCCAATCTTACTGGTACTGTATCCAATTATATTCCAATAAACGCTGTGAAACAATGCAGTTTTAGAAATGAGATTTTTCTTTCCACTGAAAAATACATTAGTGGAAATGTTTCCACCTAGAATATCTGACCTTTCAACCTCTCATGCCCAAACTGGTAGATGCCTTGAAAAATCAGCACTGTAGCCCTGATTTTGATTATAGCTTGTAAGAAATAATCACCACAGCAAAGGAATCAAGTCGTGTTAATGCACCCATGGCAGCTGATATTGCCAAGATCATATTCTACCATAATCTAAACTTGATGGAGATCCCGCAGTTATGTCATTTCTAGAGGAAATACCTTGGAATAAGTGGAGATGGGAGAAGAGATCTACTAATGGAAATTCTTAAAGGTAAGACTAGAAACTTGAAGCTGATGCAGCCAAGGATTAAAAGCCAGCAACAAGAGTCAAAGCGCGAGATAGGATCACAGCAACAGATGGAGGGGAAGTAATATGACAACGGTGATATTGTGAAAAGATCTAGGAGCAGATATAACAGGCAGGAAGGCTGACATAGTAACTTAGAGAAAAGAGGACCAGGATGCACATAAGGTCTTTAACAACATATTCTGTAAGAAAATGGTAAATTTTGAACGTATTGAGGAGCACCTGGATGTGGAGGGAGAAAAATATTCTACACACTGTTATATATCTAACAGTGACAAATAAGTTGGGGAAAGATTTTGAGCTGAAAGCAGTCAGCCTTGCCACTTCAATCAAAGACAGCTAGGTATCTGGGAGACACTGGGCCCAGCTAAGTGCTTGAGCCCATGCTTCACATGCAGAAAGTCTCAGAAGAAGAAGAAGAAGAAGAAGAAGAAGAAGAAGAAGAAGAAGAAGAAGAAGAAGAAGAAGAAGGAGGAGGAGGAGGAGTTTGGATTTGATATTCCCGCTTTCACTCCCTTTTAAGGAGTCTCAAAGCGGCTAACATTCTCCTTTCCCTTCCTCCCCCACAACAAACACTCTGTGAGGTGAGTGGGGCTGAGAGACTTCAGAGAAGTGTGACTGGCCCAAGGTCACCCAGCAGCTGCATGTGGAGAAGCGGAGACGCGAACCTGGTTCCCCAGATTACGAGACTACCGCTCTTAACCACTACACCACACTGGCTCTCCGGTTCAATCATCAGTTTTAAAAAAGGATCCAGTAGCAGGTCATGGAAAATCTTCTCTCTTCCTGGGACCCTGCGGAGCTGCAATCAGTCAGGACAGACAATACTAGGCTAAATGGACCATGTTTGGTATGAGGTAGGAAATCAGCCCTGAGTGCTCACTGGAAGGACAGATCCTGAAGCTGAGGCTCCAATACTCTGGCCACCTCATGAGAAGAGAAGACTCCCTGGAAAAGACCCTGACGTTGGGAAAGATTGAGGGCATAAGGAGAAGGGGATGACAGAGGATGAGATGGTTGGACAGTGTTCTCGAAGCTACCAGCATGAGTTTAACCAAACTGTGGGAGGCAGTGGAAGACAGGAGTGCCTGGTGTGCTCTGGTCCATGGGGTCACAAAGAGTCAGACACGACTAAACAACAACAGCTCCCTAAATTGCACAGTCTCATTAGATCTGAAGCTATTCCTGATGCCACAACACTACCCTACGTAAGAAAGGTGGAAGAATATATTCCTGTGGGCAACTACAAATGACTCACTATGGCAAGTGCTTGACTCTTCATAACACATGGACCAACAAGAGTTCAGCCCAGGGATGATGAAGAAGAAGAAGAAGAGTTTGGATTTGATATCCCGCCTTTCACTCCCCTTCAGGAGTCTCAAAGCGGCTAACATTCTCCTTTCCCTTCCTCCCCCACAACAAACACTCTGTGAGGTGAGTGAGGCTGAGAGACTTCACAGAAGTGTGACTGGCCCAAGGTCACCCAGCAGCTGCATGTGGAGGAGCGGAGACACGAACCCGGTGCCCCAGATTACATGACTACCGCTCTTAACCACTACACCACACTGGCTCTCAGTGTGATGAGAAAGTTGATTCTGCATTGCGGCTACAGATCATCTCTCTTGCCTATTCTTGGCCCAGTCACTAAGCATATTTCTGTGGGTTTTTCTCGAGTAAGTGATTTGGGGATGCCACAACTGCACCACAACCCACAACTCCTACCTGCATTTAAACACTTTCCCTCCAAGAGAAATGAATGTGATCAAGCCAGTTTAAACAGGACACTAACCAAAATCAATAGCAATAGCAGGCGAAATCTCATATAAATATTACTCATTGCTACCATATAAAGCTCAGCAAGAACCACCTGATCCTGCAGAAGTGAATCCAACTAAGTTCAACGGAACTAACTCCCGGGTATGTGCTTCTAGACTGTGCTTTGCCACTCTATGTACTAATGCAAACTAGAGTCTTCTTCTATGTTTTTGTAGCCAAACTGCACTACCAATACACAAGAGAAATACAGAGAGACTCAAGGTAGCCCATAATTATTCGATGGCACGAAATGTTAAGTGAGTGGGAGGAGACACAAACATGACAACTAGTGGAACAGAATGGAGTAGCTGGAACAGGAGGACAGAGAAACATTGTCCGATAGAGTTTTAAAAATATTTACATTGATTAGTGTGGTTTAGTTGTGTCTGTTTTCATTCATGCTGTGAGCCATCTTAGGTCCTGTACTAAATTCATAGACCCACAACTCTACTGCTCCATCAAAGTGCCTGACCTCTAAGTAGAGTCAAAAATTCCCAGGTCAACTTTCCAAACATTAATGAAGCTTCAAAACTCCCGAATCATCTTTTGTTACTGCCACCTCCATTTGCTGCCCTCATCGAGAAAGTGGTCTTGTGTCCATGAAAACTAATGCCACAATACATTTGTTAGTCTTTAGGGTGCCACAAGACTAATTTGTTCATAGGCACGGTGTCTCGCACTGTCACAAGACACCATTTCCTCCCCACAAGATAGCAAACTATGTGCAAGAAGCATTGTTCTCACTCCTATTTGGCTTTGTTGTGACAAAAAAGAGGATATGCACATTAGGGAAAGAGGGAGCATTTCAGTTCAGTCCAAACTTGAGCTGCCAGCAAGCATGCTGTACAGGCAACTCCCCATTTCCACAGGGAGGCTGCCGCACATCAATTGGACGCGCCTGAACAATTGGTCGCCACCTGTATATGCTACTCATTTAATCTTGGCTAAGTATTCCAGGGACGTGGGTGGCGTTGTGGGTTAAACCACAGAGCCTAGGACTTGCCAATCACAAGGTCGGCGGTTCAAATCCCCGCAATGGGGTGAGCTCCCGTTGCTCAGTCCCTGCTCCTGCCAACCTAGCAGTTCGAAAGCACATCAAAGTGCAAGCAGATAAATAGGTACCGCTCCGGAAGGAAGGTAAATGGCGTTTCCGTGCGCTGCTCTGGTTCACCAGAAGTGGCTTAGTCATGCTGGCCACTTGACCTGGAAGCTGTACGCCAGCTCCCTTGGCCAATAAAGCGAGATGAGCGCCACAACCCCAGAGTCGGTCACAACTGGACCGAATGGTCAGGGGTCCCTTTACCTTTACTTTAAGTATTCCAAAGTTTTCAGAACAAAAAGTTTTGGTCCAATGCATGGTAAAAGATCTATTTGGCCCATTATTGGGTCTGGAATTCTGTGAGTGGCTGCCTGCGCATCAATACACATCTAACTAGTGTATATTTTAAGCCAGGGATGGGAAAGGGTTGCTGAACTGCAATTCTCATCGCCCTTGATCATTAGCCATGATGGTTGGGGCTGATGGAAGTAGGAGCCCAACAACTTCCAGAGGGTCACAAGTTTACCACCCCAATTTAAACTATTTTTAACTTTATGGGAATTACTGGGAAAGGTTTGCATGTAACTCAATCCTGTGCTTATTTACTCAGAAATACTTAGAAGTACAGCTTCCAGCTGTTTACAACTTACAAACTAAGGTAATACAGTGGTACCTCAGGTTACACAGGCTTCAGGTTACAGACTCAGAAATATTACCTCGGATTAAGAACTTTGCTTCAGGATGAGAACAGAAATTGTGCTCCGGCGGTGCGGTGGCAGCAGGAGGTGCTTCAGGTTTAGCTAAAGTGGTGCTTCAGGTTTAGAACAGTTTCAGGTTAAGTACAAAACTCCGGAATGAATTAAGTACCTAACCTGAGGTACCACTATACTTGGAAACAAGACTAAATGGATTCTCTCCTAAAGTTGGGTTTTGCATATACTTTGTTTCTGTTATTTCCAGCTGTCCTACCTTTTTTTTTTTTAAGGCCAGCCTCACAACTATTGGATCGTTTCCCTCCATTCTCACCAACCTAGGCTGTAACTTCACACTGCAGACCACATTGCACAATGTCAATGGTTTCAATGGATGGGATTCTACTGACTTGTTCTGTCAGCGCAAGGATTTCGGCTTCCACAGGGGAACTGCCCCCCACATCTGTTCTGGTTTTCTGCCACCCACCCCCTCCAGAGCAGATTTGGGTAGGATTTAGAGTGCGTGTAGGAAGAGGACACAGGGAAATGACATTGTGCAAGCAGAAATATTCGCACTAAAGGGCTAGTTGGATAGCACCCAATATTCCTGCCGCATGGTTGCCTATGGAAATTGAGTCTCACCATCAGATGATCAAGCAAAGTACGGTAGCTTTTCAAAGCAAGTTGGTACGGTAATTCTCGTGGTAATGAGCCACAAATTAGTAATGGGAATTTGTATGGGCAGAGAGGACAGTTAAAAAAATATATGGGCTAGTAATTTTGTGGGCTTAGTGGGCTTCTTTTCTAAACAATAAACCTGTATTTACCAAACTGGTTGCCCCGCAGATATTTTTGACCCCAGCCATGATGGCCAATGGTCAAAACTAAGCAAATTTAGGCAGAACTTGATAACACTCCAGTTTACAAAGCAGCAGAGCAAGCATCACTCTGAGTAACTTTGTTCGCAACAAACCATGTACAATGCAATCCTATACTGTTCATTTCCATAAGAACTGATTAGTTACAACGTTGTCAGCAGTCTCTTATGTGCACACGATTCTGCACAGCTTTTAAAAGCAATACATTCACAAAGAATGTCAAAAATGATGTTTCCAAGTATGGTTCCGTTACTGTTTTGCTCCGATTTCCCACTCTTTCTGGCTGCCAAAGTGAGATATTTGAAATTCCCTGCACACCCACAGACATAACATTCTACAAAATTAATGGTACGGTTTAACAATCCTCTCCTGCTCAAGCGGACTAGCAGGAAAGGGATTGGTCCGCAGTAAGCAGACCTAGCTGTTTTCTAAGGTTGATACCACTGGACACAACCCACCAGGGTGCTCAACAGAACATTTCCACAGCACAAGAACAAGATGATGCCTTTTGTACAGCTCCTCCTCCTTTTCCATTGTTATCGTGCAAGTGAATTTCTTAGTGCATACTTTTACTCGGTAATAAGTTTTGCTCTTTTCAGGTGCACTTGTTTTAAGTAGAGGGGTAACGGCTTGCTCATACACCCTTCCCCTGTTGAAGAACCTGGTCCTAACTTAAAATAAAGCAGAGCATTCCTTAATCTGGATCCATTGCGGTAAAGCGCATGGGAGTAAATACACCTACGGAAGTTCTAGGGCACTATTTGTGGAGCACTTGGGCGCTGAAGTGGCTCGTGCACCGCATTTGTCCTTGCTGAAATTCCTGCCCTGCAGCCTTGCAGCCAGCCTACAAGGGATACGTGCTGCACATCGTTCTCGGATAAGGTAACACAGCCATGCAATATTAACTCTAAAACACACACACACACACACACACACACATACACAACCGGTCGTGCAAAACTTCGCGACGAAGTGCAAGGCTGCGCTGAACGCCGCTGCTAATCCTCCGGAAGTTAGTCGAAACTCTCTCTTTTTTTTAAAGTCCTGCACAGCTAGCGATGGATCTAACGAAGTCCTGGGCCCCAGGAAAGCGGAAAACACAAAGAAAAAGCACAACAAAGGCCGGGCTGGGAATCCAAAAGGTTTCCCCCTCTGAGCACAAAACTCTTTCAGTCGGATGTTGTTAAGGGGGGGGGGCGCCTTCATTTATTTATTTATTTTAAAAAAGGGTCTCGATTTAGCCGAGCGGCTCCCGTGCGGACAAACCGATGTTCCGAATCGCTCTCTTTGCAGTTTCTTGGCCGGGAGGGGAAAAGGGGGAAATCGGGAGGGGGGGGAGAGATCGTCAAATCGGGAGGGTTTTTGCAAGCAAGGCATGCATTTGTGCATTCTTTATGCAAACACCCTCCCTCCAAAAAACAAAACACCACCACCAAACCCCCAACACCTTACAACTCTACCCAGGAAAGCGATGGCTAAGCAGCGGGCGAAAGTAGAAACGGGGACTTCTGCGCGCGCAAAGCCCGCCCTGGGGGAGGCGGCCCCGATTCGGAGCGGCTCCGGATTGCATTCGTATCAAATCAGGATCGGGGGGGGGTGAGGAGGAAAGCAGCGAGAGGGGATCCCGGCAGAAAGGACGGAGCGCTCGCCCGCCCGCCCGCGAGTAGCTTGCTACCTGCGCCACGAGCGGCACCAGCGTCTGCTCCACGGAGCGCGAGCGGATCTGCAGCCCCGGCAGCGGCTCCCATCCCAAAGCCGTGGCGAGAGCCGCGCCGGGCGGCGAGCGCGGCCACGACACTCCGCTGCCGCCGGGGAACGCGGCCATTGCTCCGGAGCCGCGCAGCTCGCTCCTCGTCGGCTCTCCCGCCTGGGAGAGGAGGAGCAGGAGGTGTCGGCGGCGGCTGGAGCTCTCCGGCTCCGGCGCGCTCCTCCCCTGTCTCCTCCTCATCGCCTTCCCGCCTTCTGCCCTGGGAAATGGCAGCCGCCGAGCTTGCGGTACCCCCTCCTCCTCGCAGCGCATATAACTCCTCTCCAGCCGAAAAGCCCCGGTGCCCCCGCCCTCCAGCCCGCCCCGTTTTCGGCCACACACGCGTGTCATCGCATCCCGACGACGGGTAGTGCTGGTTATTTGCGCGCGAGCGAGCGAATCGTCACCACGGGCAAGGGCTTCTGAGTCTCCCTTTGGGGCACTTCCATTACTCATTTCCCCTTCAGTTAGTTCGCACACTGGCGAGTCGTCAAGATGGCAGTGTAAACATTACATTCAGTTTCTTCTTCTTCTGCCGTTGGGCACCCCCAAAAGCAAAGTAAGCCGGTCGTGTTGGTCCATGAGAAAAAAAGGGGGAAATGTATATAATCTGGCAAGGCCAGTTTTGATCCACCCAAAACTGCCTTGTCAGACGTGGAGATCATTAGCTTTTAACACGGGTTAGATGGGTGCCTAACTGCAAAGAGCCTTGTGGCACCTTAAAAACCAGCTCATTTGTTATGTCATGAGGTTTTTGTGTCTTTCACTTCATCAGATCTATCTGGCGAATACTCAGTACAGTGGTGCCCCGCAAGACGAAATTAATTCGTTCCGCAATTTTTGTCGTCTAGCGAATTTTTCGTCTTGCGAAGCACGAAATCCCATAGGAATGCATTGAAAATCAATTAATGCGTTCCTATGGTCAAAAAAAGTCCAAACAAAGCCAAATTTGGTACAACAACAGTTTATTAACTGCTCTTTAAAGTCACACATACTGTAAAGAGCAGTTAAAAATTTAAGGGAAAATAAATTAACTTTATAAACAAAACGTCTTTGTTTTTAGTCAAAGAAAAAAAGTCGCGAGACGTTTTCGTCTTGCGAAGCAAGCCCATAGGGGAAATTCGTCTTGCGAGGCAAATCGCGAACGGAAAAAACTTTCGTCTAGCGAGTTTTTTGTATTGCGAGGCATTCGTCTTGCGGGTCACCACTGTAAACTTAAAAGTAGCCATCCTGGAGCAAATCCGCTTCAAAGGGAGGCTGTCAAGTGAAACCTGCTTGATAACAATGCATCAAGAATTCCAATGCTATCACTTGTGGATTGAAGTCACACAAGGGATTTATATGTATTGTTGCTTGATTTAGCAGTGCCAGGATGTCTCTGCCATCAAGCCAACTGCTTTGTGAATTTCCGTAGTTTAGTGTTACGTCCATCATCATATGCAGTGCTTTTTTCTGGGGGTACGCAGGGGTATGCATACCCCAAAACATTTTGTGAATCTAAGTTTGGCCTCATTGAGGGGCAGTATTTCAATATGAGTGGGAAAATGAGAGTACCCCTAAACATTTTTTTTTAGAAAAAAGCACTGATCATAAGTGTCTATTACTTTGCTGCATTTAATTTCCTTCTAACTTCTTACAATCCCTCCCTCTAACCATGTACCTGCAACTCAGGATTAACACTTTATGCATTTAATTAAGTGGATTACAATCCACTTAATTAGTGGATTAAATGCCATCATACATTTGTTAGCCTCCAAGGACTCTGCAGTTTTGCTGTAAAAACAACTAGTGTGACTATTTCTGTATGTACGATTGAGATGGAAGATAAATCTTATGCAGTATTTTTATCCCAACTTCTTCCAAGGAGAGCTGGGTGACACAGGGTCTCTCTCCTGTTTCCCCCTCACAATCGTAAAATTGTAGAATCCTAGAATTGCAGTGTTGGAAGGGACATCTAGTTCAACTGTCTGCAATGCAGGAATCTCAACTAAATCATACATGGTAGATTACCATCCAAACACTGCTTAATAACCTCCAAGGAAGAAGAGTCCACCACTCTCGAACAGCTTTTACTTTCAGCAAGTTCTCTTTGTTAAGTTTATAGTGGCCACAATCTAGTGGGTTTAATCATCCTGAACTATGTGGTGGATTCTTAGTAATGGTATCATACCCTAGGGTAGGAGCTAAGTGGCACCTTAAACCTAGGTTATGGGTGCAACAACAGAATGTCTAGGCATGCTTTTTTAATAACAAGAATGCAAAGCTGAAAATGAATGAACTGCAGCTAAAATCCTATATTCATTTTTCACATCGTCTAGTCCTCATCTGAAGACTGCAAAAAACAAAGCCATGCTTCCCCTGCCTCCTCCCCCCCCGCCCCATATTCTTAAGAAGGTCTCTTCTCCAGTCTTCAGAGAGGAGCTGGAAGTGGGGAGGCAGAAAAAGGTACCCCTTTCCTTCCACTCTGCAGTTTGAATCTGAAATCTTAGGCACAGTACTGCACCCAGAGCTCAGAAACAGCTCGCGCTATGAAATTCAGTGTCGCAAAACGCGCCTAGAACAACGGGAGTTTCGAACACTGCTTGTGACACTCCTGTTTTCATACCAAGGAAAATTGCCAAAGCACCTCTACCTGGTGCTGTTGGTTCTTTTCCTCATGCTGTATACTGCATTAATTTCCTCTCCAATGGCCTGTCCTGTGCTGATTTAATGCAGAGAGCATTTGTTTGCCTTTTGTCACAGACTGATTCGAAAAACATAGCTGTCCTATAACATGGTATGACACTTAGGAGTTCAACATGAGCCTCATCAATGCAGCCGCTGAAATGGCAGGCTGTGTGCTATTTGGCATCTTAATGTTCGTGCACATGGATTCATTCATTCATTGAATATATTTGCTCTTTTTCTTTTCGACCAGTGAGGCTCCCAAAGCAGATAACATAAAAAAGTAAAGCAATAAAAAAAGTACAATAAAACTACAGAGCAGAACAGAAGACAGCAGTAGAGCAGGTAAATTTTCAATGAAATGGATAAATATAAAAGTTTTCACCAGGTACCAAAACAACAACAAATGACAGTCAGTCAGTGGCAGGTACACCTTTGTAGAAAAGTATTATCAAGTGGAAAAGCTCTCTACTGTTAGTTCTTTGCAGTCACTGCTGCAAAGAAGGGCCTCTGAGGATAATCTTAATAGCTAAGGCTTGATTCACAACGGGAAACAATGGTCTTTCACACAACTGGCTCCCTTTCAGGTCTTGAAAGGTTAAAACCAGATGTTTGAAATGTATTTAGAAATGGACAGGTATCTGGTGGAGTTCTTTAAAAATTGGTGAAATGTGTTCCCTATGCCTTGTCCTAGTCTGGAATTCAGGTGCTGACTTCCAAGGCAGATTTCAGAGGTAGCTGCAAGCATAAAGCATTGAGTACCGTGGTACCTCGGGTTAATAACTTAATTCATTCTGGAGGTCCGTTCTTAACCTGAAACTGTTCTTAACCTGAGGTACCACTTTAGCTAATGGGACCTCCCGCTGCTGCCACCGCCGCGATTTCTGTTCTCATCCTGAAGTAAAGTTCTTAACCCAAGGTACTATTTCTGGGTTAGCGGAGTCTGTAACCTGAAGCGTCTGTAACCCGAGGTACCACTGTAATCCAAACAAGATGATACCAGGGTGAAAAGTGTCTTGTGTTACAGGGACTACTTGGGCTTCCAAGGGCAAGGTCAGCAGGTCATATAGGAACACTAAATACCCATCAGCCTCCTTAATTCTGTGGAGTGCAACCCCACCTACAGGACCAGGATTTCCTGAACATCTCCCCAACATGAAGAAAAGTTGAACGACACAGAACAGCTCTGCTGGATAGTACTGCAAGGATGCAGTGGCGGCTCACAGCAGACGAACTAGTGGGGAAGGATGTTGGAAGCAGTCGTGTCAACCACATCTAACAGAGCAACAACCTTGGTGGCACCAAAAATTACCCATCTGATCTGATTATTCAATGGGCCTTTCTCACAGGTAAGTGTGCATAGGGCAGCAGCCTTAGGATCAGGTCCTTCGAGAACATTTTATGGGGGTGAATTGTTCTGAAATAATAACAGCCGCTGCAGCTACTATTAAATTTTTATTTGGTGTGCTAGAAAGCTGTTGCAGGGAAGTGACTCAAGAGGGTTTATTGTTCCCGGCATTTGGGGTGGGGAGGACTTTTGATATAAATGCCTGGTAAACTAACAGCCAATTATTTCGAAGTACCGCTAGTTAGAATAGGATGGCTTGAGATGCTTAAAGTTACGTAGTGTCAGGTATTTTTTTAAGGGCGACAACTGTTGCACTGGGAGAGGAGGTGGGTGCTTGCACCAAAAGTAAAGCAGGGACTCATAACTAAGGTAGTTCAAACAGGTACATACGTTCACCACTTGGATACTGGACCACTGTGGTCACTTTGTAGGACTGAGCGAACTTTACCAGATCAAACAGCATGCCTAGAACTCTTATACAGTGCTTTCGAACAGAGTCCATTCACACATTCAGCTGCCAGTCATCAAATGGTGAAAGAAGAAGAAGAAGAGTTTGGATTTGATATCCCGCCTTTCACTCCCCTTCAGGAGTCTCAAAGCGGCTAACATTCTCCTTTCCCTTCCCCACAACAAACACTCTGTGAGGTGAGTGGGGCTGAGAGACTTCAGAGAAGTGTGACTGGCCCAAGGTCACCCAGCAGCTGCATGTGGAGGAGCGGAGACGCGGAGACGCGAACCCGGTTCCCCAGATTACGAGACTACCGCTCTTAACCACTACACCACACATATGCAAGCATGTGTGAAGGGGTCCTCAGCACCTGCTTCTGTCTATGATATTTTATCTTCCTGGCAGAAACACCATTTCAAGTTTCAGTCGAGAGTCCTGCGCTTGGATGCAAAATGTGGGGGTATTTCAAGAGCGCTTGCCTTTTAATGCCTTGCTAAACCTATAATCACATTGTCTTGCAAGGCTTCCTAAATGGCACTTCTGCTAAGTGGGGAATGCAAAAGCGCTTCTCTTCACACTGCCTGTATATCACATGATTTCTCTGTCCCTTTGATTACTCAGGGACTAATAACACCTTAAGGGTGTAATGGGGTGTTTGGGGAGGGGTAGAACCCCTGGTTGGGGGACACATCATGCTCCTTCTGGGGTAGTTTTTCCACCTTTGGTCCCTAACCTGCACTCAGCTCTCACATACGGCTTTGACTGGCCAGCTAAACTAGGTGAGGGTAGCTGATGGGTCTCAAACGCTCGGTGTGTTAGGGACTTCCCCTGCATGTGAAGACAAGCCATGGTGGATTGCAAGGACGAGACCAATAGTGGGTCCAACAGTCAAGAAGCCGGTTTCTGCCCGTGCTTTAGAGGGGGCTGGTGGGGCTTGTCAGCCTGGGAAGGTAGGAGAAGGAAGACTCTGATCCTAAACCTCCGCTGCCTTGTGGGACATCTGTGGGAGGAGAAAAGGCTATGGATTAAGCCCTACACAAATCCAGAGTGGAGTACCTAAGATGGTTGGATGGCACCTTGTATGCATCCTGGCAATTCCTGAAGCCAAGCTGGTGCCAAGGGTATTGCTCTGCTTTCCTTTGGACCACATCAGCAAGGCCAAAAGGAGGGTCTTGTTGTCTAGGCAAAGCTTTTGGGCTAGGGTCACTTCGGTGCTGCCAAGGTAGCGGTTTGACTTCACCCCTAGAGGTGTACTCCATTGAGAGAGAGGCAGTGGGCTGTAGTGAGGAGAAGGGCCCCGCAACCTTTATTGATAAAGTGTCTATAATCTCACAGCATGGACAACTCCTGAAACCCAGTCTATAAACAACTGGCACACAACGCAGCGGGTTTGTCTTGAAACCATCTCTCCTCTTCCATTTGCTTTTGGAGTCAGTTCAGAAAGCATTCTCTTTTGTTATCAAGATCAGTTCAGGCAGGGCTTGCAGACACCAACGTTATTAAAGTCACAGACACTGCTAGCTGTGACGACATCATTGTTGTCTCCAGGTCAGACTGATGGTTTTTCATTAGTGATTAGATCTCCTCTGGTACAAACGAATGCAGACTCCGCTGTGCTCAGAGACTCATCTGCACTCTCTGATATTAGGTGATTTTATATGAGTGATAATATTTCAAATGTTGTCTTTTTCTTTAGGAACCTTGATGAAACTCCTCTAGTTACTGTCAAACTATCATACACAACACTGTTAAGAATGATAAAATACAGCATTCTGCACATACGTAGTGAATCGCCCAGAGTCCTGTTTTATTTGTTTTTAGATGCTCTTATATTGCTGTTTTGTTGCTTTTAGTTTGCATTTTTGCTTTAATGATATCATTTGGTTTTTTCTGTCGTACACCACCTACAGATTTTTGAATATTAAGCGGTTTATAAAGTTGTTTTAGTTAATTCCATAGAAATGTCAGGTTTTATTGCATTGCATTGCATTGCATTGCATTGCATTGCATTGCATTGTATGGAAGTCCTTCACATCTTAAAACAGTTGACCACCCCAATTAATTCATTATATGTTCTGCTCATTGCCAAATGGTTTGTTACTGATTAAGAATGTTTTAAACTGTTTTGGAATGTTTTTAGCTGGTTTTTTAATGATGCTTTAAAACTGTTTTTAGTTGTGTGTTGGGGGGGGGAGTTTTTCCACTGCTGTGTTGGTTACCCTGGATTCCTTTGAGAAGGAGGGCAGGATATAAATTAAATTTATTTATATATTTATTTTTCAAAGATAAGCTGCTTGGTACGGCACTGAACAGGGACGCGGGTGGCGCTGTGGGTTAAACCACAGAGCCTAGGACTTGCCGATCAGAAGGTTGGCGGTTTGAATCCCCGCAGCGGGGTGAGCTCCCGTTGCTCGGTCCCTGCTCCTGCCAACCTAGCAGTTTGAAAGCACGCCAAAGTGCAAGTAGATAAATAGGTACCGCTCTGGCAGGAAGGTAAACGGCGGTTCCGTGTGCTGCTCTGGTTCGCCAGAAGCGGCTTAGTCATGCTGGCCACATGACCCAGAAGCTGTACGGGGTCAGGGGTCCCTTTACCTTTACCTTACGGCACTGAACACTTCCCCTAAAATGTGTTACCACCACTGAATCACATGTAGCAGTTCGGCAAGCAGTGTTGGGAAACTGGGTCTTGCTAGCATTAAAATATCTTACATAGCATCGATGCAAGGCATTGTGGGAAATTAGAATGGTAGGTAGTCCTAACTGTATTGCTTAGAAGCGCTGAGCCAGATTTGTTTTCCCAAAAGGGAGTCCCTAGAACTTTGTCAGCAGTAGGCCCTGCCAAGGCGTGATATGTCAGGTCCTGACCTGGGTGACTTTGGTCGAGTTAACATTCTGCACAGATGTGAGGATAAAATGGAGTAACGCCATGTATGTCAATTTGAGCTTTTTGAAAAAAGTGTGCGGTACAATTGTGAGAGAAGCATAGATATTGAAGACTAGTGAAATACATGAAGTTATGTGAATGTTCATTTAAGGAGAGGATGTACTGTCTCATTTTCACGCTGTATGCATGCTTTAGGATTCTTCTTCCCATTACATCTCAGAATGCAGTGCATATAATATTGGCAGGGAGCTGTTTGCTTTCTTGAAGAAATATGGCGTCAAAATGTGAAAGTAAAAGAGTGACACTCCCACCCATAAAGGACAACCATACACAGTAATGAATCTTATTGAAAAGACAGTAGGTTTTAGTTCTCGTTTTTTAGTACGAGGGAAGAAGAAAACGCTGCCAAAATTATGAGAAAGCAACCAAGACTACTCATGTTATAGTTGATTGGAACTAGAGCTTTGGGGGAATATTTTTCTCTCTTTTTCCTACACAATTACCTCTGTTTTCTCATTCTCAACCACCGCCAACACCACAACAAAAGAGTTTCGAAACTTGAAAGCTTAAATTTCAAGAATGGGACCATTTTTGGAGGGCTGTATTCCCTCAGGTGCAATCGGAGGTGCAACTTCCATGCCAGTGGTGGGTGGGAACACCCATTCTTGCACCTTTCTTTTCTTTGATGCCCCTCCCAGTGGGCTGTGGAGGAAGGCACAGATCACTCTTGAACTGATTCCTTACAGAGGGCTTCCCTGCTTCGCACTGCTCTTCATCACTCCCTCTGTTCTTGATCCCTTCTGAAATATACTCAGAGTCAAGAGTGGATTTCATGCTCTTTATTCAGCTCATAGTGGTGAGGAGGAATGAAAGTTCCCTCAAAGTATCTGCTTTATATACATTATTTACACAATGGGCTGCACGTGATTGGCTAATACTCCTGTAGGCCAATCAGGTTGAATACTCCTGTAGGCCAATCAGGTTGTGGATTCACTTCCATCTGGAGCTGGATTGGGTGGCTCCTGCAGACCAATCATACTGCTGCATTGTTCTAGGACCAATCAGACTGCTGCATTCTGAATCCTATTGTTCTAGGACCAATCAGATTGCTGCATTTTGGATCCTATTGTTCTAGGACTAATCAGACTGCTGCATTTTGGATCCTATTCAACTCAGTACATAACACCTTCCCTTCCTTCTTTTCCTCCCTGTGAAATTAGTCTGCTGGACACAGGTTCTCACACTTGCACTACACAGTCATTAACTGACCCAGTAAAAAAATAGAATTACGTTTTCTCTGTAGCTGAAATCCTATACACACTTAACTTGATGGGAGTCAGTTCCATTGATCACGGCATGTTCACTAGAGGACCTTAAATATTTGATCAGTGATTAGGTGAAGCCTTGCTAAGGATTAACAGAGCATTGCATTCAACTGGCTCCCATTTAAACTGACTTGTTTATATATGTATTAATACAGTAGTTTCTCAGAGATTGGCTAAGTGGTACTGTCTCCCACTGGAAAAGATTACGAATGCTCTTAGTTTCTAGAACGTTTTCTTAAAGATGGACTGAGAGCTGTAACGTTCACAGTGGTAAATAGATCTCCAGAAGAAATTTAATATAAGAGACAGTTCGGTGTTAGAACGCCTAATTGAGCCAGGAAATTACAATTTCTAAGGAGCAAAAATGTGTAGCAGTTTTCATATAATTACAGCTATTCACGCAGCACATTGTTAATTTTGGTACTTAGACAAGCTTGTGGGTGGTAGATTTCTCTAAATGGAACTTCCATCTACACAAGTACTCTATCTCCATATGCCAAGTACTAGGAAGAGAGAATTCAGACAGGCCATCACCTTCATATGCTGGTGAGCACTGCCAAAAGGCTGCTCTATTGGAAACAGAATACCAGATCTGGTTGGAGGACCTTGGTCTAATCCAGGCATAGGCAAACTTGGCCCTCCAGATGTTTTGGGACTACAACTCCCATCATCCCTGACCATTGGCCCTGTTAGCTAGGGATGATGGGAGTTGTAGTCCCAAAACATCTGGAGGGCCCAGTTTGCCTATGCCTGGTCTAATCTTTACCATCAATCTCTAACAGAACACCCTTAACTGCCTATATTCTCTTTGAAATCTAAGTGGAGCAAATATTAGGACAAAGGGCCTCATTATCCTGCAACAGAGGGGAGGATTAATAGGATCCTTATGGAGCCAAAAATTATTCAATTACCCAAGAGAATAAGATACCAGCAGACTTGGGGGGACCTTAATGCTTGCAGATTCTCTCTCTCTCTCTCTCTCTCTCTCTCACACACACACACACACACAGATATATATATATATATATATATATATATATATATATGCAGGTTTTGGTGTCTTCGGGTGTCTTCCCGTGTAAGAGTCGGGGTGTCTGTGCGACATTTCGACGAGGTCTCACTCGTCATCTTCAGGCTGGTGCTTTCGGCTTCTTGTTCTGTTCCAGTAACAAGAAGCCGAAAGCACCAGCCTGAAGATGACGAGTGAGACCTCGTCGAAACGTCGCACAGACACCCCGACTCTTACACGGGAAGACACCCGAAGACACCAAAACCTGCATTCCTATACCCGTGAAAATCTACGAAAGCATATATATATATATATATATATATATATATATATATATATATATATATATATGCAGGTTTTGGTGTCTTCGGGTGTCTTCCCGTGTAAGAGTCGGGGTGTCTGTGCGACGTTTCGACGAGGTCTCACTCGTCATCTTCAGGCTGGTGCTTTCGGCTTCTTGTTACTGGAACAGAGCAGAATCTGGTGTTTGAGTTCCTATAAATACTGTTGAGGGGTGTGGTGTATAGCCTCCAACGTTCTGGGCAGAGAGGAAGTTCCTAGATTAGTGTGCCTCTTCTTCTTTTGTTCCTTAATTACTTGAGGGATATCTTGAGTGATTTCATGAGTGATATTCTGAATACCACTGGGTGGGTCATTAAGTGTAGATTAGTTGCTAAAGCTTTTGTGTCTTGACCTCTTGAGCTTGTGAAGAGTTTTTCTGAGAAGATGGCTGTGCTGCATTTAGTTGTGCTCTGGCTTGGCTTCGTGTATAGGGGCGAGCTGTGGTTTTGTGCCTTGTGCCAGCCAGATCTGTGTAGGGATTGCAGGGGGGTGCAGCATCCGGAGGTGCCACTATAGTTTGGCTACTGGATGGAGTCTGTAATATGTCTGTGGAGAGGGTCTGGGTTTGGGTCTGGTGTGGTTGATTGGTGACGGCGTTCTGTGTGCCTCTGGTTCTGGTGTCGGTTTTTGTGGGGAGAGCTAATTTCCAGATGTCTGGCAGGCGGGACGTGTCGTCACGCTTGTTCATGTTGTGAGGGTGTTTCTCTATCTCGATGGCTTCCATGATTATTCTCTTGTGGTGATGTTCCATGTTAAAGAGCAATTTGGAATCTGCAAAATTAATTTCGTGTCCTGTTTCTTTCATGTGTTGGAAAAGAGAGGAAGTTTTTTCTTCTTTTTTGACGGCATTCTTGTGTTCTGCGATACGTGCATTTATTCGTCTGTTTGTTTGTCCAATGTACGTGGCTGGGCAGACTTTGCAGGGTATTTCATAGACCCCTTGGTTTTCCAGCTGGATTTTGTCTTTTGGGTTTCTGAGGATATTGGCTATTTTTTGGTTGGTGCAGAAGGCTGTTTTGATATTGTGTTTATGGAGGATTTTGCTGATTTTGTCTGTAGTGCCCTTGATATAAGGAAGGAGGGCCATGCCATTGTTTTCTTCTGTGTCTTGGTTTTTGGGGGGTGTTTCTTTTTGGATTAGCTTCGTAACCCTGTTTTTCTGGTATCCATTGGCGATTAACACATTTGAGAGATTCTGTAACTCAGTTGTCAAGTGGTCTTTGTCAGCCAGGCGTTTGGTTCTGGAGATGAGAGTCTTGGCTACGGAGTTTATTTGTGCAGGGTGGTGGTGTGATTGTGCATGTAAGTAGCGGTTGGTGTGTGTTTTTTTCTGGTAGATAGTGTGTCCTAGGGAGCCATCAGGTTTTTTGTAGATTAGGACGTCAAGAAAGGGGAGTTGGTTGTTGTCTTCTATTTCCATAGTGAATTGTATTTTGGGGTGTAGGCTGTTGAGATGTGTGAGGAAGCTATCTAGTTTTTCTTTCCCGTGTGGCCAAATTACAAAGGTGTCGTCAACATATCTGAGCCAAAGTTTGGGTTTGTGTTCTGACTTGTCTAAAGCATTGGTTTCAAAGTGTTCCATGTACAAATTTGCGATGACCGGTGAGAGGGGTGATCCCATAGGTGCTCCTTCTATCTGTTTGTATCTTTGTCCATTGTGGATGAAGTACGTGTTGGTTAGGCAGTGGTTGGTCAGGTCCAGGATGTATTTGGGGGGGTTGTATTTGTTTTGAATGGCTGTTAAGGCTTCATTAATGGGCACTTGAGTGAAGAGAGATACAACATCGAAGCTCACAAGTAGGTCATCGGGATGTAGGTATTGCTTCTTTATTGTTTCTATGAACTGGAAGGAGTTAGTAACGTGTGAAGCGATGGATTCTGCATAGGGCTGAAGTTGCTTAGCGAGAAATTTAGCGAGATTTTGTAGAGGTGAGCCTATGGAGCTGACTATTGGTCTGAGTGGTGTTCCTTCTTTGTGTATCTTGGGGAGACCGTAGAGTTTGGGGCATCTGGATGATTTTTCTCTGGGGATGATTCTTAGCTGGATTTCTTCACTGATAGGAGAGGCTTTTATTTTGGATTTGGTGGTTTTTTCCAGATAGGTGGTGGGATCTGTTTTTATAGGTTGGTAGGTAGGGTCTTGGAGTAGATTTGATAGTTTTGCTTGGTAGTCCGATGTGTTCATCACAACAGTGGCGTTGCCTTTGTCTGCTGGGAGAATGATTATGTTGTTGTCTTTCCTCAGGTTGGTGAGTGCTTTCTGTTCTTCTTTGTGTAAATTGCTTCTGGGTGGTTTGCTGGAGCAAAGGATGTTGGTGACTTCAAGTCTGATTTTATTGGCTTCATCTGGGTCGATTTTGGTTAATCGCCAATGGATACCAGAAAAACAGGGTTACGAAGCTAATCCAAAAAGAAACACCCCCCAAAAACCAAGACACAGAAGAAAACAATGGCATGGCCCTCCTTCCTTATATCAAGGGCACTACAGACAAAATCAGCAAAATCCTCCATAAACACAATATCAAAACAGCCTTCTGCACCAACCAAAAAATAGCCAATATCCTCAGAAACCCAAAAGACAAAATCCAGCTGGAAAACCAAGGGGTCTATGAAATACCCTGCAAAGTCTGCCCAGCCACGTACATTGGACAAACAAACAGACGAATAAATGCACGTATCGCAGAACACAAGAATGCCGTCAAAAAAGAAGAAAAAACTTCCTCTCTTTTCCAACACATGAAAGAAACAGGACACGAAATTAATTTTGCAGATTCCAAATTGCTCTTTAACATGGAACATCACCACAAGAGAATAATCATGGAAGCCATCGAGATAGAGAAACACCCTCACAACATGAACAAGCGTGACGACACGTCCCGCCTGCCAGACATCTGGAAATTAGCTCTCCCCACAAAAACCGACACCAGAACCAGAGGCACACAGAACGCCGTCACCAATCAACCACACCAGACCCAAACCCAGACCCTCTCCACAGACATATTACAGACTCCATCCAGTAGCCAAACTATAGTGGCACCTCCGGATGCTGCACCCCCCTGCAATCCCTACACAGATCTGGCTGGCACAAGGCACAAAACCACAGCTCGCCCCTATACACGAAGCCAAGCCAGAGCACAACTAAATGCAGCACAGCCATCTTCTCAGAAAAACTCTTCACAAGCTCAAGAGGTCAAGACACAAAAGCTTTAGCAACTAATCTACACTTAATGACCCACCCAGTGGTATTCAGAATATCACTCATGAAATCACTCAAGATATCCCTCAAGTAATTAAGGAACAAAAGAAGAAGAGGCACACTAATCTAGGAACTTCCTCTCTGCCCAGAACGTTGGAGGCTATACACCACACCCCTCAACAGTATTTATAGGAACTCAAACACCAGACTCTGCTCTGTTCCAGTAACAAGAAGCCGAAAGCACCAGCCTGAAGATGACGAGTGAGACCTCGTCGAAACGTCGCACAGACACCCCGACTCTTACACGGGAAGACACCCGAAGACACCAAAACCTGCATTCCTGTACCCGTGAAAATCTACGAAAGCAAATATATATATATATATATACACACACATACCCCAAAACCATAAAGATCCTCCCTCACACAAAACACCTCAGTGAGGATGTTGAGGCTGAAATGAGGTGCAATGTTGAAATGTGGCCGCAGTAAAGGGACCCCTGACAATTAAATCTAGTCATGAACGACTGTGGGGTTGTGGCGCTCATCTCACTTTACTGGCCGAGGGAGCTGACGTTTGGTCCGCACTTTTTCCGGGTCATGTGGCCAGCATGACTAAGCCGCTTCTGGCGAAACCAGAGCAGTGCATGGAAATGCCATTTACGTTCCTGCCGGAGCAGGAACTATTTATCACTGTGTGCTTTTGAACTGCTAGGCTGGTAGGAGCTGGGACCGAACAACGGGAGCTCACCCCGTCGTGGGGATTCGAACCGTCAACCTTTCGATCAGCAAGCCCAAGCGGCACAGTGGTTTAACCCACAGCACCACCTGTGTCCCTTGCGGCCACAGTACCCCCCAAAAAAGCGTTGTTTGTACCCCTAAAGCTCAACAACTTTGGCTCCCCCCTAAGAAAAGCTCAACAACTTAAGGAGTTCCTGCACTTCTTCTTCTAGAAAAAAGCACTGCACCCTTCAACCCTAGTCACTGGTGGCAGGCAGCCTTCAAGGACTCAAGTGGAAAGTGGTGGTACACAAGGGTGCTCTTCTAGAATGAAGATGAGCTGGAGGGGCGCCCACATTATGTCACATTTGAAAAACCTTAACTTCTATTGGGAGATGCCAAGGCATTTATAGTGGTGGTGGAGGAATCGCGGAGTGGCTGGACAATCAGAAGGACCATTGAACGTTATTTAAATATATGAACACAGCGGCAAGACTTTTATATGCACAGAGATGGAAAGATTCATCATTACCTACCGTGGAGGAATGGTTGCTAACATTACTGGACTTGGCTTAGTTACAGTGAAGAAAGTTCCTCAGCTAGGTTTTACTCCTAGTGTTTTCCGACTGATGTATGGAAAAGCACATGAACCTGACCTTTGAAGAATTTGTAAGTAAACCAATTTTTATCTTAACAAATGTGTGATCTTTTTCTATGCTAGGGGAAGAGGGGAACTTTGGAAGGAACTTAGAAGAGCACATTTTAAAGCATATTTTTCATGCTTTGCTGCATGTTTTGTGATCTTAAATATCTGCTGGGGCTCTCTCACTGCTCTTCTGTATTTATCAGAGTATTAGATATTTCTCTTGCACATAATCAACACATAAAGTACAACAAAGTAAAAGGAAGTCCCAATAGAATAGTTCATTCATAGAGTCCAAAAATTTCCTAGTTTCTGTTCCACGTATGTCTTTGTATGTTCATAAAATCCAAATGGGAGCTTACTACAGTTCCACAGAATAATGCCTTGTTTCGATTCTGGAAATCCTTGTCAAGATACTGAGATAAATACATAAGAGCATTGTTTATGTGAATGCACAGCCAGCTACATTTCGTATGTTTGCTGGATGTATTTTATGTAATGCTAGGTTTGATGTTGTTTTGCAAGGGGGTCTCTCATTGGCATAGATAGATAGATAGATAGATAGATAGATAGATAGATTCTTTATTGTCATTACACTAGTGCAACATTGCACAAGTGCAACGAAATTGGATGCCATCCCTTAAAAACAACAAAAGCAAAACAACAGCAACAACCAAACAAACCACCTTCCAACCACACCCACACCCACACCCATCAAACTCCCAGGTCTCACTATCGAGTTACAGCTCAGTTGGTAGAGCATGAGACTCCTAATCTCAGGGTTGTGGGTTTGAGCCCCACACTGGAAAAAAGATTCATGCATTGCACAAGGTTGGACTAGATTAGACTAGACCTCATGGTCCCGTCAAACTCTACAGTTCTATGGTTCTGCAAGTACTTGTCCCATACTTGGCTCTTGGAATCCAGTGAATTCTCCTTTCTATATTTATTATTTCCCCCCCTTGCCATGTACATGGTTAACAGCTGTAGAAGATGCTGAAATGGACATTTAGGGTGGATTTAGACATAATGCATACTTTCTAGGAAATAGTGCAACTTTGGTATGGTTGCAATTAGACCAGCTATGGAATTTATCCGTTCAGCTACAAGTCTGGCTGCAGGATCTCAACTTCTTAAAAAAGGCAACAGAATCACAGTCCAATTAAACATCGCCAGCTGGCACATTTTATTATTTTATCTGCTTTGAAATCATTGGCTTTGTTCATGCTGTTGTTACAGCTGTAAGTCACCTGCATAAATATTTACATTGTTTTAAGACATTATTACCTATAAAAGGTCCTTTTTTTGTAGCAACAAGAAATCAAATGCAAATACAGGAATTAAGCAGCATGTACAGGAAGGACAACTGGCTAACAAAGAGAGGAAACAAATGTTTCAGTATTAAATTTTTAAATAGGAGACAGGGTTAAAAATATTAATTGATGCTCTCAAAATAGCCTGTGCCCTTTGGGAGTGATCCAGAGAGCAGCTGGCACCTAAAATGTCTTTGGGGCAGCTTGCAATAATAAAACACCTGAAAACAAACCCATTAAAAAGGAGATAAAATAATAACAATGAAACAAAACACAGTACTGACAAATGGAGAGGAAGGAAAAAGGACAGCAACGATTCTCATTTGGTCCCCTGGCCAAATTTGATGGCTGAGGTCAGGTTGGCGTTCCACTTGCACTGGGGCCAAATTGACTTGGTCTTGCTCCTTTACCTGCCTGCCTGCGAGGCAACCAGTGGTCCATTTGGCTGTGCCCTGTGTAGAGTTTGCAGGGTGTGTAGGCAGTGGTTTTGCTGCAGTACCTTCTTGAGGAGGGACCATCAGTGACTGTTGCGTGCAGAAGGGCTCCAATTTAATCCCCAGTACCTGTGGTTAATCCATTCTTAAGGAAATCAGCCCTGAGTGCTCACTGGAAGGACAGATCCTGAAGCTGAGACTCCAATACTTTGGCCACCTCATGAGAAGAGAAGACTCCCTGGAAAAGACCCTGATGCTGGGAAAGATGGAGGGCACAAGGAAAAGGTTACAACAGAGGACGAGATGGTTGGACAGTGTTCTCGAAGCTACCAATAATAATGCAACAATAACATTTTTTAAAAGCTGCAGAAGGGCTAATCTTTAGACCACTAAACAAAACAAAACAAAAAAAAAACAGCTCTCCAGCTATGTGGCAAAGGCTTGAAGAAAGAGATAGGTTTTAAGATGTTGTTTGAACAAATAATCAGTTATTCAGGGTTGGGAGTGATTTTTCAGTGCCAGAATAAAGAAGCAAAGTTATCCTTGCACTGGAGGCTCCTACTGTACATGAATTATGTTTCCCCTGAAGCAAAACATTACTTTAGTCTCTTGCATTATCTTAACATATGTACAAACTTCATAGAAAAGGAAAGGAAGGGGATCACAGTGTGATGCAAATGACCTGTTTCATCCAAATTCTTGATCCCGGCTGCTCCCATATCCCCCTGCAAATGAAATACTCTGGTTTCTCTTCAGAGTGTATAAATCTTTCGCAAATGAGTGGAGCAGCAAAATATAGGAGACTAAATCTTTATTGATTTGTAGAATACTGCTAGCCCAAAAATGGAAACAAGAAGAATTACCGTCGAAGGAAGAATGGAGAATGAAGTTAATGGAATACGCAGAACTTGATAAACTAACAGGAAGGATCCGAGGCCTACGAGACCACAGATTCATTGAAGACTGGAGTAAATTTGTAGACTATTTGAAAAGTATTTGCGATGAACAATTAACGTTTGTAGGTTTGCAAGAGGCTCTGTGAAAATAATATTAGAAATATTGTAAAAAAGGGAATAAGAGGGAGGAGGTTTTTAATAAAAGGCAATATTAGATTAAGAAATGTGGAAGAAGGACTAAAATGGAGGATTTGCAGAAGAGCTGAGGGAACTCCAAAAAATGTATTTGTGAAAAATTGTGTGTTTTTATATTTTTGTATTGTAAAATGAATAAAAAATAATTCTAAAAAATCTTTATTGATTTGTATTCATATAAAATTTTATTTCCTGCCCTTCTAAGTGCCAAAACATTGCTTGGGTCACTACCTACTTCTGGTCTAAGCAATTTTTTCTACAGCTTTAAAAGGGCTACCGATGCTTGCCTGTGTTCATGTTTTCAGGTAGGAATTTTTTTTAAAAAAGATTCGAAGCTGCCCTGCACTACAGAATGGAGGTTGCGTGTTATTCAAACTGGCCACAATAATATATGCAGAGCATATGCTTTGCATACACAGGGTCATGGGTTGCGTGTCTAGGTAATCTGGTAGAGACTCCTGGCTGGGAGAGATCTCCTGCCAGTCAGTTTTGAGAATGAGAAGCTAGGTAGACCAATGGTTTGACTCATTAGAAGGCAGTTTCCTATGTTCATGTCAGGGAACTGCCATCTGCTCAGGGGCGAGAGGGGAAAAGCCGGATGGATTACAGAAAGCCCCCAAAGATCGTGGGAAGCAGCACCTCCTCAGTGGAGGAAGGCAGCCTCACCTCTAGCGGAGAGGAGATGCAGGGCTCGGAGGAGGCAAGGTAGTGCCAGGACACCTTGCCTGAGCAAAGCCGGGAGGAGAGAGGTCCTCCGTTACTCACGCCCTCCCTGCGCAGTAGGCTTCCACGCCGAGAGAGGAAGCGCAGATTGGGCGTCAAGAAACTACTCTGCCGGGGAAGGTTTAAGGACCGCCCACTCACAGATTCTGCCAGTGAATGAGCGAGCCACGGAATAGTGGCGCTCTGCATGGTGAAGGGTTTTTGGCACCAATAACGAGGCTTTACAGCCGACCAGGGAGGCATTTGCCTGATTGCTCTCGAGTAACCCCCTGGTATCCTTACAGTTCGGATATGTCCACATTGAATCAAATCCCTGTAGATTCGCAAGGGACCCTGAGAGTCTTCTGGTCCAATCCCATACAACGCAGGAATCCACAATATCTATGATCTTCCAGTCAGGTGCTGAGTAGTTTCAATCTAAAAGCACTGGCATTTTAAAAAGTGTTATATTCTTCCTGTTTCCAAATTCTGGTTTGCCTGAAGCATGACTGCATTACACAAATGGATTGCCAGAAGTGCAGTCTAAAACCAGAATAAGAAAGTGGCAAGCTGCCTGCACATTAATGGGTCCTTACCTTTCCATTCACAGTGGAAACATGAATTGCCATTATGCTGAGAAAATATGATTATGAATATAATTCATATGATTATGAATGATAGCAGGCGTCTCTTGGTTGCAGAGCAACAGGATTTGTCTGGCTTATGTTGTTCTAAAAGAATATCTCCACTAGTGGCTTCTCAATTATTATTTTAATGACGCACAGCTTCATAGTTAGGCTGTTATGGAAAAAACCCACACACCCATAAAATGTATTTATATTGGTTTTGGCATTTTATTATTAGTTTTCCATTCCTTGCTTCTATGAGCAGTTGCTCCTAGTACTAGCTGAAAGAAGATGAACCAAACTGATTATCTCTCTCACCTAACACTAATTGAAGAAACTCTGAGGTATTTTTTTAAAATGATGATGTTCAGAAACCAAAACCATGGCTCTGAACAATTTCTACACCTGATACTTAAACCTGTTAAGTGCTATGCATACTTTTAAATAAACACCCCTTACCACTTTCTGTCTTGCACTAATATTCACAGGTTGCAGTTGGCAAGAGAGGTGGACAAATGTGTCTTTCATTCAACAAGATTTAAAAAATATATGGCTATAAGCAGTACTCTTTGGGAAACTCCCCTTGGTTTTATGAGGAATTCAGGTTCTTATTTTTTATTGTTGTTTGCTGACAACTGTATAAATTGAAAATGAAGTTGCACAATTTAAAAATCGTGTAATGCTAAAAAGATAGGTTCACATGTCCTGTGTTTAAAGAACTTTGCTTCCCTAAGCTTGAGTTGCAATGCTTAGTACATTCCTAATTTGGAAATTGCAGTACTATTACTGCACCTCGAATGTTCAGGATACTTGGGCTACAAATCTAAATAAATCAATAATAAACATGGCTGTCATTTTGGAGAAGGAAAAACAAGCTGTAAAGGAAAGGTCACATTTCAGCCTGCCTCCTGAAAGTTTCTGCCAAATATAAATGCCCTTCTGTGGGCTAAATAGAGCCCTTTAAAATGGTCAGCTTTTTAGCTTGGAATGTGTTACATAAAGGGGAAATGGGGTGTGGGGGATGTCTCTTTTCACTTACTGGGAATACGACACACTGAAACAGAATTCAAGCAAACGGCAATGTAAGAGGCTAGTGTGACGAAAGCAGGACCTGAGAGATCTGGGTTCAAATCCTCACCTGTCTCACCGGAGAAGGGGCATTGTGGGGATAAAATGGGGGGGATACATGTATTCCAACATGAGTTTATTTATTGGCTTTATACAGTGGTATAATTTCATCAGCCTCCGTAAGATTCCAAACATTTACAAACTAGCAAAAGTGAGCCACAACAAAACTTCCATTAAAATTAATGAATCAACGAGTGATTAATTAATCACAATGATTTCCCATTCTGTCACTGAAAAATGAGGTGTAGTCATAACTACTGAGCTTTGGTAGATTGTGCCCTAAATAGCTTATAAATAACCCTGAACAGATACAGCATTGTATCAGCTATCTGAGAGCACTGTATTGTGAACATATGACTACTTCTGAGCTCATCTACACTGCTAATGTTTTGTCACAGAGCATCTGCAAAACTTGGGATACAATACTTTGCAAAGTTGAATTCATGCAATAAAAATAACTGCAAGATTTTAACCATGTCAGAGAAACAGAGACTAAACATCCTTCTGCTGTCATAAGTTATTTTTATGCACAAGTGTTCACATATTCAGTGGATACAATAAAGAATCAGAAACTGTAACACGCAGAACAACAACACTGCAATATCAGAAAAATAAGCACAAAATAGGGAGTTTTCTGTCCTGATTAACTGGTTACCTAAATTGTATTCCATGGGGTGGGGGAAGAGAAAAAGATGACCAAAAATAACTTCCAAATAAGTTGCTTTATTTCCTATTTTACAACCATGGCCTCATCTCTAACATTAGATTTTACTGGCCTGCTAATGACAACTCTTAGATTTTTTATTATGATGTTGTCTTATAGCTTTATATGGGAGAAGCAAGCAGTTTGAGATGACCACATTTGAACTGGTAATCTGATTGATTGCTTTGCATTACAAAGTAAGATGCCTGGGATACACAAACCCCAGGAGATAAAGCATTTGTGGCATTCGGGAACAAGACGTTCCTTGTTATAAATTATTTGTGCCATCATAAAACTCTTTATTTCATCCAGTGTATATGAGGACTATCATCTAACTCGAGCAATAACTTCTTTCTCAAGGTTTGGCCTGTTACAAGGCTAATGACACAACCAGGGCCAAAAAATTCAGCATCCAAAGCTTGATTTGCAATGCCCTGCAATTCATAGCAGCAGACACCCTTCAAATCACAGTGCCAACACAAGAAATTGTTTAGAAAGAAGTGTTTGGTTACAGATGCAGCTAACAATAAACTAAACTTGTTGACTGAGCTGACATGTTCTATTTCAGGAGGGTAATCTGTGCCCTGCCAGCATGACATTTTGAGAACAAGTTTTAATGTACTACAGGCAGCCATAATTAGCAGATGCTTGTCATTAGTTCTGTATTATTTTCACTGATGATTCTTACTTGGCTGTAGGAAGCCAAAGGGTGTGTCTGTACAGGACACATATCACCGAGCTGATCCCTTGATGTTCCCTTCACCTGTCTGTACGGGGGAGAGGAACTCTAGCAAGACAGCCTTACTCTTCCCATGTACTAGAGTGAAATGGCAGTGACATCATCATCATACAATTTCTTTTAGCAAATCCTAGAGATGACCATAACCATCTATTATTTTGACAGGCATTTGTGGAGATTATTGGCAGAACTTTCCTCCCTTCCACACATGCCAGATACAGTCCAAGAATCTCTTAGAAGTCAAATCGGGGCTGCATTTTTATTTGTGAGAAAGTTAAGAGTACTTTACCTGGCCCTCAAATAAATAAATAAGTGGATATTTTTTTTCTTTTTACAGGAAGAAGAGGAGGAGTTTGGATTTGATATCCCGCTTTATCACTACCCTAAGGAGTCTCAAAGTGGGTAACATTCTCCTTTCCCTTCCTCCCCCACAACAAACACTCTGTGAGATGAGTGGGGCTGAGAGACTTCAGAGAAGTGTGACTAGCCCAAGGTCACCCAGCAGCTGCATGTGGAGGAGTGGAGACGTGAACCCAGTTCACCAGATTACGAGTCTACCACTCTTAACCACTCCAGCACACTGGCTCTGAGAAACTAGGTTAAAGTGTTGATATGCCTGAAAAAAAGTTGCCCCCCTGTCCTGTGATACCCTAAAGAGGACAAAATGTAAGCCTGTCAAACAAAAAACGGTATATAACTTTTCCTTAAAACACAAGAGGAGAAATGTTGCATGTATTCACACATAACAAAGCACTTTAAGTATCTTCCACTTTTTAGCCTATGTTAGCAACGTATACATCTGGGAACAAACTATGCAAGATGTTTTTATCAACATGGGGGGAAGTACAGGAGAGAGAAATCACACATGTGGCATCATGGGTACAGTGTTTTTAACATCAGTCTACAGTGGTACCTCAGGTTAAGTACTTAATTCGTTCTGGAGGTCTGTTCTTAACCTGAAACCTGAAGCACCACTTTAGCTAATGGGGCCTCCTCCTGCCGCTGTGCCGCCACTGCATGATTTCTATTCTCATCCTGAAGCAAAGTTCTTAACCTGAGGTAATATTTCTGGGTTAGCGGAGTCTGTAACCTGAAGCGTATGTAACCCGAGGTACCACTGTATTCTGTATTGCCTTTGACTGGTTTAGGGCTTCTGACTTCAGTTTTATTAGCCCTGGTTCTGTTCCTGCAACAAAAGCTTGACTAAATTTAGCAAGTGAAGCATCGAAGGTAGGAAAAAGCTCACCTATGGAAATCCTGTGTCTGGCTACGCCATAGTAGAACAGCCAGTTGAAAAGAACAGCGATTCTGTTTGCACAGCGTCCTCTAGAAAGGTATCTGATTTGGGCAGATAACAGATACAAATAATGGGCACAATACTTTATAATGGGATTGGGAATCCTTTTTAAATGGGGAGCTAGTCATTTACTCGAAGCACGTTACTTCTTTGTACACCTCCTTGTCAAGCCAACAAACTCTTTCCGCACAAATGGAAGGTGTTGCCAAGCAATGCCTGTTGCTTAGCTCCCTGCACACACACACAGAAGTTATGGATTCACAAAGAGGGAGGGCCTGGAGGCACAGGAAACTGGGGAAAGTGACAATAAGGACAATAAGGCAGAGGCCCTGACCCTTAGTTAACCTCTCCCACAAATTGGTGCCTGTGCCTGAGGAATGGAAAGACCAAACTGGGTTTCAGTTGCTGTCCATCACCAGCTCCGATTGCAATCCTCAATATGTGAGGCAAATATTGTGTACATAGAAAACAGTGCAACATTAAAAAATCAGAAAAGCAGAGCAACATACAAAGGTTCTTTTCAAATCTGTAATATAACCACAAAAGTTTATGCCGTAACATATTTTTTTACAGATAGGTAGCCGTGTTGGTCTGCCATAGTCAAAATAAAAAAATTCCTTCCAGTAGCACCTTAAAGACCAACTAAGCTAGTTCATATTTTTTTAGTCTTTAAAGGTGCTGCAAGACTGTCTTCTCACAAAAAAGCACCCCCACCCATTATTTTCCTACCAGAGCACCCTCAAGTGAGGCTTCTGCACCCTTAAAAGTTGTGCAAGAAAAGGGAATTTCACATGCCAATTATTAAAGGTGTAGAGAGGAGCCCAGCCTTCTTTCCAACTTAGCCATCCTACTTCTGAGCGTGGGAGAAAAATCCGTTGCACCTTCCAGAAGACTGCGTAGCAAAACAAAAAATGACAGGAATTCAACTGGTGCAGTATTTTCATCATATCATCATCTCCCTGTGTTGGGGGTTTTTTTTGCCTCTCGCGAGAGGTTTAAAAATGGAACTACCCCCCCCCCAATCATTCCAACTCTGCCAGACCAAAAAGCAAAAAAGAAATGAGATATTTAAACTGGTTTCTTTTGCTGTTTTCGGGATACTCATCTCAAATATTTAAAACCCTGCAAGGAAAGGAAGCCTCTAGTAACCTTACCCTGCTTTATTTCATATTATTATCTTAATATATGTGTATTTTTTCAAATACATATTTGAAATTCAAATACATATTTTTCAGCTCATAATAGTTTGCACACCCTTGCTGTCCCTCCTCTAAATCACTCCAACTCTGCCAGACCAACACAAACAAAAAACATTAAAAACTCTGCAAGGAAAGGAAGCTTCTAGGGACTCTACCCAGCTTTTTGTTTTGTTTTATTATTCTAATCTAATATATGCACATTTTTTTATAACCAGCAACATCAACTAATTCTGCAACTCCCCGCTGCTTCCCCCGCCTTCCTCGCGTTCTTTCTTTCCTACGGTGGCCGCTTTGAGGCAAAACACCTACCGTAGCGAAGGCGAGGGGTTGCGACAAGATGGCGGCGCCCTTCGAAGTGTGCCATGTCGCCTGCTGCGCCAACCGAGCCGGTCCCGGAGTGGTTTCCTGGGGGAGAGGCGGCCTGGTGGCTTTCGGCTCGTGCCGCTCGGTCGTCCTCTACGACCCGCAGGTGAGGCGGCGGGCTTTCCCCTCGCTCTTGCTCGGCTAGGGTGGTGGTTCTCGAACGCGGGAGGCCCGGCTGCAGTTGGACTACAACTCCCATCATGCTTAGCTTTTAGGGCCGGCGGTCAGGGATGGCGGGAGTTGTAGTCCGACAGCAGCTGAGGCAGCTCAAGTTTGAAACCCTGGAGGCGCAAAAAAATAAAATTAAAATTAAGCCTATATAATAAAGCTACTGAGAAAATCCATAAAAAGTAGCTGTGCCAAACGGAATTGTTGTGGAAATAAATACTGAGGGTGGGGCGGGGGGCAAATTTTGCCCTCGCTCAGGGCGCTCAGTCGAAAACGGGTGCTAAATAATGATGATGATGATGATAAATTTATATTTATTCAACCCGCCGAGTAGTTCCATAAAAAGCAATTTTACTAAAATGAATTATTCTGAAAATAAGAACTAATTAAGGTGTGGGGACTCCAAATTTTGTCCTCCCTGAGGGCTCCATATTACCAAAATACTCGCTTCACCTGGATACAGATTCAGGTGTGAGTCATCAACCCCACCCTGTAATAGAAAGGTGTAACTAGTTAACAAATAATGGGTTTCCACTGGTGAATATGGCCTATGGTTTCTGTGCTTTGCTAGTGTCAGCCAGTTGGGGAGTATTCTGACTACAGTTAGTGAATGATTAAATTTTTCTAACAAACTTCTGAAATATTTTGCCCTTTTAGTGCTGTTACTGAAAGAATGTTGCAATAGTCTCTTTGAGAGCATCTCTGGATAAATAACTTTTCCTTATCAGAATTCTGTTCAAACCCACCACAAGCGTTCATGACTTAAGACAGTTTTGGTTGTGTATTTTTTTTTCCAGAGAAGAAAAGTAGTTGGCACACTGAATGGACACACTGGAAGAGTTAATTGTGTTCAGTGGATTCACAGAAAAGATGGATGTAAGTATAATTGGAGTAAGAGGCCTATTTCTGCTGAGTGTTGTTTTTTTTAAGTGCCATTGATATGCACCTGGATCGGTACAGAGTACTGATAATATATTTTTACCTCAAAACTTACAATCCGTTTTGGATGTATAGGATAGGGTTGTTGGAGTTGGAAACAGGTTTGAAATGCAATCAGTAGATACTATAATTCTAGAGTGGACAGTATTGCACTTAAACTGAGAGACCTTTGGATTTGTGTATTCCTACTTGCCCTTGCATGCCACAGTTCTCTTACTCCCTTTCCAATTTGAGGCAACCAGTAGTTGGGTCACTTTGTCTGAATTGACAAACTATGGTATGTGCTTTCCATGAAAACCATGTTCAGAAACCACAGTGGTTAAAACCATAGTTGGCAGGTTTGTGCTTAAGAAAGGAAGGCAGAGAATTGCTGTGTGCTAGAGAGAGAAGTGGGGAGCATGGAAGCGCAAGGGTCTTTCTTTACATAGCACCAAACCATGGTTTGGCATTGCGTCCGAACCAGCCCAGTGTGAACAGCAACAGAGACTTTGTGCACCTCACCTGTACTTTCCAAGACACAGAAGAGTTGGTTGTTAGAAAGTTGCTGAGGTACATTATAAAAGGGAGAGGATGTCCATTTAATAGTGGTCAGGGGCTATGGTCAGGCTACATGCGAAGTTGCCCAGGACTTCTGGGCCAGCAGTTGCCTCTCTTTTCCACACACCATATATATATATATATATATATATATATATATATATATGTATGTATATATATGCAACTTTTACGTGGCTATCAAATGTTTTATATTGTTATTGTTGTAATTAATATGTTTGGGGATGCAGTTAATTTATTTGTGCAATAATACATGGCAATGGGAAGCATGAAGGGGGTAAAAGGAAAAGCTGTTGTGCCCTTCCGGCTTGGTTACACAAGTCAGGGTGCAAAGAGCATCAGCATGCTTGGCCCACCAGGCTTGGACCCACCAGGTGGGATATTTGACTCTTCCTGCTCCTCCTTTGAACAGTGGACTCCTGTGCCTTAAGAACCATAGTTTTTGAAACTCCATTTCAAATGTGACTTGTTTTATGTCATGGAGGATGTGTGAGAAGTGCAAGTCCAATACTTTATTAGATACAAGGAAATAGTTACATATTTCTTTGAATCCAGGCCATAGATCTGCATTTTCTGCACTGCTAGGTAGCCAGAAGAATTACCTGGGTTATGACTGTTGCTGTTGCAGTGCCCTCTGGTGGGCATGTTCTACATTTGAAGTTTATTCTTCCCCATACTTTTCCAAGATATAGTAAACTGTACAGTAGAGGGCAAGGAGTCCAGCTGTCTGCTAGCATGGCCAATGGTCTTTTATGTTATTTTTAATATCTTAAGACTGTGTAGTCCTAGGTGACCAAACAAAGTGAGTACTTTAGTTGGGGGGGGGGGTTGTCTCTTGAGCATAGAGATATACCAAGAAAATTTGAAATATGTTCAGGACACAATTCTGTATTTCAGGTTAAAACATCAGCTTAACCTATGCACCCAGTTTTCAAATTGAGGAGGAAAGGGACAATGTATAATGTATAACGGTGTCTAAAGTGAGGCCTCTTTACCATGTTACAGTTCTAGTTCCGTTGTACATATTGCCATTTGCAAAACAAAAATGCATCTTAAAAGAGTGCTAAAGAGTAGAGCTAAACACTCCTGAAATGAAAGAGGTTCTTTAAAGATTATAGTCTTAAAAACATGAGGATCACTGTGAAAATGAAAAGTTATGTATAATGTAAATGTAGGGAACTGAGAATTTACAATTACATGAGAACTGGCACTTGATGATAACCACAAATTCAGGTGAATTCCTAGTAAAGTAAAGGAGAGTCTGTTTCTGGAGTTGAAAGTGTCCCTACTTGCTCCTCTGTTGGAAAGATGGAACCTAGGAAGAAATTGAAACTATTATTACAGACATCAGTGTGTGTGTGTGTGTATGTGTGCTTTTTAAAAAAGTAATCTATTTGCAGATTTTGACCTTTGGGAAGAATTGCCACTGAAGCAAACCAAAAGTCATCTTGAATCAGAATTATTCAACTTTTCCATTGTTCAACCTTTCTCTCCCTCTCCCCTCCTCCCCCTTCACAGCTTATGAAACAGAATTAATTTCTGGAGGGTCTGACAAACTACTTATTCTTTGGGAAACACAAAATGAGAAGGTATGTAGAGCGATTGTGATATGTGAGAATAAAACAATTGTAAGCATGATTCCCCCCCTTAAAAAATAAAACCTAGAACGACTTCTGAATCTTTCCATTCTTTCCACTCTAACTATTGTACTAAGCAATTATATACTGCAACAAATTCATTGCTAGTAATCTGGATTCAAAATTTAAGAGCATCACAATGAAAGCAAAAGAGATCTGTTCAAGGATCTGTCATTGTACGTGTTGTGTAGTACTTGGTGTAAAGGGGGGAAATCTATACTAAGACTTCAATACTATATTCACTTCCTAAGCAGTAAGTGCCACTGAGGACAGTGGGACTTGCTTCCAAGGAAACTTGCTTTGGATTGCACTGTAAACAAAACAGAATTCTGTGGCCTGTTTACATTATGCATAATTGAACAAATGTGCTTGTATTATGTTACATTTTCCATGCATGCTGTCTTTTGGAAGACTGGAAGGTATATCAGTTCTGGAAGCCTATCCCACTGAAAATCGTATTTAGTTATCTCTCTGGATTCTTAGGTTTTGTCATCCATTGTCTACAGTACACACTTAAATTAAGGCCTGCAAACATGTGTTTACTAAAATGATACCAGAGATTCTGAGGAAGCTGAATTTTACAGTCAATGGCACATTTTGTGCTTAACAAGGAAACTCAGAAATACACTGCCCTAGCAGAGAAGAAATTGTGGTTATTTAGGCATGATACATGCCTAGTACTCGGCCTTAATGCCACAGCTCTGTTTAACTCAGGGGCCTGGTTCACATGCCAATTAAACCATAGTTTAAAATAAATTATGGCTTGACATAAACGAGCCACACATGCTGCTTAAAAAGTTTCTGCAGTGCTTCTCCTCTGCTTCTGCCACACTACAGGCAAAACAAGCTGGAGACTGGCTTTCCCTCTTGTCCAAACAAAGGCTTTAAGGCTGATAGGGCTACTAGGGAGGATTACGGAGGAGGATTTGCTGGGCTCACTCATCTCTGTGCTCCTGACTGACTGCGGAAAAACACCAGTGAGCATCTTTGAGCAAAAGGGCTGCAGTAGCAGTGCTCTTTAAATAGTGATTTCTGGGTTGAAAGTCAGGCAGTGAGCTGCAGCTGGTGTTTCTTTCCTCATCCTCTGCCCACTTCTGCCAAGACTGAGGTCTTACATCATCTTGTAAGAAAAGATTTGCTCCCGTCCTGTTTACTGTATCATATTTAATTACACACACTTCACAAATTCACCAATCCGATTTGCCCTGTCTTTTCAAGTTTTGCACCTGCCACAGACTGGACAATTAGTGCCACCCAGAAATACTTAAGGCTGAGAATTTATATCAGATGTTGCTGGACTATAACTTCCATCAGCCCTAGTAAGTATGGCCAGTGGCCAGGGATGATGGGAGTTGTAGTTCAACAACATCTGGAGATCCAAAGGTTCTAATTTCTATCATGATATACCAATGCTATGTTTTGACCCAACACAAATTTGCAACACCTGTGGTGTTCTTTTTCTTTATAATGAGATAATTCCTTCTCTCCTGAACCAGAGAGAGCCAGTGTGGTGTAGTGGTTAAGAGCGGTGGACTCGTAATTTGGGGAACCGGGTTTGCTTCCCCGCTCCTCCACCTGCAGCTGCTGGGTGACCTTGGGCTAGTCACACTTCTTTGAAGTCTCTCAGCCCCACTCACCTTACAGAGTGTTTGTTGTGTGGGAGGAAGGGAAAGGAGAATGTTAGCCGCTTTGAGACTCCTTCGGGATATCAAATCCAAACTCCTCCTCTTCTTCTTCTCTTCTTGAGCCTAGTACCTGATATAGCAAAGAAGACATACAGTATTACAATGTTACTTCATTGTGAATGAGATTTCCTTTGTCACTATAATTTACCTATATAAAGAAAGAAAGAAAAAATAGCTTTTCATGACAACATAGAATAAGAAACCAGTGATATTACTAGAGGGCTTGAGAGAGTTTCTATCCAGCCATATATCACCATGGATCACCTGTCTGATGCAAGGGCACATCTCAGTGATGTTCAGTCTTGGTTCTCTGTAACAGTGAGGGGTGAGGAATAATCAAGGCTGTATCCACATGAGTCTTATTTCTTTGTAGTAGACAACGTTTGATCCACCTAGCAAGGTAAATTCCTTTGCCGAAATGCAGGAATTCTTTGTGAGCAAACAAATTGCTGGGATGCTTCCTTGCAAATCTGAAGGCAGTGAGGTCAAATCTCTTCCACAACCATGAATGTTCTCGTGACTGTAGCTTGAATATGAAATGGCACCCTGAAGTCTTTCTCTTTCCACTATCTTGAGCCGATCTACAGACTGAAGGAGGCAATGTGCTGGCAGTGGACGTAAATACCTCATTAATGAGGTACCACCTTGCCTGGAATAGCACCTAGAAGTAGATCAGAATCAGAAATACTATTAGGATGAGGTATAAGCTGTGCCTGCTGTTTTGAGGATATATTCCAGGAAAAACAGCTGGTATGTCCACAATCCCAATGATTGCAAAGCACTTCATGTACTTAACTGTAAAAGTGTTATTAGCTGGTGAAACAGAAGGCTAAGTGAACTGGTATAGTCAAGTACTTATAGTTTTTAAAATTGAGATTAGACTGTCTTATAAAAAGAAATGCTTAAACTAAATGGAACCTGGAAGACTCCACAGAAAACAAATTGGATTTGCCCTGTGCTATACAGGAGGTGAAATTAAATGACCCTTCTGATAGCATTTGGAATAAAATTATTTTAATCAATATTACCCTTCACTTGTTTTCTATTCTGCCTGAATGCTTTTCCGTTGTGTTCAATTTAGTTTAAACCTTAATTATTACTATTTTTGACATATACCAAGCCATTTAAAGTAGATTTAGAAAATGGATGGAAAAACCCAGTGATGTTGCTTTTTGTGAACTTAACAGAGTTCTAATTTTTATTAGAACACAGAACAGCATAGATTACAAATAGAATGTTGTATAAAGTGCATATTTTCTAATGCCCTGGACAAAAATGAGAGCAATGTAATTTGCTTACCAATGTTCTCAACTAAAGCTTTTGTATTTCACTGCCGTTACAATTTTTAGCACTTCCGTAGTTGGACAGTTCTGAAAACTGCACACTTTGCATGGCAGCTTGATTTGGACTTCAAGGTTCTTGTCCTTCCTTTGTGTAATCTTATAATGTTCTGTTTAGCTTGTGAACTGCACTCGTCTTGAAGGCCACTCTGAAGCAGTTTGCTCTTTGGATGCTGTATACATGAGGAATGAGTCTACAGGAGATTTAAATATACTTTTAGCTTCTGCGGCTTCTGACTCTACTGTGAGAATCTGGTCCAAACAAGGAACAGAAGGTAGCTATTGTGCTTTGTAAACAGATTCTTTCAAGAAGTCACATTCATGTAGCAAAGTTTAATATGTATCCATATCTTTAGGAGAATCTGGATTTCTTCCATTTGGAATACACTGGTTTCGAATAGCCACCTGTTGTCTAGCTAGCAAACATACATTTTTAAAAAACAGTTTTTGGTGTGGCTGTTTTCTTTTTGTAAAGCTAGCTATTAATATAACTGAAGAGTGATATAAAAACACTTTAAATAGCAGAAAGGTGGCAGTCCAGTGGCTAGTCAAAGTTATGAAAGTATTCGGGATATGTTAGAAGTGAAGTTCTCAATTATAATTAGGCTTGCTGAACAAACACAAATCATAGTCATACTTTCATCAACTTGGAGGACAAATTAATGTTGTGCAAATTCCTGGGGGAATAGGTCTGTTAATGATTATTAGCCATGATAGCTAATAGAAACAATATACCTTTAAGTGCTAGAGATTGAGGGTAAGCCATAGGGGATGGCAATTACTTTTGTGCTGTACCTGTGAGCTTCCAAGGCATCTGGGTAGCTGATATTGAAATGGAATCCTGGACCCATGGCCTGAACAAAAAAAACTCCAGATCCCTCCTGGAGCCCTATTTGTGTACCTCCATACATGAATGCCCCACTTTAGGCATGTCAAGTTAGGAGTCATGGCTGGTATGTGCCTCAGCATCTAGGAGAGAGGCTAGCTTGTATATTCTAAGAGCCTCTTCAAGCATTCAGGACATTCAATATTGAACACCTGAATAAGGCTCAGACCTTAAATACTTTTGATATCTGATGTTACCGACATTCATCTGTCCTGGGTGACAATGGAAGAGTGTGCCTTTGGGAGCGAAGTCAAACGATTGGAAAGTTATAGTACCTGCTGTCGCTGTAAAGACAGATATGGGAGAGACATGTTTTGTTGAAGCTGGGGCAGACGAAGGTGTCCAGTTGTGCTGCTCCAGATACACCATGGCATTCCCTCTGTGCTCCTCCTAGCAGTCATTCCTCCTCTAGTCACTGCTGTGGGTCCATGACCTGACTGTCTGTCTCCAGGCACTGTAGTCATCTGCAAGGGATTCCCACAAGCTATACATCTTGACAAAGAAAGGGCAAAGGCGATAGCTATGTTGTGTTATGCTGAACCTTTACGTCACTTGCCTTGCTACATGCCACAATGCATGAGCCCTTAAAATTGTTTCCTATAATAAGAGAAGTAGAGGAATTTTGTCCCACTGAGATGAGGAACCACCTCTCAATGTGCCAAGGTCAGTGTGAGTTCTTCCATTCTGATCTACTGTAACCTCTCCTTATCAGTTTTTCTATACCTGAGTCAGTTTCTCTGTTGCATTTTTTTATGATGTATAATCCTTTAGGTTAATCTTGGGTGAGTTTTAATTCTTTGTAGCTGTAATTAGCAGCTTATCTCTTTGGTTCTACATTGGCTGTCTGTCATGTTGACTGCTGGTGTGCAAAACTATTCTCTCTCTCTCTCTCTCTCTCCCTCTCAGTTAAATGTCTTCAGACACTGCTATTTGGAAATGGATTTGTTATGGATGTTTCTTTGTCCTTCTTGCCAGACAGCAACAGTAAGTGTGTCTGTGAAACTGTTTAATCATTTTAAGGGATGCTTAACTGGTGTCTTAAGCATTTTAGTCGATGTAGTTGATGGATGGCAGCAAATTTCAAATACTGACTCAAACATTTTGTTTTAAAGTATATTTCAAAAGTGCAGTACTGGGCTTCTAATATCTGCTCCTGTGAGTGCCCATTTTTCCACCCACCCACACCAGTGTGACTTGACACTAATTTGATTTCAGTACTGCTTTCTTTGCCATGTTGCTCAATATGTTTAGAGGATTTTTTTTTCCTTGTGTGCACCACATTTATAGGTAAATGTATCAAAGGAGATAGTGAATACAGTGTTACCCCGCAAGACGAATGCCTCGCAATACGGAAAACCCGCAAGACGAAAGGGTTTTCTGTTTTGGAGGCGCTTCGCAAGACGAATTTCCCTATGGGCTTGCTTCGCAAGACGAAAGCCCATAGGGAAATCTCCGGGGACCTGTTTTAAATTGCTGGCGGTCGGGAGCAAAGACTTTCGCCCACAGCCGGCCTTCAGAAGAGGTCCTGGACCTCTTCTGAAGGCCGGCGGGAGGCAAAAGTCTTTGCTCCCCCCCTGCCTGCCTTCCCGGGACAGCGGAGACTTCTCCGCTGCCCCGGGCGATCTTAAAATGCTGGCGGGCGGGAGCAAAGGGTTCGCTGCCGACCCCCAGCATTTTAAAATCTCCCCGGGACAGCAGAGAAGTCTCCGCTGCCCCGGGCGATCTTAAAATGCTGGCGGGCGGGAGCGAAGCGTTCGCTCCCGCCCGCCAGCATTTTAAAATCTCCCCGGGACAGCAGAGAAGCAGCCCCCTGCGACCCTCTCCCGGCTGGAGAGGTGACGTGCACCTATGGCAGGAGCCTCCATAGGCGTGCGTCACCTCTCCAGCTGGGAGAGCGCGCGCGGGGCTAAAGCAGCCCCCTGCGACCCTCTCCCGGCTGGAGAGGTGACGCGCGCCTATGGCAGGAGCCTCCATAGGGGCGGGTCACCTCTCCAGCTGGGAGAGGGCGCGCGGGGCTAAAGCAGCCCCCTGCGACCCTCCCCCGGCTGGAGAGGTGACGCGCGCCTATGGCAGGAGCCTCCATACGCGCGCGTCAGCACTCCAGCTGGGAGAGCGCGCGCGGGGCTAAAGCAACTACCTGCGACCCTCTCCCGGCTGGAGAGGTGACGCGCGCCTATGGCAGGAGCCTCTATAGCCGCGTGTCACCTCTCCAGCCGGGAGAGCGCGCGCAGGGCTAAAGCAGCCCCCCGCGACCCTCTCCCGGCTGGAGAGGTGAGAAGCGCCTATGGCAGGAGCCTCCATAGGCGCGCGTCACCTCTCCAGCTGGGAGAGCGCGCGCGGGGCTAAAGCAGCCCCCTGCGACCCTCCCCCGGCTGGAGAGGTGACGCGCGCCTATGGCAGGAGCCTCCATACGCGCGCGTCAGCACTCCAGCTGGGAGAGCGCGCGCGGGGCTAAAGCAGCCCCCTGCGACCCTCTCCCGGCTGGAGAGGTGACGCGCGCCTATGGCAGGAGCCTCCATAGGCGCGCGTCACCTCTCCAGCTGGGAGAGCGCGCGCGGGGCTAAAGCAGTCCCTGCGACCCTCTCCCGGCTGGAGAGGTGACGCGCGCCTATGGCAGGAGCCTCCATAGGCATGCGTCACCTCTCCAGCTGGGAGAGTGCGCGCAGGGCTAAAGCAGCCCCCTGCGACCCTCTCCCGGCTGGAGAGGTGACGCGCGCCTATGGCAGGAGCCTCCATAGGCGCGCGTCACCTCTCCAGCTGGGAGAGCGCGCACGGGGCCAAAGCAGCCCCCTGCGACCCTCTCCCGGCTGGAGAGGTGACGCGCGCCTATGGCAGGAGCCTCCATAGGCGCGGGTCACCTCTCCAGCTGGGAGAGGGCGCGCGGGGCTAAAGCAGCCCCCTGCGACCCTCTCCTGGCTGGAGAGGTGACGCGCGCCTATGGCAGGAGCCTCCATAGGCGCGCGTCACCTCTCCAGCTGGGAGAGCGCGCGCGGGGCTAAAGCAGTCCCTGCGACCCTCTCCCGGCTGGAGAGGTGACGCGCGCCTATGGCAGGAGCCTCCATAGGCATGCGTCACCTCTCCAGCTGGGAGAGTGCGCGCAGGGCTAAAGCAGCCCCCTGCGACCCTCTCCCGGCTGGAGAGGTGACGCGCGCCTATGGCAGGAGCCTCCATAGGCGCGCGTCACCTCTCCAGCTGGGAGAGCGCGCACGGGGCCAAAGCAGCCCCCTGCGACCCTCTCCCGGCTGGAGAGGTGACGCGCGCCTATGGCAGGAGCCTCCATAGGCGCGGGTCACCTCTCCAGCTGGGAGAGGGCGCGCGGGGCTAAAGCAGCCCCCTGCGACCCTCTCCTGGCTGGAGAGGTGACGCGCGCCTATGGCAGGAGCCCGCCAGCATTTTAAAATCTCCCTGGGACAGCAGAGACTTCTCTGCTGTCCCGGGGAGATTTTAAAATGCTGGGGGTCGGCAGCGAAGCGTTCGCTCCCGACCCCCAGCATTTTAAAATCTCCCCGGGACAGCAGAGACTTCGCTCCCGCCCGCCAGCATTTTTAAATCGCCCCGGGACAGCAGGGGCTTTTAAAATGCTGGCGGTCGGCAGCAAAGCCCTCCTGTCCCCGGAGCTTGCGGGGCGGGAGGTGGGAAGAAGGGCTTTTCTTCCCACCACCAGCCTTCAGAACAGCCTTCTGAAGGCTGGGGGTGGGAAGAAAAGCCCTTGTCCCCCCCCCAGCCTTCAGAAGAGGTCGGGGGACAGACTGTCCCCGGACCTGGTCTGAAGGCGGTTTCCCTAGGAACGCATTAATTGATTTTCAATGCATTCCTATGGGAAACCGTGCTTCGCAAGACGAAAAACTCGCAAGAAGAAAAAACTTGCGGAACGAATTAATTTCGTCTTGCGAGGCACCACTGTATTACTTTTCCACTTTCAGTTTTCCATTCAGTGTTTTGAGAATAAATGCAAGCAAAAATTGCATAGTCGGTCATCTGAGCTGTGATTCTATCCCTAAACGCTGAATATTCTCCCTCCGTTTGTTTTCACCTTCCTCCTTCTCTCTGTTGTCTCCCATGTGTTGAATGTTAGGTTGAGACAGGCCCCTGCCTTTTTGGTTATTACTCTGTTAAAGCACCATGCACATTAATGGTGTTATGGTAACAAAACAATTTATTGCTTGGTGTGTCTTTAAATGATGGCCTCTCAGCGATGCAGGAGTTTTAGGTTTGTTCACACCCCTCCCTTACCTCGTCACTGCTGGGTGGAAGGATGGAACTGAGAGGAGGGATATCTGCTCCAGATGTTGTGTGTTTTATTGGAAAATGGTACCTCCTTTATGGTTGCAACCAAGTATCCCCATGTTTGCTGCAAATGGATTGTGGTGCAGGGTCTGGGATAGAGCCCATTCAAATAAATTCAGCTCAGCTGGATGCTTGTGATTGTATCCACCGTGCCTGATGCCAAAATCAATACTGACTTTTGGGATTATCAGACTTGTCAGAATGATGCGTTTTAAGGTTCCCTTTGACCCAAGTCTTTAGTAGCGAATGTCTGCTAAGTTTTATTGTATTTATAAGTCAATATCTATACATTATCCTTTTTGAGAAAATACCTATGAAATTAACTCTTTGCAGATGAGCAGGTAATTGCTAAAGTGGAAGTGAATATGTTGGGAAGTTATTGGTGTTGTGTCAGGATCAATTAGGAGTTACCATTCACCTGTTGTGTTAAAGTACCTTTTAGTACAGTGGTGCCTCGCAAGACGAAAAGAATCCGTTCTGTGATTCTCTTCGTCTAGCGGTTTTTTCGTCTTGCGAAGCAAGCCCATTAACAGATTAGCGGCTTAGCGCTATTAGCGCTATTAGCACTATTTAGCGGCTTATCGGCTTATCGGATCAGCTGATAAGCGGCTTAGCGGCTTAGAAAAAGGGGGGGGGAGACAAAAAACCCGCAGGAACTCACAATACATTTTCGTCTTGCGAAGCAAGCCCATAGGAGATTCGTTTTGCGAAGCACCTCCAAAACGGAAAACTCTTTTGTCTAGCGAGTTTTCCGTCTTGCGAGGCACTCGTCTTGCGGGGCACCACTATACTGGGATTATGTGGGTTGCATGCATATGAAACAGTGATTCTGTTCATAGGAGTTGGATTTCCAAAACACTGGAATGATGCATAGACAATCCTGATATATTATCTTCCTCCCAGGCTCAGCATGTGTTTCACGGTGCTGTTTATGGAGATCCAAAAAGCCATCCTTTGCCCTAGTGTAGATAGATACATTAGTGCAGGAGCATAGTACAGGAAGGCAGAAAATTTTGTAATTTGACTTTTAGCAGAGTGGAAAGCAGCATAATTCCTTATTTTTGAAATTTTTGAAATTATAATCACTGCAGCACGGTATTCTACAGATTATGAGTTTTTTTATAGTCCTGGAACTGTGTAACACACCCTTAGAAGTAAGTCCCAGAGCATTCAAGGTGTGCTAGCTTCCTGGTACTTTGGCATAGGATTGCAGCCTTAAGCTCCTTCTCTCCCTCCTTCCTTCTCTTTCTCTCTCTCTCTCCCTCCTTTAGTAAATGTGGTGTACTCCCTTGTGTCCATTTTATTTTTCTCCTAAAAATAATAATAATGAAACAGCAAATTTCCACTGACTGCTTTGCCATTTCAGTACCGGTACTGGCTTGCGGTGGGGATGACTGCAAAATTCATTTATATGTGCAGCAGGATGGACAGGTAACTATTACTTCTGTCTCCTATCCCATGAATAGTATGAAATTTTGGGGGTGTTTTGTTGTGACTGTGATTGTATGGGGAGAAAATGAAGGCAGGAAAAATGAAGTTGAATACGTGGGAGAAGTGTTTACAAATATTGCTGTGGTGTGCCTTTATATTGAATTTTCAAAATGACTTTTAATTTGTTTATATTCCATTCTATTCGGAGGATTTTGAGCTTAGACAAATAATGTGTTTTGGGCTTAGTTGTGTTCCTTCCAGTTCACATTTGATGTTAATTGACATCTGTGCTAGCATTCATCATAGACAGGTTGTGTGTGTGGAATTGTTCAGCATGCCTGCCAATTCATGGTGACCGATGTGCCTATTTATTCCAATTAGTTATACACCACCCTTCATTGAATTTGGCTTCAGTGTGGTTTACAGAATTAAAAATATCAAAATGCCTTCAAAAATATACTTTTAAATGCCAAACAGTGCAACCCTATACACATTTACTCAGAAGTAAGTTCCAATGTGTTCAATAAAGTTTAAAGGTAAAGGTACCCCTGACCGTTGGGTCTAGTCGCAAACTACTCTGGGGTTGCGGCGCTCATCTCGCTCTATAGGCTGAGGGAGCCGGTGTTTGTCCGCAGACAGCTTCTGGGTCATGTGGCCAGCATGACTAAGCTGCTTCTGGCGAAACCAGAGCAGTGCACGGTAATGCCGTTTACCATCCCGCCGGAGCGGTACCTATTTATCTATCTGCACTTTGACGTGCTTTCAAACTGCTAGGTGGGCAAGAGCTGGGACCGAACAATGGGAGCTCACCCTGTCTCAGGGATTCGAACTGCCGACCTTCTGATTGGCAAGCCCTAGGCTCAGTGGTTTAGACCACAGAGCCACCCACGTCCCTTCTCAATAAAGTTTATTTTTCAGGTAAATGGGTATAAGACAGCAAGCTTTAAAAGCCTGCCGGTTTGCCTGGCACCTGAAAGAACGCAACCTTGCTGGGGAAAGGCATCCTACAAGCTCAAAATGGTCCTCATTGTGTTTGTCTCCTGCTTCATCTTAAATGAAGAGGGAACAGAGAGAAAACCCTCAGCTAACAATCTGAGAAGGTACTCCTTCAGGTCTCCAGATCACTTTGAATCAAATTTGGATTGGAGAGGCTGCCATTGGAGCTATCTCAAATAAACTCTGCCTGTCAGAATCTGGGCCGCTACATTCTGTACCAGCTGAAGCTTCTGAATAATCTTCAAATTAAGTCCGATGTATAATGCATTACAGTAATCCATTCGAGAGAGGTTACCAGGGCATGGCTGACTCTGACCTCGCCGGTGAACCAGCTGAGGCTGCCAAAAGGCACCCTGTGCTGTTTGAGCTCATAGCAACAAAGCTGAATCCAGGAGAACCCTCAGGCTGTAATGCAGAGCATCAAAATACAGATATTTGTGCTACATAAGGATACTGGTTTGTTTCAGTTTCAGAAGACTTTGCTGCTTCATGGCCATGAAGACTGGATAAGAGGGATTGAATGGGCAGTTTGCGGTAGGTAGGGCATTCAGCAAGGCATTTTTAATAATCTAATGTGCCATATAGAGCAAGATTACTAGGAAAAGCCAAGCATCTGAGATGGTTTTAATCCCCCTTTCATATATGCAAACATAGTATTTGAGACCCAGCGGGACAGCGTGCAGAAACAAGTAGGATGGCAGAACTTGATAATGAGAGTGCTGCAATTTTTAACGCTATAGTTAGATGTTTATTTTTATAATTCCGCTGGCATGAATTTTCTTCTCCACATTTTGAAGGTGATGTTGCTAATAGGGAAAGATAATTTCAGAGGATCCTGCTTGGCAGGGGGTTGGACTCGATGGCCCTTGTGGTCTCTTCCAACTCTTATGATTCTAATGTAATAGGCAAGTATTCCATTTTGGATAATGAAGTAAGGGAATGGTCCTTTCAGTCTGGAGTAGCCTGCTTCCTAGAGTTCAGCCTTTGTTGAAACGAAGAGGGACAATTGTGTCTTCCAATGCAGGTGCTTGGCCTAGAAGGATCAAGGCCTCAACACTTGCCTCTTAAAAATGGTAATTGAGGTTCTAGGTCAGGGGGTCAGCAAAATACGGCCCATGGACCAGATATGGCCTAAGGGGGTCGTTAAACCGCCTGCTCAGTCAGTCCCTATGAGGAGCTAAACCGGCGTGCTGCGCTGGTTTCTCCGCATGGGGACTGACTTCCGGAATGCAGCCACGGCTTCCTATTGGCTGCAGGAATTTCCTGCAGCCAATAGGAAGCCGCAGACGCCGCCCCCCGCCATGGCTCCGAAAACCAGCAGGGAAAGAGCAGTGGTGTGTGTGTGCGCACACTCCCACACGCAGGCGATCCAGCCCGCCAGTGGAAAAGTTTGCCGACCCCTGTTCTAGGGAAACTGGATTCTATGCCCACTTCTACACTCTCCAGTTTTTCTGCTCCCCTGTGGAATCTCGAGAAAAGAGCACACCAAGAACTCAGGCCAATGTAAGTTTCAATAGTGGGAGTGGTTCCTACTCGCAAATCAATAGTCAATAGTAACAAAAACTAATCCATTCAAAAGTATGTATTCTGACAAGGATTACAAACTTAAATAGAGATTACAAACTCTAACAGAGATTACAAACTCAAACTCATAAAAATATGTATAACACAATAATTCATTACAGAATTAGAGATAAGAGTTTATGAGCGGAGATAAGTTCATGTTAGTCCAGATTCGTTGTGGAGGTCTTAGTTTCAATCATTGAGCAGAAATCAGAAGTCAATTATGGATTAGAAACCAGGACAGGGCCCTGTTTTGATGTATTCACCTTCATCAGCTGGAAGTATCAAATATTAAATGAAAATACATTTAAATTCTAAGTTATCATAAATTATAATTTATAAAACAGTATTATATAACATTTGGTTCCTTACCTAATTTTTAAAGGGTTGTGTAAGTTTGAAGACTTTCGGATAAATATATCCTGTTATTTTCTACGTTTCTCAAGGATAACAACTGAAAATAATCAATATTAATAATAGTTACATGTGTTGAATCAAATTAAAAAGTCTAAGGCAGCATATAATCATATGATTCCTCCACCCTTGTGGAATCTCAGCATATATGTAACCTTGTCCATAACTTACAGCTTTGCTCTGTGTAGCACATGCTAGAAATAGAGAATCTTAGAAAATACTGAATCCCGCCCCCCCGCCCTGAGAAACCACGTAGCACTATCTTTCCACAAACAGATGATTTTGCCAAACTATTCCATCCTAGATTCAGGTATGTATTCCAACCTACAGAGCTTTCCTTAGATTATGTGAGGCGTTTCTTCAGTATTGTAGCTAATATCACAGTGTGATGTTCATCCTTCTCCACACTGAATGGTGCTGACATGCGCTACAGCAAAGTATTTATTTTGGTATTCGTTAGCAACCTGCTCATGGCAATACTGATTTCCCTGGGCAATGACCTTCCCATCTTTAAAATCTTCCTGCTTTTCATTTATTTAATTTTGCAAAAGACGGAGATCTCTTCTTGGCAAGCTGTTCCCAGGATTGTCTGATAAGGATCTGGAAGATGCATGCAACTTCATTGCTTGTGGAAGCCCAAGATGAGGAAACCATAAGGCTGAAGGAGAATATTTTCACCGTGAAAAATGACAATGGTGAGTCTGTACTTTATGAATAGCTGTTGCTTTTTCTGAGGCAATATGCAATTGTTGTCAGTAGGGTTAAATGAAAGTGTTGAACCTGAGGTTTGCCATTCTTTTTATTTTTATTTTATGTTTTATTTTGACAAAATAATAATAAATAAGAATAAAAATGTGACCCCACCCACAAGACCATTCCATTGTCAATATCCAATCTCCCAAAATTTCAACACCTCTTGCGATAGTTTCACCCCTTTCCATTTTAACAGTGCAAATTCTACAAATACCTTCCATATCTCCTCAAAATCATTTCTCCTGCATATTCCCCGTCTTACCTTAATAGCACATGTTAATTTATCATTAATAGCTATATCCCACACCTCTTTATATTCATCTTGCTCCTTCCACTTCCTTTTTAAAAAATATATACTTAATTGGTTTTAACAACTGTGTAACATAAGTATTCAACAGAAAACAAAAAGAAAAATAAACCCACATTCATTCCATAGTTGGTGCTTGTTGTATGTAACAATTTTAGTTGGATTCAACATGACCTCCAGTCTCCCCATTTTGGTTCCCAGATTACATTTTTTATCTGCGCACTAAACTTTGTCTCCTCTAGGTTGTTTCAGTTGCATTAGTTTTGTAAGATTCTCCTATTACACGCAGAAAGTCAATCTAGACTTGCCAACAGATTTATATTTTTGCAATGTTCTTTTAAATAAACTCTGTATACATCCACTTCCTAGCTATAATAAGTTGTGCAGCTGTCAATAAATCTGTGAGCAAGTCCTTCATAGCCTGCGAACCTTCCACCCCCTCGTAAATTGATAATAATGCTACCTCTGGACTTTTGGTCAGCTTTAACCCATCGATTTCTGTTATCTCCTTAAACACCCCTTGCCAAATTTCTTTCACATATTTACACCTCCACCACATGTGAACATAAGTCCTGGTTTGCCATTCTTGAGTTTCAGATTCTCCTTTCCTGAGAATAATTCACTGAACTCATGCTGTATGACTATACTAGCAAAAGGGCCAAGAGAGATGTAGCATTTCTGTGTGCTTTGTTTCAGCTAACCTCATAAACTTCAGCCCACTCCTGTTACATCATCCATTCCTATTCCTGGGCAGGGATTTAACCTTTCCTACTGCATAGCCAAGTCAGCAGCAGAGTACAGAAATTGCACAGAGAAATATATTGCATCAGCTCAGTCTAGTGAGACATATTTGTGAATGGAAACGAGTTTGTTTGCACATATCTCCATTATCAATAGGATGCTATGTTTTGTGTATATTTGAGAGGAGTACCTGAATTCAGAACCCAGGATTTTTAGATGCGATGCTGTACCAACCTATCTGCCTTTCCCAAACAAACTTCTGAAGGTGCTCAGTGACATGTGAGGTCTTACTTAGGCTTTCACATTTTGTTGTGGCATCTATTTGTTGTGCCACCTATCCACACTATGGCTGGGTGCTTCTTGACAATTTGCTAGCATAACTCCTTAAAGGTAAAGGGACCCCTGACCATTAGGTCCAGTCGCAGATGCCTCAGGGGTTGCAGCGCTCATCTCGCTTTATTGGCCGAGGGAGCTGGCGTACAGCTTCCAGGTCATATACCCAGCATGACAAAGCCGCTTCTGGCCAGAGCGGTACCTATTTATCTACTTGCACTCTGATGTGCTTTCGAACTGCTAGGTGGGCAGGAGCAGGGACCAAGCAACAGGAGCTCACCCCATTGTGGGGATTCGAACCGCCGACCTTCTGATCGGCAAGTACTAGGCTCTGTGGTTTAATCCACAGCGCCACCTGTGTCCCTATAGCATAACTCCATACTGTCCTTGCTTTTCCATGCAAAACTGTAGTTTGTTTGCTATACTTCTAAGCACACACACACACGAAATGCACACAAAGTAACATTCTGTTTGAAACAGCCGCAACCATTGCAAAGCAGCTAAAAGAGACAAATAAGGTAAGGTTTGAGAAGAACCTCCCCTGCTGTATGCAAGCCTCACATCAATGACAGGAACGGAAATGTGGGGGTATTTCCTTGGTTCTTTTATAGATATAAGCTTTGAAGATTTTTATTATCTTTTTTGCTCTGTGGTAGGTTCAGATGCATCTTTTGCCGTTACGCTGGACTCTGTGTTAGCTGGACATGAAAACTGGGTATATGCTGTTCATTGGCAGCCTTCCTTTCCCAAAGGTAAGAAGTACGTGAGCCGCAAATTGGGGGACAGCTAGACATAGCGAAGAACATTGGATTGCTGTGGGTAATGGAACACCCATAATGACTTCTCCCATACCTTACCTGTTGTGCATTTCCCCATTCCAGTGTGGCAGCTAGTGATGTGGAGTAGAGGCTGGGAATTGCAGGAAATGATATTGATTCTACCTGTAGCTCATTAACTTTTTCCTATAGTCCTGATTCTGTGTGGGTATGGATTTTGGTTATTCTGTACTGTCTGTCCTTAGGGTTGCTCCAGCCCTAACATTGCCAGTTGCTGAATCATTGCAATAGTTACAGTGACCACCAGCCTTTTCAGACCAAGGAGCCACTAACACTGACAAGGGGGCTCCTTTTTTCTTTGCCTTTTAAAATATGCATCCAGATTTGTCTTTCTCTCTTTCCCTTCTATTGAAAATAGCAACATTCAGTGACATTTAGAATCACAAATACTGATTCTTTTGGAAAATCGCCATTGCTTTGCCAGTGCGGCCTGCCTTAAGTTTCATCTCAACCTATGATTTACCACTTAATGTGTCACGAGTCGCCAGTTAACGACCAATGATTCACAAAGTGCTCCATTTCCAAATAGTGACTACACTTGGCACTTCTGGGTGTAATGTTTTCTCTTGTGATTGGAACTGAATTTGCGCAGTTTGAAATGTATGGACCCAGAACCATCTGCAAACATTCCCTTTTAAAGCAGGGGTGGTAGACAATTACTACGGCACCTAGTATCCAACGTACAAGACTTTTGTCTCTGCACCCTTCTTGGAATACTGTAAATTGCAACTACACATTTCTCTCCTCTTCAGCCCAACACAGTTTGTTCTGCAGCATGCCTTTGTAGAATTATCTTACCTTTGCTATCCCGAATACAATATGTGAGACGCAAAAAAGCATGCTAGCATCTTCCACAAAGGTAAATTTTCTCCTTGCACTGTAGATGGCAGGATGGAACAGCCAATGAGGTTGTTGTCTGCTTCAATGGACAAAACTGTGATCCTCTGGGCTCCAGATGATGAATCTGGGGTGTGGTTGGAACAGGTAGGCATGTTTTATACGTTTTCCTCTCTTGCTTTCCCTGCCCACCCCCACCCCCCGCGGCTTTAGAAATTAAGTAAAGGGAGTATGAGGTCATATCCAAGCCTAAAAAGAATTCAAGTGGAAAGTATTGTAATTGTAGCAGGCTGTTCCTTCAGTGGAAGAGCAAACAAGCAACATTCTGCTGTATTTAGAACCACAAAAACTGATTCTTAAAAGCAGTAAAGACTTTTGTGTGCATATGAGGGAAAGGAGGAGATTGTGCTTGCAGCAAAGAGGCCACACACATTTCAAACCCGTCCAGCCTGTCTGCCTACACATGGATTTGAACTAAAACTTAAGTACTTGCCTTATGCTGGAAACTTGGTGTTTTTCTTTTTAATAAACCTTTGGCATCTCTGATGGCACAACCAGATGTTCCCAGCATCTAGTACCCTGCACCAGTACATGGAGGTTCAATTTAGCGGTTACGGATAATAAATACTGATTTTTATGAATTTGTCTAAAAAAAAAGAATTTAAGCCAGCTAAGCCAATAATCATCATTTCACCTTGGAATGTTTTATTTTTATTGCAGACTGCCTGTGAACTTGGCAAATAAACATATCAAACCATTTTTAAAATTAGGATATATTGGTGATAAATATGGGGGGGGGGTTTGAATCTATTTTTCTGTGTTGTTTGTACATATAACAGGTGTGTGCCTAGACCCTGAACTAATGGCTTCTTAATTTTGTAAGATCAATAGCACATTAATGCTGCTGTAACTGCGTTCTTTTAGCTTCTCTTTTGGGTGTAATTCTAAACTGTAGATGAAATTTTGTTATTTTGTTTAGGATTAAGTCTTTAGCCATCAATGAGCAGATTGACTGGTGGCTGGCTCATGTATTTTGTGTTCAATTTTTCAAAAAAGGTCCGAGTAGGAGAAGTGGGTGGAAATACTCTGGGGTTTTTTGACTGTCACTTCAGCCCAGATGGCTCAATGATTCTTGCTCATGCTTTCCACGGAGCGCTGCATCTTTGGAAACAGACTTCAGCAAACAAGGCAAGAGAATTTATTTATGTTGCTAGAGAGGAAAATGTTCACGGACTGTTGTTGTATAGCAAGCCATGGCTTTGTGCTCAAAAGATACACTAGATTGGATATCTATTCTGAACACCTCATTTAAGCTAAAGCATTGATCTTCTTAATTTTCTTTTTTCCCCTACCACAGTTAGTAGCAAACAAGATTAAATCTGATGGGATCACTGGGGTGTGCCTTTTGGGCTCTGTGGGTAGTAAACATCATATATATATATATATATAAACATCATATATCAATATCATATATATATGAGATATATATATATGATGTATATATCATTATATATATATAAAAATATTGCTTTGTGCTGGGTCAGTCCATCTGGCCCACTCTGGTCTACCCCACAGCAATATCTTTCCAAGATCTGTGAGACAGGACAAACCTTTCACAGCCTTTTAACTGTAGATGACTGGACTGAACCTGAGACCTTCTGCTTGCGAAATGCACATGCCATTTCCAGGCTAGCTCTTAGTAGGTATGAGGGGGGCGGGTAAAATGCTATTGAAAGAGGGGATCACGTTGCCTTCAATATACGTAGCATTTTTAAATGTATAAAAACACAGCAAAAGATGGCCTTCATTGTAACCAGCAAGGTACACATATAACCATGACCTCATTTTATGTGGCTTGAATCCCATCAAAGTGCCTTGGTTCCTGTTTGTTTCCTCCTTATTTTTCCTGGCTTTTAAATGTAGCATCAGAACAATTGAAAGGGGCAATATTTTATTGGAGAAAAATAAATTGATGAGGTGTGTGTTATTATTCCCCACCCCCCGCCACTGTTTTTACAGCTCAGACTTCTGCTGTGTGTTTGTGAATAGCATGCTAAAGTTCAAAAGGAATGCCCTTTTCTTGTTTTCTCAGAACAGTAGCTATATTGGTCTATTGTCAATATAATAATCCTTTGTATACTCATTTTAGAGTCACCCCATGTAACCTAGTGGGGTTTGCTTTTGAGTAGACCTAACATTGGGTATTCTAATTTGAGATGGTCATTGTGAAAATTGAGGCAGGGCAGTTTTTCTTCTGGATTAGTTAGACATTTGGCTGTGTCCATTATTGGTCTCCAAGGAAATGTGGTTCCCAACCTTGTAATACTTTATTCTCATCCTTCATCGGACTATCAGCTGCCGTTAGCAGATCTGCTGACACCCCCCGCCCCCGAGTGCTAATGCTTTTCTTTTTAGCTGGGTGCTTCATTTATAGTGAGATCTCTATATTTAACAGATAGCTCGTTCACATTTTATATAATATTAGTGGTCTTGGTTTAATAGAGAGAATGGGCTCCAGAAGTGGTTATTTCAGGGCATTTCGATGCCGTGCAAGATGTGATGTGGGATCCAGAAGGAGAATTCATCATCTCTGTTGGTTCTGACCAAACTACAAGAATCTTTGCTCCGTGGAAAAGGGAGAACAAAACAGAGGTATTTATTTATTTAATCTTTTCTACAAGCTTGCAAAATCATCTGTAAGTCAATAGGTCACAAAATGTGAAACTGGAACAATGGCTGGTCTCTAATTTCTCAAAAACCATTTACGCTGTACACTGATATTTAGTTTGCTACTATGATATTACAATATTGCGGATGTCTAAAAATGTCCAGTTCTTGCACTAGAAGGAGCAATTCAAAAATTATATCTTGCTTTTTGCAGACTTCCTGCTAATTGTGTCATTGTTTATGTAGCATTCCCTTGCTCTGTTCTGTTTCCTTAGAGGAATAAAATATATTAAAGAGAAATTTAGAACCAGTAAGTGGAGGGAGTTAGACTTAACTTGGGGATACCTGTTCAACTTTCGGCAGAGATGCTTCCCTGCAGCCTTGATAAAAATTACAGCAATCTTTTCTCCATTGCTTATAAATGCGAAGAGATCCCTAGCATTTCCAGTGAGGACTAAGTCAAGGGCAAGGATGCTTTTTCTGGGGAATGGGCTGAATGTCCATTTTCAGCAAAATTGACTACTTAGAATGGACTGAGGCTAAATGTTCTCAATTCTTCAGTGCTTCTTTACTGTAGCTGACAATACCGGCACATACTTACATGTCAATGGTCCCTTTACTAGGCATCATGGCATGAAATAGCAAGACCCCAGGTCCATGGATATGACATGCAGTGTTTAGCGATGACCGGCCGATTTCAGTTTGTGTCTGGAGCAGATGAGAAGGTGCTTCGAGTATTTACTGCACCCAGGAATTTTATGGAAAACTTCAGCAGCATTTCTGGTATATCTCTGGAGGAACTAAATAGTGGAGTAAGTGTGTATTTACTTTCTTTTAAAGTGTGTGAGCTTCCTAACTCTCTTACTGGAAATCCATTAACCAGAGATCTTCACTATGTGAATTGTTTACAGCTGAACTACGGTTCCTCCTTTGAGAAATCCAGACTAAAAGACACGAGGCCTGGAACTACAGTAGTTTTCTCACAGGGGAGCCAAAATTGTGTTGGTACTTTCACCTTACCTATAAAGTTGAAGCATGTAGTTTTAAGTTTTAACAGTTTTGGATTGGTATTTTCCTAGTAATTGGAATGTATTACCAAGCTTGAGTTTTTACGTCATGAAAGGTCAGGCTGAAAGTACACTAAAGAAGGACCATCAAGAAATTTCAAAGCTTATATGAGTAACTCCCCCACCCACCCAAGGAAAGCAAATATGCAGCTAACTTCTACATAACTTTTTCTTTTTTCTCTTTAGCAAATGATTGATCTTCCAGAAGGAGCTACTGTGCCAGCCTTGGGGCTGTCCAATAAGGCTGTCTTTCAAGGTAAGAGGTGTGCGTTGTCTGTGTGATTTGCAAATCATTCTCTATCTACACCTGTGTGTATATACACACATATGTATACATATATACTCATATGTGACTAATAAAAGGTTTGCGTGTGTGTTCTTTTTAAAAAAGATTTGTGTTGTTTAGATTGATGGGAGGGGAGGCACTAGGTGGCTGGTCCTTATTTAGCCTTGGTTTGAATTCTGGGAAATTGCTAAGTCTAGCCTAGCCATTTGGAGGAATTTGGAAACATTTCCTTTCTGGGATCAGATAGTAGCTGGTGGGAAAGTGTTTTAAGACATTGGAGACTAGTTTCTGTCACTCAGAGGACAAGATAATATTGGGGTAGATGGACAAATATTCTGACAGGGTGTAAGGTAGCTTAAAGAAACCAGGAATTGGCTGGTTCTTGTCTCTAAAGAGATATTATGATTGAAGCTATTTTGTCAACAAAATGACACTGGAAGAGCAGTCCTAACCTTCGTCCAGGCAGCAGTGGTCCAAGACAGAGTGGCGTAGCCACTGTTGCTTCTGCAAGCCCACCACTCATGCCAGCGGGGGTAGAAGCTGGGGGGTGTATGGGGTGAGCAGACAGCACACTGCTCCACTCTATGTTAGCCTGGAGTCAAGTGGCTATAGTTGGGCTGGATCTGGATCCTAGGCTGGTTAGGCTCCCCTCTACCTGCTCCTGGAATGCCCTGTTTGGGGGGCTTTCAATGGGCTACCTCTGGCGGAAGTCCTCCTGGCTGTATGTTTGGTAAGATGAACGGGGAGGTGTGCCAGAGGTGTGACACAGCTGTCATTTTGTGACAAAGACTGGCAGAGCTGTTTTGGGCTGGGCAGAGGGAGCCCTCTGCTTCATCTTGTACAACAAACCGTGCCCCCGCCCCCAGCATGGTGGATAGGGTTTTTAGATTGCAGTCCTTATCCCAGTATATCGCTTCTTTCTGTTAGGACATTTGTCAGTTACCCAGTACAGTGGTACCTCGGGTTAAGTACTTAATTCGTTCCGGAGGTCCATTCTTAACCTGAAACTGTTCTTAACCTGAAGCACCACTTTAGCTAATGGGGCCTCCTGCTGCTGCCATGCCACTGGAGCACGATTTCTGTTCTCATCCTGAAGCAAAGTTCTTAACCCGAGGTACTATTTCTGGGTTAGTGGAGTCTGTAACCTGAAGCGTATGTAACCCGAGGTACCACTGTACTGTGATAAGCCTATGCATAGTCTGCTGTGTCAGATGCCATTGGTTAAAGTCTCTGAATGCCACACTTCATGTCTCACACCCATACTTGATGGCTGGGAAAAAATTATTCAATAGAGTGTATATTTTAAGTTTTCCCTTTTTTGAACAAATCTTCTTGATTAATAAATTTAGTGCAATTGTTATGAAATTGCGAACTTCATTTCCTACAGAAGTCGGTTGAGGGAGCTCAAATTGGCAGGGGTATCTAACAAAAGCAAAACCAAAAATTTGATGGCATCTGGAGACTAAATTCTGTAGGTGATGGCCTACTTTGCCAAATGCTGAGTTGCAGCTGGGAAAAGTATAAGGCAGAAAAGTCTGTAGAAAGCTGACCAAGAAGATGAGTTATGGGGTAACCTCAGGAGAACGCTATACCAGCTTCTTTCAGCTTTGTCTAGGTCCTGCCAGGAGTTGTGTCATGAAGCCCAAATAGTTTACCTTGCATTGTAAAATTTGCTAACCTTTCTATCCAAACATAATTGGATTATGGACCAAATTTTCTTTTAGATAATTTAAATTGGAAAAAAAATTGTTCTTTTCTGTTCAGTATTTTGTTAACCATTCATTGATTGGCATGTTACTTTTGGACTCTAAAATATGCCTCTTTTACAGCTGAAGATTCTGCAGCCCAGACGACTGAAGAAGAAAAACTTAGTAACGCTTCCAGTCAGTATCATGAAAATTACTTTCAGCCATGTAGTCTTACAGGTATGCAACATGTTAAAATGCTGTGTTTGGGAATTTTGTTATGTAAATTAAGGGAGCAGATGAAAGGGAAGGGGGGCAGTATGAGGAAAAAAACCTCTTGGTTCTAAACCAATTAATATCTTCCAGAACCTCCCACAGAAGATCATCTCTTGCAGAACACGTTATGGCCTGAAACACAAAAGTTGTAAGTTGCTTTGTTTATCAGATGAGAAATAAACTGAAAAAAATATGGGAAAAGGTTTTAACTCATTTGTTTAAAGTCAACTTCCCATGAGTTGTCCTCATTTCCTCATTAAACTTGGAGTTGTTCTGGGCTAAATGTGGGCCAAATGAATGAATGGCATTTATTAAAAACCACATTTGCATCCTATTCTTTATTGAGGTAGCTCAGAATAGCATGCAAAATCATATTTCATCTTATTCCCACAACAGACTTAAATGGGTGGGGATTGAACCTGGGTCTCTAGCCAGGTTTGAAGATACTTAGTAAGAACGTTTAGCATCTAATGTATATGTTATGTATGTATTTGATTTTATGTCCTATCCCATCCAAAAGGCTTGGGGCAAGTTACAGTATGTGAATTACTCTGCCCTATCAATTAGCTGCTTGACAGTCAATTTGAATTTAAAAAAGGCCGGATGATGCTTCTGGAAGACCTACTGGCCTAGGCTTTGGCAAGTTTTTGTTGAATTCTTTGCAACCTTTTCAAAACCCCATAAGCAGCTGTTGTTGTTATTATTATTATTATTAGTAATAGTAGTAGTAGTAGTAGTAGTAGTAGTAGTAAAGGTAAGGTAAGGTAAAGGGACCCCTGACCATTAGGTCCAGTCGTGGCCAACTCTGGGGTTGCGTCGCTCATCTCTCTTTACTGGCCAAGGGAGCCAGCGTACCGCTTCCGGGTCTTGTGGCTAGCATGACTAAGCCGCTTTTGGCGAACCAGAGCAGCGCACGGAAACGCTGTTTACCTTCCCACCGGAGTGGTACCTATTTATCTACTTGAAGTTTGACGTTCTTTCGAACTGCTAGGTTGGCAGGAGCAGGGACCGAGCAATGGGAGCTCGCCCCGTCGCGGGGATTCGAACCGCTGACCTTCTGACTGGCAATCCTAGGCTCTGTGGTTTAACCCACAGGGCCACCCACATCCCTAGTAGTAGTAGTGGTGGTGATTTTTTAAAAAAATGTTTCTGTTATTAATATAATCTGGGCAATGGGAATGGAGACTGAGAGAGAGTGGCTTCCCGAAGGGTGTAGGTTCCTAACTACTAAGAGTTAGTGGCTGAGATAAGACTTGAACCTGTGACCTTCTGGCTTACTAATGGCATTTTTAGCTGCTATACTATATCACTTGGTAAACATGGAGCAGTTGCTTTATTGATCCTGAGTATAGCTCCCTCCTGAAACTGAGAAACAAACAATAGACGAATGAGTGGCTGCTCTCTTGAAACAAGCGCTTTTAGGAGCTAGAGGGTAACCCAGAGGCAGCTCTGTGTTCAGTGAAGGAGTTGCTGAGTTGCATCAAATATGTGTGCATTTGAGCAGAGGTCAGGAGATAGATTTTTGCCTTTAGATTCAGCGAGGTCTGCTGTCCTGGAACAATTCCCAGGGAGGCTGTTTTCCCCTCTGTTTTCTTTGCTCGCTGCAGTTGCCTTAAAGGCGCTTTAAATTGTGGCAGCTCTCTTTGCAAAGTGTGCCAGTTTTTCACAGTCTCTCATTCTTGGCAGGCTGGAGGTGGCAGAGGTACCATGATTCCAAGCAATTTGGCTTTCTGCTGAATCTGAGCAGGGAAGCCTGGAAATATTCTCAGGGCCGAGGGGAAATCCTTGCATGGTTTGCCAAGACCATTTGCCAGAGCCCTGTCCACAGGCCTGCACGCCTTGTGACCCACCAAGCAGAATGCAGCCTGTAGGCCATGTATTGCCAGCTGCCAGATGTAGCTTTTGTAGCCACAAGTGAACAGCAAAAACAAAGCAATTAGAAATCTGCAGTATGACCAGCTTTACACGGATGGGTTTTAGAGTTTCATAAAACTCTCCCTCTGGCTCAGTGTTAAGGGCAGGGGCAGGGGGAAGAAGCTTGTTGCATGTTTTTGGTGGAGGGAAGGTAGTAGCTCAGTCTGCTTCTTAGAACGGTGTGAAGAGGTGTCAGTCATTCAGTCAACCATATGGCCTTCAGTGGAAGATGTTGGGCCAAGCCAAAAACCCGGTTATGTTGGAGGATGGCATTTTCCCTCTGGACGTGAAGCACAGGGTCTTGAAAGCTTCACCTCTTCTGGGGAGGAGAAGTCGTCCTACCCTCCAAATCTTCCCTGCCTCCTGATGGGGTAAAGGTAAAGATACCCCTGACCGTTAAGTCCAGTCGCGGACGACTCTGGGGTTGCGGCACTCATCTCGCTTTACTGGCCGAGGGAGCCGACATTTGTCTGCAGACAGTTTTTCCGGGTCATGTGGTCAGCATGACTAAGCTGCTTCTGGCAAAACCAGAGCAGCGCACAGAAACGCCGTTTACCTTCCCACTGGAGCAGTACCTATTTATCTTCTTGCACTTTGATGTGCTTTCGAACTGCTAGGTGGGCAGGAGCAGGGATCGAACAACGGGAGCTCACCTTGTCGTGGGGATTCGAACTGCTGACCTTCTGATCAGCAAGCCCTAGGCTCTGTGGTTAGACCACAGCGCCACCCACATCCCCATGACGGATTAGGTCGAGTCTTTTGTTCCTTAGGGGAAAAGGCTTCCAGTGCAGTACTTTTAACTGCTCTACAGTTAAAAAGAGGAATAAAAACAATTCCTCTTGTGTTATCCACTCTGTTGTCCACCCTGTTTAACTCCCCACCAATGTCTGGGACTGTCGGCTGGGATTTGGAGGGTCCTCATTCACTCTTGTTTCTCCCTGGGGTGGGCAGATTGGCATGGGGATCTACATTTTGTCAGTTCCTCTATTTTATGAACTCAGTGTTCACTACTTTTTTCCGTTTGTAATGAGAGAGAGTTATTTATTTTTGGTTGTGGGTGTAGATGGGATGTGTCGCTCTGCTCAAGATCCTGAGGACGTCATCCTGTCTAGAGACTGTCCTCGCAACACAATCGGTAAATAGAAATTCACAGTAAGAACCAATTTCCTTTCTCTCTCTAAGCCTAACTAGGGTGGTTGTCACTGCACCTCACCCTTGCCTGCAAATTCTTTTGTTGAAGGTCAGTATAATAGGTAACCAATAACCAAGTAACCGAAAACACTTAGTAAATCAATAACTTTTAAATGCACATAAGTGCTGTCATTGTATTTGGAGGAAAGGGAGCAGCAGGATTTTATTTTTATTTTTTAAAGGGAAGGACTTCTAAATCTGTAGTAATCTTAGTAGGTTTTCGAGGGGAACTCTCATAAACTCAGGAGAGAGACTCTTTGCTAGCTGGCTAAAGGTGCTCTGAGAGGGCAATTGTTACATTCGGCTGCCAGCTCATTATTGAGAGAATGGCAAGAGGAACAGGTAGCAGCAGCGTACAGTGAATAAGCTTGGTGAATCCCCAGTGAAGTCGTTTGCTCATCATAGGTTTTTCTTAAAGGAAAGAGAATTATTTCTCTAACCAAGGCTGTACTTTAGCAAAGAGCACACCAAAGAGATGTTTTGTTGGATCAAGATGCAGATACCATCCGTGTGTGTGTGTGTGTGTGTGTGTGTGTGTGTGTATGTGTGTGTGTGTGTATCTAGTCCGTTTATAAGTCTGCCCCATTTAAGAGCAGTGATCCCAGTGTGAGTTACACTTAAAAACAACCATAAATTCAATTAAATACAATATAACAAATATCTGGAGTCTTATTTCATCTAATGTTTGATTCATGTAACTTTGCATCTGATTAGAGATATGAAACATCTTCAGTACTGAGAAAATTGCTGATTATGTCTCACGATCCATTTGCTGATGTTTAAATAGAAAAATGTTACTACAGTGGTGCCCCGCAAGACGAAAAGAATCCGTTCCATGATTCTCTTCGTCTAGCGGTTTTTTCGTCTTGCGAAGCAAGCCCATTGACGGATTAGAGGATTAGTGCTATTAGCGGCTTTTAGCGGCTTATCAGCTTATCGGATCAGCTGATAAGCGGCTTAGCGGCTTAGAAAAAGGGGGAGGGGAGGGAAAAAAAACCGCAGGAACTCGCAAGACATTTTCGTCTTGCGAAGCAAGCCCATAGGAGATTCGGTTTGCGAAGCACCTCCAAAACGGAAAACTCTTTCGTCTAGCGAGTTTTCCGTCTTGCGAGGCATTCGTCTTGCGGGGCACCACTGTATAATAATTATGAGTGTGGAGGCAGCCTGATGCACAGAATAATGCATTGAACTTTAGACCCAAATTTTCAAATTCTGGCTTGTTTCTGGACTTGCTGCTTTGTCTTGGACAATTCTTATATACCTCATCATCAAACTTGACTCGTGTTTGTGGAGGGATGTGTGTGTGTACGCTCTTCTCCTCTCCATCACACAAATAACATCATTTATATATAATTTAAATAAGTTACATTAATTTAGAAAAAATATATAACAAAAAATGGTAGGGAACGTCTGGCCCATGAGGCTGTTCCCCGCAAACTTTCACACCTGAGCGCATATGGGATGGCAGGTGTAGCTCAGGTATGGCTGTAGCTATTAAGTGAGCTCCCAATTGTTGTTGTTGTTTTTGGCAAGTGGAGTTCCCTGTAAGAAAAGAAAATGCCCTGTTTGCAGGAAATGGTTTGTATCCAAATGTTTCCTACAAATGAACTTCAGAGGGAACCACTCATTAGCTGATAGGTGCTGGAAGTGCCTTCAAGGTCACTGTAACTTCCGATTAGCTGATTGGAGGTTACAACAAGTCCCTTTGGCAATCACCTATTTTTGCTGTTTTTGTTATTTAATTATTGAATTTATATACCACCCTATACCCAAGGGTCACAGAATAAAATCAATATATAAAACCGCAAAACACCTAATAAAAACAAAAACAACCCACCCACCCCCGTCAATTTTTTAAAAAGGGCATAGGATGTAAATTGGATCAACCAAAGGCCTGGTTAAAAAGGAACGTTTTTGCCTGGCACCTAAAGGTGTATATTGAAGGCACCAGGCGAACTTCCCTGATGAGAGCATTCCACAGACAGGGAGCCACTGCAGAGAAGGCCCATTCTCATGAAGCCACCCTCTGAACCTCTCGAGGAGGAGACACACGAAGGAGGGCCTCAGAAGATGATCTCAGGGTCTGGGTAGGTTCATATGGAAAGAAGCGGTTCTTGAGGTATTGTGGCCCTTTTATGAAGTTGGGTGAATGTCAGGTAGCGGTCCCTCCCACCTGTCAAAGTTGGCCCATGGCATGGGGAAATGAAAGGATCAGGCCTACCGAGCTGGAACTGGTTCTCCACATCTGGTGTGAAGTTAAAATGCCAGTCTCTGCTAACCATTATTAAGAATTCATGCCATAGTTTGAGCTCTGAGAGGTACAACAACAAACTGTGATCCAAGATCTGCTTGCCTACTTTTGTTTTCCATCTGCTCTTTTTATAAGTTCAGAACTATCGCCATAGTATAGCAGATCTTTGAGGTGGATCAATTGCCCAAACTGTGGCTTGTGAGGTCCTACGAAACAGCAAGCAGCTGTTTCCAAATGTTACATTTTACAAACCAGCTTCAAGCTGTGGTTTATTGGCCCTAAACAAACCACAGTTTGGGTACAGACATTAAAATAAGTTTTGATTTAGCTAAACTCTGCTTGGCTTTGCGTTATATCAGAACCCAGTCTAGGTTCAAATGTTCAAAGGCATGCAAAAAGGATCACTGGCCCAATGAAGAGTATGATTTAGGCCGTGGCCTTTCCTATTAATAAGATGAAGTTCCTCAAACCTGCTAGGGAAGACTTTTTCCAAGACTGAGTTCTACAGCATCTCCCCCCCCCCCTTTTTTGTAGAAAGCAATGTATTTTGACAGAAGATAAAGAAAATATTGTCGGCTCCCAATTGTATTTGTGCAGTATTAATCTTGAAAGAAGCAATGTGAAATAATAGAAAATGTAGGTTTAATGTTGCCATAGCAGCAAGAAAAACAGGAACCGGCTTGCTAAAAATAGACCAATTGGCAGTTGCATTTCTGTGCGAAATACTGTCACCTCGGCTTTAGATTTCAGAATAAATTTTTAACTTTGATAAATATTTAAGGAGATAATTGTGCATAGGAGTCTACTGAAGTGTTCCATTGCAAAGATTACATTTTATAGTTCAATAATAGTACGGTTGAACTTTAAAATAATTACAGGAATAATCAGGCAACATACTAAAACTTGAAGTGTCTAGCTTCATGCAAAATGTGTTTGCTTTTTTACCTCACATTTATTGGGCTGGTCTTCCTGCAGGGTGAATAAAGGTGATAACTCAAGGCATTGCAGACCATTCTGCTGTGGGTTCTTCATAGACCCCATGTGGTTGCTGAGGCCTCTTCAAGTGACCTGCCACTAATAGCCGATTTATAAAGAAATGATTAGGGAATAATAATAATAATTTATTTATACCCTGCCCATCTGGCTGGGTTTCCCCAGCCACTCTGGGCGGCTCCCAACCGAATATTAAAAACACAAAGCAGCATTAAACATTAAAAACTTCCCTAAACAGGGCTGCCTTCAGGTGTCTTTTAAAAGTCAAATAGTTGCTTATTGCCTTGACATCTGCTGGGAGGGCGTTCCACAGGGCAGGCACCACTACTGAGAAGGCCCTCTACTGTTCTATGATGCTAAGTCAAGTCTGCCAGTTCTCTGCTTGGTGCCTACCTGCCCCTCGCCCCTCCGTCTTCCCCAGCCCACCATTTTCTGACCCATATGGCTTCTTAGTTGAACATCACATTTGTGCTCCTTCCAAGGCCAAATAAGAGATCAATTGGCAGCAGCATCTCCTGCATAGGAGCTCCAGGAACCTGCTTTTTGCCAAGTCAGGTTGTTGGTCAGTGTTGGTGCTGACCTTTAAAGCCCTAAATGGCCTCGGTCTAGTATACCTGAAGGAGCGTCTCCACCTCCATCGTTCTGCCCGGACACTGATGTCCAGCGCCGAGGGCCTTCTGGCGGTTCCCTCGCTGCGAGAAGCCAAGTTACAGGGAACCAGGCAGAGGGCCTTCTCGGTAGTGGCACCCGTCCTGTGGAACGCCCTCCCACCAGATGTCAAAGAGAAAAATAACTACCAGACATTTAGAAGACATCTGAAGGCAGCCCTGTTTAGGGAAGCTTTTAATGTTTAATAGGTTATTATATTTTAGTGTTTTGTTGGAAGCCGCCCAGAGTGACTGGGGGGACCCAGCCAGATAGGCGGGGTATAAATTATTATTATTATTATTATTATTATTATTATTATTATTGGTCCATCGAATTCAGTATTGTCTACACTGCTTGGCAGCAGCTCTCCAGGGTGTCAGGAAGGGAGTCTGTCACAGGAGAGCTTGCTGCCGATTGAACCCGTGGTCGTCAGCATGCAAAGCACTCCACCCTTGCATCCTAATCATCCGGACATCCTTACATGTAGAAAAGGAAGACGACCCTCTCGCAAGGGCTTTTCCTTCCAGCTGGATGATGAAGGCACTACTTGGCTATGCAACCGCACAGGAAGGAGAGAGGAAGAACAGAGAGGCTGCAAGGTGTGTGTGTTCCCAGAATATGTTTTGGGACACTGAATCAAACACCCACGCTTTTAGGAGGGCCTTCGCTTTGAGATCGCATTGAATCTTATCTAGCTCAATGTTGGTTTGGGTGCAAGACAGCAGAGCTTTGATACCTCCATACCAGTAATAGCCAAGTTATATGGAAATGAATAGGAACTGTGGTGTGTGTCTTCTTCTTTTCTTTGGCGATCACTTGTAGCCAAGTAAAACCGTCTTCCATAAACACGGTTTTAACAATGAGTCCATAAGTGACTGTGGAGGCCTATTCTGGATCCACACGTCCTTCCACAGTGGGGACATTGGCTTCCGGGCGGGAGCTGATCATGGTGCGGATTTGCCAAGCGTGCCTTCCTCCTAGCATGTTTCTCCCTTGCATCCTGAGTTTGAGTGTCTTCAAAGCCCATGACACCTTTGGTAAAGGCTGTTCTCCAATTGGAGCGCTCACAGGCCAGTGGGGTGTGTGTATACTGCAACAAACTGTGGCCCACCAGACATTTTTTTGCTATCTTTGCCCTTTTACTACCTTGGAGTCTTTGTCATTTTAGGTATGGACACGGCTATGAAGTTTTTTGTGTTGCCTGCAACAATGCGAAAACTGCGATTGCCTCGGCATGTAAGGTAAGAAAAAGTAAAAAGTGGCTCTGAAATTTCAATCACAGTGATCTGGGGGGCCTGAGTCATGTGAAAGAATCCGACGGATCAGACCAGAGTCCCAGCAGCTAGAGAATTTCACAAACCTGTGGCAGCAACTGGTGCTGACAGGAAAGTTGCTTTGGGAGAGTGACCTCATTGCGCGGAACTGTTCCTCTTTTTTTAAAAAAATGAAGATAGTATCTTAACTACATCAGATGCATACTTTTAAAATTAATGTGCGGAGAGACTCCACAGATGCAAATTAGTGGATGATTCCTCATATAGGCTGTTTGTTGTACATGGGGCATGTTGATTAATCAGCAAAATCAAAATAGGTTTTTCGAAGGACGGGCAAACCTGGCCATTTTATTGTAGAATGGTGTCCTGGGCCGACATATGCAGAACATGAGCTTCTGGAAGCCAAGAACTGTAAGAAATACAATCAGTTCTTGCATTGTAATAGTAGTGGAGTCAGCCACTTGTGGCGGTGGTCAATGTTTCTGGCATTTCCGTAATGCAAGCAAAAAGAGAGAATCTAGTGAAGTAAAGATTCCTGCCGAAGGACAGTTTGCAAAGTAAATATTTATTCATCCAAAAAAGATGGGTTAAGACTCATTATTTCCTCCAGCGCTTTTTGCTACTACATCATGCTGGCTTTATTTAGGAATCTTTTTGACCACCCTTCATTGGCAGGCAGTCCCAGGGTGCAACATGATAAGACCATTGAAAAACATTAAAGCAATTTAAACGGTAATACAAAAGAAGAGTGGATAAATAACACCAACTGGAGCAACAATAAAACCACTGCAATAATGACATCAAGCATCCTAAACACAATCTTACCCGGCAAATGTCTCTGTAAATTGTTTATCTGCCCTTATGGTTGTTTTTTTCAAAGCTGCTTTGTTCATTCTCAGTATTTATTCTCTCTCCTCCACCCCCCACCCTATTTCGCAGGCTTCTAAAAAAGAACATGCAGCCATTATTTTGTGGAGCACCACAACGTGGAAGCAGATACAGAGCTTAACTTTCCACAACCTGACAGTGACACAGATTTCCTTCTCCCCCAACGATAAATTCTTGTTAGCAGTTTCAAGAGACAGGCAGTGGTCACTTTGGAAGTGTAATGACATCAGTTCAATGCAACCAGGTAAGCTAGCTAACAGTTGGTGTCACTGGCTGAAAACTAACGTTGCAGCTTTTTAAGGTGTGTTACGAATGAACACACAGATATCCATTTTGTGACTCTCTTTTAGTTTCTTCTTAAACTTCATCTCCTTTTGCAAACTTATTCTTCATATTTTGATTTACAAATCTGGCCTTCATCATACAGTTTCCAGGGGAGAGAACGTTTGGGCACCAGAAACTTTCAAGCTGCTGATTCATGGCAATCTATTAACCAAATGAGGGTGGTGGAAGCTGTCTTGTTTGCTTCTTCCTGTTTCTTGTGGAAAAGGAACTTTTGGACAAGTGTACAGTATGTCTGTTTATGCCCTACTCTGATGAAATGGCAAAATAGTTTCCCTGCTCCTGACCATTATGGACTGAGCAGTGCTCAGGAAGCTGAGCAGTTGTAAAAGCTATAGCAACCTGTCTTCTTTTTTTAGTAGCAACTCTCTTGATAAAATGTTGTCGGACATTTCTCCTGTAAATACATGGTCCAGTAACATTTGACTGCTGAATGGTATCTTTGTATTCCATATGCAAAGGGATGGCATTCCAGGAGAGTTAACACTGGATGTTAAAGAAAGCTTGTAAATGTGCTGGAAAAAGTGGATATTATGTATTCTGTTCTATTGAACCATCCAAATATGATTACTGCTGTTCCTGACAATCTTGTGGGATTTAGAAATGATTGCCACTTCTTTAACTGGTTTGTAGGCTGTGTGTGTTTGGTGAAGTCAAATCTTCCCTAAAGAAGGCTATTTGAATGCAGTAGATCAGTTTTTCAGCTGGTGGATGTTGGCAGACACCACGCCACCCCCAAACTCACTAGCCATTGTAGTTGCCCAAGCAGCTTGTCTTGGGAAGGTCTCGTCTCCTTGACTGAGCAATCTTAGTAGATGATCTTTCAGTGCAAACTGAGTTGCCCCAGAAGCTTCTGCAGTTATGCAGAGGGCTGCCTTTAGTGTTCAGAACACCAGGAAGTAGGAATGGGGTATGCGTCTGGATGCAGTTGTGAGCCATCAGTTGGCCATCTGTACTATAGATTACTGTTCCCTCCTTTTAAACTTTTACCCCACCATTTTCTAGGGCAATGTCTGCCTGCAGGAATAAATTACAACATTTTTCTGTTTCATATTTGTCATTCCAGACCCAGCTTTCAGCCTTTTTGCTTACACAAATCAAAGCACGGCTGTGCACACTCGCATCATTTGGTCCTGCGACTGGACCCCTGATAGCAAGTATTTCATTACTGGAAGCAGAGACAAAAAGGTAAGTAAATAATCAGTTGCTCCTTACCCAGCTTCACAGAGTTAATTCACACAAATCAATTTTTATTTATTAAAAGCATTTATACTCCTCCCTCTTCCATAAAAAGGGTGCCCAAGGCAGTGTTCCATCCATGTAATCGTTTAAAAAGTACAGAAACGTTTAAAGAAAACCAATACTTCACTCCTGTTTGGGGCAAGAACCAAAGAAGCATGTTCTTGTATGTTTCTGCAGAATGTGTCATTAAAATTAATATGCTTTAAAAATCCATCCTTCAGTAAATTTGTTTGGCACTGAACTTGACTACCTATTTTTTATATATAGGCATAATCTTTTACTGAAAGTCCTAATTCAATGCAGATGGAAGATGCTGAGTGTATTAGAAAGCAGAGGAGGAATTTTGCACAAAATATTATGTACCCAGCTGCTGTTAATTCTAACATGCTCATTGTTAGTGAGTATAGGACTGAAGCAAGATCTTGCATGTTAGCTTAGAAATAGTTTTATGCAGTGGGAAATCTCTTATAGCAATATTCTGTGTACTATGATGAGGCAAGAACCTGCTTAAGGCATTTATTTTGAAAAAGATGAAGCCTGAATTCAGGCAGTGTGTACTTCAATCAATCAATCAATCAATCAATCAATCAATAAAATGTATTCCTAGGCTTTCCAAATTATGTGCTAAGTAATTAGAAATTTATGCTATCTGTGGATTCTGCAAATTTAAAAATTGGCATAAATTACCTTATTTCAAATAATTTATTATAAGAACAGGTGCAGTAGTGGTTAGAGTGTTGGACTGGGCCTAGGAAGAAATCTGCACTGAATCTCACTTGTTCACCTTGTGCCAGTCATTCTCTCTTGACCTAACCCACATCACAGGGTTGTTGTGGGAATAAAATGGGGGGAGAGAGAAAGAGAGATGAAATTCTCTGGAAGTTGAATTCTGTTCTCCATAGCACATATTGTGGGTTTTCTATGCTCCTACAGAAGTGTAGCCACGCATAGAGTCTTGCCCAGATCCTAAGAACTTGGTAATCATTTTAGTTTCATATCTGTGCATATGGTGGTCATCTGTGAAAATTTAGTACAGTGCCATCAGTATATATAAAGCTTTCACAGTATAAGTGACAGAAAATCACTGTTCCTTGTTATAAGGAGCTTATAGTCTAAGGTTTGTCAGTGGAGAGAGAGCAGAGGAAGATCAGGGATGAAAGATGCAAGGATAACAGAAGATAAATGTGAGCAACTGTAGTTACACATACTCTGATTTCATGGTAGTTGGGAATGAAAAGTGAGCGGTGGTTGTCTATAATCAAATTTTTAAAGTGCAAAAAGTATTTTTTTTTATGGTAACGAGTCTGTTTCTTATGCCTCTTCACGTATTGTCAGGTTCTGTTTTGCAGTCCTGGCTTAGAGTGGCTTTTGCCTTGCTGCTAACAAAGTGAACAAGAGCTTTAGATCTTGCCTTATTTATGTACCAGTGGCTATAATAAGCTATTTTGTAAATTCCCACCTTCACGTGGGGAAAAAAAACCTTCCATTGCCTTCGTTGTTATCCTTTCTTAAGCCCCCATACAGGTTCTTTTCTCTTTTTTTGCAATATCCTTTATTTGCTGGTGGCGAGCAGCCCGGCAAAGAAGGTTTTCCAGATAATCCTTATCAGTTAATCCATGCTTCTAAATGTTTTTTGTACAGCAGTAGAACTTACTATGTGTTTTGTACACTGTTTGCTAACCAGCAGTGGCTTTCCCAGAGCCTAAGCCTCTGCTGTAAAACTAATTTCCATAAAGTACATCAACACTTGCCTTGGATTATTATTTTTAATCATCCCTGTAAACATTTCAGAATTGCTGTGAGCAAAGTTGGGAGTGCCTTCTTCTTTCTCCTAACTTCAGATTCCCCCAGAAGCTCCCCCACACTTTACTTTTCAGTACAGCAAAAAAAGTCAACATATGATTATTGCTTACTGGACTGCTGCAGCTTTAAGACAGCGATCAGTTTTACATTTGACCAGCACAAGCTCTGCCTTTGAACACTTCTGAAACTGCAGTAGCCAATCTCTGAGGTCATTGGACCTCAAGGATGGGCCTAGGCCTAGCAGGAAGAAGAGTGAAATCACTTCTCCTGCACAGAGTAGTGTTCTGTGTGTGTCACACACACACACACACACACAGAGAGAGAGAGAGAGAGAGAGAGATTTGCCTTTATGGTTAGTTTTATTATTTATATGGGTTTATATCCTTCTGTTTCCCATGAACTCAGGGTGGCTAACAGTTTTTCAATAGCATATATAGGTCTTTTTCTTTGGAGGGCTCGCAACAAACCTGGACCCCAAACAAGGGAAGAGGTGGGGAGAAAAACAGGACTTTCACGTACTAAATTCATCCCTAAACATTTTCCATGCATGGAGAACAGTTAGTTTCTCGCAGCATTGGGAAGAAGCACTGCAGGGGTGGAAACTCCCACCTGATCCAAGTGTGTAGTCCTCACTGTCTCATTGGCTGATACTCTACTTTCACTTGAAATAGGTTGTTATTTGGGGCGAATGTTGTTCAGCAGAGGAGAATAAAGAAAACGACCCGGGTGAGATCCAGCCTTGTTCGCCAGTCCTGGATGTTGGGGACTCTGTCACGGCCCTTAGTACTAGTTATCTGCTTGCTCCTGATGGGAGGTATGTTGCCCTTGAGTCCTTGAAGAAGAAGCCATGTGCTCAGAAGCCGAACGTTCGTGGCAATTGATTCCCTGAAACAGAGCCACTACTAGTGGCTTTTGTGGCCTGTGTTTAATTCGCCTTGTCATATTTCTAACTCTTATTCAGACAGTCACTGGTTCTACCTGCCTCTACCCCTTCTAGGTGTTGCTCTACATAGGATGTACGTTGTAATATCCACAGGCTCGATTAACAAGTCTTAAAATGGGGGAAGGCTTAAAAATTGCTTGTATGTGGCGCTGTGGGTTAAACCACTGAGCCTTAGGACTTGCTGATCCGAAGGTCGGCGGTTCGAATCCCCACGACGGGGTGAGCTCCCATTGCTTGGTCCCTGCTCCTGCCAACCTAGCAGTTCGAAAGCACGTCAAAGTGCAAGTAGATCAATAGGTACCACTCTGGCAGGAAGGTAAACGGTGTTTCCGTGTGCTGCTCTGGTTCGCCAGAAGCGGCTTAGTCATGCTGGCCACATGACCGGGAAGCTGTACGCCGGCTCCCTCGGCCAGTAAAGCGAGATGAGCGCCGCAACCCCAGAGTCGGCCACGACTAGACCTAATGGTCCTTTACCTTTATGTGCAGTTTAGATGTGATGTCCAATATGTGGTGGTTGAGCTGGGATTATCAGCTTTCAGAGAGTTGGAAGGGATCCTGAGGGTCGTCTAGCCCAACCGCCTGCAATTCAGGAATCACAACTAAAGCTTCCCTGACAGATGGCCATCCAAGCTGTGCTTAAAAACCTCCGAGGAAGGAGAGTCCACAGTCTACTGAGGGTGACCATTCCGTCGTGGAACCGCTCTTCCTGCCAGAAAGTTCTTCCTGATGTTTAGTCAGAATCTCCTTTCTTGTAACTTGAAGCCAGTGGTTCGGGCCTTACCCTCTGGAGCAGGAGAAAACAAGCTTGCTGATTGGGTAATGAGCTTTAATTGCTGACAGAACTGCCCTTTTTCTATAGCTATATCGTTGCAATAGGGACAGAAAGTGGGAAGATTCACTTGTATAAGTGGAAACCAAGCGACAAGAGGCTGCCACTTTCGGACTGGACCAAATGTGCTGAAACAGACAACAGGTAACCCTATCCCAAACCTCTTGTGTCTCAAAGCAACTATACAGAAAGCCACTATTTCACAGATGCCTTAGCATTTGGCTGTGTGAGGGTTCTTGCATTGGTTCTGTGAGGCCCCTTTGGCACCTGTTATAATGATGCCTTAAGGGACCTGCATTTGTAGAAACCCTTATTTATAGAGCTGATGCAGCATAGCTGCTAGAAATGTGAGCTGGGAATTCTCTGCTTCAGATTTGCCCCCAGCCAGTAGCTGAATTTTAATTGTGGTGAGCCATGATATCGTAGCAGCAAGATGTGCACTGGAGGGGATGCAGGGTGAAAATGTAGTGGATGCTTGTGTCTTTGTATGGTTGCTATAGTCCTTTCTCTGATTCTTTTTCAAGAACTGCTTAATTTCAGAAAGTGTTGCACAAGAGCTCTTCCAGACCCTGTTGCTCTTGGGAGTGCCATTAAACGAGTCAAACCATTTCTGTTGTTCTTAAACTTGTTCTGATTTGATTCTGGTTCAGTCCAGTAAAGGTTTGTTAGCAGCTTCAGATGAATGTCATATGATACCGAATTCTCTGTGTGAAAGGCTAAAGGTCCCTGCGATATTTTTATCATTATTATCAATATATCCTGCCTTTCACTGCAGTTCCCAGGCAGTCACCCCTCAAGTCCTGTGGCCAGAACCAGATCTGCTTAGATTCAGGCCATACCCTGGCCATACGCTATCACAATGGTCTTGGTCACTGCGTTACATATGCAATTCCTGGTCCATGCTTTTTGACTCATAGCTGATCCTAGAGATCAGCTTCCCCTGTACATCCTTGCACTCGGTTCATTTTCCTATAGTGAGAGGGAAGACAGTACAGCACAGGTGGAATTCTTCTGTGTAGTGCATGAAAAAAATATCCTCCCCTCCTTCTTTCACTGCACTGTTCTCATCATGGTCGGTTGCAGAATTATAGCAGCAAATGTCCTCTGTTCTGCCTATTTCGTTTCTCAGCCCTGGAAGGGGGCAGTGTGTTAGCAATACTTGGCCTTTATATAGCACTTTCAGAGCACTGCACATTACATTATCTGGTTGTAATCCTTTCAGTAACCTTGTAAAATGGGTCATCATTCTGACGATATTACAGATTTGAGTGGTAGGAGGCAAGTAGCTGTGAACCAAGGACTCGCTGGTTTGTAGCCCCGGTCTCTTACTATAGCTCTTATATTAGAAGCTTTAGCCCATATATAGAATTCAGTTGCCATTCTTGTTGTGCATGTATCCCCATATAACCCCTTTAAAAAAAATATACCCATATTTGGAACTAGCAACCTGAATTTCAATTCAGATACAACTAAGCCTTAGGTAAAAGATGGAACCAAAACTCAGTTTAGCTCTGGAATCAGTTACTACAATTGTTTGCAGCTATATGCATAGTGGGTTAAGCCTTTCCAAATCAGATGCAAATAACTTGATGTGCTTGCGTGTGCAAGCTGAACTTTAAAGACCTCAATGGGACATGTAGAAATGCATATAGGGTGAATTTTTAAAAGCTGAAATCTGATGGGAGGGAGGAATATATAGTTGGAGTCAGTTTTATTTATATAATACATGATCTGCCACATTTGTGCTCAAAGCAATTTGCAGACAATAATTTTTTAAAATAAAATAATGCAATACTTAATAAGAATTATAGTATCACTACTGCATGAACAATGAATAGAAGAGGCACATCCATGCTGATTTCAAGTTCTGTGCCTTTTGGGATCTGGCTTGTTAAAGCCCCATGAGACCATGAATGTTTGAATCTCTCACTATGCCATTAACTTTTCCATTTATCTAGATTGGCCCAAAGGGCTTACTAGTGTACCAGCAGCATCTGTTCGCCCTTCAGATGGTTTGCCCGGCTCCACATAACATCTCTCACACAGTCCAGAGCCCTCTGGGACATCTATTGCCAGCACAGTAGCTAGATAAGACTTTACACAGTTCTGTTGGCATATCTTGACTTCTGTATGTCTTGTTTGTTTCACCAAACAGTCTTTACATTTATTAAGAGTTCAGTGTTGCAAATTTTCAGCAGTAGCTACTTAATTCTTGAACAAGTTTACCTGCTTTGGTGCCAACAGAAGGAGATTGAATTGGAGCTAATATTTGCTTTTGTTTGAGTTGTTTACTCTGAGGAAGAACATGTCTATAGTTCAAAAAGCATTGGGAAATGTGAATATTAGTTGGGCAATTAACATTTTCCACACGTGCTTCTGATTGCAGTTGTTTGCGCACCTGGATTTTGCCTTTCGATATGGCGGCTAATCATAGTTCAGTGGTTAGGATTGCCCCTACAAACTTAGGGGTCAATTACATCATCCCGTCCTGATTTTTGTTAATAATAATTTGCTGGGATAACCATATTGGTAGCCTATTGGTTAGCGTCTTGCCCAGAACCCATAGTTTGTTTATAAACTTTGATTTGGAAATAAGGAATTAACGACAGGTTGCCAATGCGGATGTCATGGTAAACTGTGATTAGTGAAAACTAGAAGTGAAAATTAATGGGGGGGGGGAATCCACACCCTAAAAGTGTAAGAAGGTAATTTGTGAAACGAGGCTGGAGGGAGTGAACACATGGGCTTGCGAAGGCACCCCTATCAACCCATGGTTTGGCATCTTTTCCCTTGAGCTCCTGTACTCTCTGACACTTGCTTCTCTTTAAACTTTCTAAGTGATGTGTTTTGGAACTTTCTGTTAAGAAGCTTGCATGGCTAAGGGCAACGTTTGACCTGAAATTACAGCGGAAATAGGTGTATTTCTGTTTGAATTATTTATGGGATGAAGCAGAGAAATGCCACTTGAACTCAGAATAGCTCCAGCATCTTTAATATCTACAGGCAGTGACAAGTTTAGTCCCCCCCCCCCAAGCTGGCAGCGCTGAAAAGGAGTGCACTAATTAGCTAAATGCTGACGTTTGGAATTGACAAAGTCCAGCTGAGTTTGACATTTTGTGGTTGCGAGAGATGAATTGGGTTTCCTTCCCCCCTAATAGCTTCTGTCTTTTTGCAGCCAAAGCCACACTCTTGTTGTCAAGCAGCTGTGTTGGAGAAAGTGCGTGGGCCGCGCTGGGCAAGGGACAGCGGAGAGCAGCAGGTGGCTGCAGCTGGCGAGCTGCGGGGCCGACTATTCTGTCAAGATATTCAGCATTAACAGAGACAGTCTTTAAGCAATTTTCTTTCGACCACACTTCATGAAATATGTGAATAGTACCTGTTTTCTGAACTTCTTTTTTTTTAAAGCACTTCTTTTTCTGAAAACTATGTGTCTACCTGGAGCTTAATTATTAAAGCGGTTTGTATAAAAACATGTGTTTACTATTGGCCTTCCCTCACGAAAAGGTTATTTTCCACGAGTATATTGCTGTCCTTCGCTAGTGTTTTCCCTGAGATAACCATCTCCCTAGAACAGAAGTGGCTGGGGCAGAACGGACTCACTTCTTTACCTTCTCGGAAATTACATTCCTGTTTAAAATTGCCTATTCCCCCCCCCCATTGTGTTCAACATCATTTTCATTTGTGGTTCTAGCCTGGGCCTCAACAAAGTTTTGTCTCTAAATGTGCCTGAGCCTCAACCAATGCAGGGTTTTTGTTTTTAAATCATTTTGGTCGGGATGGAAAATGTCAGGCTCAGGGGCTGCATTTTGCCCTCTGCACCTCACTATTTGACTCTTAGTACTCTCCCATGGCCCTTCCCAGCCATATTCCCTGCTTGTCCCGCTCTACACTTTCCTTGGTTGTTTTTGCCTAGCTGGAATGTGTCTCTGAACTCTGATAATGCCTCTTGTTTCCTTAGGTTAAGGATAGAAAGAGGGGTGTGAGAATGCCTGTCAACTAGACTATTGGACAAAGGTAAAATTCACATTAATTGCTCTGTCGACTTCGCAGCCTTTCTCCCTGCCCTCCACAGGCGTGCGGCCCCCAGAATGGAATGTGGCCCTTGGAATGAAAAAGGTTCCAGGCCCCTGATTTAGATGACCTTTTGAAATTCTTTGTAACTTTCCTTCTCTGTTACGTATAATGTGTGTTAAACGCGGTGGCTTGAGATCAGATTTATTGTGCCACGGAACTTGTGTGATTCCAGTTCCATTAAATTTAGTTTTTTCTGAGAGTATAGTACAGTTGTACCTCTGGTTACGAACTTAATTCCTTCCGGAGGTCCGTTCTTAACCTGAGGTACCACTTTAGCTAATGGGGCCTCCCGCTGCCACCACTGTGTAATTTCTGTTCTCATCCTGAGGTAAAGTTCTTAACCCAAGGTACTACTTCCAGGTTAGTGGAATCTGTAACCCAAAGTGTTTGTAAGCTGAGGTACTACTGTATTCATTATTTTGCAATATTTGTCTGATTCTTTGTTAAAAGTGGGTAACTTTTTCAACTACTGAAAGTCTTTGTGTGGTGGTGCACAGTCGTGTGAGGAAAATGAATAGGACTAGTGTGCTCAGTCCCAGCTCCTGCCCACCTAGCAGTTCGAAAGCACGTCAAAGTGCAAGTAGATAAATAGGTACCGCTCCAGCGGGAAGGTAAACGGTGTTTCTGTGCGCTGCTCTGGTTTCCCAGAAGCAGTTTAGTCATGCTGGCCACATGACCCAGAAGCTGTCTTCGGACAAACGCTGGTTCCCTCGGCCTATAGAGCGAGATGAGTGCCGCAACCCCAGAGTCGTCCATGACTGGACCTAATGGTCAGGGGTACCTTTACCTTTACCGTTAGTGTAACCTGCACAGTTTCTTCATTTTCAACCATTGCACTATCTAATGGATAGTGTTCAGATGGGGGATCACCTTATGTAGACCACCTTAAGCTCCATCATGGAAGCAAAATGCAGCTTACCTATGATAAAATAAATTAAGGCATTGGCCTTTTTGTTGACTCTTGCCTGTGTGGTGCTGAAATCAGAGAGGGAAAGGTTTTAGATGTCTTTCCATAAATAGCCTGTGCTGGGTCAATTTTTCTCTAAATCACACACGGCCAACTAAAAAACTCTCAGACTAATTGTTAAAACCAGTGCAATCTTCTTTTCCCCCAGGAAAGTGAGCCCAGTCATTTTAGAAACCCTTCTTATAAGTGGATCAGATATCAAGCTGGCAGCAGTGGCATAGCAATTGTAGCAGAGATTGATATCTCATTCTGTCTTTTATGCTTAAGCAAACCTTAAAGCCTCTTTGGAGAGCTTCTAATGCATTGCTGAAAATTTAACCAACACATCTCCTTAACAAGGTCGTTCCTATATTGCTTCTGTAAAAAGAAATTGACATGATTTATTTTTTAAAAAATTTGAAACCTCAGCAATAGAGCAATTCACTCCTGTGTATCTTAAGTTAAAGGGTCTCAAGTGGAGAGCTCAGAAGTAAACCACCACCAGCTTGCCTCTGCCCGAGACCCTGAAGAATTTCTGTCAGTCAGATTTAAACAGCACCAGGCTTGATAAAATAATGGGTCTGACACCGTGTCAGTCATCATATATTCACATGTTTATAAAGCAAAACGACACAGAAAATGCGTAGCTATGAGGTCATCTATCCTTAGGAAGCTGGGGCAGTTCATGGTTCTGAGGCCACAGTGTAAATGAACCAGGATCCTTCGAGACCTTTGCTTGCATCTTGTTAGGAACAGTCTGCCGAGGTTAGAGGTGGAAGCAATTTTAATACTTGTTAAGTTTTTCCAGTAAAATACACCCAGTCACCGGGATATGCGGCCAAGCAAGTGGTTATTTTGAAGCCTGTGCTGACAGGTATTGTAAGGCATTGAAGTGAGGAGTGCTTGGATTCCTATCTCTGGATGAAATCAGAAGCAAGCACTGAAGACGTGGAGAAGAATGGCCAGACGTCCTTTGCAAGTTGGGCAAGAGTCAATTCAGTGTATGGAACCAGAACAAAATGGCACTTCAGGCCAAGAAAATGGGTGAGTAGCTTCCATTGTAAATGTGTTCTGGCACATGAGCATTTTTAGTGTTACATATATATAATTTAAGCTTACAATTTTTTTAACGGGTTGGCTTGACTTCCTCATCAAGAAATCAATGCTCACATTAGTCTTCACTCCCTCTTGAAAATATTTGCTGTCATCCCAGCAAAAACTGAGCCTGCCCTTCCCCCAGACGGTAACAACCTTTGTATTTGTAGGAGCTGCTACATTCTTCCTCTGTAAATAATTCCTAAGCATGAATAATAGTTATGGCCACCAGTGTAGACCCCTTCAAAATTAACGGAGGATAATGCTTTCTGCGTCTGTTATCCTACATCCAAGATTGGAGGGAGAATGCCATTAATTGCTGAAAAATGGCAGCTGGAAAGGGTTATTGCTCATGGGTATTTGGCTAGTCACTTTGGGAAACAGGATATCAGACTAGGTAAGCCTTAGGCTTGATCCAGCAAGGCAGTTCTGATGTCTTACCGGTTTCAAAAGCAATGGTCTGGTAGCTGAGGCCAGAGTTTCTCATGGGAAGTAGCCACTTTAAAAAAAAAGAAAAACATGCCTGTAAAGGAACAGTGAAAATCCATTTGTGAATGGGAAGGATGCTGAAGAAACATGCAGGGAGTTGTTTTGAAAGCAGCATTGTTTTTTTTAAACTTCCACTGAGGTCATGACTAATGTCTGAAAAACCAGGGCAACATACGTTGAAATGCAACTTCATATCATCTCGCATTAGGAAAACAACTGGGAACCTGAGTATATTTTTTTAATCAGTGTGTGCTGTCTGCTCTGAGGTTAGTCCCATTGAGTTCAAGGGGGCTTATTTCCAGTTAACTAGGTATTGGATTGCAGCCCAAGAAATGGGACGCTGTGTTATTGGACAATTTATAGGGCGCTATCATCCGCTTTGCGGAGTACAGTGGTACCTCGGGTTAAGTACTTAATTCATTCTGGAGGTCTTGGGTTAAGAACTTTGCTTCAGGATGAGAACAGAAATCACATGGCGGCGGGAGGCCCCATGAGCTAAAGTGGTACCTCAGGTTAAGAACAGTTTCAGGTTAAGAACAGACTTCCAGAATGAATTAAGTTCTTAACCCAAGGTACCACTGTAATTCCTATGCAGCTATTGTCGACTTTTCTGAAAGGCATAATAAACGTTTCAAAAGTTAAGACATTTTCTAACTCTGATATGCGAGAACCGAGAATATCCATGTCTTGCAATGTGGTTATGACAACTCCCATCGAGTTGTTTGCAGGGATCACTGCTGCCAACTTTGCAAGCAGATCTCTGATAACTCCGTTGCTGTTTGGGAGCATCAGTGTCATCTACCTTCAGCTTGGGCAATGCTTCAAATAATTTAACACAGTGCATCTCAGTTCCTACATATATGGAGAGCAATATCTTTGCCATAGTTGTTTCTTCCCTCATGGAAGTGTAAGCCTATTCAATTAAGTAGACGGGGACAAATCTGAGCAAGCAATTTGCATTGCAATGCAAAATATTAACACCTGTAACATTTCATTAATATTGGTTTGCTGCAGTTTGTCCCATAAACGTTGTCTGTCTTTAAGAACGAAGGCTGCTGTAAAACCATTAAAGGCAATACACAACTTATTTAGATCCCATGATGTATCTATTAGCCTAAAAGGAAGTTGTGGTCCACAGTACCTCTTCCCTTATGGAAAACAGTATCATAAAAGCGGCTGATGCTGATCAATTTAACAAATGTAGACAAATTATAGTTTTTTAATGGGCCTTGGGGTGGTCCCTTTTCCCTTTCTGGTGTATTGGGATTTATAACCCTTCTACTTGACAGGGAGCTTTAGAGTTGGTACAAGTCACGCACAGCACAGGCTCATATGCACTATTTTTCAAAAAACAAAAACCCTGTTCAGAAATGCCATGTACAATTTGCCATGTAATACACTTGTACTCACTTCGAAACAAGATGATTCTAAAAATAATACGTTAAAATACACAAAGGCCACACTCACTGTTAATTCCGTCTTTCTGTGCAGGTCCCCTCGCTATTACCAGACTGTTGAGATCAGAACCATGGCGGCATACGGGAGAGTCACTTCCACACTGTATCCAACCAATCTCACCCTGGGAATGGTAAAGACCTCCACGGTACATGATATCATCCTAAAAAGTACCGTATTTTTTGCTCTATAAGACTCACTTTTTCCCTCCTAAAAAGTAAGGGGAAGTGTGTGTGCGTCTTATGGAGCGAATGCAGGCTGCGCAGCTATCCCAAAAGCCAGAACAGCAAGAGGGATTGCTGCTTTCACTGCGCAGCAATCCCTCTTGCTTTTCTGGCTTCTGAGATTCAGAATATTTTTTTTCTTGTTTTCCTCCTCCAAAAACTATGTGTGTCTTGTGGTCTGTTGCATCTTATAATGCGAAAAATATGGTAGCTTCTAGGCTAAGGGTGGGGAACTTGTAGCTCTCCAGATAGTGCTGGACTCCAGCTTCCATCAGCCCTGTAGCTAACATGGCCAGTGGCAAGGGATGATGGGAGTTGTAGTCCAGTGAACAGCCACAGGGTCACATATGTAGGCAGTTATGGGAAGAAGAAAAGGTCTGTTCCCTTGACTGAATGCTCTGCAGGACTTTGTGCTGCAGTATAGATGATGGTGCAGGCACACTACACAACAACTTTTCTCCTTGTTGCTCGTGAGTGGTCTAGGACAGAGTCTACTGGAAGACAGTGTCTTTTCTTAGACTAAAGGCTTGGCCAGGGCTCTGGACTAGGAGGCACCTCCCACTTCTCTCTAGCTAGGCCTTTGCCTGCAATACAGAAAGAGATCCATTGCTCCCTATCTCACCAAATGGGGCCTGAGTGAGCTTTTTTCCATCCTAGCAGTGTGTACCTGCAATTTTACAAGGGTTATCTGTAAGAAAGAGAACCACTAAGTAGTAATTAGGTTTTCTCTATTTTATTAATAAAACAGATTTTTGCAACAATTTATTAAAAATTGGTTTTCATGCAGTATAAGGGGTATACAAGAAATTCTCCATGTATTCTCTCTTTTTTTAAAATAATTTTTGACAGTTCCAGTCTAGATTAAAGCATTTTGTGCACTATCATTGTTGGAAAATGCCATTGGGGCATAGCTCGTCATAAATTTTTACAGTACATTTTTGCTGCAGTATAAAAAAAACAGAAACATTAAATAGCTATAGTCACTTTTGTGGGCCTTATTTTCTGCAGGAAATTTAAAAAAAAATGTTGTGGGAGAAACTACAGTTGCATTGGAGACAAAGAATGTACTGCATGATTTAAACCTAAGAAACAGCACACGGTCAGTATTCACAAAGAGTTACAGACACACACTCACCGCCAACAGTCCAATACTTTTTGGAATTATTTTTTTTGATTTGTTTCCTGCTATGTTGGAATAATATTTTCTACAGAAATGTTTGTGTATACATTATATACAGTATTATTGTTCTTTTTTGAAAAGTAATATTTATTTGTATTAAATAAAGTCCTGATGAAGTTTATTAATAAATTAAGAGAATACTGGCAACACACATACATACACGCTCACACACTCACACCAGACGACACCTTCAGTGGTTAGTGCTCAAACCGAGTGATGTGTCCTACTCCCTGTGCGGTAGACTTACTCACTGTTGTCCTATCACTTCCAGGTGCCTCCATGACCTCTCAACGATACGTGTGCAGGGAGAGATTCTGTGATGCCCCCAGTGGATTAAGCGTCATGTGTTTCAAAGGTAATATAATCAGGAAGGAGGGAGCGGGGGCATCCGCAGTGACTCGGTTGATATAATCTCCTCTCTCATGCAGATACTAAAATGCTATATCCTGGGAACACTGATGGGAAAAAGATTCATTCCTATGGCATGAGAGAAGACAGTGCAGTAACAAAAGGACACGCACACACACCCTTCCCTCTCCACACTGCCCTATTGTGCTAGCTTAATTAATACAAGATTTAGAAATGGCAGCTGCCCAGTATCACCAATGTTGCATGCCAAATTGCCATCCAGTTGGAGTGGCCAAGGCTGGAGACAGCCAACACGGTTGGAAAAAAAGTGAAGGTGGCAGTAATTTCATCTCTCTCTCATCATGCTGGGCACACGGGTGTTGCAGAGTTTCGAAGCACTACCCCCCCCTTAAAAAATAATGAACAGAGACAATGGAGCGTACAACACTTGGGGATTTTTTTTTTTGTCTGTCTCCAGCGCTCAGCCACACTCTGAATGTTGCTTCTGCGCCATTCACAAGATTTGCATATCCTGCTCACAGCTTGCCATGGGAAGGAACAAGAGCTTTACATAAGCACTTTTCTTCATGAATAGGCCCTGCTCACTCAATCTAAAGATTGTGTGGGTGAGGCCTTTTCACAGAGCAGTGCTTTTCAACTGGTGGTACTTCACAGTGTGTTTGGTGGGTTGAGTACCAGCAGCTGAAAAGCACACTTGTCGGTGCATGGAAATGCAGGCGCCTTAGCTTGCTCCGAGCGTCCTATACGCAGTAAGGCAATGGGGAAGATTAGGCCTTGCTTCCATGCCGGTCCAGTGCAGAATCCACCGTGCTTGGGGGTTATGTGGAAAGTGCCCTATAACTACATAAGCGATAAGAACATCAGAGAATGCAGTATCTTCAATAATGCGAGTGCTGTGCCCACAGCAAGGATCCCACTGAAATTCTCTGTTTCAGGTAATTGTGGAAAAGATCTTTGGATCACACATGCACAATCTTAATCACTGCAGGCTTGCACAGAACCGCTAGCAGACAGGCAGCACATGCTTGTATCAGACCTCTATCAGTTAGTGATGGAATCACTCAAACATTTCATTTGAGCTTCCTGCTGTTACACTCTGATAAGAATTCAGCTGCTCTTTTAGGGAAGGAGTAGATTGAATCATGATTTCTTGGGGGGAGACCATTTTTTAAAAAATAAAAAATGTCTTCTACAAAAAACTTAGTCACTTCTTGCCTTTAGTTTTCTAATTCGAAGGACAAGGGGGATTCCCTAGCCCATATTAGGCGAACTTGGTTCAGACTGTCTTATTCTCAACTACCACTGTCACACACGCAGATATGAAGCAAAGGTTGTGTATATACTATCTGTGCCTCTGCAAAATTCAGCTGCAGCAGCAAAGTGGTGCCTAAACATCCCACCCCCCACCCTGCCTTGCTAAATTAACTGTACTGTAATTATGTTGTGGTTTAAATCAAGCAAACTCTGGGGAGGGGGACAAGCCATCCTGTGACATTAAGACTTCCGTAGCCATTCTCAGCCTTGTGCTGTTGGACCTAGTTTTCAGTATGCAGATGGCCACCTCTGGAACCCTGCATCTCGTCAGGGGGAAGGAATGGCTGCAAGTAGCATCTTGTTTTCCCTACCTGGTAGCTTTTCTGAGATCCTGGCCCTGGCCCTGCTTCCCCTTGAAGCATTCTCCATCCCAAGCGTATCTTGAGATGTGTGGGCTAAGTGAAAGTCTCAATGACACCCGAAGAACCGTTTCAAAGTGTCTCCTCCTCCCCACTGAACGTAGTCCCAGAAATGAATGTCGGCCCAACTAGCCGGTGCCTCCAGCACCTGAATGAAATCCCTGCAAAACAAAAGTGTTTCCATTTCAGTTAATATAACTCTCAGTTGATGCAATCAACTTTTTGCACGTGGCTCCACATTTTTCAGTAGCCGTATAAAGTTTAGTGACACTTGAGCGGGGTTCTTTTGTCTTTGTCGAGTCTATGTTTCCCAGCCACCCTGGCCTCTGTAGAAATCTGGGAAGAAACATGGGTTTGGTGACTTTCCTCAGGAAGAAATAAAAACGTCCACAAGTAAGGCTACAGATCAAACCTCCGGGTGACCCTCTCCACTTCACATGCTTTCCCACAGCAGTGGAGCTGGTCTTCCCTTGACGATGGCCTCATAAAACTAGTTCCTCTGTGCTAAGAGTAAGAGAGTATGTAGAAGGCAAGAGTTTCACACAAGACGTTCGGTCCAGCCATTGAGTACCAAAAGCAAGTTCACGGAGCTCTGGTCCTCCTACAGGCCAGAGACCATCACACGGAAAGATGGCGGCACGTGCCGGTGCCTTGGACTGGCGCTGGGGCTGACGCACGGACTGGCACAGCTGGCATCGACCCCTCCTATTGATGGCAAATAGGCATGATGGAGAATGGGCAGTTGTAAGGAGAGTCGACGCTGTATGCTGCAAAGGCAGAAAGGAGAAAGATGAACAGGAAGGAAATGGAGCGAGGGCTTTGCTAGCAGGCTATTGACAAAGTGTCCCTCATTTGTGAGATGCCTTACAGCCACAAATAAATCCAGTGGGCGGCCTGACAAAATAGCCCATGGAACGAGCAAAAGCAATACACCCAAGTTAATACCACTTCTTTCTTAACAAACCACTGTGAGGCCTTGGGTCTTCACTTTTCTCTTTCTTTGCTCATTTGTAAAGCTAAATGCTTGCTTGCTAGCCACCTAAGCCCAGCATTAATGCTGAGGCAGTATTTTGTACATAACAGAACACAGAAATGTCACCATGCTTGAAAACCAGAACTTCAGGTCTCCAGAGTTGGCTGGGGGCACCGTTAACAAGGCCCTCAAATTACAAAAGATTTTGTTTTACTAAATCTTGCCATAAATATGTATGTGTTCGAATGATTAACATTTTACTCAGAAAGACCAAGGGCACAGCGACAACTGTTAGCTTGTATCTCAAAGGATCCTTTGAGACATAATTTTGTAAGTAAGCGATGCACAGATTTAACAAAAAATGCTAAGGACTGAGGAAGCAACCTCAGTTCTTGTGACCATGTAACAAGAAAGAACCATGCTACTTACTGTTCTGGGGAATTGATATCTTCTGTAAAGTCTTTGCTCGTTCTGGAGGGCTCTGTCGTATTCCACTGGGCTTGCGGATTTTGATCAAGGTGGTTTTTCAATACAGCCTTTTCACCATCTAGAAAAAGGGAGAAAAGTGTCTTATATTATCATTTTTCCAAAGTAAATTTATTTTTCCAGTGCTGCAGGGATGATTCTGTAATCTACACAGTGCTTCTAAACTTATTTACCGAATCTATTGAATTCTCGTGATAGCTAAGAAACATACCATTAATAATAATAATAATAATAATAATAATAATAATAATAATAATAAATAATTCTATTGTTTATACCCTGCCCATCTGGCTGGGTTTCCCCAGACCAATTAGATGTATTAAAATAATGCAAAATATAAAAATATGACCCTGACAACAGATGGTTAGTTTGCAGCATCCAATAATATCCTCAGCCATCAATTAGAATTTATACACATTGAAACATACATGCTTTTACTTGCACCCCCAATTACTAGCAAATCTCTCCGTTGGTGAGAAATTCTGGAGGGACATTGTCACTTCTTCTTTGTTCCCAGTTCCAAAAAGCAGGTCGTCTGTCTTTCCTGCCACCACCCAAAACGAAATTGCTGTTGTACAAGTGACTGGATGAAGATCTGATCCCTTGCACACAGCAATACACAACAGTTCTCCACCTGGCCCAGAAGAGCTCTCTACAAGGTACAGTGAAGGTGGTAGCTGCAACACACACAGTGCAATTCTGTACATATCTATGCAGGACCCTCCACTGCCTTGTGAGGTATCTCTGGGAGAAGAAAAAGCTAAGGAGCAAATCCTACACAAATCTGGAGTGCAGTCCCTAAGACCGTTGGGTGGCATCTTGTACACCTCCTTCCGGCAACTCCTGCCGCCAACCTGTTGCCAAACGTATTGCTCTGCTTTCCTCTGGACCGCATCAGTGAGGCCGAGAGAGGGGTCCTGTTGTCTGGGCATTCCAAGACCTCCATACATACTGCCTAGGCATGCGTGCTGGCAAGATCGTTTTGGTGCTGCTAACACAGCTGTTTGACTTCACCCCTGGAAGCACACTCCATTGTCTCTCAAGACAGGCAGATGCCAATTACGCAGAGTATGAGCCACGGAGCTTATTGTGACTTTCTGCTAGGAAGGTGTGTGAAGCCAACACATCAGTTGCTGAATGGAAGAAGAAGAAGAAGAAGAGTTTGGATTTGATATCCCGCCTTTCACTCCCCTTCAGGAGTCTCAAAGCGGCTAACATTCTCCTTTCCCTTCCTCCCCCACAACAAACACTCTGTGAAGTGAGTGGGGCTGAGAGACTTCAGAGAAGTGTGACTGGCCCAAGGTCACCCAGCAGCTGCAGGTGGAGGAGCGGGGAATCGAACCCGGTTTCCCAGATTACGAGACTACCGCTCTTAACCACTACACCACACTGGCTCGTAATGGAGGAGATAAATTCTTCCCTGGAACTTTATTTCTTCCCCCCACCTTGTTTTAATGCCTTCCCTCCTCTCTTTGGTGGCAATGGTGGCTGCAGTGCTACCCTCAGGAACCGCTCCATCTCCCAGACCTTAAAGCAAGCAGACAGCTTGAAGACATAAGACCCAAAGTCAAAACAGCACTCTTCCTTCTCTCTTCTAGGAAAACACAGCTGAATTATTCAAGACCTAGACATTTCTATGTTTAGAAATATGTCTCAAATCCTGGGCTTGTTCCAAATGCTGCAAACCAAACACAATCTCACTCTTGGACTCCACTGCTCCCAAAGGGCTATAAGCAACACCTTTGGCAGCTAACTAGGGCCACTTCCTGCTTTGTTCTGTGTGACTCCCAATACCTCTTCTCTACGCCATGCACCCTGATCGTCCTATAGCAATAAAAAAAATTAAAGGCATTTTTCAACCAGCTAGACAGAAAAACAAAATCCCACCAAAGCACCATTAAGCATTTTGTAATTTAGAACAAACCACAGAGCCTAGGGCTTGCTGATCAGAAGGTCGGCGGTTCGAATCCCCGCGATGGGGTGAGCTCCTGTTGCTCGGTTCCTGCTCCTGCCAACCTAGCAGTTCGAAAGCACATCAAAGTGCAAGAAGATAAATAGGTACCGATCCAGCAGGAAGGTAAACAGCGTTTCCGTGCGCTGCTCTGGTTCGCCAGAAGCGGCTTAGTCATGCTGGCCACATGACCCGGAAGCTGTATGCTGGCTCCCTCGGCCAGTAAAGCGAGATGAGCACCGCAACCCCAGAGTCAGCCACGACTGGACCTAATGGTCAGGAATCCCTTTACCTTTACCTAATTTAGAACAAGGTTGTATTGCTGGAGGCCACTGCATCCTGCAGACAGCAGTCCCACAACTGGAGGCACAATTTGTGAAACCGCACAATTACCCAGGAGCGACCAGGTTCTAAAGTAAAACGGCCTTAATCCTTGCCAACGGACATATGAGTTTCAACTCCCTCCTTTAACGGTGACAGTTCTTCTGATGCCTTGTTATTTACCTACATGTCAGGTTCCTGAGCATTCTGTCTGCTGCATGAACCATCACAGTACTACACAGCCCCTTTATCTGAAACCGTGTCACATTAAAATAAAGTTCATTATTCCCTTGTCCCAAAAACCTCAGATCTATTTACAGTGGCATTGTCTATTTTAACGCACAAAGTAACTCTGCAAAGATAAACATTCTTTCCTGTCAACAGTTACCCTTTAAAAGATTTCCAAAGTAAACCAGGCTCACTTAAAAAAAAATATTTCCCCCCCAATTTACTTTAGCATGGGGGGGGGGGGACAAGGCAGGGAGAAGGAGTGCCCCTGTTTCTGGACTTGCCCAGGAGACCTTGGTAATACCCACTGAAAAGAAAGGAAGCTACACAGCAAAGGCTACTTGAATATTTCACCCCCATTCCATAATTCAGGGCATTAGATTACTCCTAAAGCATATGCTGAAATGGAGTTGCTATATAGGGAAGAAAAGACGCAAATGCACAGAACAGCCCCAAAATGGCTTCTAGAGGCTGGCTATCTTAGCTAGATACAGACACTCCTTTTCAGAGGAATACTAGAGTCATGTGAGGCCTGTTCGATGAGGCTCACATTTTGCTGTTTCAGATCGGTAGGAGAGAAGAGAAAGTGGCTGCAGATCAGCAATTCCAAACTGTACTCTGCCATCTTCGACTTTCATACACCAGTAAAACTTTGCCAGTTTGGGAGATTACTATGGCCTGGTTCACATGTAACACTAAGCCAAACCATGGCTTAGTGTGAATGAGCAAACGTGAATCCCACACACAATCTTCTTCTGTTCTGAAGTTTTGATTATGGCTCCCACATGCTGCACAGTCCCTACGAAGCTACATCAATGTAGAATCTTATCAAAATACAGGGCGGTTTGGGTTGCGGAATCGATAAAATTCCGATCAATTGGGAAAAAACAATGCTGGTGTGAAGGGTTTGTTTCCTTCTTTTGTAGGGGATGACCAAAATTTCATTTTTGACCTCATTAACTACAATGTTGATATGACTGACAACAGTCTCTCTCTTGTCTATAAAGTGCCTCCAGAGCCTATCAACTTCTTAGTTTCTCTCACCACCAATTCTTCTATACTGTATGGGCCCGAATATAAGCCACACCCAAATGTAAGCCGCACCTTTAAAATTCGGGGGGGGGGGAGGAAAAAAAAGGCAATACTCGAATATAAGCCACTCCCTTAAAATTCCGCAGGCACTCACACCCGTTCCATTTTACCTTATGTCTGTTTCAGCAGCGATATCGTAAAAGCCAATTTTTGTAAGGTCACAAATTTAAGCCGCGCTTTAACTTTCCACAGTCGGAATTTGGGGAGAAAGTGAGACTTATATTCAGGCCAATATGGTACTTTCTGCCATTGCTAAGTTACCAGGAAACTATGTAGTCTGCAATTCTGCAAAGGCGCAATGCCTGCCCCCCTTCCAAAATGGTGACAGTGGGTGCTGTCTAAGAAGCTCAGCTTTCATATTTCATGAAGGTGAAGGTAAGTTTTGAGTGTGTGCACAATGTCTGGTGAAAACCTGGTGTTTCCTTCTTAGGTTCTGTGTTAGGTAGCAGCAACAGGTCACAGAGCTATGCTTGTTAATGGAGGTAGTAAATATGTAGTGGTTTATAGAAGAGTTGACAGTGGTTTAAGAGAAACTTAGGTCCGTATGGTTAACATTAGAAATCTGGAGGGCCAGATTCTCTTCCCCACCCCCAATTAACACTCCTCATGTCTCCTCATGATGCTAACCACCCACTGCCAGTATTTCATTTACTGGAATATATCCTAGACAGGGAAAAGGAAATAGGAGAAACGTGGAAAAAGGAGAAAATGTGGTTTTGACAAAGGATTTGTTGTCGAATCTGCTTCACTTCATCCCAAAATGCCTCGTGCATACAATGCTAGCTGACTGACCCTACCTGCCCACAGACTGTCTCGCCAAAGTGTTGCATGCTCTGGTTATCTCCCGCTTGGATTACTGCAATACGCTCTACGTAGGGCTACCTTTGAAGGTGACCCGGAAACTACAACTAATCCAGAATGCGGCAGCTAGACTGGTGGCTGGGAGTGGGCACAGGGACCACATAACACCGGTCCTAAAGGAACTTCATTGCCTCCCAGTGCATTTCCGAGCACAATTCAAAGTGTTGGTGCTGACCTTTAAAGCCCTAAACAGCCTTGGCCCAATATACCTGAAGGAGCGTCTCCACTCCCATTGTTTGGCCCGGACACTGAGGTCCAGCTTCAAGGGCCTTCTGGAAGTTCCCTCACTGTGAGAAGTGAAGTTACAGGGAACCAGGCAGAGGGCTTTCTTGGTAGTGGCACCCATCCTGTGGAAAGTCCTCCCATCAGATGTCAAGGAAATAAACAACTATCTGACTTTTAGAAGGCAGCCCTGTATCGGGAAGTTGTTAATGTCTGATGTTTTAGTATGTTCTGATATATGCTGTGAGCTGCCCAGATTGGCTGGGGAAACCCAGCCAGATCGGTGTGGTATAAATAATAAATAATAAAGTTGTTGTTGTTGTTCCCTACCTTTATTTTCTGTAAAGTTCCGTATACTGAGGATGTCATTGAGCTCCTGATAGTGGTTCTGCTTAATATATGTTGTCTTGTCAGGGGTGTCTTGAAGCTGCATAGTGACTTCTTCTAAAGCTTTGTCCAACTGTTAAAAGAAAAGCATGTTACAATAGCATTAACATATTTTGTAAGCAGGTTTCATTAACTTTTCTTGCAATCTTATGGACCAAAGTTATTTTTCTCCTCTGTGGGGTTCCCTCCCAATCATGCATAAAGGTTCTAGTTATTTCTTCTAACACATTCCTGGACACCTAGACAGGCAAAAGTGTCCTCTGTAATTCAGTGATACCATAGGTGCCGGCTCCAGGGGGCTGAAGCATTGTGGGGCCCCTTAATTATTATTTGGGGGGGCATTATTGAGGCTGGGCACAGAGCAACGTCAGGACATCATGTGACATCACAAACGTGATGTTGCCATGTTGCGTTGGGCTCCCCCAAAGTGCTTACGAAGATGGTGTCCCTGATTGATAGGGTATCCACAGATGTGTCACTGGAAAAAATGGACCCATTTGCACATGGTATCCAAATGCAGGGGAAATGCAGCACACATGTAAACCCCCCCCCCATGTATTAAAACACTCATATAACTACACTGAGTGTGTGCTTTCATTGTTTGTGCGTAGCTAATTTCCTATTGGTACTAAATGCATCCTCAGCCTGAGTGTGCCAAAAGCAGCAACTCTCAACGATGCCCGCAGATGTTCCTCCCTCCACACTGATGAATTCCTTTTCATCATTTGTCATGTTTATTAGATTGCAAGTCTCCTGGTAAGGCCATGCCTTTTAAAAGAATAAGAATTGTAGGCGAGTGCCAGTTTGAGCGCTTGTTTGCAGTTGTCATTTTGGTGCCCCCATTGAGATCCCTCTTGCATTGCTGCTGCCAAGCACCCGGTTCATTTGCTCCAATAGCAGCCAACTTCTAGAGGCATGGGAAGCATCAAGGGTGAGTGGGTGGCTGGTCAATGGCGTTGAGAAAAGGTTGAGAGGATGCTTCATAGGTGACTGTAGCAGCTGTCAGAACTGAGAGCTGCAACAGACAACCAAAGGCTTCTCATCGCACAGAGATTCTGTTTGGGAAACCTGTGTCATCTGTCACCCATAGTAAGCCCTTTCCATTCGGAACAGTCATAAGTCTTCAAAAGAAAACGACTTCTTAAGAAATCTCTCAGAGCTCTCTTTTATTCTGCTCTGAGAAATCTTTCTAGGGCACAGGCAGATACTTTTTTTCCTGTGATGCTCCTGAACACCTCTCTCAAATGCTCCTTCGTGTGAGGAACAGAGCACATTTCTCAACTTTTAAAGTGTCACAGCTTTGCTCTGATGCGTTTTGCAGTATTCCACCTCCTCACAAATTTTCAACCATAAAGGGGAGCATGCTCCCTCTGAAGTAAAAATAAAATAGAAATAACGCTCCGAGGTTTGAAATCTTTCAGCATACAGCCTGTATCAGCAGCTTGTGTATTTAAAAGTGTTCACTGGGTTGATTCTAAAGGAAAACGTCAGGCCTGGATTTCCTGTCCCATAAGAAACTTGCTGCACTTTGTTCTCTATCTTCTTTCCCGAGCTTGTGGGGCTGGCGGGGGGGGGGGGAGAAGCAGGCTTGCTTCTCCCCCCGCCAGCCTCCAGATCAGGTCGGGGAATAGGGGTATGGCGGAGCGCCACCATCCCGCTATTCCCCGACCTGATCTGGAGGTTGTGGGGCTGGCGGGGGAGGGGAAAAGCAGGCTTGCTTCTCCCACCCACAGCCTCCAGATCAGGTCGGGGAATAGCGGGATGGCGGCGCTTCGCCATCCCCCTATCCAGCGAGCTTGTGGGGCTGGTGGGGGGGGGGGAGAAGCAGGCTTGCTTCTCCCCCCGCCAGCCTCCAGTTCAGGTCACCCCAGCTTTTGGGTGCAGGCTGCTGCCCGCAAGCCTTGCGAGCCCGCGGGGCATCCCGCCGGGCTTGCAAGACTTGGGATAGCTTCCTGAAGCCTGGAGAGCGAGAGGGGTCCGTGCGCACGGACCCCTCTCGCTCTCCAGGCTTCAGCGAAAGCCTGCATTCGCCCCATAGGACGCACCCAGATTTCCCCTTCATTTTTGGAGGGGAAAAAGTGCGTCTTATAGGGCGAAAAATACGGTAGTTATTCCTTGCCCACCATAAGTTCCAGAAATCTGAGGTCCACTGTGGGCAAGCAGGCATTTGCTTACCTGTGCGCACACACCTTTTTTAACCTCCATTTTTAATTATGAAATACAAGTTTTTCAATTACCAAATATTCACAAAACAGCAGTCAAAAATATGTGTTTGTGTGCTCCAGGCCAGGAAGCCTGAGGTCTGTTTCAGGTATGCAAACAGCTATTTGTATGCAGGTATGTACACACCTTTTTAATTTATTTTTGAAATACAAGCTTTGCACAAAAGAGCACCCTTTTTTTTAGTGCTATTTTGTGCAACTCTGGTATATATATGTGTTGCTCTAAATCAGGATTTGGAGTTGCACACGTGAAAGGCTGCTGCTTCCTTTTCCGGCCTCCTGAACCTGTTTTTAATACAGCTGTTTTGTGCAGGAGCGGTTATGTCCAAAACAGCTGTTTTAGAAAATTAAAGACTCTGCAAATGTGCCTTCAGCAACAACGAAAAAGGCAGACTGCATCCTTTCCTTTGGGTGGATGGAAGCAAATAGGTAGCTTGCACTCATGCCTAGAAACTTGGAGGCAGTGCCGCTGAAACAGCTCACTTCCATAAAGGGATAAATAAAGGAGATAGAATTACGTAACAAGTATACTTTAAAAGGTGGCAGATCTAATTTAAAAAGAATACATGTTCTAATCTAAGATGAAAGGGTCTAGGTGAGCTGAGAAAGCATCATCTTTTTTAAGAGATAAAACAGAAGTTTTCACATCAAACCCACAGGTTCGTAGCAGAGAGATGACAGTAAAACTCATACTATAGCGATCCCCTCTCCCTTTTTCTGTCCTGGGACACCATCTCTGAGTAAAGCTAAATTAGTGTGTAATCTGGCTAGATAGTAGTATTTTACATCACACTGAGTTCAGCAAGAGGGATGTAAGAACAGTGGGATCCAAATGTGCTTAACTTTCTGCCCCAATTAATAAGCAGCTATGTGAGAGCAGGTGCTCCAGCTATAACCCAGAACACACTGCCCGAAACTTCGTTCAGCTTCATTGAATGTCCACAAATCCTAGTGTTATGAGACTAGTCACAACTTCTTCTAGTCCACGTCTTTCCATGCCATGCATAATTCTTATAAACTTCTATCGCTTTAACTACACAGTCCCAGATGCTTAAACCTTTCCTCATAGGAGATTTGTTCCATCCCTTCGATCATTTCGTTTGCCCTTTTCTGAACCTTTCTCAACTCTTCAATAAACTTTTTGAGGTAAGGCGATCAGAACTGCACAGAGCATTCCATATGATTTGTATGGTGCCATTATGATACTGGCAAGTTGATTTCTAATTCCTTTCCCAATGATCCGTAGCATGGAATTAATATTTTTCACAGCCACCTCACACTGGGTCAACATATTCATTGAGCTACAACCGCTACAACATCAAGGTGTTGTTCCTGGTCAGCCACTGCCAGTTTGACCCCTCCAGGAGCGTATATGTGAAATTAAGGGGTTTTTTTTTGCTGCAAACACAGAGCATTTCACCACCACAGTGAGAGCATCATCGGGGAAGAAGCAATTTAGATGGGAGAAATGGTCAAACTCCCTCCACACTCCTGCCCCATACTGGATCCAATATGGGTCCACGGTTGCTTCTAAGTGAAAAGCAAAACATCGAGAGATCCAGTCATGTACCTCACCTGTTTTGACACTTGAGTTTCAGATAGCTTGACGGCCTCGCAAGTTGAGAATACATGCAATGCCCGCAAGACAGAACAATCTAACCCAGAAAACACACACTTAGCAATACCTCTGTTATTTTCATTCTCAGCTGGTGGTTTTCTGACTGTAGACCTTCCAGCCTCGATGTGCTAGCCTGATTGACACTGGTGACTGACGTGGATGTTTTTGAGTCATCTTTCTTCTGGTTCTGAGTGAACTGGAGTCCCCTGTTTCGGGTGGCAGCATCTGGATTTGTTCTCAGTGTGATTAGCTGAAAGTTGAAGAATATCTCATTTTATTTTTGTGTGCCTGTGCCCCAAAAAATGTTCATTGAACGTGCATTCAGATGTGTAATGCTGGATTTGAGGCATAGTCTTCAGTAGCGCCTTGCCAATTTTATCATCCATGTGAGCTACAACTATCTAACCACTTCCCATAATTTAGCAAAGGCACCTTAACGTGCTACTTAGCTAATGTTAGAAGCTCAAAATAATGTGTAAGGGGCTGCTGATATGGCTTCTTCCCACACTAGTGTCAAACCTCCAGGAAACTAGACTTCTCCTAGGAATCACAGGTTTCTGACATTACTGATGAAATGCAGAAATGATCCCTGCGGCTTCCAAACCTCCCCTGGCCTGGAAGGTAATATTTGAAGGGATCTGAAAACAACTTTTAAACTCCCCCCCAATTCCATTTCTCCTTTTAGAGTTCCCTTCTTCAGTATTGAGATACCATAATTTACTAAACTTTGGCCAAAGAGATTAGAAAATTCCATTCATATGCCAACGTGGTTAAGTGTTTCAACCCAAAGTAGATGGACTTTGTACATTCATTATTATTTACTGATTAAAGTTTATTACACACCCTTCACTATAAAACCTCACGGCAGGTTACAACAGTGTAAAACGAGAATATTAAAATTAGTTTTAAAAATTTACAATTAAAGAATGGAGTGGGTCTGTCTATCAATATTGATATGTATATTAGGGGTACTCCTAAAATATAGACCACCTTCTTCCAGGCCATGGCCCTGCCCATATTCTCACCTTCCGGAGTCAATATCTTGGAACACATAACATCTCAATCTTATTAGGATTCAGCATCAATTTATTGGCCCATATCCAGCCTATCACTGTTTTCAGGCTGGTCTAGCACCTGAGCCACAACATTAGGAAGATATGAAGTAGTAGTATTCATCTCAGCCTTTAAATAATTTGCCCATGCATGGATAAAATGTAATCCAATTTAGTAAGCTAACAACAATGTTAATTGTGAAAACCTGACCTTTCACAATAATGGGAAATCACCACGGCTCTCTCTAGCGACATTATGTGGTGGGGCAGAGCTGTGGAGCCACCTTCCTAAGGGCTCACCCAGACTTCTTTTTGTACCATGTTTCTAGGCACAGGTCTGTGCTTTAAAGCTCTGTGCCTGAGCACTTTCTCTGCCCATTATACATGCTGCGTCTGCTGTCTCTTAGACCTCGCTCTCCCTGAGGTGTGTCCCAGCTGTACCACCAAAGATTACAGGTGGGGGCTTACGACTGAATAACAAACACCAAAAGCCAGCATGTAAAGGATAAGGCCAGGCTAGAAACCTTTCCCTGAAAGGATCAGAACATGATCCTTCATTTACTTCCTGCATCCTGAATAGCCATAGCTCAGGCATGGAAAAATCCAGGAATGGCAAAGATAGAGGAATGATCAATTAAAATCTGGGGTAAAGCCCAAATAGTTAAAGCTACAAATATGGTTAGGGAAGGGAGTCAAAGCAACAATATTTTTAATTGAAAAATGGAGTTTGCTTTCCCGCCCATTTTTTTTTACTGGAATGGGAAAATGCAGGGTGAAGTAAACCCCTATGTGATATTGGGAAAATATATTTTTTGTATCTATTAATGCTGGCTGTTTCTTTATGTATACTTTTATAAATATTCACATCAATATATTTATATATTGTATTACAGTCATATCTTGGAAATCGAACGAAATACGTTCCAGAAGTCTGTTCGACTTCCAAAATGTTCGGAAACCAAAGCGCGACCTCTGATTGGCTGCAGGAAGCTCCTGCAGCCAGTTGGAAGCCGTGGAAGCTCTGTTGGACATTGAGTTCAAAAGAGCATTTGCAAACTGGAAAACTCATTTCTGTGTTTGCGACATTCAGGAGCCAAAACGTCTGAGTACCAAGGCGTTCGGGATCCAAGGTACTACTGTATTACAAATAAGTAAAGGAAAAGGGACCCCTGACCATTAGGTCCAGTCCTGACCGACTCTGAGGTTGCGGCGCTCATCTCGCTTTATTGGCCGAGGGAGCCGGCGTTTGTCCACAGACAGCTTCCGGGTCATGTGGCCAACATGACTAAGCCACTTCTGGCGAACCAGAGCAGCGCACGGAAACACCATTTACCTTCCCACCGGAGCTGTACCTATTTATCTACTTGCACTTGACGTGCTTTCGAACTGCTAGGTTGGCAGGAGCTGGGACCGAGAAACGGGAGCTCACCCCATCGAGGGGATTTGAACTGCTGACCTTCTAATCAGCAAATCCTAGGCTCTGTGGTTTAACCCACTTAGTATTAAAAGAAACTTCTCTCTGACATCTAGATTCTTATGTGTAATTTATTCATAGATAACCAGTTCCCACAAGTGATACTGCCCTAGACAAAGCTTTGCTCTGTCAGTTCTAGACAGAAGTAGCTTTCCATCTAATCAAGATATGGAGGGAACAGGGCAACTACCTGATGGAATAACTGCATATCCTTAGGAAGGTGATATTTCACCTTTCCTTCACGGAACTCAAGATGGCAGATGTGGACCCCTTCCCTCATTCTATTCTCACAACCACCCTGAGAGAGGCAGATTATGCTGAGAGATGCAGTGACTGGTGCAAAGCCACCCTATTAAGCATCACCCGAGTCTCACCAGTCTTAGTCCAACACTGTAACCACTGAAATCACGCTGGCTCTCAACTTACGCTTTAAGAATCATGGGCACAATCCAGTGAGCAACCATGTCCTTTTGCTGTTCCAGTTCAGTTCAGTGGGGCTTGTGCAGGAGAATTTCCCAGTGCAGGAGTGAATTTAATAGTCCTACAAAAATTATATGCAGATAACAGACCCATAATGAGTCAATGTGCTTACCTTCGGAACAAAGACTAAGCAGAGCGTAATAGTACTACAAAATATAATGACTAGTGCCACAATGCAGAATTGAACATTGGGCTGGTCCCGTGTGAGAAAGGAAACAGCAGCTCCAATAATGCACATGATGCCCACATTGTAAACACTCATGCCAATGTATTTACTGTCGTTCAGAGCAGGAATGCTCACATTTCGAGTCTCCCAAGCCAAAAAGCAACCAAATAGCTGAAATTAGAAAGAGAGAAGGAAGTGATGATTGTTAACACAATAAGCACAGTGATAAGTTTGCATACCAGACATCAAAAGAGTTCTGTTTCTATTTCTATCTGCATTCTGCTTTAAGCAGCTTATCTTGACAAATGCAAGACAGGGCGAGATCCAGGCAAAGTTAAGCACATTTAACTTCCACCGAGTGATCCCATGCTCTACCTCTCACTGGAATAACTGAAACTATTTAGCTGTGGCTGGATTTAGCCCACTAGTATTTCATTTAATTGGGGGGGGGCGGCGGTTGCTTGTGAGGTAAATAATTACATGATCCACCCCCTAAGCACTTGGGCATGAATTACAGGTGTGATATTGAGTGATGTGGGTGCAAGCATGGGGCACATAAACTACCACATCTCCTGGGTCTTCTCTTACCGATAGGAAAGATGATATGGGAAATAAACTTGTTTGGTATTGGTAAAAAGACTTAATTATGATAAATGGTTAAGAGGCTCATTTCTTTTAAAAGAATTGCACTTGCTACTTTAAATATACTGGGGCATTTGTATTAAGCTGGAGCTATTTAAAATATTTATCAATCAGCATATTTTTTTTGCTAGTAACCCATAAGAACATGGCATCAACTCTCAGAGGTTACAGCCTACTTCTTCAGCTGGCTGCAGGGACTTAAAAGGCTGCCATCATTTCAAAGCAGACACCAACCCACGCTTATCAATGACACGGGAGAGTATGGAATACATGATGACAAATGGCTCACTCAACGTCTTCCTCATGAGGGAGGAGTCTGTAGTCTCTATCTACATTACCATTACAACTTTGGGTTTTAATTTCATTTGAGCAAAATAGTAACCTAACATTTTAGCCATTTTAGGGCAACAATAAATAAAACTGAAAGTGTCCCAGTAGGCTTCGCGGCCAAGTGGGGATTTTCATTTAGGTCTTTCCACTCCCTAGTCCATCGTTCTATCATGACACCATACTGGCTCTGAGCTACACTTACCATTAGACTTACCATGAGTAGGCCTTTGTAGGCATAAACAATGCCAAGCCAAATGGTCATGTGAGTGTTTTCACAGTGCTCCAAAATGGGAAGAATAGAAATATCTCGGCCTGCAGGGTCAGGCTGCAAGTAAAGAGAAGAGAAGAGAAGAAAGGATTTTATCCCTGAGCTTATATACATGAAAAATGAATATTGTAGTCAGGCCAGAGGCAGAAATCTGGGGGGGGGGGGAGAGAATGCTAATGAACTGGAAGCAGGTTCTTAGGCCCATGCTACACTGCTCAAGAAAAATACCACACTGAATGGTACATCCATCAGTCATATTACTGTAAGCTTCTATCCTTGTCATAAATTATATTGTAAAATAAAATATTAGAAGGTCCTCAATGCAGCAATATTATTTAGCATTTATAAGGCACTTTTACAACATTCATAGCACTTCATAGACATTTATCCAACAATTTGTACAAGACCCTTGCAAAGTTGGTTTATATTGTTATCCTCTTTTTACAGGTTGGGGTGGTCTGAGAGTGATGGCGGGTGCTTTGCCTAAGGGATCATGGTATAGATGGACTTTCTGATGCATAACCCAGTTTATAAATTACTATTCTGTACCAGGCATGCAAAGAAGTAAGGGGAATTTCCCAGTGGTTTTTGTATAATGTATTTGTTATTTTGCAACATTTTAAACCGAAAAGTTTAGAAGATGTTGGCTTCACCAGTACAAAAATCTGGACATTATATTGCATTGGAACGGACATAAAACAAATTAAACTGCAGCTATGGATGTATTAAGCATGATATGATTAATTGCAAGTTTTAATAGGTTTATAACCATGAGTTATAGATGATAAGTTTTCTGATGAAAAGTTAAAATTATGATAAATTTTCTGGTGAAAAGATAAAATTATGATGAATTTTCTGATGAAAAGATATCATTAGCTGCACACCACCTACTCTCCTTTTGTACATTTTGATATTGTTAGAATTAACACCCAGCAGAAAGATGATGATATATTTGAACACCGGCTATTTTTTAAATATACAGCAAGTAAAATGCCCTTTGTGTTTTCTCCTTCAAAACTTAAGGATCTCTTAGCCTCTGCTGAAGATGGAGCTTCGTAAGCTCTTCTGGAACTTGATAGCATCTCTGACACTGGCAGCAGTTTCTGGATCCTGTGTTCAGCAGCTCTGCATGGGAGTGAATTCATGTTAGGCTGTCATTCCCAGCTTACTCCAATTACTTCCAAATCTGCTGAGGCTTTTAGCTGTCAGCCCCTTGGGATTTCTCACAGCCCCCCACTCCCCATTAGGCTACCTCAAACTTTCTTTTGTAAAGGATTTCCAGATTTTGTGCTTCAAAATGTTCACATTTCCCATCCTGTACAACAATTCTCACAAGCCAGTCAGGGGAAATAGCATCTCCTGCTTCTAGATGCCAAGAACATAACACTGAAGTTTGGGGCAATGCAGAAGGGAAGTAGAAAAAGTTAGAAAATGCAGTCCACTCTCAGTGCCCACCACTCAGACTAAGCTAATAAAAGAAGCGTATGAGAGAGTGAGAAAAGCTTACAGAGGTGCCCAAATGCCCAAGGCACAGAACAGACAAGACCAGGGTCGCTACTTTTAATATTCCTGCACTTGTGCCTCTAATAGTAGCATCACAGAGATATTTCCCCCCTCCCCATGGACGGAAATAAAAGATGGGGGAAAGCTTCAATGGCTTATCCCCCCCCCCCGCCCTCACCACATTAGCTTGCAGTGAAAAGCATAACATCAAGTCCTATTCTCCCTGGCGCTCCACAGATTAAGGGTTACTAATTGTTGCAATCCGGAGAATTTTAAATCTCAAATGGATGTGGGCAAAGATAGAAGTCCTGATGACTTTAGCAGGTCAGATATGGTAGTAGCAATGTATCTTACTGTAGTCAAAAATGAGTTATCTGGGTTGCAACCTGGCAATGCTGTCGTTCCTCAAACCACTGGATTTCAGCACTGAACTCCACTATTGTTCATTTTCCCAGGAAGACTTTGCTCTTTTTTGCTAATCTAAACTGCCGAAACATGAACTTTGGGTTTTCACATTTATCCTGCTCCAGCAAAGCCTTAAAACATTAAATACCTTACAGTTGTCAGTTTCCCAAAGGAAATCCACTTTGCTCAGAACTTTCAAATCCTCACTGCTAAGAAATATTTTTAGCCACTAGCGTTCATCCTCATCCAACAGGGAATCCTGTCCTGTAATACTGAGTTAACGGAAACCATCCTGCAATGAGTTCTGATAGGGTAAACAAGTATGTGCTTAGACCAAATATGTATTCGTCTACCAGGGTGGAGATGGCTTCTTTGGCAGGAGTTTCAGAAACCTTCAAATGCAGAACATGTGGCAAACTCCATTTTAACATCTTAAATAACGACGAGCTCAAACCCGGTGCAGCTTTTCACTTGGCTGACCTAGATATTTCATATCAAAAAAAGGCGGCTGCAAAAAAGCTTAGGGGATCCAACTCATGTTTTTAAAACATCCTAGTAAGAAAGTGTAATGTCATCAACAAGTGTTGTGAAACATGCTTCCAAAACAAAATTCTATACAAGCCACCTCACGTCAGCGATAGTCACACATTATTTATCCTGGAAACATGCCTTTCCTTTCCATTTGTGTCTCTGCTCAAACAGCTTCATAAAGGGACGCCTTTTTGTTGTACTTACTGAGTTTTAAAGATGAGACAATGCTGTTAGAGCTATTTATAGAGTCATCTCTTGTGGATGCACATTTTCCCCATCGCTGCCACTAACCAAGAAAATTTCTCAGCAAAATATATCCATAATTTATTATTTTCTCTTGTGTGGGCTTTTCTTTAAAAAGACACTGATTTTTATAAGCATGATGGATCTGGGCACAAGTGGTTACTTGATTCTGCACTGCTGGTATAACAATCCCACCTTTACCCCGTAGTTACTGAAAACGACATAAAATTCCATCTAATTCCTTATGTTTTGTAATGATGAAAGTGGGTGGCATGTTTTGCTGGAACTCCTGCAACATTCTGCTCAATGCCAGTTCATTCCTACCCAGAGGGCAGGTTTCTACTCCAGCCGCCTCTTCTTTGCCCATCCTGTCTCACCACCTGAGGCGAAATGGGAATTGACAACTCCTGGCCCATCAACCTGTGTCCCACTTCTGTTGCCACACCCTGTCTCTCGCCAAACTTGATGTGAGCTGGGGCACTCCTCAAAGTTTTGCAGACTGGCTTCCTCTCAGGGGCAGGGAAGATGAATGGCAATTCCAAAGCTCTGGAATGCCTCCTTCTTGGCAGCAGAAGTGGTGGGGCTGGTGTGCTTCACCCCATGTCATGAGCTCTGCCTCTTTAGATCATGGGATCATGGCATTCTTAATTAAAGAAAGGAAGTTCTCTATGTTGGGGTCCCTCTTGCGGTGGAACAAAATCCTGCTCTCCCACCCAAGACCAATATTTTAATTTTCCCAACTGAACTTCATGAAACAAGTTCAATGGGAAAATTAAGAGTAGTATACCCCTGAACACATACAAGCCAGTCCTGGATGGATGCTTTGTCCATGTGTGCATTCAGGGAGGAGTAGGAACTCAATAGGCAAAGTGGGATGTACAACAAAACATTGTCGTGTGTCCTGTTGATATACAAAGCCTGCTGGACATATCATACAAGGTTTACTCTAGATTCTTGCTAGAGAAATTAATCGAGTGGGCAGAAGAAACAAAGCTATTCCACCCGGAACAGGTTGGCTTCCATAAAGGTCACAGCACATCTAGCCAATGTCTTGTTCTATTTACCCTGATTGATAAATACCTAAACAGGTTCAACTGCAAACTACACGCGGCTTTTGTGGACCTGACCTCCGCTTTTGACTCCATTCCCAGAGATAGGCTATGGCAGAAGCTTAGTTACACCAACATAGATAAGAGACTCCTCCTCCTTCTTATGGAAATTCATAATGACATATCGGCCAGAGTAAAATTCGGCCCTCTGGGAGCTCTTTCTGAATCTTTCCCTCTGAATAAAGGGGTCAAACAGGGCTGCCTCTTGGCCCTTTTTCTATTCAATTTTTATATCAACGACATCGTTACAACTATGAAGGCCCTAAATCAATCTGCCCCCTCCTTACAACAGCTCAAGATCCCCATATTACTCTATGTGGACGACATGGTGATATTGTCATTAACCAAGCAGGGCTTAAACAACATGCTCAGAGGGCTCATGACATATTGTGATACCAATTCCCTCAAAATCAATTTCGCCAAAACCAAAATTCTTACTTTTGGTACGAAAACTCGGAAGTCATTCTGGAATTTTGAGGGCCACTATATTGAACAATGTTCAGCATTCAAGTATTTGGGAATCACTTTTCAGCATGGGCTTAGCTGGTCAGCTCACCTAAATATGACCATCCTGGCTGCCCGTAGAACCATCAAAGCCTTGGAGAAATTCTTCTATGCAAAAGGCAGCCAGTTGGTTCCACCAATCAGGAAAGCATTTATCAGTAAAGTCCTCCCGATGTTACTGTATGGGGTTGAAATCTGGGGGTGGAATTTACAAACACTACAACGGCTGGAGATTTTGCAAAACTCTTTTGCACGAAAGATACTGGGTCTCCCCAAGGGCTCGGTTGCTGCACAGTTAAGAACAGAACTGGGCCTCCCCTCCATTGTTGCGAGAGCCCACATTAGAATTATTAGTTTTTATTGTAAATTAATCAATGCCCCAGGTTCCCTACTAGCCAGGCAAGCCTTTTTAATTTGCTCTCATAGCAACAAATGGTCCAAGGCCATGGAGACTATTACTGCACGCTACTCCCTCCCAGATCTCGACACGCTGTCATTTTGGGACCAACATAAAATCAGGGCCTGGATTCTTACAAGAGATGAGGCCATGGACCGGGCACAGTCCACCACAGCCCGCCTCTCCATGTGGCTCCCTAAAGTGAAAGTGGTAAGATCACTTGCCAACTACTTGATAGAACTGACGGAGCCCAATTTGAGAAGAGCGTTTACTATGGCCCGTTTCCATTCTATACCCACGGCCTTCCTGCAGGGGATTTACTCTAAGACCCCTATTACTCAGCGTCTATGTCCATGCACAATGAACGAAGTAGAGGACTTCATACATTTCTTTTTCTACTGCCCTATCTATGAGCCAATAAGATCTAAGCTCCTCCTCTTGATCCCGTCCTCCATTACGTCTAAGGAAGACTGTTTGAAATCGCTTCTTGTGGACGCAAATCCCCAAATTTCACGTGGGGTGGCAATCTTCATAGTGCAGGCTCTGAAACTCAGGGCTACTCTGACAGGGTAGTGTGTCCTAGACCCGGACCTGTTTTAATTCCTTTATTACTTTTTTTCTTTTTCTTTTTTTCTTTTTTAACTCAATGTGCCGAGCTTATTTTGGGGCCATTTTATGCTTTATATATATCCGTATATTAGATTTTTGGCGCTGGCAACTAAATCTTTGCATTATTGTCTTAGGGTAATTTAAATGTCATTACGCCAGCAATATGGCCTTGAATTTTGCTTGGTAGCTTGTCTCTAGCATTTTTGTATTGTCTTATTTTGCTATGGCTGTATGCTAATGCAATAAAGGTTTTGATTTGATATACAAAGCCCTGAGCCACTTGGGTCTAGGATACCATAAGGACCACCTAAGCAAGGTGGTGAGCCCACTCAAGAAGTAGCAAACAAAACCTGAGCCCCCCTCCCCCAAATTTTGAGCTGATGGCTACACAGATGATGCCTTGAAGGACTTCAATTATTGGTAAGCAACTTGTCTTTTTGTGTGTGTTAAAGTCTTTAGCTCATTTGCCGTAACCAGGGCAGGCCAGAATCCTAACAATACAATAAAAAGTTGTCATACATAAAAAGCAACTCAAGCCTCTATGAAACTGATGTCATGGGCTGGTACCACAGAAGTCGGTACAGTGCACCCTGAGAGCCTGACAGAAAGAACCTGTTAAGTATGGCAAACAAGCTCTGTGTTACCTGCAAATTTGTAAAATACAGTATTTCACTCGTATCACTGGCAAAACCAGTTTTTGGCATAACACCTAGAAATAGTCTCCTGCCAATCTGACAGTGAATCACTAATGAGTAATCGGCTGGAGATGACTTTTCGACTGTTTGGGCAATCCCCCAACAGTAATTCTGCCTAGCTCCTAATACACTATTGTGCTTCTAAGCATAACAACTGCTATTCCATCAAATGCCTTGCTGAAATCAAGATGTATTACACAGACTTTGTCTCCCAGCTCTCGGCTGTGTTATTAAGCAAGGGATGTGCCTCTCTCAAATTGATTCATGATCTGTTCTAGCCACTTGAAGGGTGCTGACAAGCTGCTAGCTGGCCTTTAGTACGATGGAATTACCTTATTCACACCCTTGAAAAATATAATTCTGTTTGCCCTTCTCTGGTCCTCCGGGGCTTTGCCTGTTTTTTTCCCTATGAATCTGAAGACAAGGTTATTTATTTAATATCTCCAACTAGAATTTCATTCAGCCAGGGCCTTCCCTATTTAAAAGCAATTAGGGTTTTCCCCTCAAGCTACTACATTTCTGTTCCGATGGCCAACCCTTCTTCGAGTCTCATTAACATTCGATACATTTACCATCAAGCCCCAATTTGCCTTCTCAAATGAAGGATGAAAGCAATTCTGCTTTCTTATTGTGGACCAGCAACTACTTTCTCACCATCCCATTTGGCCTTTGGAGTAGCATTTGCAGAGGCCTGTTAAGTGAGGGAGTTTCAAGGACTGTGGAAACTGTAGCTGAGGATGAGGTTCAATAAGAAGAAGACAAGGCTCAACTATTCACCAGGGGATTTTTTTCTAATACCACCCCCATTCCTCCAAGGAACTCAAACCAACATACATAGTACCCTGCCTCCCTGCACACACCAATTATACTCTCACAACAACCCTGTGGGAGGTAGGTTTAAGCTTAGAAACTACGACTAGCCTAATAATGTCACAAACTCTTTGTGGCATCTGCAGTTCGGCAGAACATTCTTCTTCCCAGGCTGAGAGGAAAAATGAGGAAAACAGGTTATTTATTGGGACAGAGTGACTTTTGCAGCTGTTATTAAAGCTGCAAAACAATGAAGCACGGGACAGAGTGAGGGAGAAATTTCTGGAACAACAATGGGATATCAGCTCCCCCCAAGGCATGATGGATAACAGCAACAACCGGGAAAAGATAGACATACCGTATTTTTTGCTCTATAAGACTCACTTTTTCCCTCCCAAAAAGTAAAGGAAAAATATGTGTGCGTCTTATGGAGTGAATACAGGCTGCATAGCTATCCCAGAAGCCAGAACAGCACTCCTATAACATGCTGCGCAGTGATCCCTTTTGCTGTTCTGGCTTCTGAGATTCGAATATTATTTTTTCCTGTTTTCCTCCTCCAAAAACTAGGTGAGTCTTATGGTCTGGTGCGTCTTATAGAGCGAAACATACGGTAACATTTTACAAGGACAGAAAGGAACACCACAGACAGAAGAATTGCCACACACAGGAAGAACAAGGATATAGTTTGAGTGCCTTACTTGTAGCTTTATAAATCATTTAATGTGTCAACACGAATAGAAGTTATTAACATTGCAGTTGTTGTATAAGAGATTATTATGATGACCAGAATGTCATTGAAATTAATAGGATTTTGGAATGTAGAAATAAAGAAAATCATCAAACCATCAATTCTAGCACACCTTATCTAAATTATATAATTTGGTATTTGAATGATTGGTATTAGTAATTGTATTATAAATTGGTATTGTTATAATGAGGCTATTATTGGATTGTAATTGAAAACTAATAAAAAATATTATCAAATTCTTTATGGCTGCATAGATGGTGCCAGGCAGGCCGTGAGGAGAGCAAGTGGCCCTTAGACAAGTCCCTCATTACTGATTAGCAGACTCGGAGCTTGTCCACACCTGAGTTTAAATGCTTATTTGATGCTGTTTGGGCTCTCATTTGAGTAGTGTCTCCCTCAAGCAGCCCCCATCCTGCTAGTTTCCTCAGTAAATTTGCACCTCTCTGATCCAGAGATAACATAGCATTTTGAAAAATGCAACTCCAAGCCAAGCTTAAAACAGTATATGCATTGCCTTGGGGTTTTGTGTTGTTGTTGTTTTGGAGATGGATCAAACATCCATTTCTGTTACCCATCTCCACTTTCCTAGAGTTGACCCTTTCCCACTGGGACCTAGTCTTCCAGTGCAAAGAGTAAGGCCATCTTTGTGCTTGTCCTAACAGGAAAATACGCATTTGGGCTGATTTGCAGAGTTTAGGGCAGTATTCTCTAACCTAGTGCCCTCCAGATGTTTCTGACTACAGCGTAAGTATCATAGCCAAAGAAATTGTTTCCAAATAAAGCAGCGTGCACTGAACCCCCAAATCTGCTCCAGAAAATTACCCAACCCTTTGCAATAGATTTTGGAGAAACAGGAGGCACTGTTGTGTGACTGGAAGTTCAGTCACACAAAGTTGTATGTCACTCAGTGACAAATATTCTTATGCATAGCTTTTTGGCCTTCCCCTATATATGTCATAAGAACCTCTGACTTGTTTCAAGAGTAAAATATGAAGTATTTGATTGGTATGTAGAAAAAACCGCACACAAAAAACCACTGGTAGTTTGCTTTTCCTATATTAATTTTGTATATTAATTTCAGTGGAGCTTTGATTTTTGTTAATGTGAATTTCCCTGTTGCAAACTCAGTATAAAATGGTATTTCAGAAATATCTCAGAAGTGGAATAAAGCAGGTAGCTTAGCCTCTAGTATTTCACTCAGATCAGTGAATCCTTTATGCAGCATTTCCCTTAAATAATTTAGCTCCCCCCCCCCCCAGCAGATGTCATACCACATTCCCTTTAACATAGTTTTACAGGACATATTTTCACACTGACTGACTACACATAACTCTGTCATATGAAGGAGATTATTCCTAAAGCCACTCTCTGTTCAGACCCACCATTCTTTAAAAAAAGAAATAAAAGTCTAACCTAGAATGAGGCAGTTTCTTATGTTCCAGCGATTGCTAAACGAACAACACAGAGAACAAGGGACGGGAATTACGCTCTGCTTCAAAGCAAACTTGCAACGATTTATTGCAGGAGAGATTTAGTAAGAATAACAAGAAACCCTCAAAGCTTTTAAAGAGGTCTCTTCAAATGTGCCACAATTCTACTGATTTATAGCGATATAGTCAATATTGAAAAATGGTTCACTAAGCACAACAGTACTAGAAGTGGCCTGAAAGTTTAAACCCTTTTCTTTCACCAAAATGGTTCGACTCCTTGCTGCTTAGCTTTTAAAATTCTACAGTGCCTTGTCGATTATTTTAAAAGTAGACAGTGTGTATTTTAAAAGTAGACTGTGTTCAACAGCGATGCCGAGAAGGGGGTCTTGTCATCTGGGCAGCCCAGGAGGTCATTTCGCTGCTGCTAATGCAGTAGTTTAACTTCACCCCATTGTCTCTTAACAGATGGATGCCAACAATATTCAAGAAAGGACAGTATTTAGGTCCCTTTAATAACGGCACAGAAAAACAGCTGGTTTATAGCGACAGAAGCTATATGTTTCCCTGTCACTGCTATGATCTAAATTCAGCATTTACACAGGAGAGATGGATCACGTGAGATGTAACTACCACAGCTGCCACATTTTTCTCTGACCCTGCTCCTGTACCTGTGCAATATCAGAAATGCTTCCACTTCCTGAATTTTTGCATGTCAGGTCAGGTTGCAGCCAATCGCAGCTCCCACAGCAGCAAGAAATACGGTTTGAACCTGTACATTTTTAATCTAGCTGTTGCAGCAGCAGTGGTGGTGCAGGTACCACATCTAGAATGCATTGTTCTGAGGAAGGCCACATACACCCCAGCCCTTTATCAAAACAAGGCAGGGAAGAGAGGGAGGAAGCATTAGGGAAATGACCAATACTGCCACTACTAACGTGGCAGCAAAAATAATAACAGGTCAGTTGGTAGAGAATGACTATTAATCTCAGGGTCGTACATTCGAGCTGCACTCTACAATTCTATGAATAATTATAAATGGAGGAATAGGAACTACAAGGGGGGGGGGAGAAGGACAGTGGTGGTGGCAAGAAGAGGAAGGAGGAGGAGCAGCGTTGGAGAAGAGAAGACATCACTGCCTACCCCAGGAATCTTATGGTGGCCTTCCTTGAAAGTAGGAACCCAAGGCTGTGCATTCCCTCCAGCCCCTAACTAAACCGAAGGCAAAATAACAAAAGCTGAAGGGAAAGGAAGAGGAGCCAGTCTGATTAGAGTTGAAGTCATGGTTCCAGGAGAGACGCCACAAAGACTGAACCAGGTTGGAACAATCTTAGGGGAGCAGTGACGAGGGCCTTCTGGCGATTCCCTCACTGCGAGAAGCCAAGTTACAGGGAACCAGGCAGAGGGCCTTCTCAGTAGTGGCACCCGCCCTGTGGAACGCCCTCCCACCAGATGTCAAAGAGAAGAACAACTACCAGACTTTTAGAAGACATCTGAAGGCAGCCATGTTCAGGGAAGCTTTTAATGTTTAATAGGTTCTTGTATTTTAATATTCTGTTGGAAGCTGCCCAGAGTGGCTGGGGAAACCCAGCAGGGTATAAATAATAAATAATAATAATAATAATAATAATAATTATATAGCAAAAAACACATGAGAGAACCAAACACTGCTCTGTTTGAGGGGACAGATCTCCTAAATATTCCATTCCAAGAGATGAGGTTTGCCTAGCTGTTCTGAATTGTTTTTGTTACTGTGTTTTAATGCTGTAAGCCACCCTGGGACCTTGCAAGTTAAAGACGGGAAATAACAAGCTAAATAATAGAACGGATGGGTGGGGTCTTTTCTGGAGTACCGCAGAAAACCCAGGTATGCATACCATTAAAACTTGCACCACAAGCAGCAAGTGCAAAGACATGTAGCCTGCAAACAGAATTCCAGTATGTTGGAAAACACGAACCTTAAGTTATGGCAATGTGTCCTAATGCGGCTACAGCTGGTAGGACATGCAGCTTCTTCTTTCAGGGCTCTAGGATTACCAAATTAGGAAGTTTCTGGGATGACTTAATTAGGCTACAGATCAGACAATGAAAACACCTGCGTGTTCCAGAATCCTCGCACTAGTATGTATAAATTGTGAGAGTACCTAGCTGATAAATTAAAATCAAGGCCAGCAAATATCAGCTGTAGCTTTCTAGCCCTGTATGCCTAAACTTCTTCATTTTTCCTGGTCAACATGGAGATTTCTGGAATCTAGGAGTATACTTGAAAAAACAGCAAGGCTGATTGGATTGGTAACAGTGTGGCTTGACACCCCACTCTCATTTCTGCACTCCCAGGTTTATACATACTGAGTCCTTCCCCAGTGGGTCACAATGCATATCTGGTGGGTAGCGTTTGGCTTGGTGGTTATAAATTGGGTAAGCTTGCATTAGCAGAACTTCAGGTTATGATAAGTGACACTAGCACAGAATTTGGTAATGATCAGATTGAAGGACTGCATTCAGTTATGGGAACCAGATCTTGAGGAATAATCAATATTTCTGAGGAGCTCTGGGCATTTTCAGGGTGGCACCTCTGCTATGGAATTATTTTCCTATAAATGCTTGCCAGTTAGCTCCCTTACAGCTTTTACAAGGTTAGCAGGAAGGTCTTCATAAAGGGATGTTGGTTCTTTGCTGTATTATTTCTGCTTTCTAAATATAGTTTATTTTAACTGTAATTCAGGAGTTTTAATTGTATTTTGGGAGTTCTTAAATACTGAATTCATTTTCTGTTTTGTTTTGTTAGCTGCCCTGGGGATAGGATATGAATGTTAGCAACAATTTTAAAAATAAGCAGTAATATACAGACAGACAGAATAAAACTACAGATACAACACATAATTTGCTTGGAAAGATGGAAACTGAGGGGAAATGTGGTCTGTGTTAATTTGCAATAAGTGAAAGTCTAGTATAAACAGAATGGTATTCTTCCCCCCCCCCCCAGTGTACCAATTTATACAATTGTGCAATAAAGTGAGTTATCAAAATTTAAAAACAACTCACCTTTTGTGTCACCTTTCTAAATTATATTTTCAACAATTTTTAATCTCCTACAAAGCAGGAAGCTTATATAGGAAGTTACTGAGTCACACTGGTCCAATGAGCTGAGCACTGTCTATACCATAGATGGGGGACCGACTTCAGTCAAGGGCCAAATTCAACCTTGGCTAACCTTCTGGGGAATGCATTCCATTAGTGGGTAGAGCACAAAACAAAAAGGAAGACACGCACGTACCTCTACTCACACCTCACAATGGTCACAAAGAAACAGGCACCAAGCATGCAAGCACAAAGGCATGCGCACCCACACGCACCCAGCATTTTCAGCCCTGGGGTGGAGGTGGCAGGAGAGATCCTTCTGTCTGCTTTTTCTACTCTGCCTGGGCGGATATGTTACCTTTTGATCTTAAAGTTCAAGCAGAAAGGTTTATCTCCTATTCTAGCAGCTGCGGGGTGCTTAGTGCTGAGATCAGAGACCCCTCTGCCTGTTCTGCAATTCTAAAAGAGCAAGCAGAGGACTTATTCCCAATCCTAGTGCACTGGCTTCATCTCAGACCTCCATAAAATTGCATGGGATGATTGGCAGGTGGGAAGGGCTCACTGGGATTGGTCTGTCAGGCTGGGCTGAGGGAAGTGGCAAACTGAATTAGGACTGCAGGTGAAGAATTCCCAAGCATCGACTAAGAGTGCCTCTTAATGGTTCCAAGGATGGAACCTGGTGTCTTTGGCTGCAATTAGTCCTTCCCACGATGGTGGGAAATGGGTGTTAAAGTGGGAGGGGAGGGAAAAGAGGAATCTTTGCCTGCCCGAAACCTTCACAGGCTCCATCACTGGAAGTAACCCCACCAGGAGAAAAATGACTAAATAAAAAGGTGTGGGTGGAAGAAGAGTTTCTATCTTCCTCACTGCTGTAATTTCAATCTCTCCTCCCCACTTCCCTATATTGTAGAGATCTGGGACAATGCAAATCAGGTCATGTTACGTCACATGCCATTCGGCATCGAATACTTAATCCTCACCCCAGTTTTATTAAATTGGTCATTTAAACGCTTGTCCTTTCCCCCCACTCTTCTGTCGACTTCTACAACAAAATTGCCTAAAGCAGAAATCTCCATCGATAATCTATTTCTAAGAGAGAACTGAGGCAATGGATTCCAGTCACCATCTTTTGCTATGTTCTCTGTGGAAAGATCAGACCACAGACCGGTATTAGTGACTGATAAATCATTAAACCTTTTTTTTGCCAGAGTGGCTGCTGAATGAGTTTTTAAAAGACTATTATCATAAACCAGTCAGTGGCTGTATTCATGTCATTACGAGAGAGAGAGAGGGAGAGAGGGGGGGGGGAATACCACAGGGAGGCAATAAGATATGCTAATATGTTAGAAAGAAAGCTATAAAATATCCAGCCTCATGATGGATCACAGTTCCTTTTACAAACACTAGATGGCATCAGATTACAAGGTTGGTGCTACTTTAACAAATATTCTATCATTTATTATTACTTGCAAAGTGCCTGTCATGATGGCAAGATCTGTACGGTAGGATATTCTCTATGTTGGAAGGGCCCCTGGGATGTTTGTGTGTGCAATGCTCTGCAGCTAGCAAGTTCTGAAATATCTAGGGTTTCTCTGTGTGTGTCATTGTTTTCCACCTTCAGTGTGTCTGGGCAATACAGAAGCTTACAGGACTCTTTAGTGCTGTGGTTTGCAAACTGATAATACGGTGCCTCTAGTATATGGTAGACTAACTTCCAATTTGTAGACAACTGGCTGAATGAGGAACATGGCAAACCCTTGGTTCAAAATGCTCTGCAAACTGCTAGGCAGATCTATCTTCTATATAAGCTGTAAGTGCAGTTATTTTAAATAGAAGTGCTCATTGTGGGAGGAACAAGGAGGAACCTGCAAACGAAATAATGTGGAGTGCTTGTGTCCGGGGCTTCTATACTCCATTCCATTTCCCTTCCCTGTTGTTTTCTGTTGCCCCTCACCAAGACAATCGGTACCCTGTGCCCACTGACTCAGTCATTATTAGGTTATTTAGGTTCCTTTTGGGGATGGGGAGGAGGCTAGGATGGACGAACAATCTTGGACTGTTTCACTTATTTCTATGGGCAGCACTTGCTTCTCTTCCTAGCAGTGCAGGATTGACATACAAGCTAAACAAGCTATAGCTTAGGGCCCCACTCTCTTGGGGGTCCCCCAAAAATTTAAAGGGGGGAAAAACCTGGTTGTGCGTTTCCAAAATATAAGATAAAAAATAAATAAAATAAAACCCACATACAGTTAGAGCTTAATAATAGTATTTCACTATTAATATACTTCTTCTTAATCGTACAGTGGTACCTCGGGTTAAGTACTTAATTCGTTCCGGAGGTCCGTACTTAACCTGAAACTGTTCTTAACCTGAAGCACCACTTTAGCTAATGAGACCTCCTGCTGCTGCCGCACCGCTGGAGCACAATTCCTGTTCTCAACCTGAAGCAAAGTTCTTAACCTGAAGCACTATTTCTGGGTTAACGGAGTCTGTAACCTAAAGCGTATGTAACCTGAAGTGTATGTAACCCGAGGTACTACTGTATTTCAGTTCAACAATTACTTTGATAAAATACGTATTTTGTTATGTGCAAATGGCTTTAGATACCTATTAGGTCCATAAATAGCATATATTGAACACACAAAACAGCGACAATTTGTTGTTGACAAAGGACAGCTGGACATAGAAAGGGCCCCATTACCTTCAATAGCTTAGGGCCTCATCAAAGAAGAAGAAGAAGAAGAGTTTGGATTTGATATCCCGCCTTTCACTCCCCTTCAGGAGTCTCAAAGCGGCTAACATTCTCCTTTCCCTTCCTCCCCCACAACAAACACTCTGTGAGGTGAGTGGGGCTGAGAGACTTCAGAGAAGCATGACTGGCCCAAGGTCTAAATCCAGCCCTGCCCTAGGGACACTTAAAAACAGTTTCTCATTGTGAACCAGGAAATGACAACGTGATGGTCCCCTGTGACGTCCTTTTTATATCTATGGCTGAGTACGCATGCAACCTTTGAAGCACACAGGCTGTTTTCTTTCATACTGAACGTTTGCAAATGTACACACCTTTGTGCGGTAACATCATCTTTAGCGGCATGTTTCCAAACTAGCGCAACAATCCTATTCTCTATTCCCTTCCTCTTAATTAGCATTTCCACAGGCATTCCTCCCCAACCCCACTGTCTTTTGAAAAAGAGGGGCTGGAAACGGGTGCATTGATATCCAGAGGATATATATTGACATACACAGGTGACTAAGTTACAGTACTGCTTCCTGTTTTGCCTACTTCGTTCATACACAGGTTGAACATTGAGTGGCACCGCGCTGCAACAGCAGTAGGTCTGCCCAATAGGAAGGTGCTTGCTTTGTAAACATGTGCAAAACGGATTCTATCAGCTCCAACAGAAAGCGCTTGGGATGGGCAAATAGTGTGGGACAGAGATGGCATGGGGATGATCCCGTGTGCATAGCAACCCCAAAAGGTTTCTGCATCCAATACTGAATGCATATGATCACATGGCGTAGAAACACCCTTCATATCTCTTCTTCCATCCTCTTCAATGGGATGTTTTGAGGTTCTGCTTCCTTAGGTTACAGAGAGTCTGCTGATATCTGACCTTTGTACATGGCTGGTGTACGGGCCTGAGCACAAGCCCTCAAAGACTTGGCATTAGTATATAAATTATGAACTGATAAGAAAGTGCATCTGAGCATACACACACATGCACGCGCACACACACACCCACACACCCACACACACCCTAACCCAAAGCTTCTGACATTAAACCACAGTGGCATACTCTTTAACATTTCAGCCAGAGAGTCAGGGTGGCGTTACAGAACTGGGAGACTAGGGTTCAAATTCACACTCGGCCAGGAAGCTCACACGAGGCCATGAAGCTCACACTGTCTCTTAACCTAACCTACATCACAGCATTGTTCTGGGGATTAAATGAGAAGGGGGAGAACCATGTATGCCCTGTTGACCTCCTTGGAGAAAATATGAATATAATAAAATAATCATTTAAAAAAAATTCACAGATGAAAAACAGGTTACACTCCCCTTCCTCACACCAAATATCACTGCTCATCACAGCCATAGCCTGAATTTCATTCCATCTGCAACAATTTGCCCTGTAATAGTTTCCAAACCACATGTGCTAGTAATCTGATTGTAACAATTAGCCTTTAAAAAAAAAGGGTGTTTAACACTTTACTAATGCCAATTATTCCATCTAGATTTGTTAAGTCAACCAGCCATAACACATATCAAGCAAGGAACAGGTCGAAGGAAAATGTTTGGTACAAGTGAGGGGTGACTGACTGGGTATTTTTAGAAACAAACGAACAAAAAGTGATTTTAATGGATGGTACAGTTTGTGCCCTGGTGCCAATTTTTGTGACAATAACTCAAGAGGAAGCCAAAACTATGGTAAAAAATGGGGTGCAAGCATGCTAAAGCCATGTTTTGATCTGACTTCTTGATTCAAAATGGTGCCTTGTGTCCAAATGGCGATAAAGTCTGTCACCCCAACTTGGAAACCCTCGAGCCAAGTTTGGTGATGATATCTCTAGAGGTATAGAGATGAGACAAGTAGAGAGACAGACAAACCACTTTCCAAAATGTACAGTGGATACTGTACACGATATCAAAAACAATTCTACGTTTCTAGCATTAAAGAGCTAATGTTGATAACAATGTTTAAGAATTTAGCTTCAACTGCTTCAAGGCAAAAAGCCTGCAGTAATTAATCTGATCTATCAATAAGTGTCCTTTTAAGGGAAACAGCAAGCGTTCATTTGTGCCCTTATAAAATTGTAAAAATAAAAAGTTATTTTAAAAAGATATCTGGTTGAACTTGCAGCACTCCAATGCACATTGAGACTGTCCATTTTAAATTGGAAGTTAGAGATTACGATACTATTGCATACACCTAGATTTCCATAAAATTTTAAGGTTTAATCTGAATGTATCTGCAGGATCCATCCTTCCATTTAGACAGTCTCTCTTCAAAGCCTACACCAATTTATTCTAATTTCCAAAGCAGTGACTCTTCACTAATGATCTATACAATCATTTCTGGGAGTCTTAATTTTAAAAGACACTAGCTTGGGAAGAAGGGGAAATCAAATTAGAAGTGAGCAAACAGACACACACAGAGAGAGCAAGATTAATAGCGTGATAAAGCTCTCTCTTCTGAGCACACAATTATTTCAGGGATGTAATCTCTTACGTAAGACCAAAGTTGAAAGCAACATTTTATGAAGTTAATGTGCTTCTGTGGTTAAGATTAGAACACAAAGTGCCTGTTCTTTGGGCTATGTGTTTCGAATGAAGCAAATCTGTTACTCCACCTTTCTGGAAACGACTCAGAATTTTCTAAAATGAATGTTACAATCCATTTTAGAAAATTCTTAACTGCCCTGCCATGTCTGTAACCTGCTTCAATTTCTGGTAACACCATTTAAATTTATTCTGTGGCTTTATGCCCAAACACGTTTTGGTGATGGTAGCCAATCCCAGTATTATCACTTCCATTTTGCTAATTGTTAGTTCCAAATCAATGACTGTTCATGCTATAAAAACTCTCAAAAGCACATATGTATTCCTGAACATAACTATCTGTTGCTTGTTAAAATGTCCCAGGTTGGAAGAAGGCTCAGTAGGATTTACAGAGTTCAGAAGGTGGAGCTTTGGCACCCTGGATGGCTCCTTGTTCTGTCTAGCAAAACCAGAATAAATAATGAAATAGAACATACCAGGCGAAATAATGGAAATATACTGAATTTGCATAAATTGAAGGATTTAGCCATCAAGGTAGAGAATATGGACTACTTGAGTGCCAAACACCAAAGTATAGCAATCTGAAATCCAAGTAACAGAGCAACTGACATTCACCAGAGAATGCAAGTCAAAGAAAAAGCATTTACATCTGCCAATGAAAGGAACATAAACAGAAAGAAAAACAGGCCTGTATTCAGCAAATCATGCCAAATCAAAGGTACCACCACTGAGAAAGTCCTGTTCAACATCTTAAACACTTCCAAAGCTTTCAAATCACCATATGTCATATATGTGTGCACATTGCCCAAAGCCAGAAGCTTCTAGAACTTAAGACTCTAACCACAAATATTGTAGCAAGCCAAACCAAGATATTCCACCCAACAACTTCCATAGAATGTTGTGGCCCTCAGGCTGCCGTGGACTGTAAAAGGGAAAATGACTAGAGCAAGGAATTACCCTCAGCACTAAACAATGACTGCATTCCTCCATAATTCCTATGCATGAGGAGTCCATCTTGCCAGCACAACTCCGGCTGGAGGTCATGCTACCATCACCCTTGGAACCCAAAGACTGTAGCCTAGAAACAATACCAAAGCCACATTTCCCCCAACAGCACTGGAGCCAATGCTGATAAATCAGGAGGAAGAGGATTCTTGCAATGGAGGTGCAACTGGCTACTGAGACTGTGTGTGAGCCTCTGGTACTGAAGCAACATTTGAGCCTATTAAGCAGGCATGTATTTCTTCAGCCTGAGCTACACCCCTAACCAGAGTCTTATCTGACCAGAGTCTTATCCCTGATGGAATGCCCACTTGAGCTTGAACCATTTGGCTCTCTGGCCATCACCTGAACAGAACCCACCACTCACAGTAACATCCCCAAAATGAAGTTGTTTTCCATTTCCCCCATCCAGAAAGAGACCATTTGACAAAACTAGGGCAAGAGCTAGCAATCTGAACCACAGTAAGCTCCATCCCCATACACACACACACACACACACACACACACACACACACACTGCATACATCAAAAGGAAAAAGAAAAGCTCAAGTCATTGCCAATCAAAATTTTAGAGGAAGAATCATGGTCAATGAGGGTACATGTGACAGGAAGTACATGCAAATTAACCTAAGAGGAAATAAATCTTCATCAGAATCAACCCCAAATCATTGTCTTACTAGAGGTAGCCTACAATGGAGGTTGCAACTGTATGCATACTTTGTCAGGAGCAAGTCCATATCAAGACTGGGAATTCCTTCTGAGTAAACATGCAAGCCAGCCACAGCTTTAATACAGAAGTTGTTGCAACGCAATTAAATTTCAGTAAAATCAAAGTTAACGTACACATTAATTTAAAAGATACAAAAATCACCTTTAAACCAACGGATTATAAACTAAAAAAATATATGTCCAAGATCGTTGGAACTCTAATTTATTTAAAAAACAAACAAGAGCACAACAACTCTGTGTTGAACAATATTTGAACTGTAGTCTTAATATTCAAGTACAGTATAACAAATTTGTAAAATCTCAACTGCTTCCCTGTAGCAGAAATAGCCTCTAGGAAATGAGGCTGGGAAGATTTTGCAAGCTGGGGAAGAGCTGTTCTTTCTTTTTTCCTTCAGACTGCCAATGTGCCACAAATTACTTACATTGTTATGAGTGGGCAGGCTAGTAGGGATTTTTCTGTGCTAATAACTTTGGTAAGACTTTTATTTGCAGGGCTGCTCAGTTAATTCATATGGAAAAAGAGCTCTAATGTCTCTGTGTGACGTCGTTACTTTTGTTATTGTAGTCTTGGTTTCTGGTCAATACATTCATCTTGTTACAACTTTGCATACAAAAAAATTATAATTGCAGTTGCTAGCTGGCTACACCTGACCCTTTAAAGTATCTGCATTTTTTCTAGTTGTTAGCAACTGATCTGCTTACATGTTTTGCTATACCACAATAGCAAACCTCGAACTCACTTCAGCTTTTGATTTGTTTAAATGTTTAAAGTATGGACATTAAATAAAAAGGATGCCAACAGGATCAGGAGTTCCTGAGCAATCATATAAGACGGTCCCTTTGAAACTCCCAGTCTTCAGGGAATTCTTTCCCTGTTATCTTGTTTGTCAAGGGAATGTGGGTACATAAAAAAGCCCTAGCCCAGTCCAATAATACAGTTCTGCTATATTCACTTAACAACCATTGGGTTAATTCTACAATATTTGCTGTCTTCAGCTGGCATAGCTAATTCCCCTTTGAAAAGAAACTCTATACAGATCAGCCAAACTCCGTAAATAACAACAGATTACACAGCTCATTGGGAGTATTAATGTATGAGTAGATGATCTCAGTCCTGGAAACTCTGACCCTTTGCAGCAGTGGAGTCAATGTTCCTTGGGGCTTTTAAGATTATCGGCCTAAAGCTTTTTGTTAGTAGGAAACCCAATATTTAGGGGGCCATGACTGATAACAGAACTAGCTATTATAATAAGACCAACTCAAAGACCTGAACTCTGCTTAAAACTATGAATTACTGCTGGTATACTTAGAAATTAAACCTCTGGCTTAACCAATTAGTTCTCATCCCTAGCTGAAATGAAACTTAAGGCCATGTAGCTGCATTTGCTCTTGTTCATCTCTTGTTAATTTGCCCTTTACTTTCTTATCCATTTCTTGTTACCTGTTGGAGGATGGGATCAGCTTTTTTAAATAAAAATATTACTATTATCCTGTAAACTACTGTGAACACTGATATGGAATAAATAAATATATAATTCTTATGTGCGCATATCCAGTCTCAAAGTAACTGCACACCTAGGGGTTCACATACGTGGTTTCTAGGTCATCAGAAACGTTTCACTCAGTCAAGCATTAAATGGTAGACTCCAAGGTTCAAAAGCACCTAAAATTTATTTCACGGAGTTCTTCCTCCTCTGGCGGTCTGGCACTTGCTTCCCCATGGAATTTGAGGGAGGGCAAAGGCACTGGGTGCATGGAGCATTCTGACTGCCACGACCCCCTGATCCTGTTCCTGGAAGAACAGGTTATCCTGCTAATTATTATTATTTTTTAATTGGCGCGAACTACAGGCACGTGCTAGAGACGATGAGATAAGTAACTGCAAAAACAACCCAGCTACGAGGATTTAAAAGGTTTGGATTGAGAGGGGATTTCATTTGGTGAAAGAGATGATGAGGGGAGCCCACAGTTTGCTTATATTGAAGTTTTCTTCTACATTTATGATATGGCAACCCTCGCCGGAATGCAAGTTTTTTTTTATTTAAAAAAATCTGTACAAGTGAGGATGGAAGAAATTGGAATATAGATATGGAATTTAACAAAACTGGAACTGCATGTGTAAGAGAAAGGAACAGGGAAGCGGGGAGGGGACGCTACACTTTGAAAATATGGAGCAAAGTCCTCCCTAAGCTCTGTTATTCACAAACAAATGTGTTTGAGATAAGGACAATTGGCCATAAATCAGTGGCAGGGAGGAAAGGAGTCTGCCAGCTGTAGGAATAGAAGCTTTTGGATTAATTATCTGCAGTCTGGATTCAGACCGTTCTTCCTCGGCTGGAAAAATGGCGAAAACAGCTTGTTTGCTGGAAGCCAAATAATGGGACATAAATGATGCAGTGACTTTGGGAAACTGTGAGATAACAGTTTCTCCCAAGGCATGATGGGAACCATCAACAGTTTTAGGAATGAAAGATATAACACCATATTATATGGACGGGAAAACATCATGGGGGGAAACTGTCATGCACAGGAAAGAACAAGGATTAGAGTTAAAGAGTTCCTCACTTGAAACTTTATAAATTATCTAATACACCAACACAAATGAAATCACAAACTGTTATATATGGGATTATTAAATCTGAATGGAATGGAATGGAAATTATTAAGAATTTGGAACTCAGAAAAAATGTAGAAGAAAGAAGCCATCAAATCTAGCACGCAGGGAGGCCAGCTAGATTAAATTGTATAATTTGACATTTGAATAATTGGCATTAATAATTGTATTAATTGGATAAAATTGGTATTGTTATAATGAGGCTATATAATTGGTATTGTTATAATGAGATGAGCCCCTCAGGTCGGAAGGCGTCCAACATGCTACTGAGGAAGAGCGGAGGACAAGTACAAGTAGATTCAGAGCTGATGAAGCGGCTGGGCCAAAGCCGAAAGGACGCTCAGTTGCGGATATGCCTGGAAGCGAAAGGAAAGTCCAATGCTGTAAAGAAAAATACTGCAAGAATAAATATTGACATCCTGGGCATCAGTGAACTAAAATGGACAGGAATGGGCAAATTCAGTTCGGATGACCATCATATCTACTACTGTGGGCAAGAATCCCGTAAAAGAAATGGAGTGGCCCTCGTAGTCAACAAAAGAGTGGCGAAAGCTGTACTGAGATGCAATCTCAAAAATGATAGAATGATCTCAATACAAATCCAAGGCAGACCTTTTAACATCATAGTAATCCAAGTTTATGCACCAACCACTGGTGCTGAAGAAACTGAAATTGACCAATTCTATGAAGACTTACAACACCTTATAGAAATGACACCAAAGAAGGATATTCTTCTCATTATAGGGGATTGGAACGCTAAAGTAGGGAGTCAAGAGATAAAAGGAACAACTGGCAAGTTTGGCCTTAGAATTCAAAACGAAGCAGGGCGAAGGCTAATAGAGTTCTGCCAAGAGAACAAGCTGGTCATCACAAACACTCTTTTCCAACAACACAAGAGACAACTCTACACATGGACATCACCAGATGGGCAGCATCAAAATCAGATTGATTATCTTCTCTGCAGCCAAAGATGGAGAAGCTCTTTACAGTCAGCAAAAACAAGACCTGGAGCTGACTGTGGCTCAGATCATCAGCTTCTTATAGCAAAATTCAAGCTTAAACTGAAGAAAGTAGGAAAAACCACTGGGCCAGAAAGAAACAATCTAAGTCAAATCCCTTATGAATACACAATGGAAGTGAGGAACAGGTTTAAGGATTTAGATTTGGTGGACAGAGTGCCTGAAGAACTATGGATGGAGGTTCATAACATTATACAGGAGACAGCAATTAAAACCATCCCAATGAAAAGGAAATGCAAGAAAGCAAAGTGGCTGTCCAACGAGGCCTTACAAATAGTGGGGGAGAGAAGGCAAGCAAAATGCGAGGGAGATAGTAAAAGATACAGGAAATTGAATGCAGAATTCCAAAAAATAGCAAGAAGAGATAAGAAGGCCTTCTTAAACGAGCAATGCAAAGAAATAGAGGAAAACAATAGAATGGGAAAAACCAGAGATCTGTTCAAGAAAATTGGAGATATGAAAGGAACATTTCGTACAAAGATTACCATAATAAAATACAAAAGTGGAAAGGACCTAGCAGAAGACATCAAGAAGAGGTGGCAAGAATACACAGAGGAACTATACCAGAAAGAAATGGATGTCTCGTACACCCCAGGTAGTGTGGTTGCTGACCTTGAGCCAGACATCCTGGAGAGTGAAGTCAAATGGGCCTTAGAAAGCACTGCTAATAACAAGGCCAGTGGAAGTGATGATATTCCAGCTGAACTATTTAAAATTTTAAACGATGATGCTGTCAAGGTGCTACACTCAATATGCCAGCAAATTTGGAAAACTCAGCAGTGGCCAGAGGATTGGAGAAGATCAGTCTACATCACAATCCCAAAGAAGGGCAGTGCCAAAGAATGTTCCAACTACCGCACAATTGCACTCATTTCACACGCTAGCAAGGTTATGCTTAAAATTCTACAAGGCAGGCTTAAGCAGTATGTGGACCGAGAACTCCCAGAAGTGCAAGCTGGATTTAGAAGAGGCAGAGGAACCAGAGACCAAATTGCAAACATGTGCTGGATTATGGAGAAAGCTAGAGAGTTCCAGAAAGACATCTACTTCTGCTTCATTGACTATGCAAAAGCCTTTGACTGTGTCGACCACAGCAAACTATGGCAAGTTCTTAAAGAAATGGGAGTGCCTGATCACCTCATCTGTCTCCTGAGAAATCTCTATATGGGACAAGAAGCTACAGCTAGAACTGGATATGGAACAACTGATTGGTTCAAAATTGGGAAAGGAGTACGGCAAGGCTGTATATTGTCTCCCTGCTTATTTAAATTATATGCAGAATTCATCATGCGAAAGGCTGGGCTGGATGAATCCCAAGCCGGAATTAAGATCGCCGGAAGAAATATCAACAACCTCAGATATGCAGATGACACAACCTTGATGGCAGAAGGTGAGAAGGAATTAAAGAACCTTTTATTGAGGGTGAAAGAGGAGAGCGCAAAATATGGTCTGAAGCTCAACATCAAAAAAACGAAGATCATGGCCACTGGTCCCATCACCTCCTGGCGAATAGAGGGGGAAGAAATGGAGGCAGTGAGAGATTTTACTTTTTTGGGCTCCATGATAACTGCAGATGGAGACAGCAGTCACGAAATTAAAAGATGCCTGCTCCTTGGCAGAAAGGCGATGGCAAACCTAGACAGCATCTTAAAAAGCAGAGACATCACCTTGCCAACAAAGGTCCGTATAGTTAAAGCCATGGTTTTCCCAGTAGTGATATATGGAAGTGAGAGCTGGACCATCAAGAAGGCTGAGAATTGATGCTTTTGAATTATGGTGCTGGAGGAGACTCTTGAGAGTCCCATGGACTGCAAGAAGATCAAACCTATCCATTCTGAAGGAAATCAGCCCTGAGTGCTCACTGGAAGGACAGATCCTGAAGCTGAGGCTCCAATACTTTGGCCACCTCATGAGAAGAGAAGACTCCCTGGAAAAGACCCTGATGTTATGAAAGATGGAGGGCACAAGGAGAAGGGCACGACAGAGGTCAAGATGGCTGGACAGTGTTCTCGAAGCTACAAACATGAGCCTGACCAAACTGCGGGAGGCAGTGGAAGACAGGAGTGCCTGGCGTGCTCTGGTCCATGGGGCACGAAGAGTCGGACACGACTAAATGACTAAACAACAACAACAACAATAATGAGGCTGCTATTGGAATATTGGAAAATCAATAAAAACGTATTTTAAAAAAATTAGGGAGTTTGGCTGATCCACCCATGAATTTGCCCAATAGAACAATTTCAAACTTCACAATGGTGACTAGCCAGAGAGGCATTCCAATGGCTGGCCACCATGTCAAAGTCATTTCATCTTTGAGGATGTGAGGGGCTTCCACGCTGGGCCACAACCACCACCCACTTTCTGACCAGGTAAGCGGCCATTTCCCACACATGTGAAAGGGTCATCCTAAGAAAAAGGAACTGTGCCTTTGGCATGTACAGCTGGCATATTCTATAAAGAGCGAGTAAGCCAGAACTATAGATGCTCCTGAGAAACAATTAAGATTTTATCTAAAATAAGGGGAGGGCCTTTCCTCCATTAATTTGTGCCTCTTCCACACTAGAAAAATTCATCCCAATTCACCAAAGTAATATAAAAGCTATTAATGAGACAATGCTTATGCCACACCCACAATTAAGCAAACAGAATATTTGCTTGATGTATTCTGGTTTGCACAAATTGGATTTCTTTATTGCAGAGTCTGAAATCAGGTGAATCGTAACCTGATTCTGCCATCAGCTGTACTGGGGCAGAATCAACATACTGTACTCAGTAGAACCTGCGCTGCTACTGAAGTTAAATGCTTTTTTTCTGAAAAGAGGCTACAACTACATTGCCTGTTCAAGTTGATCACTGAAATATGCCTCTAGCTGGCTGGAGAGCGTGACTTAACTGGTGATCTTTCAGAGGCAATGGGAAGCAAATGAAGCAGTTATAATTCCTCCTGATTTCCCATTAAGTCAAGAAAGTTAATTATTCCACAGATGGCAGGATGGCAAATGGGATTGATGCAGCCAGCTTGCCTAGAAAGCAGAATTTTTCACAACATATGCAGTGAAATGAGACAGAAAGAAAAAGTTGGCAAAAAAAATACATTTCAGTTTCCGCATCAGCTCTGACGAGGAGGTCAGAAATAAGTCAGTGACCTGCGCGTACCCTGACACATGCCAACAGCTTCATGTAAAACATCTCACCCTGTGGGTTAAGAATATGCATTGTCACATGAAGAATAATACTAAAGCTACTGGAGATGGACAGGCAGTGTCCCACGATAATCTCTCTCTTTCTCAACCACTTTAATCAGAATGGATCATTTGAAGCAAGCTCTAGGGTTCTCAGCGATCACTTTACACTCTAGATGATAACGAAGAACATCATCGTTATCATTATCCATTTAATGTGTTTCGGGGGGCGGGTATACTTTTGAGACATTTTTCTCTTTGCTGCATGCAAAAAGGGAAATTCTGACGAGGTGGGCAATCTCCAGCTTTGGAAAAGTGCCTCTTTCAGGTGGAAGTTGGGGTAATTTATAACTCCTCCGTCCTTACAGATTGACCTGGAACATTCTCCAGCCACTGAACTATAGAGCATAGCCAACTTAAGAGAAGTGCACAGATTTGAGGCCCTGTCTACTTTTCCTGCATGCTCCTCCTATGAGTTTGGCCTTTGCCCAGACACTCAGTTGAGTAGTCAGACTGACCCTACAGTAAGACAGAATATCCCTTTCTTGTTGAGGAGGTTAGAGGGAAGCAGTTTTATCCCCTTGGGAGGGCCCTGTAGGCTGACAGCTGTCTCTGAGGCTGTTGATATTCTCTGAAGCTCGCATCCGAAAATGGAGCCTCTACAGATAAGAGAAGAGCTTTGTAGTGCTTCATAAAACTGTTCATCAAAGCTGCCGGAATGATGTCTCTGAGACATTTGGACAAAGAAGACCCAGGAACTTTCTGGCTCAAAGTAGACACAGAGTGAGCATCTGAGCACCTGAGTCTTATCTGATTATGACATCAAAGGCTACCTGGCATAAAACGTGCGCCACTCCTTCTCCTTGCCATTCATGGGATGAAGGCAAAATGTTGGCAGGACTGTCTCCTGTGGAAGACAGCATTATTTTGTAGCAGGAAGGATAGATCTGGCCCTAAGTACAACCTCAGCTCTGATTATGAGCTGATATAACAGCTAACAACAAAATCTTACTTGCTTGTCATGCCATCACACCTTTGCCACACACACCCCTGACTGTTCTGTTGTTTAAGTCTGCATAGAATTGCTTCTCTGGGTACTCCTGAACCCCGCACTTTGCAATGCCAGCTCTGTATTACACAGTGGCAGTTGAGTGCTCTTCCTCACTCGATGTCACACGAAGTTGCTTCAGAAAGGAAAAGCAGCTCTCCATGTGCCTGGAGGCTCCCGGGTGCCGCACACAGCTTTTGTGACGGCACTTATTATACATTGTGCTTAAATGACAATCTAGCCTAAACAATTATCTCCATCCTCTGATGTTTGTATTTTTAGTACGCGATTTCCCTTAATTAACCATGAAAAGAGGATGTTAATTACTCTTGCCATTTCGTCTTAAGCCAGTCAAATCAATTTCAAAATGGACATCAATTAATGCTGTTTAAAATACATTTCAGAATCAATCAGATGACATAGACGAAAGCATTTCAAAAGGAACACCATTCAAAAAGGCCGTCTTTGAAGCAGGTAGAAGAATAGCTTTGGTCTGCTGCACGGATCTTGTGTGTCATGTTAGCATTTGGCACTGCTTTTGTGGCAAAGAGATTAACATGTGCACAGTTGCTTTAATTTTCCACTTTACTAGTATTTTTTTCCTTTTTTTGCAATAAGACACAGACACCGCGTTGGGAAGGGAAGTCAGGGAAGGGAGGTGTCCTTCTGGCCAGGAGCATGTTCCCTCCAGAATTTCTGAGCATTTTTTATCCTCCGCAAGCCTGTTCCTTTCGTTATCTGCATTTTGCAGCAGGCTACGAGACATTAATGAGAGAATTCATGTTCATACCAATTACTTGAAATATTTAACATCCCTCTTAAGGTGCATTTAACACTTCAAAGAAATGACTCACTCTAAACATTCCACTAGGCTACAATGGGGAGGGGGCATCTTATCCTTGTTTGGCACCATTAGAGAAAAGTATTTTCTATTATAGCCAAGGTCCTGTTATCACATTAATTTTTAACCCCTGCTTTTAGCAAAAAGGTATTCTGGACAGTTTCCATCTTGTGGGTTTGTATCAATACTCCCAGTTGTTGATTGCCAATTAAATTTATCACAAACGTGTGTGGTTGCTCTCCATTGGTGCCTTTCCCTCAGCTAAAACCAATACTGTGGCCCCAGTTTGAACAAGCACAGCTGAAGCTGCAGGGACTGTTGAAAATGCTAATATTTTTAAAAAGTTTGCACTGAGCAGTAGCAATCAAAGAAGCCTAAGGCTGCAAACTCCCTTATCTGGGATTAAGGCCTGATGAACTCAATGGGGTTGATTCTGAGTACACATTTCCAGAATTGCACTGTAAGAAGATAGAACAACGATGGATTTGGATTCTAATGTTTAGAGCAATATTCTGTATTCATCAAGGACCAGTATTGGACCAATTTGCTGGCTTTCTTCTCTCATTACCTTTTGTAAAAAAGCAGTCCAAGTAAGCAACTTACACCTACTTTGACTTTCTTCACTAGTGCTCATTCAGATTTCATCTATTATTATACATGTGGGTTTGTTAGTGTTCGGAAAGTCCATTTATAAAATTGAACTAATTCAAGTACACCCAGTCCAAGGAGGAACGAGTTCAGTTTAAGTTCATCCAGTTTAACGTCTTAATTCATGAAAAGTTCATCTTTATGAGAAAAAAAGTATTCATAATGTTAAAAGCTACTTTGCTGGGGTATAGGCTCCAAAAAATAAATCAGGGAACATAAATAAGTAATAAGATGTCTGACAGACAGATAGTCAACAAGTGAAGATTCTTCATAATTGTGGTGTAGTGATTAAGAGCGGTAGCCTCGTAATCTGGTGAACCGGGTTCGGGTCTCCGCTCCTCCACTTGCAGCTGCTGGGTGACCTTGGGCTAGTCACACTTCTTTGAAGTCTCTCAGCCCCACTCACCTCACAGAGTGTTGTGGGGGAGGAAGGGAAAGGAGAATGTTAGCCGCTTTGAGACTCCTCACTGATAAAGCGGGATATCAAATCCAAACTCTTCTTCTTCCTAAAAAAGGTTTACCCTGTTTACTTTCTGCCAGTCACACAGCTGTTAAAGGCACAAGGCATCATCATTCACTTTGCTCCTATACTTCTTGCTGCAAACTGCTCATATTAGAAGAGATCAAATATTTTCAGTAAGGAAGAGACAGAAAATGCATCGCATTCCTTCCAAATTTCCATTCCCCGCCCCCCCCCATTTTAATTGTTTTCCATGGAATTCCACCCCAACCACCATCAAAACATAAGTCACGCCTGCCTCCATTGACTGAACAGTTTTTAAAAAGTGGATCTGTGCTTTCCAGAGCTTCCTAGCACACAAACATCTATTCAAGAGATCCACACACCCCCCAAAAAAACCAACCATCAAATCACAGGCTATCTCTGTGTCTATCTCTGTGTTATTTAATTTGTTGGTGGTTTTGTTGTCTTTCTGTGTAAAATATCATGGCGATCCATGCCATGTTTTTATGACGCTGGCTTATCTGTGATTTCTATTTTGCAGTCTACCAATGTAAGCTTCAATCCGATGGTGATTTTTAGGTGACCTTGAAGAATGCATATCGCTGAAATTCAAGATGGTCTATTTTAATTCTGCTGGATCTGACTCTTTTGCAGATGCACTGGGAAAGTGTGAGTGTGTGTGTGTGTGTGTGTGTGTGTCCTTTCTCTCCTACTGCCTGTTGTGTGGGGTGGGTATTGATTGGCTCAGCGAAGTGTGAAGAAAAGCAGTCAGAAGAAGAAGAAGAAGAGTTTGGATATCCCGCCTTTCACTCCCTTTAAGGAGTCTCAAAGCTGCTAACATTCTTCTTTCCCTTCCTCCCCCACAACAAACACTCTGTGAGGTGAGTGGGGCTGAGAGACTTCAGAGAAGTGTGACTGGCCCAAGGTCACCCAGCAGCTGCATGTGGAGGAGCGGAGACGCGAACCCGGTTCACCAGATTACGAGTCCACCGCTCTTAACCACTACACGACACTGGCTCTGCCCACAGTACTCTCTCAAAATTCCCAAATATTCCCATAGCCCATAAAGGGTTGGGTATCCCTTGGTATAAACTATCCCAGCCGTGTTTCCTCACCGCTTAAGTGCCCTGAGAAAAAGGCTTCTAAGTGGCATAGGATGCTATTTCACCCAACGCTGAATGCAAAACCCATATTCTGTTAGTCATAGCTAATATTTTATTACACAATGATTTTTCAGGAAAAGAAAGCTATTTTTATTTTTAAAAGTCTGATTTGCATCCCATTAAGAACAAACCCCACCCGCAGCAGCCATCTGTCTGTACGCGTCAGAGCTCTGTTTTCCTTGATCCAAGCTGTCTGAGGAAAAGTTCAATTCCTCTCATTTTTTCGGTTGCTTTAAAAATTTATTTTAGGAGCTCTCATTCTGAAAGAAGTGAGGCACTTTGTGGATGTTTTTCATCCTAGGAAAACATTTTTGATGGCTGTAAAATGGAAGCTGAAGATGCAAGGCTTGTATGCAGGTGCAAATATAAGGACTGCGGTTCAAATAACTGCGGTTCAGTGGGACTTGAGAAGAAACTCACGATAAATGATCACGTTCTAGTTACTCAGTCATCTGTAAAATTCTGCACCTTTTGTTGCTGTTGTTGGCATCCATCTGACTTGAGACACAATGGAGTGTCAAACTAAATACAACTAAAGTGACCTTCCTGAAGGTCTCGGGCTGCCCAGATGACAAGGAAAGCTGAGCAATATGTTTGACACCAGATGGCTGCAGGAGTTGCCGGAAGGAGGCATACAATGGGAAACTAGGGGCATATAACTGCATATTAAAATTCTCCTCACATCTTGGCAAGGCACTATAGGCAGCAGGCCTAAGAAGCACCTTGGTAAACTACCACTGGTAGCATGTTATGTGAACTGCTTACAGCCATGTCAGAGGATTTAAAACCATATACAGTGGCAGTGGTGTAGCGTGGGTTGTCAGCACCCGGGGCAAGGCAAGTAATTTGCGCCCCCTAACCCGTGGATTTGCGCCCCCTAACCCTAACCCCCAGATGTTGCGCCCGGCCCCCCCTGCACCCCTCACGCTACGCCACTGTACAGTGGTACCTCTGGTTACGAATGGGATCCATTCCGGAGGTCTGTTCGCAGCCTGAAAAGAATGCAACCCGCGTCCGTGCATGCGCGGGTCGTGATTCGCCGCTTCTGTGCATGCGCGTGTTGTCATTTTGCGTGTCTGCGCATGCACGAGCGTCGAAACCCGGAAGTAACCCTTTCCAGTACTTCTGGGACGCCACGGGACGCAACCTGAAGCAAACGTAACATGAGGTATGACTGTACTCCCAAGCTTAAGGCAGCAGAGAAAGCATTTTCAAGTGAAGGCACGCACCTTATGGAATCCCCTCCCCAAAGAAGCTCACCTTGTGCCTACGTTGCTACCTTTCTGGTAGCAGGGACAATTTAAAAAAAATAAATAAATCTGAACTTTAAAAGTTCTGAATGTCTGTCCTTTAATTCTGCTGGTTTTGGTCACTGATTGTTACTACACCATTTTCTCTTGATTTTATTGCATTCTATGTTGTGAACTGCCTTGGAAGGTTGAAGGATGTGCAAAGTAAACAAACAGATTATTATTACCACCATCTGAAGAAGCTTTTTGATTCTGCGGTCACTGTATGCTGCAAGAAGAGAACCTTATTTAAGGAAGCACTTAAGAAAGCCATGTAGTGACTTAGGCAAGTGAAATAAGACACATACTACTTGGAAGGAGTTTCCCTTTTTTCCCTACACTTTCTCCCAGGATTAATGGCCCCTTAACCTGAGGGAGAAGTTCTTTCTCAACTGTAATTCATACGAGCTGCCTCAGTTACTACAAAGAAATTGTCTTCATCAAATGATGACGAAGCAGATGTGGACAGGAAGGCTATTTAAACATTTACAGTGGGGCCATTCTAGCCATAGACAAAAAGGAGGTTTCTGTAGATTCCATCTGGTACGCAAGCTGAGACCCTCCCTGCCCGCGGACTGTCTGGCCAGAGTGGTGCATGCTCTAGTTATCTCCCGCTTGGACTACTGCAATGTGCTCTACGTGGGGCTACCTTTGAAGGTGACTCGGAAACTACAGCTAATCCAGAATGCGGCAGCTAGACTGGTGACTGGGGGCGGCCGCCGAGACCACATAACACCGGTCTTGAAAGACCTACATTGGCTCCCAGTACGTTTCCGAGCACAATTCAAAGTGCTGGTGCTGACCTTTAAAGCCCTAAATGGCCTCGGCCCAGTATACCTGAAGGAGCGTCTCCACCCCCATCGTTCTGCCCGGGCACTGAGGTCCAGCTCCGAGGGCCATCTGGCGGTTCCCTCATTGCAAGAAGCAAAGCTACAGGGAACCAGGCAGAGGGCCTTCTCGGTGGTGGCACCTGCCCTGTGGAACGCCCTCCCATCAGATGTTAAAGAGAAAAATAAGTACCAAACTTTTAGAGGACATCTAAAGGCAGCCCTGTTTTGGGGGAAGCTTTTAATGTTTAATAGGTTATTATATTTTAGTGTTTTGTTGGAAGCTGACCAGAGTGGCTGGGGGGACCCAGCCAGGTGGACGGGATATAAATAATAAATTACTATTACTATTACTATTACTATTACTATTACTATTATTATTATTATTATTATTATTATTATTAAATTGTGCATGAGAAGCAGACAACTACCTCCCTTCATGGTCAGACTGGTGTCCCACTAATGGCTGCCATGTGGCTGGCAGACATTGTTTACACTTACACAATGGGAACGAAGTGGTATCTTAAGTACAACTTGGGGCTGAAATGCTTCATTTTCAGGCCTGTTGTGCTGGCTGAGGGGTGGTTTGCTTTTTCCCCTTTTCTTTTAATGGGGAGGATGGCCTAGGAAAAGGCATCTGCTGAATAAGAGGAAGGAGCAGGAAGAGCAGAATATCCTAGTTAAACACAGCAGGTCCCCAACTGCAATTAATTTATCTTGCATGTTATTTTCTAAATTCCTGTGGTTACCAGTCTAAACCCAAGGCTCTAAGGAGGTATGGCAGTTGCTAAGGAAGGCACACGACCTTTCCAGGTTCTGCTGTTGTTATTAGCACCAAGAAGAGAAATTCTTTTTTTAAAAAAGTTATTAGCTGCCTTTCCATATATATATATATATATATATATATATATATATATATATATATACACACACACACACACACACACACACACACACACCATTAGGTCCAGTCGTGTGTGTGTGTGTGTGTGTGTGTGTGTGTGTATATATGTAACATACAATTTAAAATTTAAATTTACAATTTAAAATAAACCAGTACAAATTATAATGATGATGGCATTATAGGTCAGGACATTAATAGGCAAGATGTCAAATTGTTTTTATATGCAACAACTGCGGCAAGAGTATTGTTAGCCCAGAAATGGAAACGAGAAGAAATTCTGACGAAATAATAATGGCAGACAAAATTAATGGAGTATGCAGAATTGGACAAAATGACAGGAAGGATTCGAAACCAGAGATTTACAGAAGATTGGAAGAAGTATATGAATTATTTGAAGGGCAACTGTAATCAACAAATTACGCTAGTAGTTTTGTAAGGAGAAATATACGAAGTGTTACAAAGTAGAAAAAGATAGAGATATTGGTTATGAGTTTGAAAGGTAATAGGGAAGATAAGAAATGCATACTGAGAGATTAGATTGGAAAATTTTCAGACAGGATTGATGGAAGTCAAAAATTTGAATAAGATGTAAAAGTATGCTTAATTACTGTTGAAAATGATATGTTAAAAAAACTAATAAAAATTATATATATGGGGGGGATTATAATGATGATGCAACTTACTGAGCAGGAGTCATATAACCCAGCAGAGCAGAAGAGCAAACATTTCAGCCCAATACCCAAAAAGTAAGCCTAAAAATAAAACTTTGAGAGGAACTGAGGTCTGTTGGGAAGCAGTGGCGTAGCGTGGGGGGTGCAGGAGGGGCCGGCCGTACCGGGCACAACATCTGGGGGTTAGGGGGCGCAAATCCACGGGTTAGGGGGCGAAAATTACTTGCCTTGCCCCGGGTGCTGACAACCCACGCTACGCCACTGTTGGGAAGCACTCAGGCAGCAGCATCTAGGAATAGAACTGGCACATACTCCTTTTCTGGACCAAAACAAAAGATTTTAGCTGGAGAATCTTCTCGTGATTCAAAATCTGTATGCACATCTGCCATACATTGCTTTAGCAAATTGCTTGGCATATATTTGGGCCCTGAGTGATGCATTGCAAGCCTTTTTGCCGAGTGCGGCAGATTTTGCAATCGTATAGTTGTGTGAATAATTCTTCCACATTATGTTTTGCTGAAGGTTGCACTGAACCATGGTTTTGGACTTAAAGCTTCTGCTCTTCATGCTTCAAATGGGACGTAAATGAAGTGAGGAGTAAATTTCAAAATTATAAATGTGTCTTCTTGGTATGACAACATAATATTCCAGAATCAGAAGAGATTAAAGGAAACAGTTTGCCATTTTAGAGTCAAAACATCACAATACAACTATCAAAACAATTCAGGACATTTTTGGCTGTGGCATAAAAGCTCTATGACTCTGACAACTCTTAGATTAATGATCCAGTGGATTCCATGAAAACAAGCTGGATTACGAAAAAGCTGCCTGAGTTTTGCGAATATTCTGAATTGACAGAACCACAGAATTATTTTGACAGTATTCATCAACCTCTGTTGATTCAGCAGAAAAAAGAATTATCCTGTCTGCCTTCACCTACTAACTGCCTCCCAATCTGAGTAGTGCTTGGACTACTGCAATGCGCTCTATGTGGGGCTGCCTTTGAAGGTGACCCGGAAACTGCAATTAATCCAGAGTGCGGCAGCTAGACTGGTGAATGGGACTGGCCGCCGGGACCACATAACACCGGTCCTGAGAGATCTGCATTGGCTCCCAGTATGTTTCCGAGCACAATTCAAAGTGTTGGTGCTGACCTTTAAAGCCCTAAATGGCCTCGGTTCTGTATACCTGAAGGAGCCTCTCCACCCTCATCATTCAGCCCGGACCCTGAGGTCCAGCGCTGAGGGCCTTCTGGCGATTCCCTCATTGCGAGAAGTGAGGTTACAGGGAAGCAGGCAGAGGGCCTTCTCGGTAGTGGCGCCCACCCTGTGGAACGCCCTCCCTTCAGATGTGAAGGAAATAAGCAGCTATCCTATCTTTAAAAAACATCTGAAGGTTCAGGGAAGTTTTTAATATTTAATACTATACTGTTTTTAACATTTGATTGGGAGCCGCCCAGAGTGGCTGGGGAAACTCAGCCAGATGGGCGGGGTATAAATTATTATTATTATTATTATTATTATTATTATTATTATTACAACAACAACATAGGGGTTTCCTTCAAAAAATATAAATCAGTGCTGTAGATCTACAGTGCTATGCTAATTTCATCAGTTTGGGGGCCAGGACCCGAATGGCTGTTGCACAAAATACCCATCTGTTACCATAGTTACACAGTGCTCAGACAGTCTGTGTGAAAATTAGGGACATCTCCATGGCAAAGTTTGAGAAACTCTGATCTAAGCTTTTTCCTCAAAAACCACCTCTCCCCATATGAACTGATCTGGACCCAGCAATCATAATCTGAAGCCCTTTTCTCTGTGTGTCCTCCTGGAAGTTCACAACACAGGAATGGGCCTTTCCTGCAGTGGCCCCCTGTTTGCGCAGTGGTCTCCCTGAGAAGGCTCACCTGCTTGGCACCTTCATTATACACCTTTAGGTGCCAGGTGGGGGGAAATGCTTCTCTTCAACCATGCGTTTGGCGGATTAACATTCTATGGCTTTTTAAATATGTTTGCGGGATGGAAGCTATTGGGTTTTTAAACGTATTTCGTACAGTGGAACCTCTACCTGCGACCATAATCCGTTCCAGAGGTCTGTCTGGAGGTCAAAACGGGTCGCTGGGAGAGCTGCCGTTGTGCGTAAGCGCGGGCAGCGATTGCTCACTTCTGCGCATGCGCAAACAACGGCAAACCCACCAGTTACGTCCGTGTCTGCCGCAGACGTTGGGTGAAATGGACAAAAGCGGAGGCGGACTTAATAGGAGGTTTGACTGTATTATCATTTTGTGAATTGCCCTGGGATCTTTGGATGAAGGACGGTATACAAATTTAATCAACAACAACAACAACAACTCGCCCCAATGCTGTCACCCCATTGCAAACACAGTGGCCTGTGCTTTCCTGTGTGCTTTGTGTGGACAAGAGGAATTGAGAAGATTTTGTTTTGTCTAACCATTTCCCCAGGCTCTCTTGTCTTAAAATTCTTAGTAAACAGCCTGCCACTAGAGTTTTCCCAAAAGGAGTTGCCTTGCAACACAAAGCCTTAGAGTTCCCATCTTCTGGGAGTATTTTGACATAGACACGACTTCAAAGGATGCCTCCTTCCACCTTCGCTGTGTCTCAGATGAATCCAGTATATGTGTGCATACGCACAGAGAAAAAAATTCTACACTAGTCTCTTGATAAAGACAGAACTACAGGATCTAATGAGTCGGAAAAAATCTAAAATCCATACCTTTACTAGCCTAAAAAAAAAAAAAGTAAATCCATACATTTACTAGCCTACAAAATAGGAAGCAGTATACAAGCTTCTGGATCCCCCAAACTCTTCATCAGATAAGTTGGTAAAAAATGCAGTGGGGTGAGGGGAGGAGAGAGAAACGCAGTCGTTCAGATGATGAGTGTATATTATGAAAGTCCCTAACCTACATGGGAATATATCTGCAGGCTTAGTAGATCAGAACTGATGATGCTAAGAAGAAGAAGAAGAGTTTGGATTTGATATCCCGCCTTATCACTACCCTAAGGAGTCTCAAACCGGCTAACAATTTCCTTTCCCTTCCTCCCCCACAACAAACACTCTGTGAGGTGAGTGAGGCTGAGAGACTTCAGAGAAGTGTGACTGGCCCAAGGTCACCCAGCAGTTGCATGTGGAGGAGCGGGGACGCGAACCCGGTTCACCAGATTATGTGTCTACCACTCTTAACCACTATACCACACTGGCTCTCCTGAAAAGGTGACGAACCTGAAAACCTGAAAAGGTGGCGAAGAAAAATACTACATCTGAAGTTAGAAGTGTTTTGTAGTCAAAGTATGCTGCCTGCTTCCCCCCACATTCAGGCACCCTTCTGTCCTGCACACACTGAACTGAGCTGATAGAGTTGTTTTCCTTTGGTGCTACCCGACACAACTGCAATATGGTTGAAATAGGTAAAGGGACCCCTGACCATTAGGTCCAGTCGTGACCGACTCTGGGGTTGCGGCACTCATCTCGCTTTATTGGCCGAGGGAGCCGGCATGCAGCTTCTGGGTCATGTGGCAGCATGACTAAGCCGCTTCTGGCGAACCAGAGCAGCTGTTTACCTTCCCGCTGGAGCGGTACCTATTTATCTACTTGCACTTTGACGTGCTTTCGAACTGCTAGGTTGGCAGGAGCAGGGACTGAGCAACAGGAGCTCACCCCGTCGCCTGGATTTGAACCGCCGACCTTCCGATTGGCAAGCCCTAGGCTCTGTGGTTTAGACCACAGCGCCACCCACGTCCCGTGGTTGAAATACTGCAACCCTGGGGCTTTCACATGGGGCTTTCCTACTTGACTGACATCCCGCTTGGAGGGAGATTATAGAGCAGAGGTGGGAAAGACCCACAAAATTGTTCAATTCACCCATATGTGCATGATGGACATGCACTCGCTATCACTCTTCATTGCACGGGATTGTATGCCTCTGGTCTTGTGTGCAAAGGGCCACACATTGTGTAAGTCAGGGGATCAGTCCTGATGACAGGATTGTATCCAAATGATCTTCCCGCCAAATGCAACAGGACTGTTTTGTGTCTTTAAAAAAAACAACACAGGCTATCACTACAGGTAAGAAGAAAGAGCAGGTGATAGGTAAGTTTGTTGAAATGGTTGTAAGAAGCTCAAGCTCTGAGGGTTAAGCAGGTGTTGGTGGCTATAATAAATAAATAATAACAATTGTACAGTGGTGCCTCGCAAGACGAAATTAATCTGTTCCTCGAGTCTCTTCGTCTAGCGGTTTTTTCGTCTTGTGAAGCAACCCTATTAGCGGTTTAGCGCTATTAGCGGTTTAGCGGCTATTAAAGGCTTAGCGGCTATTAAAGGATTAGCGGATTAGCGGCTAAAAGGCTATTAGCGGCTTAGAAAAAGGGGGGGAAAGCGGAAAAAAATCGGAACACTTGCAAGACGTTTTCGTCTCGCAAAGCAAGCCCATAGGGAAAATCGTCTTGCGAAGCAGCTCAAAAACGGAAAACCCTTTCGTCTAGCGGGTTTTCCGTCTTGCGAGGCATTCGTCTTGCGGGGCACCACTGTAATGTATAAAATATACAGGAAGAGTTCTGTTTCATGATTCCATATTATATACTCTCCCCCAACACACACATTGTCCCCATATTGGCTTTCTGCGAGAATTCAGCTTCCTCTGCATTTCAGTTGATTTTAAATTAAATCACCAAAGGTTTCGCACACGTGTTTTTTCTTGTGGAGACAATGTGGTATGAGTTGATAGTCTCAGTGATAAATTACCTAATACAGGCATGTTTTTTTTGGGAAAGCTCTTCCTTGCTGAAGGTAAAAGTGATCTAATTAGAATATTTCCAGATTTCTGCAAGTCTTACCAACCAACCAATTTTTATTATGTGTATATAGTACATAGATCAATCCTACAAAGTGTAAAGAATAATCAGAACATCACACATAATTCAGGTAATTTGCCATTGACTCCGAGTGAATACACCCCCACCCACCTCCACATATAATGGGGCTGCCAAAAAATAGACCATTTTCTGGTACCTGCTAATAGAAAATCGACATAAAAATATTGCTCTTCCCTTAAAAAAAAAGTTTTGTGTTTTTAAACATAAAATTGTAGTTCAGTATGGTATATTGTTGTTCGCTTAGTCTCCTCACAGGCACATTTCATAGGCTTCCTCTACCTTTTTAGCCCTTGGTAAATGCTTGCAAACTTTGGAGATTTGGAGACAGAAAGGAATACCAGATTATTCTATTAGACATCTGGCACAAGGCAGGCACTTCACTTAAAAATAATACATAGAATTTATCTAGAATGCAAATTATTTCAATAATCCTTACAACAACCCTGTAAAGACTAGTCATCATTATCCTTATCTTGCAGATGTGAGCAATGAGACTGGGAGGTCGTGATTTCACTAAAGCAACCCAGTACGAGTTGAGGCAAAAATTGATGTTTCCTGGCTTAAAGGTTCACTAACCACTGAACCTAGCAGTTCGAAAGCATGTCAAAGTGCAAGTAGATAAATAGGTACCACTCCAGTGGGAAGGTAAACGGCGTTTCCGTGCGCTGCTCTGGTTCGCCAGAAGCGGCTTAGTCATGCTGGCCACATGACCTGGAAGCCGTACGCTGGCTCCCTCGGCCAATGGAGCGAGATGAGCGCCGCAACCCCAGAGTCGGCCACGACTGGTCCTAATGGTCAGGGGTCCCTTTACCTTTACTTTAACCACTGAACTACACCAGCTGAAATCCTCTGTACACTTGTGGGGTGGGGGAAATTAAGCAGTGCACAGAAAGTTCTTAAAGCTGCCCCATGCTTGGGAATATATATCCCTACCATGTGAATGTGTTACAGAGATAACGGCAATGTTGAATGCCATTGCCAACAGTTTTATTCTTTACACATCTCATGCTTCTGCTATTCACCACCCAACCACCACCCGCTCAGTGAAGAAGGCAAGTCTCTGTGTTTGACTTACTACCCATTTGCCATACTCAGTTTCTCAGTCCCCTGAGAAACTACTTGTAAGCTTCATTGCTTGGCACCCCCCCCCCAGCTTCTCTGGATCCTGCACCATAGCAACAAGTAAAATTATCACTAGGGAAAGGTTTCTAGATAAGCACAAGCTTGTGTCCTTGGGAAAATTACCTTTCCTCCCAAAGAAGAGGGCATTAATGTGGATTTGCGGACTAACAAAATAATGCACTTCGTGTATTATTTGTATTATTATTTGTGGGCGATTTTTGAAAGTTGAATGCTGATAAGCAAGAGTGCAGAAGTTCTTAGTCACACAGTATCGATAAAGCGTCAGCTTCAGGGTTAGCAATGGTTGAAAGCACTGAAAATAATTGGAGCACTTCATATACTGGGAAAATAGCTTTATTATCTGAGATAAGACGGGAAGCCAATGTCTAGAAAGGATTTTCTCCTTCGTAAGAGAATGCAATGAAATTAGCCACTGATTCTGCCACTGGAAAAAATGTTTTGTGGAGAAATACCAAATAGGAAGCAATTTTAACTCTGTAAATTGCCAGGCTGCTCAAATGCAAGCTTCCCCCCTCCCCCCCCCGCTTCAAGTGTAGTTATTCACACTACGACATCATTCCACCACTGTTACACTTCTACTTTTTTATGTTTTAAGGGCTGTGACTGCTGTGTTAAATTTTCACTTCCCACCTCATCCACAAGAAGGCCTGTATGAACGAGAAGTACGTAACAAAGAAGTGTCGTTAATTTGGCACATTGCACCATAAGTGCTGTAGTGCATCAAATGTGGGAAATACCCCCCCCATTGGAACATCTGTGGTATGAAAAGTTATTTTTCTGCAAGAACCTATGGACCATGCGCAAACTGCTTCAGTTGCTGACGTGACAGTCTGGAAAGTTCTGAAGTCACAAATCAACTAGAACATGGGTAGGCAAACTAAGGCCCAGGGGCTGGATCCGGCCCAATTGCCTTCTAAATCAGGCCTGCAGACAGTCCAGGAATCAGCATGTTTTTACATGAGTAGAATGTGTCCTTTTATTTATAATGCATCTCTGGGTTACTTGTGGGGCATAGGAATTCGTTCGTATATTTTTTTCCAAAATATAGTCCGGCCCCCCACACAAGGTCTGAGGGACAGTGGACTGGCCCCCTGCTGAAAAAGTTTGCTGACCCCTGAACTAGAAGATGGGAGTATGCATGACTATCCTGATATTGTCAAGAGCACAAGTCACCCTGAATGTGGAATAAACGTCCCATCTGGAGGGGCCCTAATTCACTTAAAATCTCCCACAAGTTTAGGTCTGTGGTATGTTGGGAAACGCCTAGTCAATTCAAAAAGGGTTAACATTGGAATGCATTCATGATCACGTACTCTACATCACCCAGCCCCAACACATGGTGATACAAAAGAATTTGGGCAAGAAAACCAATTTAAAATCAATTATTTGGGGGGGGTCACAGGGGGGGGGGCGGAATCTGTACCCTTTGACATTGGCGTTGGAAGTAATAATGTGATGTTACCTACCCATGTGTATGCTATTTGTATGACTTGGAGCTGGATCAGGGGGTATAACTGTTTGCTTTTTTGGCAGTCAGCTTGCAAATGCAGTAAACACATTGATGGAATCTTAGAGGCTGTATTCCGCTCCACACTGGCGCATCTATGGTTTATCACGCAATCTAACACCCATTTATCAGCTACTTGCCCACCTCAGTCTTGCTGATGCTTATGTTACTTGTTAGATTCCTCGAAAATTACTTTCCTCTCCTTCTGTAAAAGAGAGAACTGCCAGTTCTGGGAATCTAGGCAAAACATTCCAACAATTCGATCCCTTAAAAGTATTCTGCTCAAGGGACAACGCTGCTGGAAATTTTTGAGTGGGCTCTCTGTAGTGGCAACTCTGTCATACAACTATACATACAGAATTAATTTTCATTATCATTTCAGATCTTTTTAAAAAATAATTTGAACAGCTCAGAAGATTAGTACGGCAGCTTTTCTAGATGCCTAAGCATGCTGGTTTAAAACGATTTGCTCACTGCAGCTGCCATGTAACATTTTTCTGACTGCATTTGAAAAGATGTCATATATGACATACAAAAAAACATTTTTGTTTCCTTTCCAAACACAGGACAGGAATAGTAATCAAGGACAGCCTCTTCTGCATCATCATGTCACCCTTTCCCATTTAATGAGGAAATAGATGGTATTATGGTTTGAATCTCACCTATACTGTACTGTGAATTAATTAGATGCCCTTGGGCAAGTTGCTATCTTCCAAGCCCACCCACCTCCACTCCTTTTGCAACAGGAGGATAATATTTCCATTCTATCATAGGAAAGGATTCCTAATGCATGCAAAGTATTCTGAACACTCAGAAAAGGACACCAATGCTAAGAAAAATTATAAGCAGTCATTTTCCATGTGCCATCTGAAAACTCAGCCTTTTTTTTTTAAAGAAACAATAATCCTGCAGCTGGTGGCAGGTGATTAAGTTAAGTTCAGACAGGGAAGACATATGGTTATGACGCAGTTTAAAGGAGAATGGCAAAAGGTTATACAGTGCTGGGATGTATTCGCAGGCTTTGAGAGCCAATGTGGTGTGGTGTTTAGGGTGGCAAGGCTAGTAGACCCAGGTCCAACCCTCCACTTAGCACTAAAACGCATTGGATGACCCTGGGTCTTTGCCTAAACTATGTCACAGGGTAGTTGTGAGCAAAGGTATGACATGCTGTACATTTAACTGCGGCTGCTATTGCTAAGCAAATGGTGTGCGTTCTTTTCGAGATTTTGTTTCTTGTTCATCCGTTATAATATTAAAATAAAGTATTTAAAAATATTTTGTGTCTGAACACAGATAGATATGGTCTCATTGGCACAGGCCAATTCCATACTGAGAAAGTTCCACAACAATTCAGAGCACAACCACAATTCTCCTATCATTTTTTAAAAAAATACTGATACACAAGTTGCAACAAAACCACTGCTTCCCTGTCATTATCTCTGTTAAGGAAAAAAATTCTGGGGTGAGAGACTATTCAATAGCCCAGCTCGTTGGGGTGCAAGTCCCCCGCGGGTCTATGCGGTCAGTAAAAGAAGGAAGTTCCAGCCAAGTAAAAAAGGTAAAGGACCCTTGACAGTTAAGTCCAGTCGCGAACGACTCTGGGGTTGCGGCGCTCATCTCGTTTTACTGACCGAGGGAGCCGGCATTTGTCCGCAGACAGTTTTTCCAGGTCATGTAGCCAGCATGACTAAGTCGCTTCTGGCAAAACCAGAGCAGCGCACAGAAACGCTGTTTACCTTCCTGCTGGAGCGGTACCTATTTATCTACTTGCACTTTGGGGCATGCTTTTGAACTGCTAGGTTGGCAGGAGCAGGGACCGAGCAACGGGAGCTCACCCCATTGCGGGGATTCGAACCGCCGAACTTCTGATCAGCAAGCCCTAGGCTCAGTGATTTAGACCACAGTGCCACTTGGAGTGGTCAGTAGACCATGATCTTTACTCCTCACAGGAGTAAGAAGCCCGAGCATGGGGTGACACCCTCTTTTAAAACTTCCCTCTTTTCCCCAGAATACACTTTGAGAGGCATCATTGATACATCATCACCATATCACTAAAAGGTAAAGGTAAAGGGGCCCCTGACCATTAGGTCCAGTCGTGACCGACTCTGGGGTTGCGGCACTCATCTTGCTTTATTGGCCGAGGGAGCCGGCGTACAGCTTCCGGGTCATGTGGCCTGAATGACTAAGCCGCTTCTGGCGAACCAGAGCAGTACTTGGAAACGCCGTTTACCTTCCCGCCAGAGCAATACCTATTTATCTACTTGCACTTTGACGTGCTTTCAAACTGCTAGGTTGGCAGGAGCAGGGACCGAGCAACGGGAGCTCACCCTGCCGCGGGGATTCGAACTGCCGACCTTCTGATCGGCAAGTACTAGGCTCTGTGGTTTAACCCACAGTGCCACCCGCATGTCACAAATGGGGAGGGGTATACAAGGGTTACACAAGTCCAACATTAGGTCACTTTATCAGACACCTTTCCCAACACTTCTTAAGTACCCATCACCGAAAGAACAATAAAACTCTACATATCCTTGCCCTCAGGACTTGTCTGGAGATGGGGTTTCAGAACACCTGACTTGCTAAACTGCTTCTGCAGATGTCTATGGTTGCCCTTGGTCACTCCCTTGGTGGGGTGTAGTCTATGTGTTCTCACGCTTGGGGAATTATGGCGGAATGCCCTGTTCCTGCTAGCTAGAGTGACTTCCTGCTTCTTGGTTCATGGAGGGAGGTGGAGGCCAAATTCACCTTTCCTTAAGGGCTAAAATGGCGTTGGAATGAGGAGAGCTGGTTAAAGTATGGATTTTCTACTAATTTCTAAAGCTAGGTATCTTCCCTGAGCTGTCAAGTCGAAAGGATACATTCAGGCATAATATTTGTAACATTGTAATAACTTTAAAGATGGGGGGCATGCCATTTTCATAACATCCCTATGAACATTTTTTTTTTGTGATACAAGGGGCAAGCAAAGCAACATTTTACAGTAAAAAAAAACACACAATATTTTGGGTTGGAAGAAGGGTAAATTAGAATCCACCGATTGAAATCAGCGTGGAATGTTAGTAATGACTAACTTGTCAAGATATTCAGGTCAGTAGGATCTAGGTTCACCTAACTTACTCTGAATCCAAATCATTGCGTTATTTTATATCATTTTTACCCTGCCCTTCTAAAAATATGCACGATCTATATCCAGTCCTGGATCAATCGCTCCATTAAAATCTGTCACTAATTCCATTAAATCAGAATATTGATTTAAAAATTCAGGTTATTTGGAACATTCACCAGAGGCAGAAAACACATTCACCGATTCTTTTATAAGTCTCCCTTATAAGTAAATTGTTGCTATTTTGGACTTTCCAAGCATTGTAATCCAACTAGGTTTTAATCAGAGTTGGCCCATTGAAATTAATGAACATAAGTTAGTTGTGCTGGTTAATTTCAATGGGTCTCCTCTCAGTAGAACTATAATTGGAGACAACCCTCAGTTGCAGTCTTCCTGGGTTTTGTTGAAAGGGATCTCACACTATTTTGATAACACAGAAAACAAAACATAGTTTCAGTGGGATGTAAATAGGGTTTTTCAAGACGCCGTGGGAGAATGCTGTTAACTAAACATGATTTGCCAGAGCTATTTGTTCTGAACGGAAAGATGAAGCTGAAACAGGGAGAAATGTATAGAAGAAAACAATAAAGCTAGTATAGAATGAAAGTACCATTTAAATAAGATTTCTTGGGCATTCTTGCTTAATGTTTATATTACTTACTTCAAAATGAAATGAAATATGTTACATTATTAATAGTGTGCTTTCTCTCCTCTTCTGACAAAACCATTTACCAATATTAAATCTATGATTAACAACAATAATTGTCAATGTTGTTGTTGCTGTTACTATTATTATTACTTCTATACAGCCCTCCATCTGAGGCTCACAGGGCAGTTTACAATAGGAAAGCACAAAAATGCGTACCATTGCAACAAACAAAAACAGTATTAAAGGATCTGTTTAGGGAAGTTTAGGGAAGTTTTTAATGTTTGATGTTTTATTCTGTTTTTAATCTGTTGGGAGCCGCCCAGAGCGGCTGGGGAAACCCAGTCGGATGGATGGGGTATGTATGTATGTATGTATGTATGTATGAATGAATGAATAAATAAATATTATTATTATTATTATTATTATTATTATTATTATTATTATTATTCACCCAGTAAGTAAGTGGAAGTTACTACACTTGCTATGGCTTTTCACAACAACTTTATACTATAAATAAGAAATGCATATTAATTAAGAAAGGATTTCCTTGATTTTTCAGGCATTTGATGGCTAAAGGCCTTTTGAAAACTGTGACCTATTTTAAAACAGTGATCTTCAGAATACTTTATTTATCCTGTTATGTTCAAAGTATTGGGCTCTAAGGGTTTGGAATTTCTAAATAATTGATGATCTCCTAACCAAAAGGGATACACATCAAAGCAAGAAGCTGCAGCTTCCGTTCACTTGATGAAGCTACACAAACAAGCAAAACATGTGGATAAGGATGCAAATAGGAAAGGAAAAAAACACAAACAGATTTCCAAAACATAAGTCTATTATGACATATTTCATGAGTTCCACTGGTTATAAATCCATAAATTATGAATCGGTAGTCAGAATTACACAAAAACCCACAATGAAGCAGCTTTCTCAAGTGTCTCCACTGCAAATACCAATCTTCAGATAACAAAGCCCTTTCCTAGTCTTATTTACTGTATTTTAATAATTAAAGCAGCAAACTGTAGCCATGACTGTTGTTCAGAATATATCAGAAACTGCCAATATGGCAAATACGTTGTTCTTCCAGTTACAAAACCGTTTAAGAACCAGTTTTATATGCTTGGATCAATTTCTGTACCTCTGCACTTCTGAGTTTAATGCTGGCAGTATAATAATTTGGCCCATGCATCCAAATATGCAGGCCTGACGTAAATCATAAGAAAACAAGGCAAAGTTGAGACTAATAGCTTTTTAAAAGAACATTTGCACCCGGGTCAAAAACACCCGGTTCTGGGTGATCTTTTGGCACTTGTTGCAAAAAATAAAAATAAAATAAAATGGGGGGGGGATCACCTGTTTATTTTAACCCACAGGCTCTCACTCTCAGATAGTTTTACTAGCTATCAGTGACATTATGAGGCAGCCAAATATGATTAGCTACTTAACATTGTGATGCCAATGCCACCCTCTTCATTATGTGAACTTTAATTAGCTGTGATCACACTGATGAAAAACTCAGGAAGAAAAAGGAAGCACCAGCCAAGCGGGAAAACATTGCCGAAGTTGAAGCATGAGCCAGAAGAAGCAGTGATGTTGAACAGGGTCAAAAACACGGAATATTTGTATGCTTCTTTTCTGTATGATTTTCGATTCAAGCTGATCTTTCCCCCCATACAGAACTTGTCACCTTTGAAAAACCCCTACTCATTTTAAATAAAATATTGATATATGGGCAAAGAAAAGCAAGTGATATTGGATGTATTTTTGGTCGTAAACGCAGACTTTGGAAGAAAGGGCCCATTCTACAATGTTAATACAAATAAAATTTCCCTCTTTTGTGGGGCTAAAGACAGTGTGGGAAACGGATATGGGGGAAGAACTGGTGTCAGATCACTGTGTGGCATGTGCAGCCTCTTAACCGCAGTCCTTTCTAAATAATTGGGAAAACTCTCTTGCGCTCATTTGTCAGTGGTTTTATACATCAGTTCAAATGGCCCACATTAAGGGTAATGGTGCCAAGAGCTGGACCATAAAGAAGGCTGATCGCCAAAGAATTGATGCTTTTGAATTATGGTGTTGGAGGAGACTCTTGAGAGTCCCATGAACTGCAAGAAAATCAAACCTATCCATTCTGAAGGAAATCAGCCCTGAGTGCTCACTGGAAGGACAGATCGTGAAGCTGAGGCTCCAATACTTGGGCCACCTCATGAGAAGAGAAGACTCCCTGGAAAAGACCCGGATGTTGGGAAAGATGGAGGGCACAAGGAGAAGGGGACGACAGAGGACGAGATGGTTGGACAGTGTTCTCAAAGCTACCAGCATGAGTTTGACTAAACTGTGGGAGGCAGTGGAAGACAGGAGTGCCTGGCGTGCTCTGGTCCATGGGGTCACGAAGAGTCGGACATGACTGAACAACAACAACAATGCTCTGTGTTGGTGGAAATACAATGAAAGAGGCGTTTATTGCACTGCTGGTGGACCTGCCCTGCTCGGCTCAAGCTAGCTGCCCAGGAGGCAGACCCTGCCCACTATCACAACTGGCCCAATCACGAGCAGGCAAAGGAGGTAGGCCGCTCCCAGCAGGTGGGCGTGGGGAGGCCAATTGGCTCCACCCTCTGGGTATATAAGGAGGGCCTGTGGCTTACCTAGGCAGCCATTTCTTCATCAGATCTCCCTCCCTCCCTACTGTATTTGGCTGACGTGTGTTGCCATGGTAGACCTTGCTATGGACACTTTTGGTCACTGTATTCGGGACCAGGTTGGAATTTTCCCAATTGGCAAATTGGCTCCAGCCCTGTGGTTTTTGCCATCCTCACAGCAATTGTCATAACTTTGGCAGTTTAGCATCAGGTAGGCGTAGTCTTGGATGGAAAGGAGGTATCCCATTAAAGTGATCCAGGGGAGATGCTTCTGTCTGGATGCCCAGGTGGGGGTTCGGGCCACAGCAATCCCCAGGTGTGATCCTGCAGAGGAGCTACTCCTTGATGTAGGTCAATAACTCTCTTGTTTCCAGTTGACCCTGAATTTAAGTCCTTCCAGCAGGCTGGCTGAAAATGGTTGGTTCTACCCAATGCCTATGCCAAACTTCTTACATCTGTGGTCTGATTTGGCCCGAATACTAGTTGTCATGTCTCATTCTTCACTGATTTCAAGGCAGTCTGTAGGGCAGAGGGATGTCTGGGCACGCAAATGGAAAGATGCTTCATCAATTACTTTAGAGAGCTGGTACGAAGAGCTGTGTTTATAGCTATTTCATTATTTTCACAGAACCAGAAGACCATGTAGCAGTGTAGTGGAATTTAATGCTAAACGTGTATGATCAACCTTTCCAGTTGCTTATACCCACTAAGTATGCAGTTGTTTGTTTGTATATATATATATGTACCGTATTTTTCACCCTATAGTGTGCACCCGCCCATAGGGCGCACTTATTTTTTTGGGGGGGGGGATAAAGAAAAAAAATAATATTCCCCCCCCCCGAGCCCCAAAGAGCAAAGAAGCCATGACAGCGAGCGGGATGGTGTGCACCGACCCCTCTCGCTCTCCAGGCTTCAGCGAAAGCCTGCATTCACCCCATAGGACGCACACACATTTCCCCTTCATTTTTGGAGGGGGAAAAGTGCGTCCTATAGGGCGAAAAATACAGTATATTTAATTTGATCTTCTTATTTGATTTTACCCTGACTGTATATATACAGTGGTACCTCGGGTTACATACGCTTCAAGTTACATACGCTTCAGGTTACAGACTCTGCTAACCCAGAAATAGTGCTTCAGGTTAAGAACTTTGCTTCAGAATGAGAACAGAAATCGTGCTCTGGCGGCACGGTGGCAGCAGGAGGCCCCATTAGCTAAAGTGGTGCTTCAGGTTAAGAACGGACCTCCGGAACGAATTAAGTACTTAACCCGAGGTACCAATGTACCTGCATATATACTGTATATGCATTCAGACTGTATGCTGTGTGAAAATTTTTTAAAACACAAAACATATGCTACTAAACCTCAAAGAACTGTCACAAGTCAAATTAAGTCAAACTGGCCAGCGATTATTTAACTACTACAGTGGTACCTCCGCTTGCAGACAGGATCCATTCCAGAGTTCCGGTCGGATCCTGAGGTTTCTGCAACCAGAGGAACTGCTTGTGTGCATGAGCGCACAGCAAAACACTTCCAGGGGTGCTGCTTTTGCAATCCGAAGTTTATGTTACCCGAGAGTAATGTAAGCCGAGGTGCTACTGTATTCAAATATTGTCAAATGTCCCATGAAGTCAAGAATACGAGTGTGTAGCCTATTTTCATTTCAACATGGAAATTATAACCGAAGAGTAGTTAGTACAGCCTTTCTGCAAAACCATCTTGTCATAGTAAGTAAGTAAGTAAGTAAGTAAGTAAGTAAGTAAGTAAGTAAATAAACAAATAAATAGGTTTTCCCCCAAATGATAATTTTTAGTTCAAACAATGCATAGTCATTGCTCGGTTATTGTGTTGAATCCAAACATTTTAGCTAAGTGTTGTGCAGCTGCTACTCAATGTTTGCAGGGAATCCAGATGGCTTCTATGAATGAAGTAATTCTGTTGCACCTAGCAAAACAAAACTTCTTCAATATTTTGGACATTGGGAAACCTTTCAAGGCAGACAGTGCATGACCCAACTAAAGACAAGTCCCATTGACTAAGTCAAGTATAGGGATGGATCGATAAGGCTAATCTGGGTTTGTTCCACTTTTGCAACTTTCCTTTTTAAGGTTCTGTTTCTGTGGTTATGTGAGATTGAAAAATAGAAATCTGCATGAAATACTGACCCTCCCAGACAAAGGAAATGTTTCTACTGATGATAACGATTCAATTTCTTCCCTGCCTTTCACCAGCAGGGCAGGTTACAACAATATAAAATTCAATATTAAGAACGGCTAAAACAAATTAGTCACATCCTGTATAGGGTGCCTCCTGTAAACACATATCTCAGGTGCCAAAGACTAGGGTAAAGAGAACATCTTCAACATACAGCAGAACCAATAAATGAAGGCGCCATACACACCTCCATGGAGAGGGAATGCCACAATGCCACAGGCAATGTCCTCTCCCAAGCTGTTACCACGTGAACCTCTGAACGTGCTGGATCTATCAAGATGGCCTCTCTGCCAGTTTCAACAGTAAGGGAGGTAGAATTTCAGACATTATTGTTGTTAGCTGCTCTGAGCCCAGCTTTGGCTGGGGAGGGCGGGATATAAATAACATTATTATTATTATTATTATTATTATTATTATTATTATTATTATTATTATTATTTTGGACATCAACGTGAGCACACTGAACTGGGCCCAGAAATACACCAGCAACCAATGAACATTTATGAGGTCATTAAAGAACTGCCTTTTAATCTTCTTTTTTCTTTAATTTTCTTTTCCTTTTTTCTTGGTTTGCCACAGAGCAGTGGAATGGGCAAAGGATTCTGTTTCCAGGAAGAATGTGAGGAGAGAATTACACTGTATTTTTTGCTCTATAAGACGCTCCAGACCACAAGACACACCTAGTTTTTGGAGGAGGAAAACAAGAAAAAAAATATTCTGAATCTCAGAAGCCAGAACAGCAAGAGGGATCGCTGCGCAGTGAAAGCAGCGATCCGTCTTGCTGTTCTGGCTTCTGGGATAGCTGTGCAGCCTACATTCGCTCCATAAGACGCACACACATTTTCCCTTACTTTTTAGGAGGGAAAAAGTGAGTCTTATAGAGCAAAAAATACGGTAACTAGGAGGAGAGGGCCACCTAGCCTGGAGATGCAGTTTCATTGTCCAGCTGCTCTTCCCTTTTGCCTCTGCAGTTTGGTGAGTGGCTGGAGTGAGGCACCAAAACAAATCAAAGTTTAGACAGGATCCTGGATTCTGACATAATGACAAACGGTACCTGAAACATGCCAATATATATAAGCCAACAACAAACCACATTTCCACATTAATGGCTGTTGCTCCCAAACGACAACAACTAAACCCACAGGGCTGGTTAGGAGTCCAATATCCTGAGATCACAGGTTCTTCCACCTCTGTGCTGTTCCTCATTCCCATAGATAAAACTGCATAATTGGGACATGATAGGTTTTTTAAAAAAATTGTCTTACATGTTTTCATACTAATTATGCACAGCAAACCTGCAATATTGAAAGTGTCTCACTGAAATCCATCCTTATCTATTTGACAAATTGCCTTCATTAAAATATCCATAATTAAGGAAAAGCCCCTGGTGTGTAATGGGAATTATTAGTTTAAAAGCTGCAATAACCAAGTCAACCTTCTTGTTTGTGCACTTCCAAGGCACAGCTGTGGGCCTATACTGTGTGTAATTGTGTGTAAGTGGACCCATCCATGAGAACATGAAACTTCAACTGACTGTAAAGGCAAGAGAAATCACTTAGCACAACCCTTCTGATACTCCACTACTTCAGACTGTGGTGTGTGTGTGTCTGCAAAATGCATGTCTGAATACCCCCACAAACATCAACATCTTTCTATCCAGGAAAATATAGTATGACAAGGAAAGGGCTCTATCCTGAGTCTATATACAGTCTGAAACTATTCAGGAACCATTTAGCTGCATGTATAGATAAACTCTGGGACGCGGGTGGCACTGTGGTCTAAACCACTGAGCCTAGAGCTTGCTGATCAGAAGGTCGGCGGTTTGAATCCCCGCAATGGGGTGAGCTCCCATTGCTTGGTCCCAGCTCCTGCCTACCTAGCAGTTTGAAAGCATGTCAAAAGTGCAAGTAGATAAATAGGTACTGCTCCGGCGGGAAGGTAAACGGCATTTCTGTGCGCTGCTCTGGTTCACCAGAAGCGGCTTAGTCATGCTGGCTACATAACCCGGAAGCTGTCTGCGGACAAACGCCAGCTCCCTTGGCTGGTAAAGTGAGATGAAAGCCGCAACCCCAGAGTTGCCATTGACTGGGGTCCTTTTCCTTTACCATTCCTTTATAGATAAATTCTAATTTGTATTTGCAGCTGTGGGGTAGAGCAGGGCAGATCTAGGGTTCGCCAATGTCTACTAGAGAAATGCCCTTTTGTTTTCACATAAGCTAGTCAACCTCCTTCAGTTTGTGCAACAACCTAGTTTGGCTACAGATCTGGTGGCTGGGAAATGACAGCCAAGCTATAGGCATTAGATTACTACTGCATGATAGAGCCTCTGAAATTTGATCAGACTCCAGTATATAATCATGTCATCTGCAACGCAGCATAGCAGGGTGGGTGGGACTTTGATTTCATCTTTGCCACTCTACGGCTGCATGAAGGTTAAACATGCTTCCATCAGAACTTTTGCAGCAGAATCAAAATGAAGTTGCTAACAACTTCACAAGAGCTGCCAACACTGCATATGGTAATCTTTCAGAAATATTCTCTGAGCTGTTAAGTACTTATGGAAATAAGGTTCTGACAGGCAGGCATTCTAGTGAGAAAACTAACTCCCCTGGTTGCATTGACGTGAGCCATTTCTGGGTGAAATATTCTTGTCAAGTCTCATGGGGCTCTATGCGTTGATTCGTCTGGGAGGTGACTCCGAGGAAGCTCTCTGGGGAAGCAAAATTAGAATCTGCCTTGGAGAAAAATGCCATATGCTGCATGAAACCTCATGTTACGGCCAGCACTGGAAACAAGATACCAGAAAGAATTCCCATCTTAATTGTCAGCTGTCCTATGGGTGCCCACAAGATGGGGGGAGGAGACATCTAGTTATATTGCACTAGTTCAAGATGTATAGTTGCTAAGAACTTTCCTTCCCTGTTATTTTCAGAGCATCCTCCACCCTAATTTGCCCTGTAGATGAAATGGGAGTTTGGCACTTCAGGAACCGTTAGAGGGAAAAGGCCATGGAATGTCCTTAAACTTAGTGGGCAGGTGGTAAAGTGAAAGCTGGGGGGCAGGTGATTCTATCTGTCAAACACAGGCATGTTCTATCCAATTCGCCAAGGGGAAGGCTTCAGTTTGATAAAAGAAAAGAGAGGTTTGGATAGGCCTTTGTTGGAAGTTTTTCATGGGAACTTCCTTTGATTGCGGGGGTGAGTGCAGAGCTTTGTGAGAAGATGGGAGGAGGGGAGTGAGCTGGTGGAATCTGAGGATAATGTTTTAGTTCTCTCACTTTAAGGCAACCACCAAATCAATATATAAAAGCATAAAAAATTAGACGTATGTCCTGTTCTATTGTACATTTCCTATTGGTCTCATGGTAGATGGGAAAAAAAAATATGGGGGCAAGAAATTCTGAACTTGACAAAGGTGCCCTTTCTCTATACAGAGGTTAAACGTATTTCAGTCGCAAATAGCTCTTGCAAATATTTATAGAATACATTCAGCATGTTTGAAACAAAGCGTTAAGAGTTCTCTGGTGTACCGATGGCAAAAGTTTAGTACAAGATTTGCTTAAGCAGAAACCAAAACCTGTTTATAGAAAGCAAAAAGAAGAATTAATAGTGTGAGAAAGCAAACAAAACCCCACCAAAACACACACACATCCCCCCCCCAAACACATTTTGGCTTTAAAGGTACCATGTGTGAATGATTATTTACTGAAATTGGCTATTCCTCTGCCTCTCTGTACAGCTTTTGTTCCCAGTGTCAGTCAGAAGCCAGCCACCTGCTCTGTCATATCTTCAAAGTAGGTCAGCTGTGAGCCAATCAATCTTCCATCTTCATTACTATGAAAACCAAAAGCCTAAGGCAAATGAACCATTTGAAGGAAGATGCAATGATAGCTGTGGCATTTCTCTTTCCTGAGTGTTAGCCATTTGCATCTGGACACACCAATCTAGAAGGTAATCTTTCAGTGAGAAACAGTGACAGGCATCGCTATTAATTAGTTTGTACTATTGTGAATAGCAGGCAGAGCTGCTCATAAAGCAACATTTATGGATCATTTATGCACTTGTTTATTGTTCTGGAGCTGTGATCTTAAAAATAAAAAGGGTGGTTTTTTTTTGTATTGCTCCTTTAAAATATTTCATTCCGGTCCTAAGGACCAAACTGGAAGAGACATTGACAGAATAACCTGTAGTTTTAAAAACTCAACAGAAGCCATGAGGGCCCCATTCAGACTGGGACTGTGGTCCTGGGGATATTTAACTATCATATTCTTGAGTTGCTACTTGCATCAAAGGGGGAAGTTTTAAAAAATGTCCAGATGCTTGTAAGTTTTTCTCACCATTGCAAAGAACATCTTCAAGGGATGGGAAATATTTGACCTCCTTCCTTCTGTTTCAAACCCATCCACCACACACAACCCCTTGGCTTTTTTAAAAAAAAATAAATTTGTACTGAGAAATTAGTGTTCAGGTCTTTACAGGTGGCAAAGGGAATGATTTCTATTAAAATCTTCTTTCCCCCCCATTTTCAGCCCCCTAGATTTTCAATCCCCTAGATCCCCCCCCCATTTTACACAAACTAGCTCTGAAAAGCTCTAGCCAACAGCATGAATAAAGGCTAAAGATAATGCAAGGATTCATGCAGAATTGCTCACATAAGTAGCCACCCTTTCTGAAATTACTGCTGGACTCCCCTAACTTTGAAGGAGCCAACACTGCCTGGTACCCTATCCAACCTCCAGTGTACGTTTTGTCCATTGGGGATGGAGTAGCAAACACAGAGTGGGGTTGGCTCGAGGTGAACTGTGTTGGTAGTTCACCATACCTCAGCCAGTGTCATAATATCAGCAGAATATGCGGAGCCGCAGAATGTAATGAATGTCATGCCCTACAGACTATTATACCTGGTTTCTACATTCCTAGACCAGTGGGAGGCTGAACGACTCAGCAAATCACACACTTGACCTCGCTGGCACCCTTATCTCAGAACATTCAGCAGCAAAGGATGTGCTCCCCAAGACATGAGGAGAAGGAGGAGGAGGAGGAGGAGGAGTTTGGGTTTGATATCCCGCTTTATCACTACCTGAAGGAGTCTCAAAGCGGCTAACATTCTCCTTTCCCTTCCTCCCCCACAACAAACACTCTGTGAGGTGAGTGAGGCTTAGAGACTTCAAAGAAGTGTGACTAGCCCAAGGTCACCCAGCAGCTGCATGTGGGGAAGCAGGGAAGCGAACCCGGTTCACCAGATTACGAGTCCACCGCTCTTAACCACTACACCACACTGGCTCTCCAAGCACTGTGTAATTTAGCCCATTGTTCAGATTGCACCAACAAACCGTGCTTACCTTGATTCTGCTAGCAAACAGTCAAGGAGGGATGTTTCCTTCTTGTCTGAATTCTCACAACACCCCTAACTCTAGCGGAAATACTGGTAGGAGCTTTAGGAAGTTTGTTTGTAAGAAAGGTTGTCTTCAAAGAAGCCATTGTCACCTACTACTCTGCTTCATCACACCCCTCCCCACCCTGAAAATCTTTTCCCCTTAGGAAGTGAAGGAGGATGGGACCCTGGAGCATTTGCATGGAATGATGGAGAGGGGAAGCCCTCATGCGCTTTGGAGACTCCAAATGGAACATCTAAATGACACATTCTTTTCAGGGGTCAGCAGTGGGATGTATGCGCATCTCTGGTGAAGTTCCACATGGGGACCCTGGGGGAAATGAGACTAAGCCCATTCAGGAACCATTTAACCACGGCATGGAAAGACTGGGACTACCCCCCACTCCCAGCTTGAAAGGATGCTGCTGCAGACGAGCGCCTGAAGCTTAAAATTGCACCACCAGAAAGTTCTGCTAGCACCATCATCGTTTATTAAATGCGTATGACTGCCCATCAACAAATATTATCCAGGCCTCTTAAAGAGTAGAGTACAGTGGTACCTCAGGTTAAGTACTTAATTCGTTCTGGAGGTTCGTTCTTAACCTGAAACTGTTCTTAACCTGAAGCACCACTTTAGCTAATAGGGCCTCCCACTGCTGCCGCGCCGTCAGAGCACGATTTCTGTTCTCATCCTGAAGCAAAGTTCTTAACCCGAGGTAATATTTCTGGGTTAGTGGAGTCTGTAACCTGAAGCGTCTGTAACCTGAAGCGTATGTAACCTGAGGTACCACTGTATGTTCTTAGAAATAATCACATGGAACCTGCCTTTTGGTATTTTATCACGCCAAGTGTAGCGCAATGGGTCAGTGTGTCCAGCTATTAACCACAAGGTTGCTGGTTCAAGCCCACTCAGGGGTGGCTGTGAGCAAGACTCCTGCACAGCCGGGGGTTAGGCTAGATGACCCTCTGGGTCCCTTCCAACTCTACAATTCTATCATTCTAAGCTGCAGTTGATGGACCACATATCTAAATGCACACTTCTTCTTCTTCTTCGAAACAAAACAAAAGACAACCTTCTTTTGCACAGAAATCTAGATAATCTAAGAACAGGCAAAGTGCTCTGATATGCTGACCTAAGCCCCCGTTTCATTCTGAAGTGATATAACCCCAGAAGAGCTATGACCATGCCACATTTTGAATGTGAAGACTGGCTCTCTGTTTAGTTGCCTGAATGTTTGATGTGAGACAAAATATAGAGGGCACCCAATATATGGGTCAAGGGGTTGACATACCTGAATGCCCTGGTCCTGTTTTTGAGCTGGCCAAATGTCTCCCTACCACCGCCAGTGCCTTTGCCCATTAAAAGCAGGCAAGGGGCAACTAAAGACACAAGAGTCCCCAAACTGCCAGCTGAACATTTGTCAGTTCAACTCAGCTCAAATTAAAGCAACAAGCTGCCAATTTTAGATCAAATTTGTGAAAATAAGCACATTAACATTTCATAGCAAAGGTCAATTAACTAATTGAGTTTTATTTATATAAACATTGCCTATAATTTCATTTACAGAGGTAATTCAAGTGAGACAATAATTACAGAGGTCTATCTGATTAAATATGGTACCACTTTACTATCTAGGGTGTACACAGGCAGAATATTTCTGTTTTCATCTGGGAGAGGAAATGCAGCAAAAATCCCCATAGATCAGAACTGGAAGTCGCTATACAATATTGTCATCTCAACAGAGTCGACCTGCAAATGCCCCCACCCTCTATATCATGGTCCCAATTTCAACTGCTCAGTGTAGGTCTGGGGAGGTGAACAAACCCCCCAATTTCTGTGATGTAAAGGAAAGTTGTGAGTTTGATAGGGATTCAAACCTCACCTAGGTCCTAGAGATGGGAGTGGTTCTGTGGGGCAGGCTGAGGATTGGGTAAAGGACTCAGTTGGTAGGGAACCTGAGGAGTAGGAAACTCATGGGGAAGAAAGCTTGGAACTGAAGCAGAAGAAAGAGAGGCAGCCCCTAAAAGTACTCACATATTTAAAAGACTGGAGGGATTTAATGCTATAGCTGCTGAATCTGATAGAGCTCAGACCTATCCCTGTCTTGATGTACCTCCAAACCATCTCCTGCTTCATCTGGCTACAGTCAGAATTCCTTTTTCCACTAACCCAACCAGTGTACCAATTATGGCATTCAAACCAGAAATAAAATCCCCCAATGTGTGCATTCTGCTAAAGATTCCCTCTGGGTTTGTTTGTTTGTTTGTTTGTCAAGAGACACTGGTCACATAGAAGTTCCCACAGTGAGAGAGTTTCAGTCTCTGTTATGGCCAAGTCTATTATGCCAGAATTGTTATTAGTATTGTTGTTGAGTTTTCGTTGTATGGAAGAAGCTGAGGTTGCCTGGGAGCATATGTATCAGCTTCTAACAAGTATGGGTCAACTGAGCAGTTAGCTAAGCTTCCATTAGAGGAATATGTAGCAAAACCTCTTACTTGTGATAAGGTATCTCCAAGTCAATTTCTCACACCCTTTTCATGTAAGGAACCAGGATTGTCCATACAATATAAATGAATGCATCTTGCTGCAAATGCTTTGCTGTTACCTCCACCTCCGTTGCTCCAACTGCTGATTCACAATATTCCAGCATAGATTTCTGGATGACTTATCTAAAGCTCTGCAGATCTGTGCTTTCCTTTGGTGGAGATGAGCTTACTTATCAGCTGAGTCAAAACATGTGCTCTCCCAAGCATCTGTCCTCCAATTAAAATATATGGCATTTAAACCCACTTTTTTAAAAAAGTAAAACAGATCCCTATATGTTGCAATTAAAACAGTAACAGCTGAGCCAACTGACTTTAAAACTATTCAAAATAAAAACAAATTAAAGCAGAACATGGAGTTCAAGGGCAGGCAGCCTTCCTTGTCGCCATCTCCAACAGGAAGGGATGAACAGTTTTATGCAACATCATTAACTCATATCCAGCAAGGTTTTGCATATTGTAGTGTGTGCATGTACAAGCTTGGAATACAATTCAGGATTTGCAAAAGATTACATGACTTTGCTAAATTACAACCTGTAAGCACACTGAGGAAATCAGTGCTGCAAGCTATGCCTTAAAACAGAACCTTGGTCCACGCACAAGCCAATTTCCAGGTACAAGGGCTCAGCCAATATTGTTCTCAGAGGACAGATTTACTCACAATTGCTGCGGGTGCAATCCTCCAACTGTTAACATGAACAAGAAAGCTGCCCGTTGATTTTAATGGAACAGGACTGCAGCTATTTTACACACACCTTCCTCTAAAATGACCCAGTGCTGGCCATTCTTGGAAAGCATATCCCATGCTAGAAAGAAGATATTAAGCCAATTTCATTAGTGCAATGCCTGCTGAGGGGGAAGAAACCCAGGTAAGTGACTGGGAAACGATGCCTGTCCACCCTTCATAGAACTGTCTGTGTTTTGTGAGTTTATTTATGCCTATTTCAAATCTGTTCCCATGGAAACTGAAACAAAACTGGCCACCAGCTGAGTCAGCTTCTACTGCTGCCTTCCAGTTATCACAATGTCATCTGTTTCCCTAGAAACTGATGTGGAAAATGATTTTTTATATATATAAAAAAATAAGGGAGAGCGATTATTTTTATAGGAACACGAAACATCTCTTTCAGCTGGTCCCAAGTCAGATTCTATTTAAGCAACAGTGGGTTTTGAAAGGGCTTTTCGAGGGGGCAGGATGAAACCTTTAATTTCGCCCATCATGGAATAGTGCCAGTAGCCAGCAGGCAGAAGATGCTGAAATGGACAGCTCTCACTTTCAGCTTCTGGCTGCCTGCCTCCTGAGTTTCAGAATGGCTGGGTTTGCAAATGAGTTCTACCACGCAGACATGTTTGGCTTCTAAAGATGGGCGTGATTAAAATAAAATAAAATGATGTAATTTAGATAGATAGAAGAAACGGAAGGGTGCAGTTGCATTCAAAGATCAAACCGAGTAACAAGCTCTGCCTCAGGCTGAGGACCCTTAGACATTACCTTGGTCAATTACATGTTTTCATAATTGTGCACTCCTTCAATAATTTTTGTGTGTGTGTGTATGTGTGTGTGGCTAATTCAAGCTGTTAGTTGATAGAATTGCGTAGCAATTGGAATTCAAATTACATATATTATACATTAAAGGTAAAGGTAAAGGTACCCCTGCCCGAACGGGCCAGTCTTGACAGACTCTGGGGTTTGTGCGCCCATCTCACATCTATAGGCCGGGGGCCAGCGCTGTCCGAAGACACTTCCGGGTCACGTGGCCAGCGTGACAAAGCTGCATCTGGCGAGCCAGCGCAGCACACGGAACGCCGTTTACCTTCCCGCTGGTAAGCGGTCCCTATTTATCTACTTGCACCCGGGGGTGCTTTCGAACTGCTAGGTTGGCAGGCGCTGGGACCGAGCAGCGGGAGCGCACCCCGCCGCGGGGATTCGAACCGCCGACCTTTCGATCGGCAAGCCCTAGGCGCTGAGGCTTTAGCCCACAGCGCCACCCGCGTCCCATATTATACATTATTTTTTATTTAAATTTTGACCTACATATATTGAACTCAAACATGAAGAAAGGATTTGCCAAAGCAAGGCTGGGAAACTATAAAGTCATCTGCATCTGAATACAGCAATGTAAACTATGTGTTGCATTGGCAAAACCTTTGATACTAATTGGCTAAACTGCTGTGATGGTATAGAAAGCTATTTATGATCATTCCAACTACTCAGGAAACAAAGCTGTTGGAACATCTACAGTCCAACTTCTATGAAGGGAAATTAGTCAGTTTAGCTGAGAGATTTGTGGAAAGCTCTCCCAGGGAGGCTCACATGGCACCTTCGTTACATAGCTTTAGGAGTAACTGGGAGGGGGCAGGGAAGAGATCATATACAGTAGATAAGCTAAAGGACAAGGAGCCAGAGACAAGTCCTATTTGTGTGCTCAGAATAATTCTGTTGAGTAGGAGAGACCACTCCTCACCTCATCGCCAAATTCCCATCAGCCCCCTCCTTCTATATGTTCAGACTCAGAGGAAGGGTCTGAAGAGGGGAGCCCGTTGTATCTGCATACCTTAGGCTTCTCCTGTAATATGGAATCGTAATGGCACAGGCTTCCCTACCACAGGAGAAGCCTATGTGGGCAGAGCAGGATTTACTCTTTAGATCTGAATCTGATTTTAGAAAAGGGTTAATTATGTCTCATAGTGTCTTGCTCTCCATTTTCTGATAAGGGAGTAAATGCATAAAGTCTTGACCTCTATCATCCTCCATTTTTAACTATAGGACCTGGTCTGAGCCTTGTAAAATCAAAAGGATATTGCGAACGTGAACAAAGTCTTTATTCCATTTTAGGTTAGATATCACTATGTTTTCTTATTTCTTGTCCCTATAAAGGGTTTCATGAGGTAGGCATAGCATCTTATTTGCATTAATAAAATTTAGTAAAAATGTTTTTTGCCAATTATTAACATGAGAGATGGGTATGCCTATTGGTAAGACTCAGAATAAGTAAAGAAGGTGTGATAATGGAATCATTTTTATTACAGAAGCTCTGCCCATCCGTGAGAATGTTAGCTTTGACCAATTTTTGAGCTTAGCTGTTAAATCTTTTGTCAAGGGAGTTCGTTTTTTTCTAGTTTAGATAGATTCTTAAGTATATTAACTCTCAGGTATTTAAAGTAGGTGTTGCAGAGTTCCAAGCCAGTTGTCTTGTGCCAATGAAGTTATAGATTTGGTGAGGTGTGTGTACACATTTACTCAGATTTGCTGGAGCATGTCTAAATCAAGAAGTTTTCATTTAGCACCTAAAGAGGGAGCTGGCTGAATTTCCTATAGCAAATTGTTCTATATTCTGGGTGGTACTACAGGAATGCCCTGTCCTTCATACCAGCCAGTCACCCCTCAGGTGGAAGCAGCGTACATTGCTGAATACATGCAACCTCTTATCTGGCGTTATCAGGCAAACGAGGCAAGACTGATGAGGAGGCTCATAGCTCCATGATGAAATGAATGCTTTACATGCAGAAAGCACCATGTTTCATCCTTGACACCGCCAATTAAAAAGGGATCTCAGCAGGCTTGAGAAATATTTTGCCTAGGACTTTGGTGAACCATTGCCAGTTAAAAGTAGACAGCGCTGGACTAGGTGAACCTGTGGGCTAGATGAATAAGAAAGCTTCATCAAGTCCTGGAAGAGACTTGCAAAGTTCAGATGGCTGCATCCAGCTGTACATTGATTAACTTGGTATGAGAGGCATAAATTGGAGCAAAACAGCCAAGGGCGAAAGTGGATGACGGCAATGTTTGCTCCCCCTGAAGAACAGCTAATTGGGACTCTGGTGGGGATGAGCAATACAAATTGAGAAGCAGAATGAACTATTCCTAAAACAGCTATCTATAATTCATAAATGAGGTCTTGTGTAGCCCTTAATAAAAATATCCTTGGGAGTATCTAAAATTATAAACGGCCATTTTCTAAAACAATGCGTGCCTCTTACACAGGGTAATTATTTCATGTCTCATTTAGATCCCTAAAAATGCATTATTGCAAGTGAAATCTGGCAATGCTTTTGATCATATGGTCACATTAATTCATTGGCTTCGTGCTTCAAAGAGACTCATCTTCCAATGTTGCTACATTGATTGGGAGGGGATATATAGCCATAAGATGTATAGAATCACTGACAGATCAGTAAGTTATTTGCTAGGCAGCACAAAAAGTCACCATTTTATAGCAATTATGAATAGGGGCTTGTTTTACAAATATCTTTCAATATCTGTTCAGTTATGAAAATGGGTGGCTTCCACGGATGAAAAAGACAAATCTGCATTTGAAATTGAAAGGCAAAAATTAACTGAAGGAGAAATGGGATAGTTTACAGTAAATAAGAAGGAATATTTTAAAGTATCAGCATCAGCAGCGAAAAAGTAACTGTGACACTTAAATTAGCAAATATAGAAACACAAATGTCTGATGATTTATCTTCTGCAACTGCAAAGCAGCAGAGTGCAATGACCTAGAACCTTCTCCCTGACAGGCTAATTTTATATGAGAAGGAAGTATTTTATATAGGGAGCATTCAAACATTTGTTCCCCGCCCCCACTACAGTCTGAAATGGTACAACTCATCACCAGAGCTATCACATGAGGCCTCCTCTCATCTATTTTAGTTTTCAGGCCAAAATTCTGAGCATGCTTTAGGAAGCATGCGGAAATTGTCAAACTGAATCCATTGGAAACTTATTTTAAGGAGCTGAACTGTCAAAAGATTCCTCCTCCCCCACCCCACCCCGCCACCTAATAGATCCCAGTGTACTTCAGATCTCTCAAGTTGTGTGAATGGCTGCAGCTAGCCAAGCAGCCCAGATCATCCCGAATAAATGGCCTTTAAAAAGATATATTTTAGAGAGTATGATTAAATGGGCTTGATACAGTAATAACTAAAGGAAATTAAATTTGTGAATGTTATGCAACACATCAGAACAGATTATTTCAATGGCTCCTCCTGACCTTAAAATCTGTGTAGCTAAACCAGGAATACTTCAAAGGACTGAGAGGGGGAATAACTTAGAACATCAACCTTTCACTATTAATTACAATATCTTCTTCTCCAATGTTTCCACCAAGTCCCCTTGTACCATTTAAAACAACAACATGCAAGTTGTGATGAAAAAAGAAGACGTTTTAAATGATATTGTACCTTCACATATGGGTAGCACACTGATGAGAACAAGCGTAACCGCTTCCTCAGCAAATATCAGTAAGAGGGTATCTGATCTGGCCTGAATTGGACTTGTGTGCCTCATTTCTCCACAATGTTAAGACTCCTCTACTTTCTCTCTCCATTGCCCTTCCTTTCCGTTGCATGCGGAGGCTGCTTGTAAGCCAGAGAAGATCTGTGTCTCTATTTTGATTAATGTGCAGGGTCTAGTAATCGTATGTACCCTTGGAAAAATTAGTGACCCTTAAAGGATGATTTTGAGAAACACTGCCAATAGCACAGCTGCAGTTGGACTTTGAGGCCAAGGTTCAGAGCCAAAGAGCCAAAGAGATTCCTGAAAGTCTGCCTAGAGATCAGCAGAGAATGTGGTCAAGCTTGCAAAAATGTACAGGTGCCAGGATAAACTATGTTGGAAATGTAGGGCAAAGGAAGGGATATAGGGCAAAGGAAGGGAACTTCCTACACATGTGGTGGACCTGTGCTAAAGTTAAGGTTTTTTTAAATATTATTTACAATGAATTAAAAAAGATACTAAAATATAATTTTGACAAAAAACTAGAGGCATTCTTATTAGGGATAATTAATGAAGAAATTCATAAAAAGATGTAAATTTATTTATGTATGCCACAACGGCAGCGAGAATTCTCCTGGCTCAAAGGTGGAAACAGCAAGAACTCCCTACATTGGAAGATTGGAGAACTAAGATGGTAGAATTTGTGGAGTTGGCGAAGCTGACGGGGAGAATTAGGAACCGACCCGAAGAAAAATACCAAAAGGACTGGAGCAAATTTATTTATTAATTGAAAGAAAATTGTATTTATATGAAAATGTTTGTAGCATTAATGTGATATGTTTTGTAAAGAGGAATTATGATGCTGATTTATAAATAAGAATGTGATTTCTTAAGGTTAATATATGATAAAGAAGTGATAATGAGAATGCAATAGATATGTTAAATGTCATAGGGATGTCAGAAAGAGAGACGGAAGGAAGTCAAAGCTCATTTTGAGCAAATAATATAAGTTGTGAATATGTGTATGGAGCTAAGATGAAATACAGAAAAAAATCAATAAAAATTACGTTACAAAAGAAGAAGAGAGAATGTAGTCAATAACAAACAAGCCCACTGTCAACATCTAGCCTGGCATGGGCATGCTGGGGCCAATTCTGGTCACTGCAACATCCTTTCTTCTTAATAAGAAATGAGAAGCAGTTGCAAAGCATGGATTGGAGCTGTGGGGAAAGGTTAATTGTGTGCTTCACAATGGAAGTAATACACATGACCATCGAAATGAAGTCTCCCATAAGAACATTAAGTCCGAGATCTAAATTTACCTAGCAGCACCGCTGATTATGGCTAATTGCTATTCATATTATTATCATCCATGACTCCTTTACAGCCATCCTACTCACATTTTTTTCCCTAAGACGCACCAAATGTTGTAGCCTTTCCTCATAATAGCATTGCGCTACAAAGCCCTGCATCTAGTTGCATGGCTTTGTCCATAATTGTGTACACCTGGCTGTAGGATGCAGAGTGATCATTTTTAACGAGTGCTGCTATTATTTGTTCATATCCCATCTATCATCCACTGTGGAACTGAAGACAAGGAATAGCATTAACAGTTGTTCTTCCAACCAGGCACTGACCAGACTCAGACCTGCTCAACTTTAGAAAAAAAGGTTGCTGCATCCTAAGTCTTGAGATCATTGCCTGGGGACCAGCTTGCTAACTCCTACAGACAAGCTATCCAGGCAGCGCTTATTTATTTATACCAAGGAAGGGTTGAAAGAAACCAAGGTATGCTAATAGCATATGCTCTTATTTTCCAAGAGAGACATCTTGTGCAGAAGACAGTTGCAGGAACACAAACAGATACACAAATATGTGTGCTGTCAAAGCAAAGCAAGGTGAAAAGAGAAACACTGGAAAGAGGTGGATAAAACAGCAGCTGGGAGGCAGGTAATAAGTGCAGGAAAGATTAAAGAAAAGAGTAATTCTGGAATTTTAAATGCATTTTCTGTTGGCAGAAAGCAGTAGGACCTATAAATGGATCTAAAAAACTACATTAAAAAGAGAGTTTGGTTAATGGTAAATAACATTCCCCGATGTTTTAACACTACATACAGCTGTGAAGAAATGGTTTTGTTTTTTAAATTGTGTGCACTTTCATTAGCACTGAAAAATACCTCTTTTGTTTTTAGACAGATGCAAAAACATTTGCCTATTCACTTCTATCAAATGAATAGGCAAATATTTGCTCCCCGTTACTTCACTTACTCACAGTGATATCACCAAGTAGTTAAAACTGGGTAAACCCCACAGCTCAATGCTACGTGAATTTTAAATTTCCTTACTTGCTTTCACAACTCCAAGTCTGTGCAATGCTTACCTGCAGAATACATTGCGAGTGGGTGTACACTGTTGTGTCTGTTTGTGGGGGTGGGGTGTGCACATATGGCAAGGATTTTAAACATTGTTTTTCTCACTTCGAGAAGTGGCATGGATAAGAGTCTGCACAAAAGATAGTTTCTTTTATTATTTATGTATTCATTTATTTTTAGGAGATTTATATACTACCCCCCCTTTATGCCATAAAACCTTCAAGTCAGCAAACAAATTACAGCAAACAATAAAATCCAATATGCCAGAGATAAAATTAAAAACCACTAAATGAAAAAAAAGGAACAACACAAGTCAGTGCCAAATGGGTGACTCTGGGTAGCAAATTCCACAAACACAGTACAGTGGTACCTCGGGTTAAGTACTTAATTCGTTCTGGAGGTCCGTTCTTAACCTGAAAGTGTTCTTAACCTTAAGCACCACTTTAGCTAATGGGGCCTTCTGCTGCCGCCGCACCACTGGAACACGATTTCTGTTCTCATCCTGAAGCAAAGTTCTTAACCCGAGGTAATATTTCTGGGTTAGCGGAGTCTGTAACCTGAAGTGTATGTAACCTGAAGCGTATGTAACCCGAGGTACCACTGTACTACCATATTTATATCAGGATCAGTAGCAGGGGATGCTGCTGTAGTCTTAAAGTGGTGGGGGGCACATTACTTTTGGGGGTACCCGTCATTTTCTCTCCTCACTTGTCATAACATGGAATCACAGAACTGTAGAGCTGGATGTCAAACTTTACACAGTCCTGGGTGTGCAGAATCCGCATATCACAGCAAATATCTATTTGGGCTAATGATATGTGATTATCGGCATTATCAGTATGTTTTGAGTGACGCTGCAGACTTCCACATCCCTCTAATCCTCTTGATTTATGCCCCAAGTTCACGTCACAAGGTTTTGCAACGAAAGAGGGGGATTAAACTGGAAACTAATAGCACAGAGACACTGGAGGAGAAGGTCCTTTCCCTCAAGTGACTGGGGAAGATTAGTAAATCATTCACAACCCAGTTCTGTAACTGAGTCAAAATCAACAGAAGCAGCTGGCGACTATGGGTCAGCAACAGATGTAGTTCCTGTCATTCTGTTTTTTCCTGCCTTAAATGATAAGAGAAGGAAATGGCCAGGAACTCTTACTAAAAAAATAAAAAATAATTCCAGAACAAAAGTGAACTAAATTCACTAAAAACACACATGGAAAGATGGCCCTTCTATTGTTAACACAGGTGATAATTCTCACTAGGAATTCTTCAGGGGAGTATCACAGCCACTGGCTTGAGCAGATTAATTGCCCATATCTTTGAATCGTTTTGTTTGTGTTTTTAATTTATCTTGAGTTGCTAATGATTAATGCTTCACCTTGCAATCTAGTGAAAATAATACGCAAACATTGACAGTTTTATGAATATGTACCAGACAGTGGTGGTAAAATAAATTTTTAAAGTGCAACCAACTTCAGTGAGACTTGGATTGGCACCATATTTAAAAGATACTGAATAAAAGTCCCACTTGCCAAGGGACAACTGGGAGGCCATCTTCAGACTCCTGTTTATTCCCTTACAGTTGTGCCCTTACTTGCCCCACCCATGACATCATATATGACTTCAGGTGTGGGGCAGGTGGGAATGGCTTGGCCTCAGTGTCAAACTAGGAGCCACTGTTAGGCCTAATTTGGCCCAGGGGGCAGAGGTTCCCTATGCCTGTTTTAAACATTTAAAATCTGTTCATTGTCTGTTCATTCCCTTTGTGTCCCTTGACTGTCCAAAATATAGCTAGTGAGAACATTAAGAGTCTCCTTCTCTGTAGCTTTGTCAACTCTGTTTGAACTTCCTTTCCAGGAGGATACATTTGGCCACTCTCTGGCGTTTCTTTGTCATCATTTGAAGACCTTTCCTTCCAGCAAGACTTTGGTCCTCTAGACATACAATGCAACATACTCTCCTGGTAAGCAGCCACCGGGGCTCGTCCAGTGCTGTGGAGAAGGCAGGGGAGAATCATGGGGGGGGGGTTCCCTCCAAAATATAGTCTGCCCCCCCAAGGTCTGAGGGACTTTGGACCGGCCCCCTGTGGATAATTTTTGCTGACCCCTGTATTAGAAGGCTATCTCATCTGGCTATAAAGTCAGATGGGATAAAGGAGTTCTGCCAGTCTAAGGAGATTCAATATTCAGGTGAGGTAAGGCCTACTTTAAGGTAATATATTGAAGTACCAGATTTTGAAGTGACTAATATAGGTTAAAATCATTCCACTATTATACAGAAACTTTTATTGACTGCATGTATGAAACAGTTACGGATTCAAAGAAGTTCCCTTTAAGGCTATCTCTCCAGTGAGAACAGAAATCCCACAATACCATTCTGCCAGTAATACAGTAAGTGGTCTTGCACAAATCACTGCAACACATTCATTCATAAGGAAAGGGGGGGGTCAAGTCTTAGGAGACAATGAGGTGCCCAAACTCATCATGAACAACTCCCTCATTCTCTTAGAATGGTAATGGCACCCACCAGAGAGGTGCCAGAACTGATTCTGGCGAGTTCAAGATGATAAAAAAAAAAAAAATCCCTGGCTGAGTACACATCTTCTATGAATTTGCCATCCTTACTGCTAGCAGATGTCAACTTTATTGTACTATTTATTGTACTGCCCATCTTTGGCAAAGTGATCCAGAAGAACACAGAAGTTAACTATCTCCGGTTTAGAAATATAGCAGCGCGATTGTTGTCAACAGTATGAAGTACAGTTAAGCAAGCACATTTCAAAACAAGTGTCTGCCTACTACCCCAATCCTAGAAAAATATTTGGAGTGGTCTCTTGCTCATCTCTCACTCAGATTCTATATCAACAATATAAGTTGTCATTCAGAGAACACTGCATAGGTCAGGGATAGGCAACATGGTGCCCTCCCGATTTTGTTGAGATTCCAGCTCTCTCCAGCTCTGACCAGCATGACCAATGGCCAGAGACAGCACTATGTTGGTTACCTCTGCTGCAAATTCTCAGAGAATGTTCATTTATTTATGTCTATCCCACCTTTCCTCCTAAACAAGCCCGGGGTGGCAAGCAACAAAACAATACAAAGTAAAAACACCTGAAAACAGTTTCGTATCTTCACAGCCACTAATTTCAAGGTCACCAGGAACACTATATTTCAGCCATAAAATGCATGGGTGAACAAGAATGTTTTAAAATTCCTTCTGAATGTTAATAATGAGAGCGAGAGCATGAGCTAGAGCTAGAGCTAGAGCTAGTGAGAGAAGCCTCACCAGGGAACAGTGGCGTAGCGTGGGGGGTGCAGGGGGGGCCGGCCGCATCGGGCACAACATCTGGGGGTTAGGGGGCGCAAATCCACGGGTTAGGGGGCGCAAATTACTTGCCTTGCCCCGGGTGCTAACCCACGCCACGCCACTGCCAGGGAAGGCATTTCATAAACAGGGAACTGCTCCTAAGAAATGAGTGGCCTCTTACGTGCATCAAAATAGTCACAATCTCCCACAACCACCAGAGACTCTCGAAACCTACACAGTCACATTTCAAACCTTAGTAAATGCTGCCGCACCAGAACCATGCTACTTTCGCTACCATGTGATAAGAGTTGTGATATAGTAGAAGATAGGAAGCAGCGAAGTTAGAAAAGGTAGCACTTATGTTGATGCAAAAACTATTTTTGCTTACTTGTAAGCAAACACTGTAACATAAAAACCATTTTAGATTAATTTTTTTCAACATACTGATGCAACTGTACACAGAGAAGCCCTTTCGCTAAAGGTTTCCATTTCTCCTGCCTTCAAAACCTTCTACTTTCTGAAGACTTTTCTTCCAGAGAATATATCACATATAACCAGAAAGTCTGACGAGTCAAGTAGCATGCTACCAGGCCTGTCATCCTTGACCTTTATATTTCCAGGGTGACCTTTTGCAGGAGATGACATTAGAGGACCAGACATTATACATAAGTGAACTAGGCCAAGTAAAATAATGGATATTGCAATTACAATACCCAAAGATCCACAATAGCAATGGAAGCTTAGTTCTTCATATAGGGATTTTTTTTTAAGCAGATGACTTTATTTTAAGTCTTCATTTTATGTCTAGCTTGCATTAGTTCCCCATGAATTCTCCTAATGGAGTCTGAAAATCTATTATTTATTGCAACACCGTCTCTTATAGACTCTTAGCAGAGAACTCCCCTGTGTTTACAACATTACTGCATCTAAAACCTCTTAAGCATGGCAGAGATGCAGGACTGTATTTAGAGTGCAGATGCAATTTTCTTCTGTCATGAATTATTATTTTTTTCCTTCCCAGTCCACTCGAAAAACCCATGCCTGACCTCTTTCAATATATTTTCATCCATTGTCTTGCATTGCAACATCAAATGTGAAAATGGTAGAAGTTGTGATGACATACCTCCATGTTGTAATTTTCCACCGTCCTCCTCAAGGGATCAACTACTTGCCAGCAAATCAAGATGCAAAGATCTATAAGCAGCATTCCCCCAACTATTACCAGAAGCTTTTGGTCCTTAATGATCTGGGGAGAAAAAAGCAGAGAGCATAGGAGGGCATTCCCATATAAGTCTGAGATTCCTGTGGCGCCTTTCTTAAGTGCCATAAATAAAAGGTATGTAACAGTGCTAACAAGGCTTTTTAATTATGCACAGAAAAAGGTCTTTGTGATACCGGAATACAAGAAAAGGTCATCTTGCAAGCTACATTTCCTGCTTGCCAGTGCTGTCTGAAGAGTGCAAACATCTAAATCATGCAGAATGAAGATAGTGGAACAGACAACAATACTCAGAATTATATATATTCTGCATTCACAGACACATGCACACGCACACACCAATGCTTTTCATGTTCAAGTTAAGGGAACTCAGAAATACATTCATTACAGCTTCCAGCAGAAGGTATAGTTATGGACTCAATTCAACTTTTTGAATCCAAAAAGTGAAAGGCAGAAAATATATAGTGGCATCATCCAGTCCCATCTCTAATCACTGAAACAGCACGTCGGTTTTTCAGAAGCAACATAAGGGAATGCTTTCCTGCCTTTTGAGAGGGCTTGGGGAGGGGGCAGAGATGCTCCCTCCCTTGTGCTGGGTGCTTCATACAATGTGAGGCATTATTCAGCCCATCTCCTAAGAGTCTTTTATGACACTCCAACAAGTGTCAAGGGTCAAGGACTTGCTTTGTACAATATGCCAGGAAGGTCTGACTGACATAGAGTCATTTCTTGATGTCCTATGCACAAAGC